>NC_091827.1:62716600-63316600 GCF_038994185.2 Dermacentor albipictus
TAAATATCAGCAACGAAACAATTACTGACAGCTACTCTGCTGCACTGGAAACAATAGGCACAAGGTTTTGTTCGAGCGATGCAATTCCTCTTTTTTAAAAAAGGCTTGATGCATGATAGTTGGGACACCCTGTGTATTTCACTCGGTAACCAACATGAGGCCAATCCAGATTGCCCCGAAATCGGAATCAACAGCAGTCATGCGCTGCAGCTCTTATGCTCTCACTTACAGAAAAAAAAGGGAGAAGGAGATGCTGCAGTTTCTCCGGAAAGGTGAAGTAGCATTAGTGATAGCGAAGTATAAAACAATTTCACGAAGGAAGATTACACCACCAAAAGACGCCAGATTCTTGGTGTTGCCGACTGATTTTTCGGACTCCAAAAATTCGGACATGCTCGATTACTCGGTCTGCTTTGCGGCACCGCCATTCTCCCCGTAGACCATAATGTATAACAACTGCCGAAAGTTCGGACACCTTGCAACCTCTCGTCTGATTTTTCGGGCACTCCTGGAGCCAACTTGATCGAGAGCACCATGCACCGACTCTGACCGGTGCATGATTCGACTTGCTGAACGCCATTTTTGTTTTGAACGAAGCCTCCCTTGATGCCCCACAAAGTGACGCTACTGCAAATCCCCGCTCATCATCGTTTCTGCTTGTTTGATAGAGTGGCTACAGCAGTTCACGTACGTCTAAATGTAGTACAAAAATCCCTCACGTGACGTGATCCTAGGTGCCTAGGGACAGGATCGCTTAGGGACTTTTGAGAAGGCGCGATGGTGGTGCCAAGTGGTGCGTTGAATCTCCGGCCCACGCCGACCGCTGGTCGTATGATGCGTATGATGTCTTCACAGTGGGTTCAGTATTTGTTTGCAAAAAGTCGTGCAGTAGTGGTGTGGCATGTGGGCTTTTGGTCTCGGTGAACTCTGGCGGTCTGAGACCCGTATTTCTGAAGAATTCAGTGGTGCTGACGATCGAAATATTCAAGTGGCGTAGCGCCTCGGCAATGCAATTTGCGAACTGTGTTACGTTTGACCGGCGAGGGCTGGCGATCCTCCGGGAAGCGATCAATGGAAAGGCGCCACTAGGTCTGCTGCAACAACTCGCTTTGAAAGCACGGACAATGCGCCGCTTCCCCAGCCGATCGGCGCCGGGATGTCTGCTGCGGCGACAACCTGCTTTGTGAAGACAAGAATGAGCCGCATGTCAACCGGGACACGGCGCTAAGATGTCTGGGCGTAGTCGGCGGAGCAAGTATTGTTAGTGTGTACGCCGACACCGTCATGGTCTGATTGGACTGGCGGAATTCCTGGAAGATATTTGGCGGTGCCGTCTCACGCAGTAGAATGGACAGACGCGGCTGCCATTGGCTGCGGAGTCGACTCTTGGATAAAGAGGCGCCTGCTCGGGTCCAGCACCATGTCTGCGAGAACCCACTCACCTTGGCGTGGTCAGTGCAACCTGTGCGGAAGTGAGTGCGTGGGCCCTCTGCCTCAAAGGCAGAGGGCCCACGCTACGATGACGTTGGACGCTCCAAATTGGCGGTGAACTGCCATTTTCCCTCACCTAGGGATCTAGGGAGGACAGAGTGTATTTAAAGAGCCGTTGGCGGCTCCTCAGAGTGCATTCTTCTTTCCGTCATGTTGGACTGATGAACTGTAACGTTCTCGTGTAGATACTGTAAATAAATGCCATATATTCCTCGTTCTCGATGAGAAGCAGTCTCTCCCTTCAACGTCCTCAGCGTCGATGAGTTGGACGATGGCATGGGCCAGCTACCATCTATTTCATGCCCGACCCCAACCATCACAACGGGCGCTGTGCAGCAGCGTCGCCGTGTTTGCCCTTTTCGGCTGCGTCATCACATCGCACATGCACCTTTACTTGACGGGCGTTAAAGGCGGATGTATCGTTCGTGATCTTCGCCACGAACGATACATACGCCACCTACCTTTCCCTGTATTTCCCACTTCCCCATTCCCCAGTGAGGAGTAGCAGGCTAGAGACACGCTCTCCAGGCCGACCTCTCCTCCTTTTTCTACATTAAAATCTCCTCCTCCTCCTCCTAAGGTAGTCACCCTATCTGTAGTATACGAAACCAAGGGGAACTTGTTGGGTAAACTAAATTTGAATTCGCTGGGTTAATAACGACTTTTCCAATAAATAACGTATGCAAATGCTTTGGAGCTTCTTGAGTATGTTTTACGAGCAATGCAAAAAGCGAAACCAGCTTAAAATAACCTATAGGGAATGCAATCTCAAGTTTATGCGCCAAACGCATGCGCATCAATTACTGCCTTTGCAAAAAAAAAAGCCTTTAAAAATTGCTCGCAAGTGTCCCGATACCACAATACCTTGATTTTGGTGAGTTGGTGCATCTTCCCGCTACCGTTTTCAGCTACGTTACCCTACTCAACAAGAGAACCTTAAGTTAGAAAAAAATGACACCTTTTCAACGTGTGGGTCCCCTTAACTGTAAGAAACGGCACAGCACGGCCGCAGGAATAGTGCACTCATCCTTAATAATGTTTCACCTGGCCTTGCTGACGATTGTGCCCGTGGCTGCGTGCCCGGCAGCTTCAATGACTGCTGCTGCATGCACTGCGGATGCATCAACAAGCTGGCCTCCCCCGGACCTTTTCGACTATTGGGCGCCACCAGTGCTTTTTGGCTGGACTTCCTACGTTTGCTGGCAACCTGTATCTACAAACAACCTGTATAACTATAGTGTACTAGAATATTGGGTAGTGTGCTCTCTGCCCTATGCGGCGCACGCTTACGGCTGAAGCCGCGCATGTCGCCGGAGCCGGAGGCCGCTAGGGGCGCTGGAGCTAGTTCCACCTGAAGACCCGTGCCAGCGCGTGCGCTCCCGTCACTGCCATTCGCTTGCTGCAGCCTGTACACGAGAATGTGAATCGACTTGATTTTGATTGTTTTTGTGAAGTGCAACGTTCGTAGACTTGTGGAGGTGGTGGTAGTGACTTGTAGAAACAGACTGGTTTAGCGTAGACTTGTCTCTGCAACGTCCTCGGACAGCCTTTGTGTTCGTTCTGTGGTGCGCTAAGCAACTATGCCTAGTCGCCGGCGCAATTACTGTTTTGCACCAGGGTGCCGGACAGGCTATAGTCGAGTGAAAGACTCGCCGAAGGCGTCTCTTTTCAGCGTCCCACAAGACGAAGAAAGGAGACATCAGTGGGAAAGAAACTTGCACCGTGAAGACAAGAAGCTTGACCAGACATGTGCCGTGTGCGAATTGCACTTTGAACCGCGTTATATAATCAGGGACTTCGTTCACGTCGTTAACGGCAAAGAGGTACGCATTCCGCGTACGAAGCCAACATTGGCAGAAGACGCTGTTCCGACGATTCTTCCGAATCTCCCTGCGTACCTCACCAAAAAAACTCCGAAACCTAGGAGCAAGCGAAAGCGGCAAGAATCTGAACCGTCGAGCAGCAGCAAGAAAGCTTGGAGCACGCCTTACGAGCCGTTGTCCGTAAATAACTCGCATGACCAGTCGTCGCCCGAGAATGTTGACCTACTCAGCGCTAACGAAGTGACACTAGCAGCAGCTAGCTCATCTGCGGTACAAAACAGTTTAAAGTTTTTATTAGAACTGAAAACTCCGTCAAAATACTGGACAAAACACAGCTTCCCAAACCTAGATGGAGTACTCTATTGCACTTCGGTATTGTATGAGGAAGCGACCGTCGTATCCGAAAAAGTAGTTATGTTTGTCTGTGACAGGCTACCTGACGTCTACGCAAAAATGTATGTCAGAGGGCGACTAATCGAAGAAAGTTGCTTGAGCTCTTTGGAAGAAGCAGGAAACTTGCTAGAAAAAGCAGAAGCCACCGAACTTTGTGTTGGAGCCCTGGATGCTGATGATTACTGTCCGGCCTTCTTGACGGCAGGTATTAAGAGTCAGCTGACACTAAAGCAGGGAACATACTTCAACAGCAAATGTCTCGGCACAGTTCCAAACAAAGGTAAGAATTATAAATATGGCATCACATTTACAATGTGAATATCATAATGTATTGTTTGTAAACCATACTTTAACCGGGTTTTCTTTTCAGGAGGGCAGTGCATCCCGTGCAAGTACTTGCGCAAAGTGCTTTTGAATAGACAATCAAGAGTGAAACGAGCACCTTCCAAGCCAATGCGAACCATGGTTCAGCGGCTGAAATGTGCAGCACAGAGAAACAGGCGCCTTGGCGCACGAATTGCTACAATGAAAAGAGACATTGACAAGATGCAAGTGCTAAATGCTTCCCTAGATGAAGAAACTGTTAATGAGCGGATTTCTGAACTCCCTCAGAAGCAACAAGAGTGTGTTAGACAATGTTTTGCAGCAGCAAAAGTAAAGAACAAAGGCATTCGTTACAGCAAAGCGTGGATTTTGGAATGCATAATCATGAAGATGAAGAGCTCCCGCCTGTACAACCACATTCGGGATAACAAAATACTTGTACTTCCAAGCAAGTCCACTCTGAAGCGTTACATGGCTGTTTACCGGTCTGCCTTTGGGTTTAGCAAAAAGGTTTTACAACAGCTTAAAGAAAAGACTCGAGATATGGACACCTTCAGGAAGCATGGTGGCCTGCTTGTTGACGAGCTAAAGCTTTCGGAACACATCTGTGTTAAAACATCAGGTCACATTGAAGGTTTTGTGGATTTAGGAGACTATACTTCATCCACAGACCAGGGCGTGAAGTCAGACCACGGGATGGTTATCCTGTTTGTGCCATTTGTTGGCAAGTGGAGTCAAGTAATTGGCACATTTGCCACCAGTGGAAATATGAAGGGGGACTTGCTAGCCCAGGTAATTGTAGAAGCCACAATCTTAACTGAGAACAGCGGGCTTTTTGTGGATTTTGTAACTTGTGACGGCGCCACTTGGAATCGACGCATGTGGAGAATACTAGGTGTCCGAGGAGGAGCAAGCAATGTGAAATGCGGAGTGAAGCATCCCATTGACGACAGTCGCAACCTATACTTCATATCCGATTTTCCTCACCTGATTAAATGCTTGAGGAACAGCCTGCTGAAGTGCCCCTTCAATACACCAGATGGACATGTAAGTGTGCCTTGTTTGCTTAGTTATGTTGACCTTTCGAGAAATTTAATCACTGAGCTCAGGGGTTGTCTAATTTTAAGATAAAGAAGTGATATAAATTTATTGTTTCCTATTCTGCTTTTTATTCTTCCAGGTTTCTATGCAGCCGATCAGACAGGCTTTCAATATTGACTCCAGTAGCGTGACACTTAAGGCCATGCCAGGCATTACTAAATGTCATCTGCAGCCAAATGCCTTCGAGAAAATGAGAGTTGGCTTCGCATTTCAGCTCTTTGGGGAAAAATTGCTGCAAGGTCTCCAACTCTACAAGACTGAAATAGAGGCAAGAATTGGAAGCATCAAAGCTACACAAGAATTTTTCAGGTACTTGTATTGAGCAGAGTCTAGCTTACTATGTTGAATCAACTTTTTTTTTCTGATGGCAGCAAAATGTGCATGTAGCTTTGCGGTTTACATAGTCACCTGATGGCCGCTCATAGCTCTTTGGTATTTTATGTACATCAATTTTAGGTAGGCCCTGCCAAAGAAATTGACAAGTCTCATGTTTTTCCTTGCAGGAGGATCAACTCCCTGATCACTGTAATGACCTCGAGGTACCCAGCCAAAGCCCTGCGGTCAGACTCATCTTCCAGTGCAACTATTGTAGACTTTTTGATATATTTGACAGCTTGGGAACAGCACGCAGGTGGAGCCGGGGGATTTGTCAGCGAGTCAACAGCCGTCGGTTTGCGGGTCACCCTGTCAAGCACACTTGAACTTCTGTCATACCTTAATAAGTTAGGCTACAAGTACCTAATGACATCTCGACTTAGTCAAGACCCCCTAGAAAACTTGTTCAGCATTGTTCGCCAATCCTCTGGCTGTAACGACAACCCTACGCCCACTCAATTCCTAATTACCATGAATTGTATGTCCTTCTACAGTTTGGTAAAAACTGTAAGGTATGGAAATTCCGATCCATGTGCTTTGAGTGCTCTGCTAGAAATTGAAGGAAGTGGCAGCACTCTTCCTCGTAAGCCTACTGTTTGGGATCGGGTTGACAGCCTCATTGATGCAGGAAATTTGCCTGCAGCAGAGGCAGCTTTGTCATCACCTGGCAATCATGACCAGCATGTAGAGAGAAGCGATTCACGCCTAATTTACTATGTAGCTGGTTATGCTGCACGGAAGTGCATAATGAAAATGAACTGTAAGCCATGTATGCAGTCTTTGACTTTGTCATCCGTTGCAGAAAGCTCTGACGTTGCTATGTATACACGGCAGAAGGATAATGGAGGTCTTCTTTATCCCTCCAGTGCACTTTTTCAGTTTGTGGAAATGCTTGAAAACCTGTTCACAGAATGTTTTAGTAAGCAAGAACTGCATGCCGACAGTATAATGGATATACTCACCCTCGTGAGGGCAAGGTCCATGAGCAACATTGGTTGCAATGAGCACGCAGCTGAAGTTACGAGAAAAGTTATCAGCTTCTATTTAACTACACGGCTCCATTTTTTCGTGAAAGGCATCAACTCAGAGCGACGAAGCAGAAGGGAAGCAGCAAAGCATAGGAAAATAAGTAAAACTGTATGAGAAAGCTGTGCAGTACATGTTTAAAACATTTTCTTCATTTAAAAAAATTCAATTAATGTCATGTTTGTTTTGAATGAAGAGGCGCCTGGCAGATCTAAAAAAAATAAAAACAAATTATATGTCAACGTGAATGAAGCCCATATGTCGCGGTGGTGCACCATATGAAAAAGGGCATGAAAGAACCAACACCGTACTGAACTCTGGAGGAGTGTGGTTCACTATGACTTTAATGGGAGCTTTTTTTTTTTTCATGTCGACTTACTCCATATTAGGCATGCTCTTAAATTGTTTTGTGTCTGGTGTGTGCGCTGTGAGAAAAAAAGAATGGTTTGTTTTATTTTTTAAACATTGCTATTGTTGTAAAAAGAAATATTTCCTGCATGCACTAACAGTGAGATTTATAAATTTTTGGAATCTGCAGTTCTTTGAGTATTCTTCGATGGGGCTAATTTTGCTTATTTTTCACTCCTGCAACAATATTGTACATCGTTTTCAATGCTGTTCCTAATAAAATGTACGAACTTGAAAGTGCATTCGAAAATAAACGCAATTTTATGCGCTCAGAGAACGATTTCGCCTGGTCGCTAAAATCATTGCTGGAATTATTGTGTACAATTAGAAATAAGCTTGTTTGATATTTTAAGGAAAATAATTTTTCATAAATATATGCGCCATATATTTCTTTCCGGCGATGTGTACCCACAGGTCGCATTTATGACGCAAGAAAACTCCGCAACTTGACCAAGTGCGGTCAGCTTGGGCAATGGTCCACTGCTAATGAGAGCGGCGCACGCTCGACGCTGGCCTTGATGGACCACAGTGGACGATTACACGGTGATTACTGGTACTAGACGTAGATAAAACGAATCATCGCGCTCACATTATCGTCACAGTAACTGCTACAAACTGCCGCAAGCTGCCCACTTTGGTGGCGAACCAGCAGCCAAATTTATGTACTCGCGAGGTCATCGATAATGCCTCCCGAGCGGTCGCAGTCACAATGGTAAAGTTATTTATTTATAGCACAAAATGCGAATTGACGCCTTTCCGGTAATACCGATAGCAACAACTTATTTAGATTTACGCTATGCGATGAAATAACCCGCAGAACCCGCATAGCGTAGGCGCAGGACTGCAAAACGTTTCAGGTGATAATGTTTGTAGCGCCATCTCTCGGAGGCGACATCAAGGACCTCAAGCGGAGCCGTCATCTGAGCCCACTACCCCTATTCTAGCTCACTATAGTATAACAAACAACCTGTATATACAAACACGTGAACGAGCTGACTTGAATTGCGACGGCTCTGCCGACGCCGGGTTTGGCTGCGCGTACTTGACTTCACCGAACCCGAGTTCATACGGACGCTTCGAGGCTCCGACGCCGGCTGCGTTGCTCGCTCTTTATTACTCAGTACAGGCCAGATGCGCATAAACATAAATAATGTCTAGAAATTTACGGTGATTTATTCGTTTCTGCATCAACAAGAATGAAGCCGATATTCAAGGTCGGAGATAACAAATCTGAAACCGCTGCAGAATTCACCCGGACTACAAAGCGTCCGAATACAAGTGTAAAAGCGCAGCCGTCGTAGCTTTCCCTTCATAACCAAGAAAAGTTGTCCCTGAGTATCGATGCCAGCAAACCGCAGTGGGGAGCTAAGGAAGTTTTGGTTTACCTTAACAAAGATTTTTGTCGGCTTATGAAGTGCCACGTCCTAACCAAACGCTACAAACAAACACAATCATCATTAGTTTCTCATTTTCCTCACTGGAGCTGCCACCTGAGCACTATAATTTCCATAGCATCGCGGTTTTCGTGTGGGCCAGAATAAAATGAAAGGCCAACGAGTTTTCGAAGTACAAATCATTATTTATAAATGGTACGTGGTGCAATGGAAAAAGCTACGCTTAAAGACACTTGATTTAAGCGACACGCCTTCCTATAGATAACATGCCTAAAAAATTTTCTGTGTATGCAAAAATCTAGGTGTAACAAAAATTACAAAAGCGACCTGATCAAGTCGGTCGGCTCGAAAGTTAGAGGAAAAGTTTCTATACACTCCAACAATGAATCTCAGTCTTCAATCTCAGTCTTCCAGCCTAACGAAGTGAAGCATCGTGCGTATATTTCATTGTGAGTAGCGAACAAGGAATGTTTTGTCGTTGTAGGTTACTTACAACCTTTGTAGAAATTTGTTCATTCAAGCATTGCAGAGTTTCATGCTGCGACAATTAGCCATGTGTCCCAGTGTCCTATGACAAGGAAAGTGATATCAACTCCAAATTGTGTGAAAGTAGGCTAATGTGAAATGTACTGTATGGTGAAAATTACATATTTCTGGCTGGAATAGCAGCGTTACAAATACTTACCCTTGTTATTTTAACGCGACAGCGTTAAGGAGCTCGTGTCGCAGAAAAGCCGGTGTCGTCGGTGTTGGCCGTGAGCGATAAATCTCAGCAGGCCCTTCATGAGTAAAAAACAACTTGCAAGATGGGCTGGGTGGGAATCGAACCAGGGTCTCCGGAGTGTGAGACGGAGGCGCTACCACTGAGCCACGAGTTTTTTTTTTCTTTATTGTACCACTGAGCCACGAGTTCCATGCTTCGAAGCGGTACAAACGCGCCTCTAGTGAATGCGGTGTTGCCTTAGAGGCGCGCGTCGCTTGCTCAGGCGCACATTTCGTTGCCGCGCCGAACGCTGCGTTGCTCGACGCTCACCGCGTCCGATGCGGGGCGCGTAGTCGCTGCGCCGAAGCCCATTGTCTTACATCCCTTGGCGGGTCGACGGGAACGCTGTCGCGTTCCACTCTTGAAGGCGAAGCTTAAGCGTCCTCCAGTTTTTTCCCTTTCTTTAAGCATGAAACGAGGAATGTACGCTGCTTCTCCTGTGTCACCGACTAGCTGCACAAGTCACCTTATCTATATTATACAAAACTAAGGGAAAGTTGTTGCGTAAATTAAATTTGAATTGGCTGGGTTGTTAACGGCTTTTCCAATAATTTACGCATTCAAATGCTTTGGAGCTTCTTGACTATGTTTTACGAGCAGTGCAAACAGCAACACCAGCCTAAAATAAGATATGGGGAACGCTATATCAAGTTTGGGCGCCAAACGCACGTGCATCAATTACTGCCTTTTCAAAAAAAGAAAGCCTTCAAAAATTGCTCGAAAGTGTCACGCTACAGTTTTCAGCTACGTTGCCCTACTAACCAAGAGAACTCTAAGTTCAAAAAGAATTACGTGTTTTAAAAATGTGGTTCCTGTTAACTGCAATCTATACTAAAATTTTCATCTTCCTGACGTTGTCATTATCCTTAAAAAGATTTACTCTACCCTCTTTTTTACGCTTTTTTTAAAATGTGATGTGTAGTTCGCCAGGTGTCCTCAGTAAAATAAACGAGGCAGTTGCTTTACGCTTGGTGCCAGTAATGGTTAGCCAATGGGTGATGTGAAGGCAAAGTTAAAAGTCCGTGGAATACATAGGGCTTTGGTAATCCATCGCGTATGCAAGCTCTCTGGAGCGTTATGAAGAAAGCGAAACAGGGAAAATTTCGCGAAAATCATTGGAAGGCTATGTCAATAAAGCTCCATGCAATGTACATGGCAAAAGCTTTTGTAAAATATTACCTTAATAAAATGTTAAACAGCACTACAGTCAATGCTCTAGCGAAGTAAATTGTGCGTGCAAGAAATACAGCCCGTGTAAAAATTTGTAACAACGGACTGAAAGCTTCATGTTCTTCTAAGTTTTGAAACGGAGAAATCATATACAGTCAACGTTTCCATGCATCTGACTGAATTACAGACGAGGGAAACTCTTACTGCATCTGCTTGAAATAATAGCATAGCTGGAAATTCCTGAGGCCGAGTCACCGCGTCCCGCCCACACGTACTCAGTGCTCACTCTCTCTCTTTTCTCCTCTTTCTAATCCCCTTTCCCCCACCCCCAGTGTAGGGTAGCAAACCGGATACTATTCTGGTTGACCTCCCTGCCTTTCTCGTCCTTGCTTTCTCACTCTGGAAATTCCCTTGTGATTCTTCCAGGTAGCAACAGCCTGCTTTATTTCTTAACTATTTTTATTGCGCTAGCAATGATATCGAGACTCGAAGCGCATTTTTGTCGTCGCCGTCGCCGTGATGTACCGTATAAAGTCCAAGGGCGATAACGCCGTCGCCACGCGTCGCACGCTGTACGTGCGAGTGAAAGCACGCGACGGAAGCCGACGATCGCGCCGCACAGAGAAAGCTGAGAGCAAACGCGCCGTGTTCCGTTGCGCGAAGGGCAGGGGGAGGGAGGTGGAGAGGGAAGGGGGGGTGGGCGGGCGTTGTGTTCCGGCAACAACTGCGCATTTCGCGACAGAACGCTAAGAATAGGGACTTTTAGCGTGTCCGGTATCCGGGAAAGCGCGGGCGGTTTTCCGGTTTAGCGGGGGCGTAAAGGTGAGCGGCCCGATCGGTGGTGCCAGCTGGTGGCGCAAAGCTCAACCACACAACCACAGAGCTAATTACGGTATTCTGCTTAGCTGCTGGGGTAAATATTCGACAGTGGCGTAATCGTGTTCACAATTACGCCGCTGCCAAAAATTTGCACGAGTGGCGAAGCAGGATATGGTGAGTTACTGCAGTTTTAGCTATGCGTTTGTCTGGTTGAGCTCTACAACACCAGGCGGCTTCACCGCTCACGTTTACGCCCCGACCATCCGGTAACCCGCCCAAACCGCTCCCGTTTACCGGATTAGCGTACAAGCTAAACGTCTCTAATAACTGACGATCGCGCCATATATGGAGGAAAGCTGGTAGGCAGCGCGGGAGGGAGGAGGGAGGAGGGAGGGGGTCTGCTTCGACTCCGCCAACAAGTGGACACATTGAACAAACGCGCGTGGTCGCGCGCGCCGTATCTTGAAATGGATCTGCACACGGCTCGTACCTTTGTGCGGGCGGTGTTTTCGCAACTCTTGCGTTGACGCGATAGGCAGCACGAAGGTCACTTCGCTCGCTGCTGCTGCCGCGCTTGCTCACACCGGCGTTTTAACACGGAGTGTCCGCGCTCATCGTGTGTGACGTGTGCATGCTTGCTTGTGCGCGCTGGCACCATGCTTGTTAGCTCAGCTAGCAAGCGAATGTTTCCAAGTTCATGCGGCCTATAAAACTACTATGCTTACTTTTGCATGGCTGTCTACTAATTTGCTATCGCGATCGATGCTTCGACTTTCCGGCGAAACTGCGACTTTTTTTCTGCATATATCTGCTGGTACTATTATATTCTTTATTGACCTTCGCGTGAAGAAATTATCAGTGGAGAGTGTTCCAGGGCCTTTAACAAAACACGAAGCAAAAGGAGAAGCTTTCAGAGCTATTCTTCAGAATGTCAGCAGCAGGTCAAAGACCGCGAAGTGGAATTTCTGTCTGTGTTCTTTTTGAATTTTTTTCCTTACTTTGTCTCCTACATCTGTTAAAGGTACCCCAATGCGGTGGCCGGGCCGCGATCCATTAATTTCCAGATTAGCGTGGGCGAATTATGAATTCATGGTTTCCACTGTCTGTAGTTCGTTCCTGGCCAGTGTTTTTACTTATCTATTTATTTTTGATTTTGCATATGAAACAGGATTCGCTCTATAGAGCAGTACATATGGTAGAAAGACGGGGAAACAACGGTGAAAGAATAACAATAAAAATCATGCACAAAAAAAGGTGGTTGGACATAGCAGAATTGGCAGCACAGTGTTGTGTGCAGATGCATTGAGCGGAACTTCGCTCCAGAAATAGGCACTCTGCCCATGGTTCTGCGTACCGTTTCACCTCGGCTGAATGAAGGTAGTATAGACTTTTATTAAACTGTCTCACAAAATCCAACGAAGTGATGGCTGAAGCCTGTTTCGGTCTACTGCAACCTAAGGCTTCTCCAAACGTCTTTATTATATACCCATGTCTTCTGTCGTCCAACTCTTCAATCCCTATTAAGTGTGGATAGGTTTCTTCGATGTTATTCTGTTACCTAAACAGCCAACCAAATATTTTTATTTCTGCACAATACATGAATCTGCTCAAATGAACTTCTCAGTTGCACCTACACAAAGCAACTTACCTGGACTTGTTTGCCCTAATCCCCACTAACGTCTTCATGACTCCTAACGTACCACCTATAACATGCCGTAGCGTCGCATGTTGTATACGACAAACCGAGTGGATGTACGTCTTCAAAGAGAAAACTCTGGCCGGCCACTTTCATAATGGTGTCAGTGATATGCTTCCTTGCCGTAGTCTAATCCATGCGAATAGTTTATTTCAAGTGCTTGTTTTTATCAAGCAAGCATAGGCCTTTGAAGCATCCCTTAATCAAACATTTTTATCATCACATTCAAAGAAGCGATATTTCTCGAGCTCGCACGTAAGCGTCGGTCCCGCGAAAACTACGCCGTCGGCCGACATAGCAGAGCTTGGCTTAGCTGCTTTTTTTGTTTTAATGCGAGGATAAATGCCTCAGGGCATACAAGGGAATGGGATGGGGGTGAATAAGGATGATTAAATGAGTGAAAAGAGATTTGCTGACTTAATGAAGTCCAAGAGGGATCGATAATGCTGTCCCTGCGTCCAAGCAGTGTAGTGGCTCAGATTATGCGGCGAGAGTCCCGCTGCTGCGAGGTGCCGGAGCCTCGTCGGTTTAAGTGCAGGGCAAACCCACAGCAGGTGGTGGATGTTGGCTTCAACATTTCGCGACTTGTAGAGTGGATACTCAGGACGAGGATATAGCAGGCGAAAGTGCGGCCACTTCCTACTCACGGCAGGAGTGAGGGCTGCTTTAATCCGCTGGAATCCATCTTAACACACTTTAATCCACATTGATCCACGTTAATTTGCCTTCATTCAGCATAATTCACCTCAATTCATTTTACTCCACCTTAAACCACCTTACCCTTACTTATTCTAACTTTTATTCTGTATCACCACTGATGTCATACAAGACACTGATGACGTCACGGCTGCTGATGATTCTTCATACCACTCGTTGCCTACAACGTCGGCTTTTCTGCCTCGTGGGGCGTGTAGTGCTTTCACATTTATAACACGGTTCACAACTGGTCAACTTCTGTGCAGCGTTTTGCTGCACAGCGATACGTGCCACCAGGCGAGACGGCTAGACGCGGTGGCCCCCATCATGTGACTCGTGCAACCACAAACTATACAGTCTCCGAGATCGTCCCGCTTTGCTATGACACTGTCTCCCGGGTCGTCTGGCCGAGTGAGGTGGGCTGATCCTAAATTGCAACTGTCTCCGGAAATACACCCACTCGGCTCCATAGGAATGAGATCCAGATCACGTGTCAAACTCCAGAGAATAAGGCATGGAAAGCATTGCTTTATTAAAGGAAACGTGAGCCCACTGCTTGATTCTTTCGTTGTTCCAGCGTGGATTTCTATCTACCATTCTTTTTCTTGAATTTCTTTTTGTGTGTGCGTGCATAATTCTGTGGAGAAAACAACTGTCAATCAGCGGTCACCTACATGTAGCACAAATGCTAATATAATTCCTACATAAGTATGTGTATACATATAGATACTAACCAGAGTCCGTCAATACCTTCATTCTTATCACGAAACTTCCACGCAGCGTTAGCCCCCCCCCCCCCCCCCCCCCACTTGCAGTGAATGCACGGCGGCGATGAAGCCATAAGTAGGGCATCGAACCAAACGCCGGGGGGACACCCAAGACGCTCAGTCTGTGAGCCCGGTTTTGCGCCAACGTCGACTTCCATTATTGGCACGTCAGCATTGTCGGAACGGCGCGCGAATCACCGCCTCATTTCTGTAGAGGGTTTAAAAAACTGAAGCCCGAAATATTTCAGATTCGTTCGCTTTTGTATCGCAGCGGTCAAATTCCGAATTCAAAATGTACGCTTAAGAATTAACACCGTTAGAAACCGGCTGCAGCGCAAATGCACGTGGTACTCTTCTGCATAATTGCTCGTAAAAGGCCTGCGTTGCGATTTTCCGCTGCTTGCGTTTAGTCTTTTGCACCGTAAACGCATATCCATGTAGTGACAGCACGCTTCGCAGCACGCTTCTGTGTGGCGGAGTTCTTCTTCCCCTTTTTTGATAGGAGAGTGTGCTGAGCACCGCCCAGGTGCGCTTGCTGATTAAGGTACCTTGAAGCTTGTTACATGTTTCGCGCCATTTCTTTCTTTCAAGTTGTTCAGAGTACTCTTGCGTTTCTTTGATCAGCTTAGAGATCCGAATTTTGAGTTTCCGGTTGCACTTGTTACGCTGCCAGCGTTTCGCGAGACCCCTCCGCGCCTCCCACAGGTGGAGTAAGTGGGGGTCGACCACGGGTGTGACTTGCGACAGCTGGATTGTACTCGTGTGCTTCTCGGCTCTTTCCACGACTCCTTTGATCCACAATTTTATGTCGTCTATCGTCGCATTAATGGCGCTCTCATCTTTGCGAAAGGCCTGCCAGTCCGTGATCTTCGCTTTTCCGATCTTCATCGTTGCTTTGTGGTGCGGAATGATCGTTTGCACAATATAATGGTCGCTACCCAGATTCTCGTTCATGGAGCTCCACTCATACTGTTTGTGTCCGTGTGCGAATGTGAGGTCGGGGCTGGTGTTTCTAGATACACCAGTTTCCGATGTGCGTGGGTGTCTGCGGGTCGTTGAGTAGCGTGAGGAGGTGTTGTTGCACTATGTTGTGCACGTCTTCTCCTTTTTCTTTTTTTTTTTTGAGGCCGCATAACCCCAGGCCACATGGGGTGCGTTAAAATCTCCAACGACTATCATCAGCCCGTTACCCTTGCTCACCTTCTTCACCTCTCTGATTAGCTTGTCCAGGTCCTTTAGGTGGTCCTATGGTGGGCTGTACACGATTAACACAAAGAGGCTTTGCTGCTGTTTTTTTCCTCGGTTACGATTTCGACGAGGGTGTGTTCGCTGCGGTGTTGGATGTCGTGTCGTTGAGCGTTGATGGCCTTCTTGGTCAGGATTGCTGTCCCCGTTTTACCGTCAGTGACGTGAGTGAGGTAAGCCCTGATCTTGAAGTCTTCAGCTTCGGTTTCTTGTAAGGCTATAATATCTGAGTCAAACTGCATGCAGAATTGTACAAGGTTGCTTCTCTTACTTCGGATAGAATGGCACTTCCATTGCCAAATTTTGAGCCGTGGGTGTTGCTTGTAGTCATCTTCCTCTTTAGTTGACCTCGCCATCTTGTTCGCTTAGGGTCTGCATTATCTTGGCTTCTCTCGCAGGGTACTTAGGTTTCTTGCGAGAATTATCTGTTTCTTCTAGCATGTGAATGCGTTGGCTGAAACTTTCTCCGGATTGCATCATTTTGGTCTCTATAGCCTGAATCTGATTCTCTATTTCGTTCTTGAGAGATTGGAACCCAGTCTGTATCATCTGTGTTACCGTGTTTTGCATAACCTGCGTTAATGTGGACAGTGTGGTTTCCATCATGATGGTCACGTTGGCGTTGATGCGGTCTTCAAGTGTCTTGAGGTCGTTCTGGGTTATCACCGCTTGGTTTGACAGTGGTGATGGCTCTGGTCGTGTTGGTGATGGTGGTGCGGGTGGGGATGAAGGCCGCGGTAGGGGTGTTTGCGATTGCTGCCTCTGTTCATTCCGTAGTTGTTCTATTTCTCGCATCAGGTATTCGAGCTGTTTTTTCTGTGCTGGCTCCATTCTCTTGTGTCTTCTTCTTTTGCTGTTATAGCTCTCGCTTCAATTCATCGTTCTGTCTACGGAGAATCATTATCATGCCTTCGTAACTCGAGTGTCTTGTGGTTTGAACGCCATTATTTTCCCTCGACGTATGATTGTGCCCTGTGACGACGTTGGTCCAGCTTACCTTGCGCTGGGTGTTGTCGTGTTCCACGCCCGTTGCCGTTGTCCGAAGGACGCTGTGTTGTCTTTCCCTCGATCGCGATCCCGACTTGGATCTGGATCTTTTTGTCTGCTCGGCCTCATTCGGTGACTGTGGCGATGGTGACATGGTCATCATGTGCTTATTGTCGTTGGTAGATACTACGCTGGCCTGGTAACAGAAGCGTCTCTGTCTCGATCTTGACCGCTTCCTTACTCTCAACGGTGGCGGGGCCGGTTTCAGCTTCCTTCAACAGTCTCTACTCGCCGTTTCATGGGGCATTCCGCAGAGCTTATGTTTCGGTTCGCATTGGTGGTTATTTGGATCAGCGTTGTGTTCTCCGCGGTTGTCACATAGTTCATCGTTTGGATTAGGGCAGACGTCTTGTTTGTGTCCTACCTGCCCGCAAGATCTGCAGTACTGCACTGACTTTCGGTAGGGTCTGCAGCGGGTGAGCGTACATCCAACTTTAACGTAGAACGGAACGTGCGGACCCTCGAAGGTGATCACTGACGACTGTCGATCTTCCCATCATTCTAGCGTACAGGATTTTGCATTTTTTGGTCGTTGCTAGTAGGTCTACTAGCTGCTCGTCGGTGGTGCCTTCCTCTATTCCGTGAACAACGCCACGTACAGTGCCCGGAATCGGCTTGAGGTACGGTGTGACTTCGTATGTTGCGTGTCCTATTTCGATGCTTGTTATTTCTGCTAGTTTAAGTGCGCAATCCTCTTCTTCGGTACTTGCCAGAATTAAGTTTTTGTTGCCACTGTGTCTGTATGTTCACCTTAGTGTAGAGCTCCTGGAGTGTGACTTCGCATGCTTAGGCTAATCCTCTTGCTATCACTTCGTCTTTCCAGTTTGACCCTTTCACACCGACTTTAGGTCTGTAAACAATCTTGTAATGGTTTTCTGGTAGCGGTCACGTCGTTGGCAAGTGAGGCCGTGGCTTGCTTGCGTTGTTGTGGCCCCATGGCTTTTGAGGGGCTTGCCGTTTTCCATCATTCGTGTTCTGCCCCGTGCTGTGTTCGCATGAGAACTCCTTCTGCGTCTTCGACGTTGCCATGGATTCTTTCTTCTTCTGATGTCGCGCTAGTAACATCACCCACGGTCCGGACTTGCATAGTGTTTTAGAGCGCAGCTCTTTGGCGTCCGTTCCTGGGTTTCGCGTCGTCGTCGTCGTCGTCGTCGTCGGCCTCGTAACCAGCTCCGCCCCCCTTTCATCCCCCCAGCGCTAGCAGCGACCGACTGATACCGCTGGATGCCGCTGACGCCGCTAGAGAGTGAAGATAACGTGACTGCATAGAACGCCGTCGCCGCCATGCAGAAAGAGGAGGAAAGGGTCCCCCCCCCCCCCCCCCCCCTGGTTCTTAGCGCTGCGGAAGCGAGGGTATCATATTGTTTGTGTCGGCATCGGCGGCGTTGTCCCTGAAACCAACTCCGCAGCTGGGGTTGACTCACTATCGGCGTCAGCGGCATCAGTCAGTCGCTGCTATCTCTTCCCTCCTCCCTTTATCGTGTTGTCCGCTTGCTGCACGCGCTTCTGCCCCCATCGTTTGCCGCTGGGTGTACACGCCGCCCCCTTCCCACCTCTTCCTGCGAGTTTCCGGTTGTCAAAGCGCCGGCTCTAACTTTGAAGTTGGCGAACTGTGCGCCGCAAAGTTGCCCAACGGCTTGCTGGTAGTAGCTGCCTACTTCGCCCCTACCGCACTCACGAAAGACGTCGTGCACCTCCTGCAGCTCGCATTAACCGTCCATCGATCCACACCGATGTTAGTAGTGGGGGACTTTAATGTTGACATAAAGACAAACAGCAATTTCCTAACACTTATGCGGGAGAACATCCCGTTCCTCTCGCTCGTAACGCGTCCCACGGCTGTGACAACCTCGCGAGGCACTTGTATAGATCTCGTCTTTGAGAATCAAGCATTGGTGTAGCAAGTCGAACATATATCAGTATATTTCTCCGACCACAAAGCTTCCTTCATGACTGTCAAGAACTGTTAGTGGAGTCTTTGTTAAAGGAATACGTGTGAAAAATAAAAAAAAATCTGTGATAGCGCATACATGTGTTGCTCGATTTCTTTGCCTCAATCTATCGAAAAGGTGAAACAGCTTATTTGCTGCGCTCAAATTTCGCATTAGGAAGTAACGTAATCGTCGGTAATTTTTTCTGCTGTTGCTGTCGAACGCCGGCTCCGTGCCGTTCATCTCTCCTTCATTATTTGTTATTCCTGTTATGGAGTTCATTCTATCAACTTCCATAATGCTAGGTTGCCGCTACGTTTGAAGAGAGAAAAAACATTTAAAAAGCCGTTGTCGGGCGGCCCGGCGTGTACGTGGATCTCGAGGCACGAGGCGCGAGGCGCGTGGCCTCAGGCAGCAGGGCTCGGCGATCGTGAGTAGGCTTAGCTGGGCACGGCCGTCCCCTTGCAAGTTTCAGGATTAGTACTTGCGTGAAGAATAAACTCACGTCGGTGTGCGTGGTCTGTTTGAATGGCGTTTCTTGAGCTGAGTCGAACGCTGCAGACAGTCAAGCGTTGCGAGGGGGTGATCCGCAGGAATTGCAAGCTGAATCGGGAGCACATGTAGAGCAAGACTGCTCAGTTTGCCTTCTTCTTCTTCTTAAGTTAACAATAAGATTTTTGTTGCCTTACGATGTACCACATCCTAACCAAGCGCTACAAACAAACAAATCGTTATTAGTTTCCTAATTTCCTCAATGAAGCTGTCACCCGAGCACTATAATTTCCATAGCATCGTGGTTTTCGTATCGGCCAGAATACAATGAAACGCGAACGAGTTCTCGAAATACAAATCATTATTTCTAAATGTTGCACTGTGCAATGGAAAAAGCTACGTTGAAAGACACTTGGTTTAAGCGAGATGCTTTCTATAGTTTCGATGCCTAAAAAAATTTCTGCGAATGCAAATATCTAGGTGTACAAAAATTACAAAAGCAACTTGATCAAATCGGTCGGTTCCGAAGGTAGAGGCAAAGTTTCTATACGCTCCAACAATGAATCTCCAGCAGCACTGCTGTTCGCTTCCGTATTGCCTGAAGCCATACGCTGTACAATAAATAGCTTGGTCTGTGTGTATCTCAAACTTTGCCGAATTATGATTATTATCTAACTGCAGGCTCCAGCTGCAATGTCTTAACGAATGTTACATCTTGATTTGGCCCGATGCATGCAATAATTTTGTCATTGAACTAGCAGAAATTCAGCGTTATTCTATTCGACGGAACAATTTTCGAATCACGGTAGCAGTACAGATCCTGAATAGTGGCGTGATTGAACCTGTATTGACGTCTGACGCTACGCTGTTGCACAGGCTATGCGTTCTCATCTCCTTGATCTGTGCCACACATTCCCGTGCAAGCATTGCTCTGATCTTGTATTGCTTAAAGATTTACTGTTGCTTAATTTAAATTTTTTGGCTTTGCCCTTATTAATTCTTGTTTCCGTGATTCACCTACAAGTTATAATGCAAAGCGCACTGCTTGTAGTAAAGTTTCGGGCCATACGAGAGCACCGTTGCGACTTCGGTCTGGTCCTCGCTTTGGCACGTAACCTGTCCCTCATTCCGGAAAGAATGTCGAACATTTCACTTTTTGTAAACATGTTCGACCTACCACAGGGGCAAAACTCTTAGATACCTCAGACATCTGGTTAGCAGTAGTGTACTTGGTAGAAATACAGGTAATCGAAGACCAATCAATCTTGGAAGGAATTTATTGCACATGTTTTGCACTTTCTTTTTTTCACACAATGCCTACGAAGGCCACTCGCCCAAATTTTGAATCTTGCTTACCATTTCAAGTGTGCTCTGCTGAACGGTACGGAAGTTATTCGGAGGAGAGCGTGGTGGAGTTTTACAGCGAATCTATTATTGGGAGAGTAGAGGCACTCGAAAACATTATATGTAAGTTGTCACAATTTTATTAACGCGACAGCGTTAAGGAGCTCGTGTCACAGAAAAGCCGGTGTCGTCGGCGTCGGTGTCGGCGGCGTTGGCCATGAGCGATAAATCCCAGCAGGCACATCATGAATAAAAAACAACTTGCAAGATGGGCTGGGTGGGAATCTAACCAGGGTCTCCGGAGTGTGAGACGGAGACGGTACCACTCAGCCACGAGTTTTTTTTTCTTTATTTTACTCAGCCACGAGTTCGATGCTTGAAAGCGGTACAAAAGTGCCTCTAGTGAATACGGTGTTGCCTTAGAAACGAGCTGTTTCTTAGGCTCAGGCGTGCGTCGCTTGCTCAACCGCACATTTCGTTGCTGCGCCGAACGCGGCGTTGCTCGACGCTCACCGCGTCCGATGCGGGGCGCGTAGTCGCTGCGCCGTAGCCCATTGTCTTACAACCCTTGGCGGGTCGACGGGAACGCTGTCGCGTTCCACTCTTGTCACCTTAAGCTTCGCCTTCAAGGCGAAGCTTAAGCGTCCTCCAATTTTTGCTATAGCAATTACATCGACACTCCAGGTGCACTTTTGCCGTGGCCGTCACAGTGGTGAAATGTATAGAGTGCAAGGGCGATAACACCGTCGCTGCGCATCGTATGCTGCATGTGTGAGTGAAAGGACGTTAGGGAAGCCAACGATCACGGCTCCATCTGGCGTGCGCGTAAAGAGAAAGCGGAGAGCCTTCCGTCACGCGAGAGGCTGTAGGGGGATGGGAAGGAGGAAGGGGGACGGCGTCGTGCTCTGGCAGCAACATCGCATTTCGCAATTGGAAGCAAGGGCAACTGACGATCGCGGCTCAGGCTCGCGCGCCATAATGGAGGAAAGCGGGGAGGGAAGTGGGGCGTCTTCAACTCCGCCAACAAGTGCGCACTTTGCACGGCCACGGGTGGTCGCGTGCGCCGTGGCTTGAAAGAGATCTGCAGACGGCTTACACCTTTGGGCGTGCTGCATTCTCGCTTATCTTTCGTCGAAGGGATAGCCCGCACGAAAGTCACTTCGCTCGCTGCTGCTGCCGCACTTGCTCACACCAGAGTTTAACGCGAAAGCGTTAAGGGCCCCGCGTTGCAGGAAATCTGACGTCCCACGTCGGCATCGAGCATCGGCCGTCGTTCCGGCGAAAAGATCTTCAGACCAACCATACCCAGGCGCTCCAGATGGCGCAAGCGAGTTTCTTAACTAATTGGATGCCTCAAGCCAATATATGTAGTAAAATGGTAACATACGACATACACACTATATACAGACTTGATAGCGTTCGATTGTAACTTGAATGTAGGAGAAAACATAATTATGCTACGCGAAAACTCAAGGAAAGCCCTTTTCCAGTGTTTTTCCCATACATAGACCAGCCACGCCTTTCGCCGTTTGCACGCGCTGGCGCGGGAATATCTTGAAGGCCACGCAGCAGCACGCCCGCTTCCTTGTAACACCTCCAGATGGCGCTCGCATCCGCCGCATCGCGGCCCACGCAAAAAGCCGCGTGCCTGCCAGAGAGCCCGCCTTCGTGCATAGTATTCGCTGCCCAGCCTTTCCGGGTAAACAAGACGGTTACGTGTGTGCGTGTGTGTGTGTGTGTGTGTGTGTGTGTGTGTGTGTGTGTGTGCGTGCGTGCGTGCATGCGTGCGTGTGTGTGTGTGTGTGTGTGTGTGTGTGTGTGTGTGTGTGTGTGTGTGTGTGTGTGTGTGTGGGTGTGTGTGTGTGTGCGGGCGCTCGCGCGCAGGAAATGCTGCCCGTGGAAAAATTTGTAACAAATGACTGAAAGCTTTATGTTCTTACAAGTTTTGAAACGGAGCAATCATATACAGTCAACGTTTCCATGCATCTCATTTAATTTACAGACGAGTGAAACTCTTGCTGCATCTGCTTGAAATTTATAACATAGCTGGAAATCCCCTTGTGATTCTTCCAGGTAGCATTAACGTCCATGCCTTTCCTTCTTCCCTTTTCTCTCTCTCCAGTTAGCAACAGCCTGCTTTATTTTTGAACTATTTTTATTGCGCTAGCAATGATATGGAGACTCCAAGCGCATTTTTTGTAGTCGTCGCCGTCGCCGTGATGTACCGTGTAAAATCCAAGGCCGATAACGCCGTCGCCACGCGTCGCACGCTGTACGTGCGAGTGAAAGCACGCGAGGGAAGCCTACGATCGCAACTCAATCTGGCACACGCGAACAGAGAACGCTGAGAGCAAACGCGCCATGCTCCGTCGCGCGAAGTGTGGTGAGGGGCTGGGAAAGAGGGAGGGAGGGAGGCGGCGTTGCGCTCCGGCGGCAACTGCGCGTTTCGCCACGGAACGCTAGGGTAACTGACGATCGCGGCGCAATCTCGCGCGCCATACATGGAGCAAAGCGGGTAGGCAGCGCGGGAGGAAGGGGGGGGGGCGTCTGCTTCGTATCCGCCAACAAGTAAGCACTTTGAACAAACGCACACGGTCGCACGCACCGTGTCTTTAAATGTATCTGCAGACGGCGGATACCTTTGTGCGTGCTCTGTTGACGTCGCCTTTGCGTTGAAGCAATAGGCAGCGCGAAGGTGACTTCGCTCGCTGCTGCTGCCGCGCTTGCTAACAGCGCCGTTTTAACAGGGAGAGTCCGCGCTCATCGTGCGTGACGTGTGCATGCTTGCTTGTGCGCGCTGGCACCATGCTTGTTAACTCAGCTAGCAAGCGAATGTTTCCACGTTCATGCGGCCTGTAAAACTACTATGCTTGCTTTTGTATGGCTGACTACTAATTTGCTATCGCGATCGATGCTTCGACTTTCCGGTGAAACTGCGACTTTTTTTCTACATATGTCTGCTGGTACTATTATATTCTTTATTGACCTTCGCGTGAAGAAATTATCAGTGGAGAGTGTTCCAGGACATTTAACAAAACACGAAGCAAAAAATTGGAGGACGCTTAAGCTTCGCCTTCAAGAGTGGGACGCGACAGCGTTCCCGTCGACCCGCCAAGGGGTATAAGACAATGCGCTACGGCACAGCAATCACTTACGATGCGCCCCGCATCGGACTTAGCGCCCACCTATCACGCGGTGAACGTCGAGCAACGCAGCGTTCGGCGCGACAACGAAACGTGCGCCTGAGCGAACGAAACGAACCAAAGAACTCGGTGTCTCGGAGGGGAAACGATCTACGCCAGCCAAACGTCGTGATCGGCACGGGCAGAGAGATAGATAGTAATCTAAACCGGAAGCACGGCGAAGCGTCGTCAGGGGAGAGGGAGTCCCGCGACGCGCCTGGCAGCGGTCCCAATGCGCGCGCGGCGCGCCTCCTGTCGGGGCAGCGCCGTACATTGAGAGGAGGGGGTCTTCTGTGTTTGCCGCAAGATGGCTCTGCGTGTGCGGAAAGCGCAAAAGAAATGCAGCGGAAACGCACTTCGCAACTCGTGTAATTGTGACTTCTGTACGTTACATGTTCATAATTACCGATATACACCGCAGTATAACTTTCCACGGCTGGTTTCGAAGGCAACACCGCATTCACTAGAGGCGCGTTTGCACCGCTTGGAAGCATCGAACTCGTGGCTGAGTGGTAGCGTCTCTGTCTCACACTCCGGAGACCCGGGTTCGATTCCCACCGGGCCAATCTTGGAAGTTGCTTTTTATTTATGAAGCGGCTGCCGTGATTTATCGCTCACGGTCAACGCCGCCGACGCCGACACCCGACGCCGACGACACCGGCTTTTCTGCGACACGAGCTCCTTAACGCTATCGCGTTAAAAGGAGAAGCTATCAGTCATATTCTCCAAAATGTCAGGAGCAGGTCAAAGACCGCGAAGTGGAATTGTTGTACGTGGTCTTCCTCTTTTCCTTACCTTGTGTCCTACACCTGTTAAAGGTACCACAACGTGGTGGCCGGACCGCGATCCGTTGTTTTCTAGAGTAGCGCGGGCGAATAATGGATTCATGGTTCGTTCATGGTTCGGGAATTCATGGTTCGGGAATTCATGGTTCGGGAGTTCGTTCCTCACAAGTGTTCTTATTTGTTTATTTAGTTGTGATTTTGCATATGAACCACGATTCGCCCTATAGGGCAGTACAGATGATAGAGGGAAGGGGGAACAATACTGAAAGAATAACAATAAAAATCGTACACAAAAAAAAGGCGGTTCGACATGGCAGAATTGGCAGCACAGTGTTGTGTGCAGATGCCTTGAACGGACCTTCACTCCAGAAATATGCACTCTGACCCTGGTTCTACGCACCGTATCACCTCGGCTGAATGAAGGTACCGTAAAATTTTATTGCACTGTTTCACAAAATTCAAGGAAGTGATAGCTGAAGCCTGTTTCGCTCTACTGCAACTTGAAGCTTCTCCAAACGTCTTTATTATATAGCCATGTCTTCTTTCGGCCGACTGAATCTTATCCCAGTTATTGTACAAATAAATTTATTTACTCTTCAATCCCTCTTGAGTGTGGATAGGCTTCATCGATGTTATTCTGTTACCTAAACAGCCAACCAATTATTTTTTTTTGGCACAAAGTACGAATATGGTCAGATGAACTTCTCAGTTGCACCTACACATAGCAGCTTACCTGAACTTGTTTGCCCTAATCCCCACTAAGGTCTTCTTGACTCGTAACGTGCCACATCCGGTCAGCAAGCTCGAATGATGGCATGTCACGGCACATGGCGGTGCTGCGCGTCGCGGCATAGGTTTGCCAAGCAAAACGAGCCGTATCAGTATTTGCCGCGATGTTCAGTGTCAAACATAGTCGCACGTTTGGTCACGGAGCGTTTCAATGTGATATGATTGCGGGGCTGCCTTTCCTGCTCTCCCGGTGAACTCGTTTACGATACTGCCTGGATTTAGCGTTGAAATTCGTTGGTGAATCTGGAATGAGCCACAATTTTCAATATTTTTTTATTCGGTGTGTATTCAATTATGACTGGCTACAAGTTTGGCATTACGGCTGCCCCCAAGGCACTAATAAAGTAGTTAATTAGAAAGAATTTCCTCCAGTGCAGAAACCCACGCTATTTCCTGGAAGAGATGTCTGCTTCGCCTAGAAAACTCCTCTAGAGAAATGCCACGTTCGCTACCATCAGAGCTGCTCCATATCATATCTATATACTAACAAAAAAAAAAAAACCCTGTATGATTCGCAGCGAATGGACAGGAAAGCTTCCAAATGGGAATTCGATTTTTCTAAGTAGAAATATTCGCACACCAGGAGAGTGGTAGTAATTGCAAGAGAGGTCACTATTTTTCCTTTTTTTCACCTCAATGCTGATAAATGCAAGATATACGAGATACCATGTAGAATGCATTAATTGTAATGGAACGGTTAATGTCCTTGTGGTAAAAAAAACAATAATTCCTGAAATTTTCACGCCTAACGCCACATGCTCGAGCAAAAAGTGCGAGAATTTTCCTGCCACTCAGTGACTAAGGTCTCAACAAAGCACAGCACCCGCAAATATGTTGCTACAAGTATGCAATTTCAACGGAAATAGGAATTTATCTCTGCCAGCAGTTGTTAAGGCCCGCATGGCGGTACGCATACAAGTTAATAAAGCCCACGAATAAGTTGCCTTTGCTGCATGACATCATTAGGACAGGTACAGAGGTGAACATATGTGTCAATAAACTTTTCCAAAAGTTGCACGTTACAAAGCAGGTCGGGAAATTTTTGCATCATCGACATCAAATATGCTACTCTTACTAACCAGTGCAACTGGTGAAGTACACAAACCAAACAGATTTTGCAACTTGCGCTAACCCAATTTGAAGATTATGATAGGCCCCTTGCGAACACATCCAACTACACTTTGCAGTCGGTTACATATTTTCGTTAGCATAAGCGATTTTAAAAAATATAATGATGCTAAGAGAGAGGGTCGATGAGTTGACACACGATCTGACTTGAAGAGAATATTTAGGCCGAGAAAAAAGCCAGAATTCACAGAATAAATTTGAGGGGCATATAGTACTACAGACACTCTGGCTAACGACACTAATACGTGATGGCAAAACGAGAAATATCACAAATTGTCATCTGGAAACTGTTCCTCCCACAAGGTGAACGTGAATGTCGTACTTTGACACGGCGTATACCTTGTCAGGCATAAAAAGTGAGCAGTTGATCCCCACTAGCTTACTGTGGAACTAAAATACGAGATAAAAAATGGCTGTGGCTTAGCTAAGGTTAAGCCCACGATGCGAAGCTAACTAGCCTTTATTTTAGTTGTTAGCTTGTTTTAGTAGTTTTTAGCTGTTGCTTGGCTATGTTTGGTTCGACTAGACGAAGAAACAACTCATGCAGGCGAGCGCACGAGCTGAGACACGGCTATGTAGCTACGCGGCCGCAAGCGAGCGCACGAGTTGAGCCTCCGCTTTTGCAGCTGTTATGACGTCATATGGTAGCTACGCGGCCGCGCGCGGTGCAGCAAGGAAGAGCGTGGTTGTGCGGCTAGTAGGCTTCGCATAAAAATATCAAGCAATGTCCTTGTATTAGAACAATTACAGCGGCAATGACACAACATTTCCAAGTCCTATTTTTTAAATGAAGGCGCGGCACTTCTAAACCCTCCAAATGTGCGGTCAAGACTCAGAGCATCCCAAATGATTTATTATAAATGCTTTTCTACCGCTATTTTCAGTTTCGTTTCGGATGTGCCGGGACATTACAACATAGTATGTGGTCATGTCAAGGCAGGACATCGAGATGCTTCGACACTCGCTCCAGCCCGCTCTGCCATCCGCTATGCTGCTGCAGCGGTTCTCAGAACGAGTAGCAGCACACTAGGCCACCGAGCAAGCCAGATCTAGTGTCAACACGACACACTGTCCTGATCTGATGCGACCCCATGCCGTGTCATGACGTCAAACACATGATCCTCCAAGGAAGACACCGAAACTGGCTGCATAGAAGTTACTGGAATAATCTTTAGATCACTCTCAGGCTTGTCACAGTATTTTATCGAATGTAGACGTCTGGGTCCTTTCCCTTACGCAAAAAATGATGATTGCAAATGTCATGTAATTACCGCTATGACGCCGATGCGGCAGAACAAATTACTAAACAGACACCCAACTAACAGCCCACGCTTGAGTTGCTCATAATGTCTGAACAAGAACTGTCTCTCTCTTCTTTCTGAGTCACTCCTGCCAACACGACATATTTTAAACCTGCACCGGTGTGTCGAAGGAGGGACATATAATTACCCTTTGCGCTTGTGGCCGATGTATTATGACCTTAAAATGCCTCACGGGTTCAAGTAGAACAGTTGGGTTAGTGATCTGGCTTGTGCGTTCAATTTTGGATGCCTGCAATAAAGTCAACTGAAAACTGAACAAGAGTGCCACTTTTCATCGCGACCTTTAACTCTTCAGTCTACTATTCACTCCCTCTCCCTGGTGCATTTGAACCAATCAGAAAAACCGTTCACAACATGTACAATCTTGACGTCAGCAAGGAAAGCATGTCAATGCTTTCGTTACGCGCACGGTAAAGAGAACAGTACTCCGCTACCTGCTGCTCATAGATAGCATATATAAAGGTGAATAAATCTGGGCTCCAAGCCTCAACGAAGCCTCCACGTCATGCGATCGACTCAGGCAAACGACATAATGCTTGTGTGTAGTACGCTGCTCATTGCTATAGTTACGGCTGCTGCAGCAGTTGACTATGATGATTGGGCAGTGATCAATGTCACAGAGGTAAATAACTTTGATGTTTTACGTCATTTTGCGTTATAAGGAGAACACAACTTCCTAAAAAGAGCCATCGTTGTGTGGTATGTTCGGGGTACTACTATGACCCTTATCATTCTTCTTCTTCTTCTTATTATTATTACTACTACTACTACTACTACTACTATTATTATTATTATTATTATTATTATTATTATTATTATTATTATTATTATCTTCACGCCTGGCGCGTCTCTTCTGATGATGATGCTTGATGCTTGAGACATGATGCTTGTATCTACTCTGCTCATTGCTACAGCAATGGCTGCTGCAGCAATAGACTATGGCGATTGGCTCACACCGATTGATATCAAAAAGGTAATGAACATCGTTATTTCTTATGTAAATTTGCGCTGTAAGAAAGAGGGCATAATTTCCAGAGAAAGTCATCGTTGTGTGTTATGCTAGTGTTACTATAGTATCAACATAACAATTATAATGTTCATAATTGGCTCTTGTCCATCTGTGAATAGTGTTTCGGGAATAACAGAACACTTGTCATTTTTACCATATGCAGACGGCGAAAAATCGAATGTTTAAAACTCTATAATGTATTGAAGTGCTAAAGAGCCAAACAGACGACACAAGAAGAGACCCGGATGAGCGCTTGTTTCTTGTGTCGTCTATTTGGCGCTTTAGTACTTCAGTAACATGCACCAACTAGCCCAACGAAAAGTTGTATAATGTATCTTGCTGCACCGCGTCACTATTTTGGCCAAGTAATAAGAAAATTAGCTCAATAGACCCGTGTCTCTCCCATCCTGAGTTGTTCTTTCGTGAGGGCAAATAATTTTTTTTTACTCGCGCAATCGGCCGCCGTTCATATATCAGCATCCATCGGAGATAGAATAATTTTTTTTGCTCTACAAAGCTGTATGAAGGATAGGCGGTATAATGCAAGCCGATTATAAGGTTCCTGTTTCCCAAATTATTTCGCTTCATTTCCTGTGGCGTTATTCCCACACTGCAAAAAGTGAACTTCAATATTATGTAACAGAACTTCTATCGGGCACTTTACAAAGACTCTTGTATTATCGTACTCTTTACATTTCGGACTATTGTGCCATGCATTAAAAGAAAAACATTACTTTTCTACTTTCTTACACTAGAGGCCTGAAACAACACTATGTGATTTTAATTATATTGCTTTAACTCGCGAAGTAATCACCTGCACAAAAACAAAACATTTTGGGAAAATATTAGGTATCAGATGATCCGAATGCGCTAAATGATTAACATAAACGTTGTTCGTGATTCATAATTGGTTTATGTGGCGATCGCAACTTTTATGCAATATGTATAATTCTGTTCTGTACTTGCAGTGCATTACATGTGTTGTGTGTTATGGCTGTTCTAAATATCTGACTTTATATATGCGTACGTGGACTGAAGTAATGCACAGAACTATGCGACTCATGTACTGGTGGCCTGTATATTTTTTATTCATCCAGTGTTCTACTGAGTGCCATATTTTGTGTCGCTATTCTCCCTTTTTACGCAAATTTGTTTCCTTGGCCAAGTGACAAGGAGTAGCCGGTGCCACCATAAAGGCGCCAACCTCTCCTAATATTCATTTCAATAAAAAACAAAAAAAAACAAAATAATATTTGAAATCGGCATGAACACCTAAACATGTATACACGCATAATTTCATCAAGATTGGTTGAAAATAAAAAAAAATAATCTCTTTCAGAAATGTATCTCCGCCATCGTTGTGGTCCTCGTCATCGCCGTGATGCTCCGTATAAAGTACACGTGCGATAACACCGTGCCTGCGCGCCATAGGCTGTAGGAGCGAGTGAAAGCGTGCGAGGGCGAGTTGAGGACGGTGGCTCCATCTCGTGCGCGCAAGGGAGGAAGGTGGCGACGAAGCGTGCTGTCTTCCACTGCACGCAAGGCACCGGGGGAGATGGTTCTACTCCGGCGCAGCTGCATATGGCGAGGCTGAGCGTGGGCCCTATCTTGAAAGCGATCAGCCCCGAGTACAGAGTCTAGGAACGCCTAGGGCTGACAGCTTCATGTGCGATACGTTATCGCCGCTTAGTTCGTGTTCAAGCGAGAGGCAGAACCAAGGGTCCGTGCGATCGCTTCTGATGACGCTCTTCCTCATGCCAGCGTTCGGACAGTGAGTGTCCACGTTCATCGAGTGACACGTCTTTATCTTTGCCTGTGCGCGCGTGGCGCCATACTCGTTAATTTAGTTAGTAATCGAATGTTTGCGATGTTATGCTGCGATAAAGCTACTACTACCTCCACTTCGTATAGCTGTCTACTAATTGATTGTCGCAATGGCTGCTTCACGTTTCGGGTGAAATTGCGAGTTTTTAGAACGAATCCGTATAGTTCTCCCACCCAATGGGCCTTTCGTGTCCGTAGGGAAAAACAGCGGGGGGAGCTCGCCGTGTGCGCTGCTGGGTTCCTTGCTGCACCAGCATGCGCGCTAGTGTCGGAGCCGGCCGTGCGGGGGAAATAAAGATGAGAACCAGAAAGCTAGCCTTCGCGTATAGCATTCGCCGCAGGGGTTCCCCGCTGAAGATTACGGTAGCATAAGCTGCAGCTGCCGGGAAGCGGCAACTGTACCATAGGAAGCGGGGAGTGACGTAACTACACTTTCATGTGCAAAAGAAGAGCCCGCCTAGGAACCAATTTGTGTTGTGACAGTGCTATGGAAGGCCGCGCATAGTAAGGGCTCCTGAAGAACTACGTGCATACGACGCACGACGAAAGTGTAATTGAGTGCGCTTCTCTTGCTCTCTGGTCCACTCTTTGTAGGTGCAAGAAGTGTTGGCTAATAATTGACGCACCTAGGCTAATGAATAGCCAAAATATATGCGAATGTCACCATGTGAATAATTTTATTCATCATTCTAGTTGTTGCTTACAGTTTCGCTGTGTAACCACCTTTAAAGCATGGATTATAGACCTTTTTTTTTATCACGAGCACCCAAAAGTGTGCATTCTTTGTGTTTCGCTGGTGCCCCCTTTTTCAAGGTCAACACCATCTTTCCTGGCATTGTTGATGAGTTTATACAACAGGCATAATGGCCTGTTTTTTAAGCTTTAACAACCAACGCAAGGAATTATGGTTGTACAGAGATGTTCCATATTTTATAACCATGTCAACTGGACGTTAACGTACACAAAATTTAGAAATAGTTCATATAACAGCGCAATATGGCGGCACCCACAAATCTAAAGGGAAGTCCTCTACAATAAGCTCATCTGGTCTGCCCTACATGGTATACGTATACAGAATTCCGGTCTGCAGGCTCACTGAGCCGTTTCAAATTAGATTTAGAAGTGCTGTTCAAGATCCTCCTGGTTTCTAAGCAAATCATAAATATTATATTGCATGCAAAACAATGGTATTGACGTGTTTGCGTATATCTGAAATGACAGTCGTAACAAATACTGCGTTATACGAGTGACCCTCTAGTATAGATATTAGCTTCGCGTTCGGCATTTTGTCACTTGAAAAGAAAAAAAAATGCACTTATACATGGTATCGCATGAATGACCTTTTATTTTGACTGTCAGTGTTGTACAATAACCAAGAGCTTTCCCGGTGGCTTCACTGGATAACAAATTCCCGCTGGCAAAGGACTGTAGAGTCAATCCTCTCTATGATGAGTGTCGTTTCACAAGCAATGAAGTCGTTTCAACAAACACGGTGTTATATTTTACTCCAATCACGCAAAAGGGTTGGGTGTGTGTTTTAACTTCAGCAGCATACCAACTCCTTAGAATGACTTGCCCCGCACTGTTAAACACTGATCCACCTCCCGCTGCACCCCTAGAACGGCGCACATTGCAAGATTGTCTTAAATCAATATGTTGTGTAAGTCATCGATCTGAAGAGCACGTCGCTACCTACCAAACCCCTTCAATACGAAATGCTTTCTCCTTTACTAAGATATGGTGCGGTACGAAAGGCTGAGGAGCCGATTATACCTCCGTTTACCAATCTGTGAATTCATTCATTTGACGATCTGTTTGCATATAACTGTACTTCATCTCTTTCCTTTTTCCTTGCAGTTTCTTAACACAAAAGATAATATATGGACCATCATGACTACAGCTAATGAAAGCCAAGACTGCCAGGTCGACAAGACAGTGTCTATAAATAGCACGAGTGTTTTATTTACCAGGAAGCATCGGACACGGACCACGTAAGATCATTCATATATCAGCTCACCTTTGACATTGCATGAAATGTTCTTTTTTCACGTACAGGACCGTCATTACTCAACTATTTGGAAAGTTTGGCGGTTCTTATCCTTATTACAACACTATGGAAGTCGGACCCCCAGGTAAGTGTCAACGACCCCTTGCTTTATTGTGGGTTTCTAGAATATCAACCAAGCAAATTCAGGAAAGGTTCCACGTGCTCAAAATATTGTCTAGCAAAATATCCTAAAAAGGCGACATAATCCCCTTAGGTATAAAACAAACATGCAATGAATGTTTAAATTTGCCCACCGAAAAACTGAATGCAGGATGTGTACTGACCCATTCATTGGTGTGTAATCATGCCAGAAGCCTTTTCCAATGTACCCGAGAGGCTCCTGCTGGGTTTCAGGTAGGAAACCTAGGTCCGTGCACCTACCTAGGTTCACGTTTGTGTCGTTCACGCTTGTGTCTAAGACACAAGCGTAATAGCGACTCCAGACGCCAGATTCTATTAAACCACACGTTAAGGGGCTTCTTTTTTTCGTGGGACACACGACGAATGCTTAGAAAACTTATAAAAGACCATGATACGGGGGAAATTATTTTAATCCGATTAGCCTCATTAAGATACTCCACGCACTTTGAGGGTATTATCTGCCTGCCTTTACGTCAACTTGGGTCATGGAGTAGTAGCTATGGTCGTCTCGGGAGAGCATCGCACTGCTGTGCTGTGCGATCTGAGTTAGAGACCAAGTGTCGGTCCAACTTGAATCACTGCAGCTACTTGACAATGAACCTGTGCCACTTTTCAATGCACCTCTTTCACGGAAACTTGAGTCACTGGGTATTCGCCACGGGGCAAGTGCCTCCCTTCAATGACAAAAAAATGATGTGATGTGATGTGATAACTTTATTTGGAATCCGGCGACTGGGAGGCCCGGGCCTGGGGCCACCTAGATGGCCACTGGGAGCTGCTGCTCCCGTGCGGCTTCCTTGGCTCGCTGGACGGCCCAAAGTTGGTCTTGGAGTTCTGAGCTGAGCAGCACGGCCGACCACCGAGCCCGTAGATTTTCTGCGGAGACTGCCATTTTATTTTGGTATATTTCACATCCCCACAACATGTGTTGAAGGCTGGCTCTAACAGACTTGCATAGCTTGCACATATTGCTCGCGTACATATCGGGGTAGAAAGTTTTAGTTGAACGGGACTCGTATAAGTTTCTGTTTGTAGTCGCCTCCAAGTAACGGACTCAGCTCTGTTCAGTTTAGTGTGAGGCGGTGGTAATACTCGCCTCCGATTTTGATAGAATTTAGTAATAGCACTAAATCTTGTTAATATATCTTTTTCTCTCCAGATTTCCTCCTCCGCGTTCTCCTGACCGATGGAAGTCACTCTTTGCTTAGCTCGGCGAGTAAGACCTCGAGCTTCGCGGTGTGCTACCTCGTTGAGGTTGACTGCGGGAATGTCTGGAGTCGTATGCGCTGGGAACCAGATCAATTGCCTGCCGTTCTTCTCTGCATTGGAGAACTTTGCTTCATTGACTCTGATGATATGCCATGCCTCAGGAGAGATCCTACCTTTTGCATAATTTCTAATGGCCGCTTGAGAATCGCTAATGATGTACTGAGCATTCGTGGAGACCAATGCTTGTGCAATGGCTACCTCCTCTGCGGTCTCGGAATGTTTGGTATTAACTGATACGCTTGTAAGGGGTTTTTGGGTGTGATCTACGATTACTGCTACATAGCTATTTCTGTCTGGGTATTCAGCCGGGTCTACGAAGGTTGCTCTGTCGTCTGACCCAAAGCTTCAGATAATTTTCTCTGCTCTACACTTGCGTCCGCCGTCGTTGTAACCTGGATGCATGTTCTTGGGTATATTTGGTACTAGGAGTTTGTCACGAATTTCTCTCATTATCGTCCTCTTTTCCCCGTATAGATTGTGACAATTCATTCCTAGTTTGCTTAGCATATGCCGTCCCGTTTTGGTTTTGGTTAGTCGCTCTGCTTGAGATGTTTGTTGTGCTTCTATGAGTTCGTCCAGTGTGTTGTGGAGTCCTAACTTTAGCAAGAGATCCGTGCTCGTACTGATGGGAATCCCTAGCGCTAGTTTGTATGCTTTTTTTATCATGTTGTTAATTTTACGCTTTTCAGCTGCAAACCAATTGTGGAAGGCTGCTATGTATGTGATCTGACTGATTACGAATGATTGTATCAGCCGTATGATACTTTCTTCCTTCATACCTTGGTGCTTGTTAGTAATTCATTTGATTATTCTCATGGTGTTTGTTACCTTTGTGTCTAACTTCTTTACGGTTTCCCTATTTGTGCCTTTGTTCTCGATTACCAGACCCAGCACTTTGAGCTGGTTGACTATTGGGATATTCCGCCCGTTCTTGGTGTGTAGCTTGATTTCCTCATGAGCCTTGTTTCTGTCGTATCCATTGGGAGGCCTGCCTCTAAGTGTGGGGTGGTACAATAGAAGTTCAGATTTCTCTGCAGAGCATGTGAGGCCTGTTCCTATGCGGTGTTCCTCTACTGTGTAAATTGCAGTCTGGAGCCGTTGTTCTATTGATCTATCGCTGCCATCACAGGTCCAGATAGTAATATCGTCCGCGTAGATTGTGTGATTCAGAGACTCTATGTGATTTAATTTTTCGGGGAGTCCCATCAAGGCGAGATTAAACAGCATCGGCGAGATGACAGCGCCATGCGGCGTGCCGGCCCCCCCTATGTCAGTCTCGGGCGACTTGAGCCCTCCGACGGAGATGACTGCTTTCCTATCTGATAGGAAGCTCTTGATGTAGTTATACGTCCGTTGCCCTAGTCCTATTCTTTCGATGTTGTCCAATATGGTTGCGTGGTTGGCATTATCGAAAGCTTCTTTAAGATCAAGGCCCAAGATGGCCCTTGTCGAGCGCGTGTTATAATCGATTATCTGATGCTTAAGTTGGAGCATCGCATCTTGTGTCGATAGATTATTGCGAAATCCTGTCATTGTATCTGGGTATATGTTATTATCCTCTAAGAAGTTGTCTACTCTGTTTAAAATTACATGTTCCATTAATTTTCTGACGCAGGATGTTAGGGAGATTGGTCTGAGGTTGTCTATCTCAAGCTTCTTACCAGGTTTTGGAATAAGCGTTATCGTCGCCTTCTTCCATTGAGCTGGCACTTCTCCGTTTACCCAACACTCGTTTATGTATTCTGTTAGTTTTGCTATCGATTCATCATCCAGGTTCCTGAGAGTCTTGTTGGTTATACCGTCCGGTCCTGGGGCGGATTCGGTGTTTAACTTTTGTAGGGCCGCGCGGATTTCTGCCTCCGTGAGTTCCTCGTCTAATTTTGCGTTTGTATTCCCGTTGTAGCTAGGATAGATGCAAGGGGGTTCCTGTTTTAAGTATTTCTGCTGTAATTCATTGAGAAATTCCTCTTCTGTACCCTCATATGCGTGTATTAACTTATTAATGGCTTGCATGTGATTTTTCTTGTTATTGTCATGGTCAAGCAGGAACCTGAGCATATGCCAGGTTTTGCCGGTGCCTAATTGTCCGTCCATGGAATTACATATCTCGTCCCATTGTTGTTTGGTCAATTGCTTAGCATGTTCTTCTATTGTTTTGTTGAGGAGTGCTATGCGCTTTCTTAACTTTCTGTTATGCTTCTGACCGCTAAGTCTATTCTGAAGCGACTGCTTAGCTTCCCACATGTGGAGGAGTCTGCTGTCGCTTTTATCCAAGTTAGATTCAGGTGGTGCTATTTTTGTGGCAGCTTTGACGTCATCACTGAGCTCCTTAGTCCATTGTTCTATGTCTGCGATTGATCGTTGATGTGTCTTCTCTCGTGTTCTACGAAATAGTTCCCAGTCTACTAATTTGATGTGTCGTCCCTTGGGTCTATTCGGCCCTTCTCTGGCGTGTAACTCCAATATGCGGTGGTCGCTACCCAAATCTTCCAGTGTGTTGTGCCACGTCGCCTTTTCAATATTCTTGGTAAAGGTTAGGTCTGGGGTTGTGTCCCTGTTTAGCGCCGTGCCTACTCTGGTTGGAGTGGCGGGGTCTGTGACGAGCGTGAGGCCTAATTCTTGCGAGTCGTTCCATAAGTCTCTTCCTTTTGCTCTGGTATATAAGTATCCGCACGTGGTGCGTGGGGCATTAAAGTCTCCTCCTATAACTACCGGATTTTCTCCAGCAAGTGTGAGTGTTTTCTGGAATAGGTTCTTGAATTTGTGTTTATGTAGCATGGGGTTACTATAAATGTTGAGAATAAATAAGTTACGTCCTGTCTTTTTTTGTGGGATGTGTTCCAATAGAATATTGTCAATGTGCGTTATGCCTGTGTTGTGCTGCATGCAAGTTATGTTTCTTTTTACCAGCGTAGTTAATGCCCTGGTGTCCCCTCCGGCATAGCCAAAAGATCTGTATCCTGCTAGCTTTGCAATCCCGTGTGTTTCCTGCAGAATTATGACGTCCGGTGTATCCTTGTCTTTCAAATACTGCTGCAAAACTGACTTTTTGTTTTCGTAACTTCTACAATTCCACTGCCATATCCTGAACCCTTCTTTAGCGCGCCTCATTTCGGGTGCGACCATGGGAGGGAGACGGGAGGTTGGAGAGAAGCTGATCTTATATAATTATGTGGTTGTGAATTGGGTAAGGATTGTGGTGCTTCTGACGCAACGGAGGGGAGTCCATTACCTGGTGACTGGTTTGCCTCTAGGATGTCTAATCTACTCATAATTGCTGCTATTGCCTTAGCCATTTGATTCATCATTTCGTCCAGTTTTTCATTTGGCTTTTGTATTTCTGCTAGGCTCTTTTGAATATCGGCTAATGCTTTATCTACCACTGCGTTATCTTGTTTATCACTGATGGCTTGGGCCTTGCGTTTGAGTGGAGGGGGCTCATCCCCTTCGTCCATCTTATTGTCCGGCATTTCAAATGGCTCTTTCGTGCTCGCGTGTGGAGTGGGAGTTACCTGATTTATTTGGTTTTTTCCTTCCTTGAGAATTTTGATTTCATCGCTCATACGTGCTAGCAAAATCTTCAACTGCGCGTTCTCGTGTTTTAGTTGCTTGATCTCGTTATTAATGGCAGTCTCCCCACTAGCCCCCGGGCGCACGTCATCGACCACGTCTGCCCAGCTCACCGTGTTAGTCTGGTTTGCTGAAGAGGATGGCCCAGTTCTGGACCTGGATCTGGATCGTGTCCCCGGTGTCCTGGAGCCGGACCGGGATAAGGATCTGGTGGTGGATGGAGACCTTGTTCTCGATCTGGAGCGTCGTTCCCTGGCGTTTAGGAGGCCAGACGTTCCGCGAGACTCTGCTCTGTCTTCTCTTGAGATAGCGTCTTCATGTTCTTCTTGTCGTTCTCGTTGCAGTCTGTGCCATTGTCTCTGTTTAACGATGAAGGGCTTTTTGAATTTGGCTTTGCACGTCTTGTCTGTGGTCGGATGGTCCTCGCCGCATAACTGACATTTAGGTTGGCACCTGTGGTCTTTATCTGGGTTTGATGTTCCACATCCCGCAAAAATCTTGTTGTCAGGGTTGAGACATACATCTCCTCTGTGTCTAAGTCTGTTGCATTGGTGACAGAAATCCACTTGTTTCCTGTACAGGGAGCAAGGGAGTAGCGCTGCCCTGTATCGGACGTACGTGGGCACTTTGTGTCCTTCAAAGAGCACAATCACTGTGGTAGTATTACTGAGTCTCTTTGCTGCTATCGCCGTTGGGTTTTTACTGGTAACCGCTTCTGCTGTGATGTCTCTTGGGCCCTCGTCGAGTGGGATTCTTCTGATGACTCCTTTGGCCGTCACGTCAGGCGCTCTCTCGTAAGCATTGGTCTCGTAAAACTTGTTTTGAATCTTGATACGTGCTACTTCCTGATATTTGTTTGCACACTCTTGATCCGAGGTACTGACGATGAGGATATTTTGATGATTTTTGGGGCAGACAATGTCCTCCTCCCTTTCGTCTCGAGGAATACCTGCCGCATCTTGTACCGCAGCTGTGAGGGGAACTATACCGTGCTCGGATTATTTGAGTCCTCCACGCGGTCTGATCACAATCTTGTAATCCCCTCTTGGCAAATGTGGCATTCTGCTTGCCTTGCGTATTTGCTCTAGCCTGCCTTTCCATGGGTTATTGTTGCGCTTGTCGAGCCGCGTCGGCGACAAGGTGCTCTCGCGATGTTGGGAGGTTCGCCGGTCTGATCTTCTGGGTCTGACCTTCTTGTCTGGGTCTTCATGTTCTTCTTGTCGTTCTCGTTGCAGTCTGTGCCATTGTCTCTGTTTAACGATGAAGGGCTTTTTGAATTTGGCTTTGCACGTCTTGTCTGTGGTCGGATGGTCCTCGCCGCATAACTGACATTTAGGTTGGCACCTGTGGTTTTTATCTGGGTTTGATGTTCCACATCCCGCAAAAATCTTGTTGTCAGGGTTGAGACATACATCTCCTCTGTGTCTAAGTCTGTTGCATTGGTGACAGAAATCCACTTGTTTCCTGTACAGGGAGCAGCTGTACAGGAAACAGAGAGCTCCTTCAATCCCTTGCTTGTATCCATTTCTTCCTGGGATATGCTGCGCCCCTCTACGGTCACTTCCATCACTGAGAAAATGATAGGCAATTGTTGAGGAAGCCGGCTCCGGCGCGTGGCATCGCGGCTCTCCCGCCACGAGGTCCGGCCAAAATATTGTCGTAGAGGCTTGAAAAATGGGAATCCCACCTGGTTTTCGGTATCCACTTGTTCCTGGGAACGAGCTGAGTCCGTTGGCGTGCAATAGCGGGTGGCTTTTTGGCGATTCGCGCTAGAAGAACATTCGTGGTATACGGAGCCGACGTGATGTGCATCCGCTCCCTCCGGCTTCTTCTTCTTCTTCCGACAAAAAAAAAAAAAGCTTGAAATTTATCTGGTCCTGCGCGGAATCGAACCCGCATCATATACTCGTATATGACGTCGTATATACGTTGTACATACGACGTCATATATACGGCACACATACGACTTATACACGTGGTATATTCAGCAGTCTTGCCTGAATGCGTACACACAGAGGCACCATGCGCAGACTTCGCGGCGGCACCCGTAGATGGCACACAGTGTCCAGTGGAAAGCGCGACAGATGAGCCCGGCTGCAAACACGCGTCATACGTGACGAATTTCGGTCGGGACAATATGGTCGATAGGTAGCTCCAATGCTTCAATGCTAATCGCAATGCCGTCGACACTCGTCGCCTTATCGGTTCCCCCGGAATTCGTTATGTGGGCTCGTATACTTCTTTGCCTGGACATGCTTAATTTAACAATTCTTCAACTGTTGTCATTATTTTTCCGCGCTTCCTTAGCAGCTTGATCGGCGCTATGCCTACGTTAACCGCGTTATCCGACAGTAGCGAGCCGTGCATAATTACAGAGAAATTGAAATGAAGGACACGAATCATCGTATTACACCAGCCTTCATATCATCGTCAAACTGACAAATCGCAGGCAGAGAAGGGGTGCGATGATTCTGGAATGGCAGTCCTGCTATCGACTGCTGTTCTTCATCACCGTGATTCAAGAAACCTTCCTTTTCAAGCGATAACTTTCTCTGTCTACTTGCGCACTGTGAATGGTTCGGCGGACGGATTTCTCGCATGATAACCTCGGTAGGGTAACATGAGCTATGTGAGGAAGAGCAAAAGAGCGGAGAATAATTCGTATGCGCCTTTGCTCCCTTTGTTTCTTGTTTTCAAGGGAACAACTCCCGGCTGCGGCGACCGCATTTAGGTGGGGGCGAAATGCAAAACACGCTCGTGTCCCGCACGTTCAATATCCCCTGGTGGTCAAAATTATTACAGAGATTTATATATATATAAATGATTTATTTATTTCGAAAATTACATACAAATACGAGCCTGCCCAAGCCAACAATGGGCTTGTGGGGCAGCGCTCGGCAGAATGGAGCAAGCCAGGGAGCGGCACAGTAAATCAGTTATGTACAAAACTCAGAAATAAAACTAAAGAAAGAAAGAAAGAAAGGAAGAAAAGAAACCAAATTACACATACAAATCAAAAACATAAGATTTAACTTCTTTCCGTGTGCTGGAAGATAAAACTTTATCTGGCAGGTCATTTAATACATCAGGTACATAGAAGGCACGGACACGTTTGCCATATCTTGTCCTTACTCTTGGTAAGGTAAAGCGGTCACGTGTACGTAATGCTCTGGCGGGGACAAGATGCAGCAGCAGTCCCCCACTACGGCGTGCCTCACAATCAAATCGTTTGTTTTGACACGTAAAACCCTCGAATTCAATTAAATTTACTTCTTTGTTTTATAACTAAAGTTTTGTGCCTAGTAAGATGAGTCGCACTGAAGTGAAGGTGACTGCCTACATTTTATAACTGGTTTATACTATAAGCAGGAAATTTTAGTACCAGGAAATTTTAGTAGGTTTGGTGAACTTGTATGTCACCCGCCGTGGTTGCTCAGTGGCTATGGTGTTGGGCTGCTGAGCACGAGGTCGCGGGATCGAATCCCGGCCACGGCGGCCGCATTTCGATGGGGGCGAAATGCGAAAACACCCGTGTACTTAGATTTAGGTGCACGTTAAAGAACCCCAGGTGGTCAAAATTTCCGGAGTCCTCCACTACGGCGTGCCTCATAATCAGAAAGTGGTTTTGGCACGTAAAACCCCAAATATTATTATATTAACTTGTATGTCAGTTCGTGTTTAAACTGATGCAGCGTTCTAGGTTGGTCATGGCAACGTGTTCCGAGTACAGGCGTGTTTACGATGCAGCAGCAGTCGTACACGTAAGAGAAACGTTTTGGACTGAATATACCAAATGCATTTTTCTATATATATTCAATAAGTCGGTTTCCCATGATGGTGGACTCAAAGCCTCCATGGGTGTTGTTTTTGTCTCCCTGTATAACTTTCCACCGTAAGAAAACAAAGTAACGTTGAGTTTCAGGAAGCCAAACATTTGCGCTACCCGCCGCGGTAACAGTCTCTATGGAATCGCGTTGCTGAGCAATTGAAAGATTGAAAAATTGCGAGTTCGATCACAGCCATGGCAGCCCCATTTCGATGTTGGTGAAAGGTAAAAAACCCTCTTTAATTAGATTTAGGTGCACATAAAGTAGCCGAAGCCTGGAAAAGTGATACTTGAAAAGCCCTAACGGGGAAACAAGCAACGAAATAGATCTCATACTTCTTGCCGTCCCCAGCATATTGCTAGATTTAGAAGTGTTAGGTAGGGTAGAGGGCAGTGATCCTAGTGACACGTGAACTTGTTTATCTATTAAAGGTGAGCGCTTTTCACCATCTAACAAATGTTATCGCTCAGCGCAGGACATGCCTGCATGTATCGGAAGTTCCTGGAATGTTATTGATGGTTCTATCCGCTGTCTGTTGTCGCCGAACTTTGTGTAATCTGATTGCATGCGTGCGCGACGTGAATTGTGTAGAGCTTTCTGGAAGACATGAGGGCACCAGCGATTACTCTGGAACGTTCGATGGCTCATGAATAAAAGCTGACGCACTTGGCCCGCCGATGAGAATTTCGACGATCGCCGACCATCGCCAAACGGTATCGAAAAATTAAAGCTTCAAAAACTTATGCGCGCGCATACCATCTCTCCAGAATATCGGTGAGCTTCGTAACTCAATGATATAGTTCGACACTCGCTTGTCGAAACGATCTCTTGTCTCGGAGATTACAAGACTTCTAACCGAACACTCAAAATAAGGAAACTAACAATCTTTTGCGTCTGCAAAACCTGCATCACCACGTTTCGTCGGGAATAGCCTGTGGTTGCGCCATATTTTTAAGCCCTACTAGTGGTGGGCGCTATTTGGGAGCTTTTCTTGTGAACAAGGGAAACAAAGGGCATGAAGGCTATTGTCCTCGCTGAAGACTCCCGACGCTTTACGTACTGACAACGTGCCTTCTACACCTCGCTACGAGTTTACCACCTATTATGGCAATTTCGTGCCACCTTGCCGCCTCGCGCTCCTGTGTCATACATAGTAAACATTGAAAAGAACAAAACGAGAGGAGGTGATATCATCAGGGTTGTTGTCCATTTTCGCGCCGAACGTCCCTTTCTTTCTCGTCTGGCGTCTCGGACGCGCTTTGACTGGAAACATCACAAGCGACAAACGCGCCTTTCTGCCTCTTTCACTGAGCTTATCATAAGATTTGGTGTCTTTTGTTTTATTCGGACGCGTCGCCTTCTCGGTCGCATCCCTGACTCTGCGACGCCTCTTCCTCCCAGCACGCTTTCTAGCGCTTATTTCCGATCCTTGCAGTCGCATTTCGTGCTGACCGGCACACACCTTAGTTTGTCACGATTTTCACAACAAGCGCACAGTGTGAATGATTTGCGGGTTAATCATTGCTCTCGTTGCTACCTCGACCGGTGGAGAGCTTAAGAAACTTCGGGACAATGCAGCTACTTTCATTCTCTAAACATTGCTAACACACCTGGGAGCTGCCTACAACTGTACTGCCCTGCCCACATTGTGCTTCAGTGCAGTTTTCTGAACGATTGAATTCTACACTGGTGCTGCAGTCACAATTGAGTGACCGCGCCTGCAGCCTCTGCTTTCGTTCTTTATACTTGCGCCCGACAACCGGCTCATCGCGGACACATGAATGTCTATAGTTACAAACAATAGGGGAATGACTGATGTCTGCGCACTTGAAATTCAATTAACGCGAAAAAAAGAACTGAAGAAAATCGGAAATTCAATAAATCAACAGTAGGCCGATAAGGGTATTGTTAAGGCTGCCACCACTTGTTTTGGGGACAGCGTTTCGACGACCTTCAGCGGCGTCTGGTTGAAGCTCGAACCAGGTTAACCATCGGAGATGGTTCGGCAAGGAAGACGAAGCGACGTAAAAAGAAATAACCCAAGTCTAATACACCATTAAGGGTGAGCAGTGCGCTCCAGGACAAATAGATACAGAAACGATCGGCGTGCGTGCTCCTGCACACAAAGGCATAGAAGATCGGACTCCGCCTGGCGGCTCGCTTGTTTTCTTATACCCACCACCATTTAGGCGACCTCATTCTCTCTTGCTCCCTGGTAGAGGGCCTTGTCAGGACACACAGAGGAGCACTGAGAGAACCCACTCCCTGGCGTAGAGGGGGTGAACGTGAGAAAAAAGTGAGCAGGATTTGCACTGGTGCATAATCCCGTCCCATACAACCGACCGACAAGTCTTCTCATCTTGACGAGCGTGACGATGAGGCGCGTCGTTTCTCAGGCTTTTGGCATCCGTTCAATTCAGTGCCGCGCAAAGTGAGCCGTAACAGTATCCTCAGCCTTAAGTCAACGTTTGGACAAGAAGACGACTCCCCTTCAAGCGCAAAGTTCATGAAGGAACGTCCCCTGGTTGACACGTTGGTCCAAGCTGAAGTTCCTCTTGTTCGTCTACCGCTGATATATATCTATTGATAAATTACTACAATATACAATAAGGCTTGGGACCAAGAAATATAATTATCCCTCCCAGACTTTCAGACATTTCGCCAAGCGATTACCTGTATCAGTTCCGTGTGGTGGATAAACACCGGAATCGAAAATTAAAATTAGGAAGTGCATAAGACTGCATAAATATAGGTAAAAGTTCGAATGTGTTATTTCTTGTAAAGCGAATGGCGATGCCTTCTTTGCAACTAATTCAGGTGGAAATGCTACAAGCCTAGAAGAATTGATATATCAAGGAGAAAACAACACATGTGGAGTATTCGAGCTCCGGAACGTAACCAGGGGTATGTAAAGTATTTCCAACGGCATAGCACTTCAGAAATACATTTGAAATTTTTTAAACGTTAGGCAAATGTTACACTTAGGAGACTTCCTCGAGATTTGTTTTAAAGCAGCACCAAGCCATTTTGTATACACGAATAAGAAATTACGCAATAAGTTTAGGAATCGCGAACGGTTATTGACAGAAGAAGGTTGTCCAAATCATCGCCGCAAAAATAATCCACTACACAGACAGACAGAAAGGCGTCACACAACAAGTAGCCATCATACCAGTTTTTTGCAATGAGCCCTGATTACTATTCGTTTGTTTAACATGGTTCATAGCCATAACTAGAGGTTAACGTGTCATGGCCGTCTAGTCTTTGGAAAATAAGTGGCCTCATGCATACCTCCTTTATTAACTTTTATTCCTGCAAATCAAGCGCGGAGGAATAATTTTTTAGATATATTTTTTTACCAGTCTTGAAAGCCATGAAAAGCTACACTAGCGTAGTTTTCTTTTTTCCTTTGTGTGACAGCTCACGCTATTGTACCCTTTTCTTTCAGTGATCAACGCACCATGTTATTACTTATATAACAGACCATGTGAGTACACAGCAGACTGCGCATATGCCTTGTATGTGCCACCCGCACCAAATGTACCAAGTGCAACTTTTCCAACGTTTCTGCCACTACGCAGACGTGTTTGAAATGTCATTTTAGGCAGAGACCGTACCTGTAAATATGAGATTACTTACCATACGCAGCTATACTGTACAGCAGTCACAGCGAGACCTAGTTTGCATAGCATCCAATTGCTGATGTGAAACGTCTCTCGAGCAAAACAAAAATGTTTGCCGTCATCACTTCAAAAAATGTAGATGCATCTAGCAATAATATGAAAATCCGTGTCAACCGCGGATTGTCAACCGCTCAGGTTTCAGCCGCGCGCTAGGCAGTTACGGCGCCTGTCAGTAGTTTTTCCGTTTCTTTGTCAACCAACATCTAAGATCATGAAACATAACTAGATATGTGACTGATGTTTACTTTTGCTTGCCACTTCTTTGCAGCGGGAAGTAATTTGCTCACGCAAGAATAAAGTATTTTTGTTATGTTATGAATACTAATACAGTCACATGTTGTTCCTAAAAAGAAAAACAAATTATTATAGATCGCTTTTTATTCCGAAGACCTACACTAAAACTACAGCGTGCACAGATATTTCTTTTTGATGATCTAGTATACTATATACTGGGCGTCTCAGCACACACATTCAATTTTTTTCAACTGTCTGTGGCAGATAGCACAATTCTAGTCCATGAGTCCATGAGTCCACGACAATGCATTTTTACCGCAAATTTGATGGCGCATATCTCGTAAATGGTGTCATCCACACAACTCTTTTCAAGTGGATTTGCCTTGCAGTGTAAAAACATATACTGAATATACGTGTCTATAGTGCAGCCTAAAAAAATAAGGTGACGTTCCACTTCGTGAACGTGGGCTACACGCAAACATACGGGCGTTGTTCCGGAGTTTCTTAGCTATGCGGTATTGCCTGACAATACCCCCATTGTCGCAAGACACCTTGCACGTTCTTCGGGAGTCTCCTGGGCACGCCTTGCCCGCACCCTTTGCCGTCTTTTTCAGCTCGTGCCCGGCGCTTGCCGACGACTTTGGGGTCGGTCGACACCCGCTCGTCCTTGCACCACTTGCGTTGCTGCTCCGTCCTTCTCGCTCGGCACTCGGCCTCTCGATCGTGACACGAACCCGCTACATCCTGTGGGGTTCTCCTCCCGTACTCTTGGGACAAAAGAACGACAACACAGTAGTGCAAACAATCACAAGGGTATTTATTGCACCTTTCATAGATCAATGCCAGCTAGCCGAGTTGTTATCCACAAAACATGCCGATGGGGCGCGACAAATCTAGGAAGTCCGACTCACCGCGACCGGATAGAGAGAGAATATATTCGCCCCATCCTGTGGTCACTGCAGCGCACCTTGCCGAGCACATCCACATCTTGTATGATGCCAGGGTTAGCACAGAGTATGAGGTCTATTTCATTTCTAGTCTCGCCGTTCGGGCTCCTCCACGTCAACTTTCGGCTATCCCGCTTGCGGAAGAAGGTATTCATTATCCTCATATCATTCTGTTCCGCAAACTCTACTAATAACTCTTCCCTGCTATTCCTAGTGCCTATGCCATATTCCCCACTGCTTTGTCTCCAGCCTGCTTCTTGCCTACCTTGGCATTAAAGTCGCCCATTAGTTTAGTGTATTTGGTTTTCACTCTACCCATCGCCGATTCCACGTCTTCATAGAAGCTTTCGACTTCCTGGTCATCATGACTGGATGTAGGGGCGTAGACCTGTACAATCTTCATTTTGTACCTCTTATTAAGTTTCACAACAAGACCTGCCACCCTCTCGTTAATGCTATAGAATTCCTGTATGTTACCAGCTATATTCTTATTAATCAGGAATCCGACTCCTAGTTCTCTTCTCTCCGCTAAGCCGAATTAGTCTCGAATTAACTCGAATTAGCCTAGACCTGAGAAGGGAACGGAAGAAACTGGTACATAAGAAGCCGATGAATGAGTTTGCGTTAAGAGGGAAAATAGAGGAATTCCAGATCAAGCTACAGAACAGGTACTCGGCTTTAACTCAGGAAGAGGACCTTAGTGTTGAAGCAATGAACGACAATCTTGTGGGTATCATTAAGGAGTGTGCAATGGAAGTCGGTGGCAACTCCGTTAGGCAGGATACCAGTAAACTATCACAGGAGACGAAAGATCTGATCAAGAAGCGCCAATGTATGAAAACCTCTAACCCTACAGCTAGAATAGAACTGGCAGAACTTTCGAAGTTAATCAACAAGCGTAAGACAGCTGACATCAGGAAGTATAATATGGATAGAATTGAACATGCTCTCCGGAACGGAGGAAGCCTAAAAACAGTGAGGAAGAAACTAGGAATTGGCAAGAATCAGATGATGCGCTAAGAGACAAAGCCGGCAATATCATAACTAATATGGATGAGATAGTTCAAGTGGCTGAGGAGTTCTATAGAGATTTATACAATACCAGTGGCACCCACGATGATAATGGAAGAGAAAGTAGTCTAGAGGAATTAGAAATCCCAAAGGTAATGCCGGAAGAAGTAAAGAAAGCCTTAGGAGATATGCAAAGGGGGAAGGCAGCTGGGGAGGATCAGGTAACAGCAGATTTGTTGAAGGATGGTGGGCAGATTGTTCTAGAGAAACTGGCCACCCTGTATACGCAATGCCTCATGACCTCGAGCGTACCGGAATCTTGGAAGAACGCTAACATGATCCTAATCCATAAGAAAGGGGACGCCAAAGACTTGAAAAATTATAGACCGATCAGCTTACTGTCCGTTGCCTACAAACTATTCACTAAGGTAATCGCAAATAGAATCAGGAACACCTTAGACTTCTGTCAAGCAAAGGACCAGGCAGGATTCCGTAAAGGCTACTCAACAATAGATCATATTCACACTATCAATCAGGTGATAGAGAAATGTGCGGAATATAACCAACCCTTATATATAGCTTTCATTGATTACGAGAAAGCGTTTGATTCTGTCGAAACCTCAGCAGTCATGGAGGCATTACGGAATCAGGGTGTAGACGAGCCGTATGTAAAAATACTGAAAGATATCTATAGCGGCTCCACAGCCACCGTAGTCCTCCATAAAGAAAGCAACAAAATCCCAATAAAGAAAGGCGTCAGACAGGGAGATACGATCTCTCCTATGCTATTCCCAGCGTGTTTACAGGAGGTATTCAGAGACCTGGATTGGGAAGAATTGGGGATAAATATTGATGGAGAATACCTTAGTAACTTGTGATTCGCTGATGATATTGCCTTGCTTAGTAACTCAGGGGACCAATTGCAATGCATGCTCACTGACCTGGAGAGGCAAAGCAGAAGAGTGGGTTTAAAAATTAATCTGCAGAAAACTAAAGTAATGTTTAACAGTCTCGGAAGAGAACAGCAATTTACAATAGGCAGCGAGGCACTGGAAGTAGTAAGGGAATACATCTACTTAGGGCAGGTAGTGACGGCAGATCCGGATCATGAGACAGAAATAATCGCAAGAATAAGAATGGACTGTGCTGCGTTTGGCAGGCATTCTCAGATCATGAACAGCAGGTTGCCATTATCCCTCAAGAGGAAAGTGTATAATAGCTGGGTCTTACCAGTACTCACCTACGGGGCAGAAACCTGGCGGCTTACGAAAAGGGTTCTACTCAAATTGAGGACGACGCAACGAGCTATGGAAAGAAGAATGATAGGTGTAACGTTAAGGGATAAGAAAAGAGCAGATTGGGTGAGGGAACAAACGCGAGTTAATGACATCTTAGTTGAAATCAAGAAAAAGAAATGGGCATGGGCAGAACATGTAATGAGGAGGGAGGATAACCGATGGTCATTAAGGGTTACGGACTGGATTCCAAGGGAAGGGAAGCGTAGCAGGGGGCGGCAGAAAGTTAGGTGGGCGGATGAGATTAAGAAGTTTGTAGGGACGGCATGGCCACAATAAGTACATGACCGGAGTCGTTGGAGAAGTATGGGAGAGGCCTTTGCCCTGCAGTGGGCGTAACCAGGCTGATGATGATGATGATGTTCGCCCCATGCTGGATCCCAACGCCTGGTCGTTCGCGCGCATGGTCACGCGAACGGTAGCGCGTTCGAAGGCAGGCCTCGCGAGGCGGTCTCGCAAAAGCATGGGTCGGCGCGTGCGCGCGGGACGTCCACGCTGTTCGCCGATCCACCGGGAAAGAGGAAGCGCCATGTCTCCCGGCGCCCAAGTAACCCCGCCTGTCGGCGGCGTTAGCAGCGCAACACTCGCGCCCTCTCCCGCACTGCGCTTCAACCACATCGACCGCCGCGGGCGTCACGCAGGCCACGCGGCGAAGTGGGACTGCAGGAGATGGGGGAAAACAAGATATCAAGGGACGCGCGAGAGTTGCGCATCCCCACAATCCATAGCGACACAGAGCCCGTAGCAACTGCCAGAGGAGGTGAACTTCCTCCACCACTACGCTCCACCTCCTCTCCCTCACTGCAACGTGCTCCTTTTCTCCACCTCGAAACACCCTCCTTGTTCGGCGCTCACTTCCCTCTTCTAGCTCGAGGGCTTCCGACTTCGATTTCACAGACAGATGTATGCCTGCGAGCTAAGTTCATCACACGCACCACCCACAAAAGCGCAGTACCCCTGCCCTTAATTGAAAGAGAGCCCAGCCGTCTGGAGTCCGCTCACAGCTTTGCTTTGCTAATGTAAATCCTAGGCTAATTGGTAAAAAAAAACTCGTGTCAATTGAAAACATTACCTTTGGCTAGGCACTGATAACGGTATCACCCATTAAATTTCCCCAGACGTTTAGGCTTTGTACTACAAATTTGGAGGACGCTTAAGCTTCACCTTTAAAAGTAGAACGCTATAGCATATAAATATCCCTGACTGCTGCTCGCATTAGCGGAAAACGCTATGCAGGAAGGCGAGCTTTCTCACGGAAACGCGGCCTGTGCGTAGGCCGTGATGCGGCGGAGGCGAGCGGCATTTGGAGGTGTAGCAAGGAACCGATGCTCCGCTCCACGGCCTCCGAGATTTGTGCGCTCAAATCTCGGATGCCGTGGCCGCTCTTTGGATGGTAGAAACGCTGGAAAAGGGGTGTATGTTTAAGTTTCCGCGTGGCAGAATTCTGTTTTCTCGTATACACAAATTATAATACGACGCTACCATGTCATAGCTTGGGTGTACGTTGTACTTTACCATTTTTCTGGCGTACGTTATCTTTAAAAACTCAATCAGTTCAGTGACTTTTTGCGCTACACGGGGGGGGGGGGGGGGGTGTCTGCGTGATCTGGTATGCGTGGCTGTGTTTGCATGGCCCGAAAAATGATTTTGCCAGAACTATGGTCGACGCTAGTCGCGGGTCCCCGACACAGGACTTTTTCTGACACGGGGCCCTTATAGCTCTCGCGTACAAACCAGTGAAGTAAAGAGATATCTCTGCAGGGAAAAAACGTCGTTTGAAACATGGGAAACAGTCCTCACGCCCCGATTTCAGTTGGACAGCGCACAACTACACTTTTTAGAGCGAAGCTGTGTATGGCTAGGTTCTGGAAAAAATTGCGTGCTCCCAATGAGCAGTGTCGATCAAGGATTTTTCCCCAGTGGGACAAAGAAGAAAATACTGTAATACCAGGCCGACCCACGACGGAAGTGAAGAAGGCGTTAAGGACTCCACCAACTTGCAGAAATAAGTTTAATATCTTAGGTCCAAATAAAACCTGTATGAGATATTAAGCTGATAAGGACAGACACCACACTTTGACCCGCGTCGGACCACCACGGACCTACGTTCGCACCAGCCTCTCTTTGTCGGCGTTCCAAGTGCTTGCGAATCTCTTTTCCTTTCCTTCCGCTCTCCGGTGGTGGCGTTCCCGTAAGTTAAGTGGGCCGCCTGCCAGGGCCGCGAGGCGGAAAGAAATGCGAACTGTCCATGTGGCGCCAATGCCGCAAACTTGGAACGCTTCACCGGAGCAACCACCAGGTTTCAGAGGGAGTTTGTAGGAAGCCAATTTTGTGTGGCCTGGTCTGTGTGTGACCGCTTCTGGTTTTCGGGTGACCTCACAAACATTACTGCACTGCGAGACGTCGACCAACGCACGATCACCTTGGCTAGGATGAAGCAGTGCAACCCTCGGAGTACGGTCAGCTGCGTGTCTGTCCTACGTGCCGGGATTCATTAGTAAAAGGTGTCGTGCCGCGTTTTGCAACAGTACGTGGGTATGTATATACCCCGCGGTGCCTCATCATCTTCCGAGGCTCAACATCGTGGAGCAGCGACTAGTAGCGCCTCGCCTTCCACTTGTGTGCATACGACGTTTGACGCACGGCAACGGACAGTTCGCCAGTAAGGGGTCCGTATACACAGCTTCACTGATCATCCACTTTCACAGAGTGGAATGGCACTGAATCTTTATTGGTAAGTTGTCACCGATTATTAGCGGCGAGAACTTGGAGTGGCGCCCTCTCGCGAGTGACGTCATGGCCAGGACGCCGATCGCTCCGGCTCGCTCGGATGCTGCGCGCGCTCGTTTCCTTCGTGTATGCTTGGTGGCTCGAGCCGTGCTCATTGAAGGCTATGTCGGCTTCTTTCTCCTGTCATGTCTGAACCGCAGAATTCCTTCTTCAAAAGCGTGAGAGTCGAGAAACTTTGAGGCTTGGATATGGCAAGCTATGTAGCATTGAATGGGCCCACTGGTTTTGCAATGCGTATATGCGCCGTCTCTGTCCATAAATGTTGCGTAAATAGAATGTCTGCAAATTCGGCACGCGACGTTGTGTACGATGCTCTGCTAAACATAACATTCCCTTAATACTTAGCTATGAGAAACATTGCATTTTACATGGAAGAAGAATCTTGGTTTTGGTGTCAACATGTTATCCGTGTTAGAAAGGCACTGCCTCGCGAAGCTGTCATCATGATTATTATTACTCTGGTGAGTTGTTCCACTCGAATATGGCCACTTTGTTAATGCGTAAAGGAAATAGCTTGGCGCGCATTTCGTATGAAAAATTTTGCTGCTACTCCCAGCGCTCTCTGAAACAGGCCACCATAAAACGAACTGCTCATGGCTGCTAACACGACAACGCGTCATGTAGAATATTTACATAGTTAATTCACAAATACCATAGTAGCAATCACCTGAAAGAAAACTTTCGAGGTGGAGATGGAGAGCCAATAAATTGCAAGCGATGACATGTTTCATGGTGGCCCTGAATAGCCTTTATTGACAATATGGCACACCCCTCACGCAACGGTAACAACCGACTGTCGTTATGGCGAGGCACAAATTGTTCGCGTAACCCTTCAGTTCACTATCATTTTGAATTGAAACCATGAAGCAGTTTTTTACAGCGCCAATTGCAATGCCTAAAGTACACTCGAGGTACTACAGCGCAGCTTAGGTTGCCTAGAAAAGAAAAATTCAAGCACCTTCTGCCTCACCATGTCTCGATCCAGCGTTGTTTAATTATATAAATCAAGAACTATTCACTTCGTCAGTACATAAAAGAGAACCTTGCAAACCTTCACAAGGAAGACACCACAAGCCTTACACATTTCACTTTATTTTTGACCCTCCACCGAGGAGTGATATCTTCAATACGTCCCATACTACTAACGAGTGACGCTTCGGCTTCGGCTTCTTCGGACCGTATGACTGCAGCCATACGGTCTAAAAGGCATATTTCACACAAAAAAAAAATTGGGCCGAGCAGCCTGTGTCAGTTCGCCAGACAGATTCGTCATGTATATTCCTAAAGCAAGCAGTAACTCACTTCAGCAGTAAACTGCTCAACTAAGTTGAACGTGTAGCACGGAAGAGGACATATATATTGGTACATTCCTTTTCGTATTTTGCAAACAACTGTAAGCCTGAATGAGCTTTACTTCAAATTACCGTCACTGAAAATAAATACGTGAAGTACCGTCAAATTTTGAGAAGCAGTTAAAAAAGCAAGTTGTGCTGGTAGAATCTAAACTGCTGTATTAGTTAAGTCCTCGTGTTACTGCCGAACATTTCTGTGAACAAATGCAACAATTCGATATTATGCCATAAAGTACTCGTCGTGAGCTAGCCTGTTTTAGCGGATTCAAGTCAAGCTAACTGTTGTAGAGTTCACATACAGCCAGCGTTTGTGACCTACTTGTTACACCGCGGCAGGTATGGTATCACAACTGCATGCTTATATGCAATATTTTTGCGGTTGTTGATCCGCGCATGAAAAACCCGCAATGGGCTGGTCTGCGCTCCTTCGTCTGGCACTGTAGCGTTGCCTTTGAGAACTGTGTCGTCGTCTAACAAATAAGCTTTTTGAATAAATTTTTGTGCACGCTGACATCGGAAAAATATATTTGAGACAACCGCCATCAGTATACAAGCAGGGGGAACGAGAGCGAACAAACGAAACACTCCAGAAGGCGCCCGGACACCGCCCGAACTACAGCAGATGACAGGCGCGAGTCCGTGCCCTGACGTCACGCGAGCGGCGCTCGCAGCGCCCCTATAGTTCGTTCTCAGGGCTAATAGGTAACAGCAAAAGGACACATTACCTCTCGGGCTGCTAGCACCCCACGAGCTAAACACGCGTCGACGTCTCACGCTGCAACTATTCTTGCCGAGCCGGGCATGTCAAAAATTCCCGCCACTATTCCCCACCCGAAGAAGCTGCTCACCTAGACCTACTTTGAGGAGCGCAAACTTAAACTTGCTGAAGCCGCACGACTCATGGAAACCCTTCTCTACAAAACAAGAATGCTTCGTTTTACGTAGATGTCAACTTCAGAGGAGTCTGCCACTAATTTTATATCGTAGCTCCCTTTGCGAACTCTCCACGACTGTCGTGACCGTGGCTGCTGGCTGGCTGGGTGCTGCAGCTGCCTAGCACAATAGCTTATTCCTAAAAAAACATAACTACTTGCCTTTGTCCTTGAACTCGAACTTGAAAAAGTGGCTCTTCAGAAATTGTTTCTCGTTATGAGGGCATGCTTGGGATCCCTGGTTAAGTACTCGCGACCCTTGCTCTGGACCTCTGTGCCGTTTTTCGTAGTCTTGACATTCAGATGTCCTACAGCTGATCACCCCATAATTAAATATTGGCTTTCCGATGAACAACACCATAAAGTGTCGCAAATTGGTGTTTCCTTCGGGTCTTCCTCCTTTGCTTTTCCTCGAAGCATTTCTACGATCTGTTCTTCTTGTTTCGCTTGTTTCTTTTCGCTTTCTCTGCTTTCTATATTCGTTCTATCTCTCCGTCTGCTGTCACCGCTTTCTTAGTGCACACTTCTTTCTAGGTACTCGCACAACTCCTGCAGCTGTGTTTTTCTGCCCCAGAAACGTCTTGCTTGCTGGTGTGCTGGTCACAAGCTTGTGTTCACAAATCGTGGCTATAATTTTAACCCAGTCAACCTCTAGAATACCAAAATCCGTGACGGGGCCACAAAAATGAAACCTGATAAGCTCGCCAATTGTCACAAGTTCCAGCTTGCCAAAACAGATAGAGACAAGATGCAAACATATCAAAAAACATTTATCTCAAGAAACAATTTTGATTAAGAAAAATGAACAGCAATGTAAACTGACACCAGGTGAACCCTATACACACACGATGAACTCCCAAAACACGTTATAGACGTAAAACACAAACTATACCTCAGCTATATCCTGTTCCGTAGTTCGAGTAAACAAGTAACAATCGGTCACTAAAATTCACACGTTCTGACCATCACCAGTAGTGGCGGACGTCGGCCCGGCGTGGTGCAACACGTCGACCTCCATTGCGAGTGACCGGTTGGTCGTCCTGCCACTGCCAGGGCCAGCGTGACACAGAACGCCGTCTTGGCCAGCTCAGCGTTGTGCCACTGACGCGGCCACGCGGTTGCCTCCATGGCACTGGACAGTGGCCGGTTACGGCAGAGTGGAGCTGGGCCGAGGCCGTGGAGCACTGCCACGGCCCCGTAGCCGAGGCTCATGAGCTGTCGCTGTCGCCGGCCAGCTCTATTCGTGGTCCGTGGTCTTCGAAGCTACTGCTTCCCGTCTCCAGAGCACAGCTGGAAATTCGTCTTCCCAGCTCCTCGTCCCCGTGAGAAAAGCCAGTTCATCTGCCGTCGCCTCATTTTTCTTCATCTTCACTTGCGCTTCACGCGCTTCACGCATCACGTGTCCAAAAGATACTCCCCACTTCGTCTCACTGACCGGCGTCGTCGTCTTCTTCCCATATTAACCCCTCTTTCGAACGTGCATTGCCGGTCACTAATGATGCACATGAATTTGCGTTAGGAGTGTCAGCGATGATCAACAAGAGCTGGCCATAGGAAATCACACCGCCACATTTGCGTCACAATGTGAAAAAAATAATGTGCGAAATATGAACAAATATTGTACTTGCTCTCGGTTTCACAGGAATATTATGCGCCTTTGTTGCCGTTTAGATTAACAACAGAATGCCGCTATTTATGCGACAATAATTTTGGCAGCCAGGTATAAACTATTACAGGCTTATCATTATAATTTTGTTGTATCAAATGTTGACGCATTTTGTTGTTTTTTTCTTCACTGGGTCCTATGGTAATATTTCTTTATCATTTTCAGGTCAGCAATATACAGCCTACGAGATAAGGGTCAGTACCTTCGGCGGAAGAGAATCAGCGCAGGAATGCTGGGAGTGGTTCAACAAGACGTACAAGGACGAAACGTTTCAACGAATTTTGTATAACACAAGTTGTACAGAACTACGTAAAATTCATATGAGAGGGTGGAGAATTAATGTACACCAATAGTGACCGAGCAGAACCACCATGATAATAAACGAAGAAAGGAAAATGCTGCTGTCAATCGCAGCTAGATAACATCCTACCTGTTGTGGCAGCGATTTCAGCCTGCCACACTGCCTTCACAATAACTCCATCTGCTTCTCGAATGTTTTCGTTGCAAAGCGGAGTAAGGAAGGAAGGAAAAAGTGAAGGAAAGGCAGGGAGGTTAACCAGTTTAGCTCAACTGGTTTCTACACTGCACATGGGAACGGGATGGGGGGATGAAAGATGGGGAGGGGAGAGAGAGAGAGCACATAGCACAGCACAAAAATTTTCAGTTACAGTCCGTCACTCTTGCGTGCATGGTACGTAGCGTACTCAAACAGTAATAAGGCCGAATGCCTGTGTTGTGTCTAAGCAGGTCATCGGGATGATTCTACTAGGACCCCTCCGATGGAAACCTGTATGATTAGACGCTCAAGCCTGGGGTACATAACCATTTGCTGACTACCTCAAGGTGCGAAACGTGTGTGCGATCATTTCATGTCATGCTCACACGCAGACGAACTCTTGCTATGGAATTGTATAAGGTCGAGGTCATGCGCCCACCCACACTTAATAAAGCGCCCTCGTCCGCCCTGACAATGCATTCGTTGGGCCACGACGGTAACGTTGGCCACCTCACTTTACATTCTACGATACACGCAGTCGTGAGTCTTTTACAGTGGAGCAAGGGTGGTATTCTGTAAGAGTCCACCTAGTGGACTGTCCATTTCGGCCGCAGCTGATTGGCTAGGACCGCTCGTCTCCTCCTCGCTCGTACAGCTGCATCCAATCAGCAGTGGCCAAAGTGGATAGTCCACTGGGTGGACTCTCACAGCATACCCCCCCCCCCACACACACACAGAGAGAACATCGCTGGGTTTCTCTTAGCGTCCCCAGCTTCGCCGAGCTGGGGGAGAGGGAGCTGAGAGAGAGTGAAAGCGCAGTATAAAAATAGCATCACGCAGCATAGCGACGCGGCGAGGGTGTGGAGCCTAGCGGGAGAGACGGAGCACGCACGCGAGCGAGGGACGTGGCCAACACCCCCTAGAGAACTTAAGGCCTTATGGCTGACCCTCTCCCCTTGAGCTACGTCACGCATAAGAGGCCAACATAGAAGTTCTGTGCAGCGCGCTGCGAAGCTACTAGCGTCGTACCTGTGTTGAAAATGAAGCGCGGAAGATATACAATAGTTAACCCCGGCTATTCGGAGAAGACCAAGGTGACGACGGCGGCGACAATTCGATTAGTTCCAGGAGCCATGCCGCTCCTCGAATAGCTTCATGGTTAAACAAGTCCCGGCATGCTCTGCCATGCTGCCGCATGCTTCCAAACGCACATTTTTTTTCTAGACGTGACCAGTGCATGCAGTCTCAACACTTGTGCTGTGCTTGCGATTGTGTGTACCGCGAGTCTTCATTGCCCCGGAATGTGGAGTGCCATGCCAAGATATGCCTAATAAGTGCTGCGTGACCTATTGTCGGAGCAATTACAAATCGGGGGAGAAAAATCACGTCTTCAAGTTTCCGCAAGATGATGAAGCCCCGAGTGCGTGGATTAGGGTGATACCACGTGCAGATTTCATTGTATCACCGCACTCCAGGGTAAGATGTTCATCACTTCTTTAAATAGTTACTTTTGAAAAATACGGGAAGGTTAATTGCTCAATTACAGAAAGTTCCTTTAAATCAGGAATGTTAGAATAAAATTCAGAATAACTTTTAACTTCCTTCTAGGTTTCTGAACTTCACTTCACTGAGGCCGACATCGTGTGGGACTTCTCTCACCTCGACGACCTTACAAGACACACCGTCACTGCACCACTCTCACGCCTTGGTCTTCGCCCAGGCGCACACCCATCAAAGTTTCCTCAATGTGCACCTTATCTTTCGAAGCCAAGCACCTCGAGGGGGGATTCCGATTCCAAGCGCATGCGTCTTGAAGCTGCTTCTTTAAAGAAAGCGTGTGAAGCGTCTGCTGAAGCATTCCGCAGGGAGAAGGATGCGGATAATATTCTAAACCTAGAAGACCTGATGCAATTTATAACAAGCAAAAAGTGTACGTTCAGGAAGAGGAATTTGCTAATCTGCCAAACCAACGTCGTTTAGTCACTGACTTCACGCTTGAACTGCTCGTCAGCGATGATTCCTCAGAGTTCGACGCTTGCGAGGATGGGCACAAATGTCAATTTGTGTTAAGGCACCTTTTGCGGTGTAGCACGAATATCTTATTGAAGAACTACTGCTGCAAGATGAATGACAAAATATTGGATGCCAATGCTAAGGCAAGGAAGCAAAAAGCTGAAACTCTGCTCAATAAGGCAGCTGTTTCCTTCTAAATAGCTGCACGAATGTTTTATATTCTGTTTATATACTTATTTGAGTTGTTGTAAATTAGCGCACTGCGGTAATTAGTGCGTCGACAGCGAAATGATTCATTTAAGCATAATCTAGATTGCAATAAGTACATGTGTTCCCAATAAAATTGTTTATACGCAATTGTGAAGCTACTAGAGTGCGTTACATTCATCATTCCCGCGCTAGATATATATATGTATATATATATATATATATATATATATATATATATATATATATATATATATATATATATATATATATATATATATATATAATACCATATGTACAAAAATACGGAAGGAAAAGTTTTTATGGATTCAATTTATTTGAAGTAATAGGTATGAAGTGTAGGGTATAATAAACAATAATAATTATTATAATGCAGAAACAACGTACATTACAAACACGACAAAGCGCGACTCTATAAAAAGCTGCTGGAATCAATACCTGCACATGTTTTACAAAGCTGGTTTGTATCTGTGCCTCTAAATAAATGCTTTGTAAGGTGCCTGCTGCTCATTCCGCCGTTTAGACTGAAGAAAAAGTGTGGGGTGGTCAATAATAGCATACGGCCAGGGGCGTAGCCAGGGGGGGGGGCTTATGGGGCTTCAGCCCCCCCCCCGAAATGTTTTCGCGCTGTCCATGCACCGCCGACCAAAGCGACCCCCGGCGCCGGAAATCACTCTGGATTTTGTCTAGAATGTCTTTTTGACGCTCGAAAGGACATTTAACCGCGAAGATTGCAAACTCGGGCTGGATTTCGTGGTAACGCCCATACACCGGGAGTCACATAACTCCAAGGAGTCCCATCCGAGCACAAAGTTTCAAGGGCGCTTTGATGGTCAGCGGGCTCGCCGCGACATCTCACTGAGGCCACGAAATCTATGGAGCGCATGGATATCAATTGCGAAACTTTATGGGTGTAAATCTCATAAGCTCTTGATGTGAAAGGTGCATTGACATTTCCAAAGTTGTGCTTTAGATTTTCAATTGCGGAACTTTGTGGGCTTAATGTTGTTATAAACATTTGACGCCAAAGGTCTATTGACTTTTCTAAAGTCTGACATCAGAACATACAACGAGACAAGCCAAATCAGCACACTAGCAGACGAGTTGACAAAGCAGGCAGCGAGGTCCAATGAGACGAAGCGTTGGGGTGGTTCATTTGTGCCGTCATGTCACATAAAAAAATATCAACATTTTTTTAAACCTACGCCAGAACCTCTATGTCAAGACACTAAAGACAGCCAAAGTAACTACGTTCTTATTTATTTTTTCTACTTTGACTTTTATTCGCGAGGACACATTGAGCCTCTTCAATTTTTTTTTGTTCTCGCTACCCTACCTACGGGCTGCCAGAGCCAGCCAGAGCGCATACGTTTTTCTCGTATGGCCCCGACCACCGTGCGGTGCACTTCGGTGCGCGTTCGGTTTGCTCTGGCCGAGTGGATTTTCACCTGACAGAGGTTTGGACGCTTTCTGGCTAGCAGACGAGAAAAAAAAAAACAATGGTCGCTCGCCGCCATCACTGTGGGGACTCGAAGTATTGCACCGCATTCCTTAAGCGGAACTTTTCCGGAAAGTCTTGTTTCGCCGCTGTAGGATACTGAGCAGTATGCGTATGGTTCTCAGTGGACCAAGCGTCTCATGTTTTCTTCAGTATTCCTTCCGTAGCCCCATTAGGTGCCCGAAGTAGGCATTCGATTCTGGCCAACATACTTTCCTATGAGTTTTTTTTTTCATTTTGGTGCCTCCGCCTCACAGAAAAAAAATACATTGTTGCGGCGCAGCGAATTGTCGCATGGTGAAAGTTCGATTTTGATACTTCTTTTGCGGAAAGTAATGGGCGACGGGACGCTTCAGTTGCCGGATACGTTTATTATATTATTGCGAAAGCAATTATATGGACACTCCAGGCGCATTCCTGCCATCGGCCTCATGTTTCGTATAAAGTCCAAGGGTGATAACATCGTGACCACGCGCTGCATGCTGTATGTGCGAGTGAAAGCGTAGGAGGGGAGGTGGAATGGGTGAGCCGACGATGGTGGCTCAGTCCTGTGTGCGCAAAGGAGAAAAGCGGGGGGCAAGCGCACCGCCTTCCGTCGCGCGCAGTGGATGGAATGGGGCGGAATCTAAGATTCTGTGAATCTATGATTGTGCAACATGTTTATTTGCCTTGTTTGACGCATTATATACAGTTACTTCTTCTTACATACATAGACTCACTGGAGACTTATACGTATACTTAAATATCTTGTTGCGAGGTGTGTATACATGCAGTGAACTTTGTTTCCAGTGGCACTTTTTTATCCTTTATCAAGCCGGATTTTCGCATTTGTATATCCCATTGTATCTTTGCATTTCTAATGCACGAGGGCGAGCCAAATGAACGTGATCCTACCCTAACCGCGCAATAATGGTTCGGTTCACTATCTGCGAGGCATGCGCGTAGGAGAACGGCATGTCTCATTTACAAAAGTGACACTGAGGTGTGAAGATAAATGTTCTTTAATGCTCTCATACACTGGGTTGAATATGGTTGTGCCACATAATGGACACTTCAAAAGTTTAACAGCTCGGTGTCACGAAGTTTTTGACAGCTGAAGGTGTTTCCAAAACAGAAATTAATCACCATATGACTGCCGTATACGTTGAACACTTAATTTCTTTGACCACTGTGAAGCGTTGTAGCAAACGGTTCAAAGGACGTTGCAAAGACATTCCAAGACCGGGCGAAAACCATCGTGCCATCACCAAATTGACGAATGGGGTCATCTTGTTCCACGACAATGCCTGTACCCACGTCGCTTATATGGTTAATACAAAACTGGCAAAGTTCAAGTGGTAAACGCTGCAACATCCGCCATACAGTTCAGACCTGTCACCTTACGAATTCTACATTTTGGGGCAACCGAAAAAACAACTCAAGGGAACCAGATACATACTTTTTGAAGCAGCAACCCAAGGAGTTTTATAAGACGGGAATCATGCGACTCGTTAGTCAATAGGACAAATGTCTAAATTCTCATGAAGACTACTTTTAAATAAAGTACCCCGTTGTTGGCTCAGTCATTTGACTTGCCCTCATATATCTTGCAGAACTCCTGCTTTTTATACGTGCTCTCTGTCGCGACTATAACTTGGGTGCAATTACTCACGATACACGACAAGGGACAGCTACTCCTGCGTAATACATTGGAACAAACGACAGCGTCATTGAGATTTTTCACTGGCCATTGCATATATACAAGAAAGTAAGCACGGTTCTTGAACTTGAAAGCTTCATTAACATATTTGTCCTCAACATGTTCAGTTCATTGCCTTTTAATTTTTCATATCAGCGGCATGCACTGCTTTCCTGGTTTCGAACTGATATAATTCTAAAGTTCGTGTAATACTTTTTTTACTAAATAAATAGACAAAAAACATGGAAGCATTGACGTCAGTTATGTTGGGCACAAATTTTGGCACATACGCGTATAATATTTTATGAAAAATACATATTTTACCTGTATTTACAGTGCGTAGCTTTCAAGAATTCGTTTGCAGCATCTTTGGCAATGACAATGCAGTTATTATTCATGTATTTGATCCCTCGATAAATTGTTTAAGAGGAAGCTTTAGCTCGGGCCCAATCCGACGCGGCCTATTCAAATACTTGTAAAATGCAGAAACGCTTTTCTGAGATAATCCTGCTAATCGCTTTTATTGAAATTGGTTGCATTTGAGAGAGAAAGTTAAATCCTAGTTCTGTTGGAAACAAAATTTCGATTTAGGGCCTGAATTTTGTTTAAAATATTTTGAAAATTTTGAAAGTTTGAAAAAAATACAAGCACGACGTTTACAAACGAATAGCTATGCATGAAGAACAGATATTGTGGTTCTGTAAACGACATCTACTATGACAGTAAAAGCGGACAAGTTTGCTGTGTCTATTTGTATCTTACGTGAATTGGTTACGTTGTGTACAAGGGTTCTGCAAAAGCCATATTTCCACAATACTAAATTTTTAGATTCATGTGTAGCTTATCTATTTTGTCCACTGTAGATGTACTATTAGATGCAATTCACAGAATTGTGATATCACTTTTCATTGTTGAGTCACGGAGTTTTAAACTTGATAGTTTCGTTCGGTGAAATGTTTCAATTTTGGCCAATTTTTAATAAATAATTGATCACCTAAATGAAAAATTAAAAACCAGTAGTCACTAGAATTAAACTTTTTCTTTTAAATGCAACAAACCGCCTCAAATTTGGTGAAGTGGTTGCAGGGAAAAACGAATTCCCCTTCTACATGTACTTGAATAGGAGCACCCGAGCTAAAGCTTCCTCTTATGGAGGAGGCTGAGCTGCAACGTGCAGCTACAATATATATATATATATATATATATATATATATATATATATATATATATATATATATATATATATATATATATATATATATATATTGGGCCAGTGGCGTAGCCCCCCCCCCCGAACAAAATTTCTGGCTACGCCACTGCATACGGCTGCTAGGTGAACGAAGCCGCGATCCCTTCATTCAACCCGTATCCCCGAGCGTGCCGATGGCCTCTTGTCCGTGACGTCACTCGCCGAGCACTCAGGCTGACGTGGCCCGGATGAGTACCCTCTCCTGTTGCGCGCGAGGCAGGGGGGGGGTCAGGTGAGGGAGGAGGGACGTTCTACTCCGGCAGCTGCTAGGGTGCCTCGATGCGCGCCGCTCCATACATAGATAAGACAACCGCGGCCTCTATTACAGCGTTGGCCATGCGAATCGCGGACGCCGTATAAACCCGTTGCAGGTGCTCGTGTGTCTTGTGTGCTGTTTGGCACTACTTTACTGGCGTTTCCCCAGATCCGCTGGTCTCTGGTGTTTGCGATAGCAGAGCCACCCAAGTTTTTTAATGAATCATTAGTCATTGACATAAGGTGGATTAGGGAGGATTAATGTTGATTAGAATGTATATAAGAAAAGTATGGTGGATTAGAGTGTCTTAAGAAAAATTAAGATGCAATAATAAAGATTAAGGTGGGTGGGGTGGATTAAGGCGGATTATGATGGATTAAGGTGAAGAGTTGATGAACGGGTATTAAGACAGTTTAGGGTGGATTAGGATGCATGAACTAGGATTGGGGTAGATTAAGGTGGATAAAGTAAGATTAAGGTTCATTAATACTGATTAAGGTGAATTAGGGCTGCTAAAGGGGATTAGGACTGACTAGGATGGATTAAGGTAGATTAAGGTGGATTAGGGACCATGGAGCTGGATTAGGTTTGATAGAGGTGGAATAGGGTGTATTAAGGTAGAACGGGATCATTAGGCAGGCTTAAGTTGGATTAAGGTGCATGAATAAGGATTAAGCTGGATGATGGAGGATTAAGGCGGATTATGATGGATTCGGATTGATAAATGAGGATTAAGCCCATATATGTTAGGCTAAGGTGGATTAGGTGCGATCTACGTTGATTAGGTTGTATTAAGGTGGATTGGGAGTATTAAGCAGGATTAAGGTGGTTGAAGGAGCAAGAAGGTGGATTAGGGTGGACTAAGATGAATTAGGGTTCATTGAGTATTAAGACCGATTAGACTACCATAATCCTCATAATGTACGTTAATCCACCTAATCCACATTCATCGACCTTAATCCTCCTTCATTCACTTTTATCCACCATAATTCACGGGAGTCCTCCTTAGCGCACCCTAATCAACTTTCATCGAACTTAATCTACTCTAACCCTCCTTAATTCACTTTAATCCTCCTTAATCAACCATACTGCTTCCTCATTCACTTTAATCCACCCTAATCCACTACAATCGTCCTTGATTCACCTTAATCCACATTCATCTACCTTACTCCACCCTAATCCTCCTTAATCCACCCTTATCCTCCTTCATTCCCTTTAATTCACTTTGGCCCACCATAATCCTCCGTAATGCACCTTAATTCTTCTTAATCCGCCCTCAACCTCCTTCATGCACTTTAATCGACCCTAGTCCACTATAATCGTCCTTAATGCACCTCAATGCACCTTCGTCCACCCGAATCCCCCTTCATCGACCTTAATCCAGCCTTGTCCTCTTTTATGCACCTTAATCCACTTTCATCAACCTTAATCCACCTTAGCGCTCCTTAATACACCCGAATTCATCTTAATCCAATCAGTAATCAATAATTACTTTGCTAATCAATAATCATCTCTTATGCATGGCTGCACATGCTTTGGTTCGCTTCCGGCCTTCCTTCGGTCACGTGATATTTCCTATGGCTCACAACGGGACCTTGAAACAGGGGTCTAAGGCTTTCGCCTAATAAGCCACACACAAAGGGATGTGTCACAAGCAATACTAGATCAGACGCATGAAGTAAAGCATCTGATCATGTGGCAGAAAAATTGTCTGGAGTATTGAACTCGCCCCAAATCTCCCTTTACATCGGTATACCCCGTTCATACGGCTTTAAGAAAAAAACAAACCTCCTCATAAACGTTGCCTTCAGCATTATCGATGCCGATATTGGCATTTCTCAAAATTTTCAACCCCAGTGGGGCGCGCAACTGCCCCAAAATAACACGCCTCCATAGAATCCTGCGGCGCGTCCGCGGGAGCCCAGGAGGAAAAGCGCGCAGTGCGCAGCCGGCGGGCTAGGAGAATAGAGGAGGAAAGTGCCGTGAGGAGGAGAGTGTCGCTACTTTCAAATTATCAAGGGGCTTTATTCCCACTGTGCATGCTGCGCCATCTAGCGGTGCCACTGCGAACTGAGCGCATGGGATGGTCTCCGTTACGCAGAGCACCGGAGAAATTTAAACAATTTTTTTTTTGTCCTTGGAATGCGACGCATACGCAGTGGCGCATGCTTAGTTACCCGAATTGGCGTCAGAGAGTTTTTATTGAAGAGCGGCGCACAGCTTCTGGCATGTACCAAGTGTCTTGCGTCAGTGCCAGGTTCGTTGGAGAGCGGCACAGACCAAGCGGTTGGAATCAAAAAGGTCCATTTAAGAGCGGCACGCACTAAGTGCCACATACCCAGTGACCAAAGGTGGTCTGGCAGTTGGTTTGGAACTCTGCTTCCTACTCACAGCAGCCAGATGTCGGATTTTACGGTATTAGCAATATTATCGAGTTATCGCTTGGCGCAAGACGCACCTTGTGTGCAGAAATTTATTTATTGTTATCGGTGATTCTACGCCGAAACGTCGCGTGTAGTCTTACTTCCCCCATACAGTTTGCACTGACTCTCGGAATGGCCTTAATTAGACAGCCGGGTATGATAAGAAGGCCGTCGCTGACTCTGACAATAATCTGCACAAGTTCCTGGCACAATTATGCCTACAGTTTCACCACGAAACCCTGAGTAATTCGAAGAACGTGGTGAATTGAAAAGCTGTAGCTGCTGCAGTGTGCGATTTGCTGTTTTACGGTGGGATTATTTGTATAACAATTTCATATGGCACCTATTGTTGAGAGGTGTCCAAGATCCATTTATTTTTCTCTTGATGTTTTTCTTACAATTTTGAAGGTACAAACAATTACGCTCTTACGTTCAATATTTACAACTGTGATTTTTTGCCTCGTGAGATTAATCGTGCAACCACAAACTATACAGTCTGCGAAATCGTCCCGCTTTGCTATGACACTGTCTCCCGGGCCATCTCCACCCCGCAGTGAGTGCACCGCGGCGATGGAGCCATAAGGAGGGCATCGAACCAAGCGCCGGGGGGACACCCAAGACGCTCAGTCTGTGTCCCCGGTTTTGCGCCAACGTCGACTTCCCTTATTGGCACGTCAGCATTGTCGGAACAGCGCGCGAATCACCGCCTAATTTCTGTCGAGGGTTTAAAAAACTGAAGCACGAAATATTTCAGATTCGTGCGCTTTTGTATCGCAGCGGTCAAATTCCGAATTCAAAACGTACGCTTAAGGATTAACACCGTTAGAAACCGGCTGCAGCGCAAATGCACGTGGTACTCTTGTGTATAATTGCTCGTAAAAGGCCTGCGTTGCAGTTTTCCGCTGCTTGCGTTTAGTCTTTCGCACCGTAAACGCATCTCCATGTAGTGACAGCACGCTTCGCAGCACGCTTCTGTGTTGCGGCGTTCTTGTTCCCCTTCTTTGATAGGAGAGTGTCTTGACCACCGCCCAAGCGGTGATAGCCCAGAACGACCTCAAGACACTTGAAGACCGCATCAACGCCAACGTGACCATCGTGATGGAAACCACACTGTCCACATTAACGCAGGTTATGCAAAACACGGTAACACAAATGATACAGACTGGGTTCCAATCTTTCAAGAACGAAATAGAGAATCAGATTCAGGCTCTACAGACCAAAATGATACAATCCGGAGAAAGTTTCAGTCAACGCATCCACATGCTAGAAGAAACAGATAATGCTTGCAAAAAACCTATGTACCCTGCGAGAGAAGCCAAGATAATGCAGACCCTAAGCGAACAAGATGGCGAGGCCAACTAAAGAGGAAGATGGCTACAAGCAACACCCACGGCTGAAAATTTGGCAATGGAACTATCATTCTATCCGAAGTAAGAGAAGCAACCTTGTACAATTCTGCATGCAGTTTGACTCAGATATAGTAGCCTTACAAGAAACCGAAGCTGAAGGCTTCGAGGTCAGTGCTTACCTCACTCACGTCACTGACGGTAAAACGAGGACAGCAATCCTGACCAAGAAGGCCATCAAAGCTCAATGACACGACATCCAACACCGCATCGAACACACCCTCGTCGAACTCGTAACCGAGAAAAAAACAGCAGCAAAGCCTCTTTGTGTTAATCGTGTACAGCCCAGCAAAGGACCACCTAAAGGACCTGGACAAGCTAATGAGAGAGGTGAAGAAGCTGAGCAAGGGTAACGGGCTGATGATAGTCATTGGAGATTTTAATGCTCCCCATGTGGCCTGGGGTAATGCGGCCTCAAAAAAAAAAAAAAAGAAGGAGAAGACGTGCACAACATAGCGCAACAACACCTCCTCACGCTCGACCCGCAGACACCCGCGCGCATCGGCAACTGGTGTATCTAGAAACACCAGCCCCGACGTCACATTCGTACACGGACACAAACAGTACGAGTGGAGCTGCATGAACGAGAATCTGGGTAGCGACCATTATATTGTGCAAACGATCATTCCGCACCACAAAGTAACGATGAAGATCGGAAAAGCCAAGATCACGGACTGGCAGGCCTTTCGCAAAGATGAGAGCGCCATTAATGCGACGATAGACGACATAATATTGTGGATACGAGGAGTCGTGGAAAAAGCTGAAAAGCATACGAGGACAATCCAGCTGTCGCAAGTCACACCCGTGGTCAACCTTCACTTACTCCATCTGTGGGAGGCGCGTACGGGTCGCGCGAAACGCAGGCAGCATTTTAAGTGCAACCGGAAACTCAAAATTTCAATCTTTAAGCTGATTAAGGAAACGCAAGAGTACTCTGAACAACTTGAAAGAAAGAAATGGCGCGAAACATGTAACAAGCTTCAAGGTGCAAGCGCACCTGGGCGGTGCTCAAGACACATCTATCAAAGAAGGGGAACAAGAACGTCGCAACACAGAAGCGTGCTGCGAAGCGTGCTGTCACTACATGGAGATGCGTTCACGGTGCAAAAGACTAACCGCAAGCAGCTGAAAATTGCAACGCAGGCCTTTTACGAGCAATTATACACAAGAGTACCACGTGCATTTGCGCTGCAGCCGGTTTCTAACGGTGTTAATTCTTAAGCGTACGTTTTGAATTCGGAATTTCGCCGCTGTGATACAAAAGCGCACGAATCTGAAATATTTCGGGCTGCATTTTTTGAACCCTCTAAAGGATGAGGCGGTGATTCGCACGCTGTTCCGACAATGCTGACGTGCCAATAATGGGAGTCGACGTTTGCACAAAACCGGGCACAGACTGAGCGTCTTTGGTGTCCCCCCGGCGTTTGGTTCGATGCCTCACTTTTGGCTCCATCGCCGCGGTGCATTCACTGCGGGGGGGCTAACGCTGCCATAATGCTGCGTGGAAGTTTCATGATAAGAATGAAGGTGTTGACGGACTCTGGTTAGCACTTATATGTATACATATACCTATGTAGTAATTATAGGTAGTATTTGTTCTACAGACGAGATTCTACCTCACCCCTAGAGCGCTGAGTTGGATAGACCCGAACTTCTCGCAATCGTGCTCCAAATGCGGTCACGCGTGCTGCTCCTTCGACCACATGCTCTGGCTGTGCCCGTACAACGCGGGCTCCGACTTTCATAACGAGTCCAAGTGGGACGCCTTGCTGAAGAGCTCGGATTTCACAAACCAACTACAGGCCGTCCAGAGGGCCCGCGACGTCGCGGAGAGTCACCGCCTCCTTGTCCCGTCGTGGGCGGAGCCACCAACTTGATCGGGGAGCCTTCGGTCCCCCCAATCGAGTTCCTCAGGACAATCTTAATAAAGTTCTTGTCACTGTCATTTGTTCTACATGTAGGTGACCGCTGATTGACAGTTGTTTTCTCCACTGAATTGTGCACACACACACAAAAATAAAGTCAAGAAAAAGAATGGTAGATAGAAATCCACGCTGGAACAACGAAAGAATCAAGCAGTGGGCTCGCGTTTCCTTTAATAAAGCAATGCTTTCGAGGCCTTATTCTCTGGAGTTTGACACGTGATCTGGATCTCATTCCTATGGAGCAGAGTGGGTGTATTCTGGAGACCGTTTCAATTTAGGATCAGCCCACCTTACTCGGCCAGACGACAACCGGGAGACAGTGTCATAGCAAAGCGGGACTATCTCGGAAACTGTATAGTTTGTGGTTGCACGAGTCAAATGATGGGGGTCACCGCGCCTAGTCGTCTAGCCTGGTGGCACGTATCGCTGTGCAGCAAAACGCTGCACAGAAATGACCAGTTGTAAACCATGTTATCAATGTGAAAGCACTACACGTCCCACGAGGCACAAAAGCCGACGTTGTAGGCAACGAGTGGTATGAAGAATCATCAGCAGCCGTGACGTCATCAGTGTCTTGTATGGCATCAGTGGTAATACAGAATAAAAGTTAGAAATAAGTAAGGGTAAGGCGGTTTAAGGTGAAGTAAAATGAATTAAGGTGAAGTAAGCTGAACGAAGGCAAATTAAAGTTGATCAATGTGGATTAAAGTGTCTTAAGGTGGATTGCAGCGGATTAAAGCGGCCAAGCCAGGCTCTGCTATGCCGGTCGATTACGTAGTTTTCGCGGGACCAACGCTTACGGGTGACCTCGAGAAATATCGCTTCTCTGAATATGATGATAAAAATGTTTTATTAAGAGATGCTTCGAAGGCCTATGCTTGCTTGATAAAAACAAGCACTTGAAATAAACTATTCGCATGGATTAAAGTAGGGCAAGGAAGCATATCACTGACACCATTATGAAAGTGGCCGGCCAGAGTTTTCTCATTGAAGACGTGCATCCACTCGGTTTGTCTTATGCAACATGCGACGCCACGGCATGTTATAGGTGGTACGTTAGGAGTCATGAAGACGTTAGTGGGGATTAGGGCAACAAGTCCAGCTAAGCTGCTATGTGTAGGTGCAACTGAGACGTTCATTTACGCAGATTCGTGCATTGTGCAGGAAAACATAATGGGTTTGCTGTTTGGGCAACAGGGTAATATCAAAGAAACCTATCCACATTCAAGAGGGATTGAAGAATTAACAAGTTGTACAATAAGTGGGATATGATTCAGTCGGGCAACAGAAGACAGGGTATATAATAAAGACGTTTGGAGAAGCCTTAAGTTGCAGTAGACCGAAACAGGCTGCAGCTATGAATCTTGTGAAACAGTGTAATACAATTTTATGGTACCTTCATTCAGCCGAGGTGAAACGGTACACAGAACCAGGGTCATAGTGCCTATTGCTGGAGTGAAGTTCCGTTCAGGGCATCTGCACACAACACTGTGCTTCCGATTCTGCCATGTCTAACCGCCTTTTTTTGTGTATGATTTTTATTGTTATTCTTTCAGTATTGTTTCCCCTTCCCTGTACCATCTGTACTGCTCTATATAGTGAATTGGGGATCATATGCAAAATCAAAACTAAATAAATAAGTAAGAACACTTGTCAGGAACGAACTTCCGACAGCGCAAACCATGATTTCATTATTCGCCTGCGCTACTCTCGAAAACAATGGATCGCGCTCCAGCCACCGCGTTGTGGTACCGTGAACAGGTGTAGAACACAAAGTAAGGAAAACATGCAAGACCACGTACAACGATTCCACTTCGCGGTCTTTGGGCTGCTGCTGACATTTTGGAGAATATGACTGAAAGCTTCTCCTTTTGCTTCGTGTTTTGTTAAATGTCCTGGAACACTCTCCACTGATAATTTGTTCACGTGAAGGCCAACAAAGAATATAATATTGCAAGCAGACTTATGTTTAAAAAAAGTCGCAGTTTCACCCGAAAGCTGAATCATCGAACGCGATAGCAAATAAGTAGACACCTATAGAACAGTAAGCATAGTAGTTTTATTGGCCATATAAACTTGGAAACATTTGCTTGCTGGCTGAGTTAACAAGCATGGTGCCAGCGCGCACAAGCGAGCGTGCACACGTCACGCACGATGAGCGCGTACACTCCCGGTTAAAACGCCGGGGTTAGCAAGCGCGGCAGCAGCAGCGAGCGAAGTCACCTTCGTGCTGCCTATCGCTTCAACGCAAAGGCGGCGTCAACAGAGCACGCACAAAAGTATGAGCCGTCTGCAGATCCATTTAAAGACACGGTGCGTGTGACCTTGTGCGTTTGTTCAAAGTGCTTACTTGTTGGCGGATACGAAGCAGATCCCCCCCCCCCCTCCTCCCGCGCTGCCTACCCGCTTTGCTCCATATATGGCGCGCCAGATTGAGCCGCGATCGTCAGTTACCCTAGCGTTCCGTGGCGAAACGCGCAGTTGCCGCCGGAGCGCAACGCCGCCTCCCTCCCTCCCTCCCTCCCTCCTTCCCTCCCATCCCCTCACCATACTTCGCGCGACGGAGCATGGCGCGTTTGCTCTCAGCTTTCTCTGTTCACGTGTGGCAGATTGAGCCGCGATCGTAGGCTTCCCTCGCGTGCTTTCACTCGCACGTACAGCGTGCGATGCGTGGCGACGGCGTTATCGGCCTTGGATTTTACACGGTACATCACGGCGACGGCGACTACAAAAAATGCGCTTGGAGTCTCCATATCATTGCTAGCGCAATAAAAATAGTTAAAAAATAAAGCAGGCTGTTGCTACCTGGAGAGAGAGAAAAGGGAAGAAGGAAAGGCATGGACGTAATGCTACCTGGAAGAATCACAAGGGGATTTGCAGCTATGTTATACATTTCAAGCAGATGCAGTAAGAGTTTCACTCGTCTGTAATTAAATGAGATGCATGGAAACGTTGACTGTATATGATTGCTCCGCTTCAAAACTTGTAAGAACATAAAGCTTTCAGTCATTTGTTACAAATTTTTCCACGGGCAGCATTTCTTGCATGCGAGCGCCCGCACGCGCACACACACACACAAACACACACACACACACACACACACACACACACACACACACACACACACACACACACACACACACACACACACACACACACACACACACACACACGCGTAACCGTCTTGTTTACCCGGAAAGGCTGGGCAGCGAACACTATGCACGAAGGTGGGCTCCCTGGCAGACACGCGGCTTTTTGCGTGGGCCGCGATGCGGCGGATGCGAGCGCCATCTGGAGGTGTTACAAGGAAGCGGGCTTGCCGCTTCGTGGCCTTCAAGATATTCCCACGATGGCGCGCGCAAACGGCGAAAGGCGTGGCCGGTCTATGTATGGTAGAAACACCTGAAAATGGCTTTCTTTGAGTTTTCGCGTAACATAATTATGTTTTCTCCTATATTCAAGTTACAATCGGACGCTATCAAGTCTGTATATCGTGTCTAAGTCATACGTTACCATTTTACTACATATATTAGCTTGAGACATTCAATTATTCAAGAAACTCGCTTGCGCCATCAGGAGCGCCTGGGTATGGTTGGTTTGAAGATATTTTCGCCGGAACGACGTCCGATGCTGGACGCCGACGTGGGACGTCAGATTTCCTGGAACGCGGGGCCCTTAACGCGATCGCGTTAAACTCTGGTGTGAGCAAGCGCGGCAGCAGTAGCGAGCGAAGTGACTTTCGTGCGGTCTATCCCTTCGACGAAAGATAAGCGAGAATGCAGCACGCCCAAAGGTGTAAGCCGTCTGCAGGTCTCTTTCAAGCCACGGCGCACGCGACCACCCGCGGCCGTGCAAAGTGCGCACTTGTTGGCGGAGTTGAAGACGCCCCACTTTCCTCCCTGCTTTCCTCCATATATGGCACGCGAGATTGAGCCGCGATCATCAGTTGGCCTTGCTTCCAATTGCGAAATGCGAAACTGCTGCCATAGCGCAACGCCGTCCGCCTTCCTCCCTCCCATCCCTCCACAGCCTCTCGCGTGACGGAAGGCTCTCCGCTTTCTCTTTTCGCGCACGCTAGATGGAGCCGTGATCGTTGGCTTCCCCAACGTGCTTTCACTCACACATGCAGCATACGACGCGCAGCGATGGTGTTATCGCCCTTGCACTCTATACATTACACCTCTCCGACGGCCACGGCAAACGTGCGCCTGGAGTGTCAATGTAATTGCTATAGCAATAAAATTGTGACAACTGACATATAATGTTTTCGTGTGCCTCTACAGTCCCATTATTAGATTCGCTGTAAAACTCCACTACGTTCTCTGCTGAGTAACTTGCGTACCGTTCAGCAGAGCGCACCTTAAATGGTAAGCAAGATTCAAAATTTGCGCGAGTGGCCTTCCTAGGCATCGTGCAAAAAAAGAAAGTGCAAAACATGTCCAATAAATTCCTTCCAAGACTGATTGCTCTTTGGTTGCCTGTATTTCTACAAGTACGCTACTGCTAACCAGGTATCTGAGGTAGCTAAGAGTTTTTCTCCTATGGTTAGTCGAACATGTTTAAAAAAAATTGGGGGACGCTTAAGCTTCGCCTTCAAGAGTGGAACGCGACAGCGTTCCCATCGACCCGCGAAGGGGTGTAAGACTATGCGCTACGGCGCAGGGATCACTTACGAGGCGCCCCGCATCGGACTTTGCGGCCACCTATCACACGGAGAGCGTCGAGCAACACAGCTTTCGGCGCGGCAACGAAACGTGCGCCTGAGCAAACGGAACGAACCAAAGAACTCGGTGTCTCGGAGGGGGAAACGATCTACGCCTTCCAAGCGTCGTGATCGGCACGGGCAGAGAGATAGATAGATAGTAATCTAAAGAAGGGAACGGCGCTTGATTCTGCAACCCGTGTGGGAGCACGGCAAAGCGTCGTCAGGGGAGAGGGAATCGGGTCGGTCCGCGCACAGCCCCAATGCGCGCATGGTGCGCCACCTGTCGGGGCAGCGCCATACATTGAGAGGAGGGGGTCTTCTGTGTTTGCCGCAAGATGACTCTGCGTGTGCGGTAAGCGCAGAAGAAATTTAGCGGAAACGTACTTCGCTACTCGTGTAAATGCGACTTGTGTAAGTTACATGCTCATAATTACCGATATACACCGCAGTATAACTTTCTACGGCACGTTTTTAAGGCAACACCGCGTTCACTAGAAGCGCGTTTGTACCGCTTTCAAGCATCGAACTCGTGGCTGAGTGGTAGCGTCTCCGTCTCACACTCTGCAGACCCTGGTTCGATTCCCACCCAGCCCATCTTGGAAGTTGCTTTTTATTTATGAAGTGCCTGCCGTGATTTATCGCTCACGGTCAACGCCGTGGACGCCGATGCCGACACCGCCGACACCTGCTTTTCTGCGACACGAGCTCCTTAACGCTATCGCGTTAAAAAGTGAAATGTTCGACATTCTATCCGGAATGAGTGACAGGTTATGTGACACAGCGAGGACCAGACCGAAATCGAAACGGTGCTCTCGTATGACTCAAAACTTCACTACAAGCAGTGCGCTTTGCATTATAACTAGTAGGTGAATCATGGAAACAAGAATTAATAAAGGTAATGTCAAAAAATGTAAATTAAGCTACAGTAAAACCAAGTAATACACGATCAGATCAATACTTGCTCGGGAATGTGTGACACAGATCAAGGAGATGAGAACCCATAGCTTGTGCAACAGCGTAGCGTCAGACGTCAATATAGGTTCAATCAAGCCAATATTCGGGATTGTACTGCTACCGTGTTTTGAAAATTGTTCCGTCGAATGCATTACCGCTGAATATTGGCTAGTTAAATGACAAAATTATTTTATGCATCGGGCCAAATCAAGATGTAATATTGGTTAAGACATTGCAGCTGGTGTCTGAAATTAAAGATTAATCGAAATTCAGCCAAAGCTTGAGCTACACACAGACCAAGCTATTTATTGTACAGCGTATTGCTTCAGGCAATACGGAAGCGAACAGCAGTGCTGCTGGAGATTCATTGTTGGAGTACATAGAAACTTTGCCTCTAACTTCCGAACCGACCGATTTGATCAGGTTGCTTTTGTAATTTTTTACACCTAAATATTTGCATACGCAGAAAATTTTTTAGGCATCTGATCCATAGAAAAGCGTGTCGCTTAAATCAAGTGTCTTTAAGCGTAGCTTTTTCCATTGCACCACGTACCATTTATACATAATGATTTGTACTTCGAAAACTCGTTGGCCTTTCATTTTATTCTGGCCCGCACAAAAACCGCCATGCTATGGAAATTATAGTGCTCAGGTGACAGCTCCAGTGAGGAAACTAAGAAACTAATAATGATTGTGTTTGTTTGTAGCGCTTGGCTAGGACGTGGCACTTCGTAAGCCGACAAAAATCTCATTCTTAACGTAAACCAAAACTTCCTTAGCTCCCGACTGTGGTTTGGTGGCATCGATACTCGCGGACAGCTTTTCTTGGCTATGAAGGAAAAGCTACGAGGGCTGAGCTTTTAGACATGTATTCGGACGCATTGTAGTCCGGGTGAATTCTGCAGCGGTTTCAGATGTGTTATCTCCGACCTTGAATATCGGCTTCATTCTTGTTGACGGAGAAACGAATAAACCGCCGTAAATTTCTAGACCTAATCTATTATTATGCGTGTCTGGCGGGTACCGAGTCATAAAGAGCGAGCAGCGCAGCCGGCGTCGGAGCCTCGAAGCGTCCGTATGAACTCGGGTTCGGTGAAGACAAGTACGCGCAGCCAAACCCGGCGTCGGCGGAGCCGGCGCAATTCAAGTCAGCTCGTTCGCGTGTTTGTATATACAAGTTGCTGTAGAGGTTGTTTGTAGATACAGGTTGCCAGCAAACGTGGGAAGTCCAGCAAAAAAGCACTCGTGGAGTCCAATAGTCGAAAAAAATCTGGGGCAGGCCAGGTTGTTGATGCATCCGCAGTGCATGCAGCAGCAGTCATTGAAGCTGCCGGGCACGCAGCCACGGGCACAATCGTCAGCACGGGCAGCTGAAACATTATTAAGGGTAAGTGTGCCATTCCTGCAGCGATGTTTTGCCGTTTTTTACAGTTAACAGGATCCACATATTTAATAGATGTCATTTTTTTTTCTAACTTAAAGTTCTCTTGTTGAGTAGGGCAACGTAGCTGAAAACGGTAGTGGCAAGATGCACCAACTCACCAAAATCAAGGCATTGTGGTAGCGGCACAGTTTCGAGCAATTTTTAAAGGCTTTTTTTTTGCAAAGGCAGTAAGTGATGCGCATGCGTTTGGCGCATAAACTTGAGATAGCATACCCTATATGTTATTTTAAGCTGGTTTTGCTTTTTTGCATTGCTCGTAAAACATACTCAAGAAGCTCCAAAGCGTTTGCATACGTATTTTATTGGAAAAGCCGTTAATAACCGAGCGAATTCAAATTTAATTTACCCAACAACTTCCCCTTGGTTTTGTATAACATATATAGGGTGACTTGTGCAGTTAGACGATGACACAGAAGAAGCAGCGTACATTCCTCGTATCATGCTTAAATAAAGGGAAAAATAACAAGGGTAAGTATTTGTAACATTGCTATTTCAGCCAGAAATATGGAATTTTCGCCATGCAGTACATTTGACATTAGCCTACTTTCACACAATTTGGAGTTGATATCTCTTTCCTTGTCTTAGGACACTGGGACACATGGCTCATTGCCGCAGCATGAAACTCTGCAATGCTTGAATGAATAAGTTTCTACAAAGGTTGGAAGTAACCTACAATTTCTAAAAATTTCCTGTTCGTCACTCACAACAAAATATACGCACCATGCTTCGCTTAGTAAGGCAAGAAGACTGAGGAAAAGCGATGACATGCCTGGCAGAACGCATAAAATTGGGTGAAGACGAGTGCTGAATAATTAAACTTAGCGCACCTAATTAGGGTGAAGAGTTCGAACTGTACGGCCGTGTTACACACAACATGAACTTAATTTCTTGCATATATGAAATATGTAGTGCTTTTAATGCTCTCAGGCAAGTAGAGAAAGATTTGTAGCGTTTTATACTGTGTAACGCCTGTAAATGGGCAAACAACAGGGGTTTAGCAGTGTTAATTTAATCGCTTATTGACTAACGAATTCCAACATTTTCTTGCCTAATGCCCCTGTTTTACTCCGCTTTTACTAAATATACCAACATTGTTATGTAGTGCTTAAACATAGCCGTAGTTTCGCCCGAAAGGCGAAACATCGATTGCAGTAGCAAGCTAGTAAACAGCTATACGAAGTACGGATAGTAGTTTTATCGGCCGTAGAAACTTGTAAACATTCACTTACTAACTGAATCAAAAAGCATGGTGTCAGCACGCACAAGCAAACATGAATACTTCCCAACTTCACACCCGATAAGCGCGGATACTCGCGGTCAAGGATTTGGAGGACGCTTAAGCTTCGCCTTAAGGAGTGGAACGGTATAGCACTTAAAGATGCCTGACTCCTTCTCAGGCTTCCCGCCAACTGGAGGTATGTAACCGTAATGGTTACCGGGAAAACCTGGGCGGCGAACACTATGCACGTAGGCGGGCTTTTTGCGTGGGCCGCGATGCGGTGGGTGTTAGCGCCATCTGGAGGTGTTGCAAGGAACCAGGTGCGCCGCTCCGTGGCCTTCAAGATATTCCCGCGGCGGCGCGCGCAATCGGTGAAAGGCGTGGCTGGTCTATGTGTGTTAGAAACGCTGGAAAAGAGCTTTCTTTCAGTTATCGCGCAGCAGAATGATCTTTTCTCGTACAATAAAATTACAATCCGACGCTATCAACTCTACATATCGTCTGTAAGTCGTACTTTAAAATTTTCGCAGGTATTTTAGCTTGCTATATTCACTTAGTTCAGTAACTTGCTTGATCCAAATGGAGGGCCCGGGTATGGCTGGTTGGAAATTTTTTTTGCCGGAATAACGTCCGATGCTGGACGTCGAAGCGGGGTGTCGGATTTACTTAACGCTATCGCGGTAAACTCTGGTGTAAGCGAGCGCGGAGGCAGCAGCAGCGAGCGAAGTGACTTTCGTGTGGTCTATTGTTTCGACGAACGATCAGCGAGAATACAGCACGCCCAAAAGTGTGAGCCACCTGCAGATCCCTTTCAAGGTACGGCGCACGCGACCACGCGCGTCCGTGCAAAGTACACACTTGTTGGTGAAGTTGAATACGCCCCCCCCCTCCCTCCCTGCTTTCCTCCATATATGGCGCGTGAGATTGAGTCGCGATCGTCAGTTGCCCTTGCGACCGGTTGCGAGATGCAAAGTTGCTGCCGGAGCAGAACGCCGCCCCCTTTCCCACCTCTCATTCCTTTACAGCCTTTCGCGCAACGGAAGACCGTGCGTTTGCTCATCGCTTTCTTCCTTCGCGCACGCTACATTGAGCCGTGATCGTCGGCATCCCTCGTGTACTTTCATTCGCACGTACAGCATACGACGCAAGGCCATGGTGTTATCGCCCTAGTATTTTATACAGAACATCACGGCAACGCTAAAAAGTGCACCTTGAATGTCAATGTATTTGCCGTTGCAATGAAATTGTGACTACTTGCATATAATGTTTTCGAGTGCTTCTACAGTCCCATCATTAGATTCACTGTAAAACTCCGCCACGCCCTTTTCCGGTAACTTCCGTACCGTTCGGCAGAGCGCATTTGAAATGGTAAGGAAAATTCGAAATCTGGTTGAGTGGCCTTGCTATACATTGTGTAAAGTATCAGAAAGTGCAAGACATGTGTAATAAACTCTATCCAAGAGTGATTGGTCTTCGATCACCTGTATTTCTACCAAGTACACTACTGCTAACCAGGTGTCTGAGGTAGCTAAGAGTTTGCCCCTGTGGTTAGTCGAACATCTTTCGCCTCCCCTTACGTAGAGTAGCAGGCCAGATGCTCCATTATCCGGCCGACCTCTCTATATTTTCCAATCATAAAAATACTTCTTCTTCTTTAATAAAAGTGAAATGTTCGGCATTCTTTCCTGAATGAGGGACAGTTTATGTGCCAAAGCGAGGACCAGACCGAAATCGAAACGGTGCTCTCGTATGACCCGAAACTCCACTACAAGCAGTGCACTTTGCATTATAACTTGTAGATGAATCATGGAAACAAGAATTAATAAGGGTAGTGCCAAAAAATGTAAATTAAGCTACAGTAAATCTCTAAGTAATACAAGATCAAAGCGATACTTGCACCGGAATGTGTGGCAGAGATCAAGGAGATGAGAACCCATAGCCTTTGCAACAGCGTAGCGTCAGACGTCAATATAGGTTCAATCAAGTCAATATTCGGGATTGCACTGCTACCGTGTTTTGAAAATTGTTCCGTCGAATACATTAACGCTGAATTTTGGCTAGTTAAATGACAAAATTATTGTATGCATCGGGCCAAATCAAGATGTAATATTGGTGAAGACATTGTATCTGGGGTCTGAAATTAAAGATTAATCAAAATTCGGCCAAAGTTTGAGCTACACACAGACCAAGCTATTTTTTGTACAGCGTTTTGCTTCAGGCAATACGGAAGCGAACAGCAGTGCTGCTAGAGATTCATTGTGGAAATGTATAGAAACTTTGCCTCTAACTTCCAAACCGACCGATTTGATCAAGTTGCTTTCGTAATTTTTGTACACCTAGATATTTGCATACAGAAAAAGTTTTTTGACATCTAACTATAGGAAAGCGTCTTGCCTAAATCAAGTGTCTTTAAATATAGCTTTTTTCCATTGCGCAACGCAACGTTTAGAAATAATGATTTGTACTTGGAAAACTCGTTGGCCTTTCATTTTATTCTGGCCCGCACGAAAACCGCGATGTTATGGAAATTATAGTGCTTAGGTGACAGCTCCAGTGAGGAAACTGAGAAACTAATAATGATTGTGTTTGTTTGTAGCGCTTGGCTAGGACATGGCACTTCGTAGGCCGACAAAAATCTTATTCTTAATGTCAACTAAAACTTCCTTAGCTCCCCACTATATGGCATCGATACTCACGGACAACTTTTCTTGGCTACGAAGGGAAGGCTACAAGGGCTGAGGTTTTAGACATGTATTGGGACGCATTGTAGCCCGGATGAATTTTGCAGCGGTGTCAGATTTGTTATCTCCGACCTTGAATATGGGCTTCATTCTTGTTGACGCAGAAACGAATAAATCGCCGTGAATTTCTAGCCCTAATTGATGTTTATGCGCGTCTGGCGTGTACCGAGTCATAAAGAGCGAGCAACGCAGCCTGCGTCCGAGCCGCGAAGCGTCCGTATGAACTCGGGTTCGGTGAAGACAAGTACGCGCAGTCAAACCCGGCGTCGGCGGAGCCGGTGCAATTCAAGTCAGCTCGTTCACGTGTTTGTATATGCCGACCTCTGTGATTTCCAGATGGAGTCACCTGTTTTCCGCGCAGACGCTGGGACGTGCTTGTTTGTCGTACTGTGAGAATATCTTGTTGTTGAAGTTGGTCATCAGTTTTCCAGGGGATCTGACAGATGAGACAGCAAGCGACAAACGGCACCGTAAGACGCGGGCGCCATTTTGCCCTTTCAGGAATGCGTATGACGGTATTATTGACGTGCGACGGTATTACCACGACCACCACCACCACCACCACCACCACCACCACTACCAATAATAATAATAATAATAATAATAATAATAATAATAATAATAATAATAATAATAATAATAATAATAATAATAATAATAATAATAATAATAATAATAATAATAATAATAACAATAATAATAATAATAATAATAATAATAATAATCCTATTTTATGTCCACTGCCGCCATGAGGTACGCGACATCATACTTGGAGTGCAAATGCAGTGCGCTTAAGTTTAAACAAGCCCGTGAAAATAGTCTAGTGACAAGGTGCTCAACATAAATGCCCGCATGTTTTGTGAAGTCAAACGCCTTAAACAATGTCGAGCGCGGGGGGGCTCATGCTAAAGGTTTATGTAACGACAACATGTTATAGCATTGTCGCTTATATCTTTGGCACCATTTGGCTCACGTTCCTTCCTCTGCAATCATTGTATTGAAGCGAGAAATCATTACTCGATCATGTACGTATCGCGCGCACAGATGACGCTGTTGTTGTGCCACGCATGACGCAATAAGAACTAAATAGAGAGGCACATCTAGGCTGTAGTTTGTCGATGCGAGCGCAAGTGGTCGCATTGGCGTGAGCTCACTTAGTTATATGGGGTAAAAACTTGGAGACTGACAAAGAAGCTGGAGAACAAGTTAAGGACCGCACAAAGAGCGATGGAACGAAGAATCTGAGGCATAACGTTAAGAGACAGGAATAGAGTATCGTGGGTCAGGGAGGAAACGGGGATAGCCGACATTCCATTTAGCATTAAGAGAAATAAATGGAGCTGGGCAGGTCATGTGATGCGCAGGTTTGGTAACCGGTGGACCATCAGGGTTACGCGGTGGGCGCCAGGAGAAGGGAAGCGCAGTCGAGGACTGCCGAAGTTTAGGTGGGTCGCCGGCACTAGCAGGCACTAGTTGGAATCGGCTGGCGCAGGACAGGGGTAATTTGAGATCGCAGGGAGAGGCCTTCGTCTTGCATTGGACAGAAAATGGGCTGACGACGAGGATGATGACTCAATCATAGCAGGTATATTTAATCAAACTGAAACCGGTGCTCGTGAGTAGTTATGAGCCCTACAAGTGTGTAATTTGTTGCAGAAATTTTCCAGTTGCTAGGCTGCACGCACGATAGTACTTCGTATTCGACACGTAGGGCCCATCAATTGTCTAAAGGCACTCGGGCCTCAATGCAGGGGGATAGCCAACCTTTTTGGCCACAGAGGAACTTGTCCGTTCCAACAGAAAAACGCCAGCGCAGGAGATTGAGACAGGCGTAGCAGCCCCAACGAACTACGATGGCGGCGACCGTGAGCCGCGCGGAGCTGTTTACGGCACCACCGGCAGTGTGGTCATTTCTCTACGCTACGGTGGCCAACCAATCTCTGCAAAACAAACGGACCCACGACAAATAGGGAGTGAGCACGATTGCAAAATTAGACCGTAAGCCTCTACTAACGGTAACACAGGATATAGGCATGTACGCTTTCTAATGCGTGCATAGACGTAACCTGTTTACTTGACTGCGTCATTTCTGTACCATAGTGCCCCGCCTTCACCGACTACACTCACAGGACGTTACGCGTACGCCACTGCGTCTGCGTGCCTGATGTTTGCCCTCATTCACTTGTCTAGCAATCGTTTACTCCTGGCCAGGCGACACCATTTGAAAGGATCGGTGCATTCAGATGTCCACTTGCACAATTGTATGCCCAGAATGTGGGCTGCCCCTAGGTGCACCGGTATTCAGAAAATGCACGATCCTCACTGTGGAGTCAGTGGAGAAATCATCTGCGTGATATAGTGAGCGAAACTGACTTGATTTACAGTAGGGCACGAGCAGCCTCTGTCTAGCTCACTGGGAAGCTAGTGCACTATATCAGTGGCGCCTTTTTTTAATGCACAGCTTCCGCAGAGTGGTACGGAGAATTCTTGAACTTTTTTTGTTAAAATAACTGTACTGCTGAAAATATGTCTAAGAGACTCGGGAATAGCAAGTCGTGGCATGTTCATGATTGGAACATGAAGGTCTTCGGTATACTCCCTTATTCTCATTACCTTGCCGTACTATACGAGCGTTGAAAGGTGTTCAACGACACTGACGTCTACTGACTGTTATAAAATAGTGAGTGCGTTTTTTTCCATTCCGTCTTTACCTGCTATGAGTGGAAATGTACTCTTTACAATGAAGTACTTTTGACTGGTCTCATGAAGCAAGAGTTTATGTTTTGCATATTGCTTTTACAACGTAAACTGAATATTTCTTATTTCATGCTGAAACACACACTAAATATTGCGAACATTCACAGTGATATATTTATTCCTCCCAGTAAAAAGAAATTTACGACAGAACAGCCGAGCTTACCAGCTAGTTTACTTGGATAATTTTCTAGAAATCAAAAAATTGATTTTGAAAGATTAAAAGGATTGAAAGGATGAGCAGCAACAACAGATTGAAAGGACGAACAAACGAATTTACAAGAATTGTATGATGCCGAAATGACATTTGATAAAGTTAGCCCGTTTCAGCAGTAAAAATATTAGATAAGGTCAATTAACTAAACATTTCGAAATCGGAGTTCCTTTAGTGGCTTCCACTTTGGTTTTACAGTTTATCAATTTCAGGCTTGTCACGTAGCGTGGCAAATCATGTGCAATGGCGTTTACTACAGCCTCCGCTGCTGTAGCACAGGCAACAGGCAACAATGCGGTAAATGTTACAGTCTTTGGCCTTAACGTTGAAATCACTGCTTCCTTTGGGGCTGTGTGCCTTTTTTTGCGGAATCATGGGATATTTTGCCTGTGACGAAAGATCTGAGAGTTTCCAATGGAACATAAGTCACCACTCAGTAATGATTCAACGAGACAACAGTTCTTTTCCATGTCCTGTCAATTTATTCACCACAGACACCCTGCGACTTAACTAATTTTTTTGTCAGCTTTTGCCCCGTCGCGGTTATCAAAGACTCCTTTCTTTTGGTCTTTGACAAAATTCTTCTTGTATACGTATGTTGTTATGCATGGTTTTTTCCCCATCCATTGGTTACCGCTGTAGATGTTTTCTTATGGCTGAGCAGATTGTTTTGGTATTTAAATTTGGCGGAAGAGGGTTCGTTGCTAAAACCGCATGTAAAAAATAACATGTGTAAGCATTATCACTGCCACCTGTGCAACCGTACTACCCACGTGCCTTATACCTAATTATTGTTGCGTAGGAGAAAGAAACCATCACTCCACCGTGCATACGTCGCGTGCACACACTCTAAAATATTTTGCATCCTTAAGGTTGTTTTCTTGTCGCACTGTAACACCCTTACCGTTAGGGCCTTACAAAAATTTATAGAGGACGACAGCGGAGCTCTTGCGATAACGAAATACCTAGTTGATGACTGTGTAATTATGCTGACAGCCTTGGCCGCATATAAATATCCGACAGGAGAGTTTCCTATCTCTCCCTGTGAAATTCTCTTGTCGGATATTTCTGTGCGCCCAAGGCTGTCAGAATGATTACATATTTTTGAACTACGTCTTTTATCATCGCACGTCTCGTCAGAGCTCCGCTGTTGTCCTCTATAAAATTTTAAAGGCCCTAACGGTAAAGGTGTTACAGTGCGACAAGAAAACACCCTTAAGGGTGTAACACTTTTTAGAGTGCAGATGGCGCTATTGTCGCGTCATGGATGGCGCTGTCGGAGCAAATTATAGCCACTCACTGGGCATTCACAATGACTTAGACCGGCAACACGTTTGTCAATTCCTGCGTGAGTGGCCGCGTTTCAGAGAACTCACTCTGCCATAGTGAGTGCAATTCGTCAAACTCATACTGGTGCCCATAAGGAGTCATAAGATCCACGAGTGTGCAATTTGTTGCAGAAGTTGCAACAAATTGCCACCGTGCATTCGTCACCAACGGTCCAGAAATGGCGTGTAGAAATACTCGGGCAGCAAGACAAAGGAATGTCTATCCCCTTTGGCAATGGCAGTACGTGTCCGTCTCCACAGGGTGGCGTAAACGCAGGAGCCCCGTATCATAAAGGAGTGCGGCTTCCTCGAGCGGTGCAGGGCAATGTAGGGCGCCCCAATTATAACGGGGGGTTATTTCTTTACCCTATAGTGGCCAAACCACACCTGCAAAACAAACGGACCCCCTACACATAGAGAGCGAGCACGATTGCCAAATTAGGCCGTAACCCCCCCACCCCCGCAGCAGCTGTAACATTGGTTAGGTAGGCAGGTAAGCTCTGCAATCCGCGAATAAATGTAACGTGTACTTGTCAACGTCGTTGCTGTACCCTAGCGTCCGTACACCGTCTTCAGCACGCGCAAGACGTATCAAGTACCCCAATGCGGCTGCGTTCTTGATACAGCCTACCCAGTGTTTAATGCAGTGAGGCCCTTTAGTGATTCGCCAAAGAATATCCTTGCTGTCAGATTAATTGCTGAGTCACAGAAGGTATTACGACAACGTTTCCCAGGCCGGCAGAGGAAGAGACTGCTTTTTAGTGATACCAAGGTCACTACCATGCCCTTTTATTACTCGAGGTCGAGGCTTCTTCAATGCCCTCAAAAAGCCTCGTAGTCCCATTTCCTTTATCGAGCTAGCAAATCTCGCTAATTTTCTACCTTGGATGTACAAGGACAGAGTCAGAATCACTGCCAGCTACCTATTTCATATTGCACAATATACACTCTCTTGTGCTTAGATGGCGATTTCTGGATAACAGTGATAGAAACAAGTTATCGCGCGCAAATATTCCTTATTTTCATATTGGCCCGCTGCCAATGCTGCTTAGTGCATAAGTTCCGAACGCTGCAAAAAGAGTAAATTTTTTCTTCTTCTTGAGAGTTATCTGATAAGACGCTACCCCTGTTTGCTTTACAGATCCTAAATACTCAGAATGAAATACAGCGGCTGATTGGTTTTGCTCATTGAGAATGCTGCGTTTGCCATAGGAAGATGGTTTACGCAAAGATTGAGAAAAAAAAATACAAGATTTGCACGAGCACGATGCGTACTTAAATATTCCCTTTTTTTAGTTTTTAGCATTCAGAATAAAGTGTCAAGAAATTGTCAAGACAAGAAATTGAGCATCTTTACGATTCCGGACTGGGGAAAGAGAAACATGTTGTTTCTGCTTGAGACAAGGCGCAATACAACAGGGGCTTAAATCGCGACATCCATAAGCAGGAGCCAATGTAGAACAAAACAACACTAATGTGTATGCATCGTGAAGAAACGTACTGCTCTCGCCTTGTTCGTGATTACATCAACTAACGGAACGCTAATACACCAATCACCTTGACAGGATAAACTAAATAGCCCCTCAAAAGGTTAGTGCCTCAAGCGGCCGCGATTCACTGGGGCAGTCACATATACATCGCTATATTTGGGCGCTACAGAGCATACTAAATAAATGCGGAGAGAGAATGACACATCAATAGGCACGCAAAACCACCAAAAAAGAAAACAGAACGAAGTAATGAACACAGCTCGTTACGAAGTCCTGTGTTCAGGTCCCGAATTTGCAATATTTTTGACAACTGCAAGCTAGGATGAGTATGTGTTTTTAGGCGCTATAGGTGACAGTATACATAGAATACGTGGGCTTGTAGGATGATATGCATACATCCATACTAAGATATGTTGCGCCGTCGTTTCTATTACTGATCTAGTGCGGGTAATATACTGTATAAAATGAACCGACGCGGGCCTCATGGCACGATGATGTGCCTTTCACAGGATAATGTTTTGTACACCGTGGCCCAGATGACTGTATTTTAGTCACGTAGTTACTTGCTCCGTGGCAGTGTTATTCCGCTCAGAATTGCTGAGACGACTGGCATAAGCAATAACTCATTATGAGCTATCGTATCGCTATACGACCACTGATGTCAGTATGAATTTCCGGGGGTGAAGAAGGGTCGCAGTGACGTAGTATAGACGTATGACGTAGCGTATATATATATATTTATTATTTTGTAATCATGGTAACGAAAGCTTTATGATTACTGAGATATGCACAGTAATCGGCTACAACCTTAGGCAACTTCTTCGTCATACTTTAATCTATACACGACCGTTCTTGAGTAGCTGAGTGAAACTCTTCCGGTACAAACTGAGTGACTCATTTGTTTTCTAGGTTTGAAATGTCCCCATTGAAGTATGAAACGATGATAACAGGGCTGGCATCATCACGGCTTACCCATAGAAAGTGCGTGGTCATGAACTTCTCGATATCACACTTGGGTGTGCCTGGAGATATATACACAGGGAATATCACAGTTCCGTCTTTTGTTTGTACGGCGCATACATGCCCACAGTGGGTGGCATTGTCCTCTTGCGAGGGGAGGGTGTATGAATGTACATACATCTTGTGCTTTGCGTAGATAGAATCGCCTCCTGCTCGTGAGTCCACGTGCTCTTCACAAACGATTCTATTATACCCATTGGCTAGAAACAATGAATGTTGATTTATTTATTTCATGTATAACGTATTTATCATTATTATTACTAGGGGCGGAGTGCTTGAAGCCTACTTCAGCTACGCCGCGGGTTGGCCCGGTTTTGCATTATCTGTAGGGTGGGCCCACGCTCAGCTTTATTTATTGTGGAACTAACACGAAAAATACATGAAAGCCTAGCCATATACAGGTTTGCTGCAAAAAGGAACCATGTATAATGGTTTAGGCAAACTGCAAAGAACCTCAGGTGGCCAAAGACCAACCACCGCGAGTTAAATAAGGGAAAGCGGACGAATCGCAGACGGCGGCATCAACCTCTTCATCCTGTTATTGATTTTCAGTGCAGTGGCTCGGCCCCATCAAATCCCTCTCCACTTGAGCATGCCCCTCACCTCTTGTCAGCCAATTAGATATGACAAGCGGCTCAGCGTAATCAATGTTATTCGTTTTTGAAGCAAACAAAAGTGACCTCCTATGAACGCGGAGAGCGTTTGATTGGTCAGTTCAGACAACCCTGCGAATGACCGCCCGATGCTTCCGTCGGTGGTTACGCAAATTTGACGTCAGGAAATTGGAATAAAAACATTTTGGAATAGTTTTACGTTATACGGCCCAAGGCCTTTCTTTTGCATATAGGAAATCTGTACTCTTTTTAATCCTTCCATGCACGCCGAGAAACGTTTGAAGCGTTTCATACTGTATAATGCCTGGAAACGGGCCAAGAAAGATTAACAATGTTCTTTGAACCCGTTATTGTCTAACAAAGTTCAAAACAATTGCGTAATGCCCCTGTTGTATTCCGCTTTTCCATAACTTACATTGTGTGTTGTGTAGTTCTTTAAACAAAGTCCCAAGTTCGCCCGAAAGGCGAAGCATCGATTGCGATATCTAATTAGTAGACAGCTATACGAAGTAGATAGTTGTTTTGATCGCCGTATAATCTTGGAGACATTCGCTTACTAATTGAGTTAACAAGCAAGATGTCAGCGCGCACAAGAAAACATGAACACATCGCACTCGATGAGCGCGGACGCTCGCTGTCTAAACGTTGGTGTGAGCAAGCGTGGCAGCAGTAGCGAGCGAAGTGACCTTCGTGTTGTCTATCGTTTCGACGCTAGAGTGGCGAGAACACACAGCGCACAAAGGTATGAGCCACGTGCAGATCACTTTCAAGATACGGCGCGCGTGACCTCTCGCGGCGCATTTGTTGACGTTGTCGAAGGCCCTCTCCCCCCGCCCACCCTCCGGCGCTTCCTCCCTCCTATCCTCCATATATGGCGCGCGAGATCAAACCACGATCGTCAGTTTCCTTTGCGCCCAATCACGATATGCGCAGTTGCTGCCGGATCACAACGCCGCCCTTCGTCCCTCCCTCCCTTTCCCCCGCAGCCTTTCGCGCGACAGAAGACGGCGCGTTTGCTCGCCGCTTTCTTCATTTGCGCGCGCCAAATTGTGCCGTGATCATCTGCCTCCCTCGCGTGATTTCACTCGCACATACAGCATACGACGCGCGGCCACGCTGTTATCGCCCTTGAACTTCATACGGAACATCACGGCGAAGGCGACGGCATGAACGCGGCTCGAGGGTCCATTCAATTGCTATCGCAATAAAATTGTGTCAACTGAAATATATTGTTTTCAATTGCTTCTACAGTCCGAATAACAGATTTGCTGCAAAACTATGCCACGCTCTCTTCTGAGTAACTTCGGACAATCAATATTAAACCGCACCGTTCGGCAGAGAGCATTTGAAATGGCAAGCAAGTTTCGTAATGTGGGCGAGTGGCTTTTCTAGGCGTTGTTTAAGAAATATGCGAGTTCGAAACGCGTGTAAGAAACTGTATTCAAGACTGATTGCTCTTCGGTGATCTGTGTTTCTAGAAGCACACTACTGCTAACCAGGTATGTGAGGCAGCGAGGAGTTTTGCCACTGCTATTCGTAGCACATGTTTATTAAAAGTTAAATGTTCGATATGCTTTACAGTATGAGTAACAGATAATCTAATAAAGCGAGGGCCAAACCGAAGTTGAAATGGTGCTCTTGCGTACCCGAAAGCTTCACTACGACCAGTGCGCTTTGCATTGTGACTTGTAAGTGCATCGTGGGAATACGAATAAATAAGGGCAGTGCCGATTAAAATGCAAAACAAGCTGCTGTAAATCCCTAAGTAATGCAAGATTAGAACAATGCTTACATGGTAGTACATGACATAGATCAAGGAGATCAGGACCAAATGTTTGTGTAGCAGCGTAGCATATCAGCGGTCAATGGAGGTTCAATCAAGCCAACATTCGGGGTTCGTACTGCTACCGTCAATTCAAGATTGTTCCGTCGAATCGAATAATATAAAATTTTGCCTAGTTCAATTGCGAAATCGTTGCACGCATCGGGCCAAGTTAAGATGTAAGATTTGTTAACACGTTGCAGTTGGAGTCCGAACTTGAAGACGAATAATAATTCGGCCAAACTTTGAGCTACACACAGACCAAACCGTTTCTTCTACAGCGTATTGCTTCGGGCTGCTGGAAGTGAACTGCAAGTGCTACTGGAGATTAATTGTTGGCGTGTATGAAAACTTTGCCTCTAACTTCCGAACCGACCGATTTGATCAGGCTGCTTTTGTAATTTTCGTACAATTACATATTTGCATACACAAAAAATGTTTAAGCATCCTAACTTACGCCAATTAGGCATCCAAATACGCCAATAACGAGAAATATCAGCATCCGCCGTTACACTTTCACGAACGTCATATTGTTAGCTGTATTGCATAGAATATTACCTGCGACTAGTTTTCTTAATATATACACTTAAAAAAACCCGTAAAATTACAGGAACATACGAAGGGTTCGCAGCCGCATGAACGCCGTACTTTTCGCGTCCTGTGACGGGCTTCAATGGCTCTGAACCCATTTCACAATGGATTTTTATTTTGGGGTACGATAAGTAGTTATGTTTAGTGTGATTGAGTTGGCGGGTACCGTTATTGTCTGCGATTGCCAGGAGTACCATCCTATATCTGATTCGCTAATGCGGCATTAAAACTTATATCGAACTAACTTCTTGCTCGGAACTTGCGCGACGACGCCACCGCGCGGAAGAACACGGCCAGGCGCACGCAGGCTTGGTTTGTGTGGTGGTGTCGGATGTGCGAGCAGCGGTGGGTTCTTTCTAGGTTTCATCGTTTCCTGCGTTTTTAACTGCTGCAAGGTACAACCGTGCAGCATTGTGGATTCTCCGGCTCCTGTCAAAGGACTGCACGGTAAGTTCGAATGAACTTGAACTCTTTATTGTGTCAGAGAAGCTATTCATTTACGAATCACTGATTCATTGCGTTCCCGTGCGCCTGCCTTTCTATATGGGACGCTTCCTCGCTGTAGGTTACCATCCTAGACCTCATGCGAGTGCTTTTGTAACGTTCAGCCGTCGCCGTTCCTTCTGGACATGCAACTGAACGGCCTAGCTTGCTACTGGGAATTTAGAATTTTTTGCCGAATCTTCGGCCGGTGCTTGCTTGTTAGGTTGCCTAACGTCGTCTAGCCGCTCCCAGAGCCAGTGTACGTAGTTGGTGCGCCAGCGTGGTGGTTAGTTGCGTGCATGGTGTGTCGTTGCACGAGCTTGTGTCGGCATTGACGGCGTGCTCCTGTCTCCTGCGTATACCTCACAAGTGCTCAATATAACGCGCGAAAGCGCGACCGGAGATGCCACATGCGCCTTACACTGGCGCACCGGCGTTAGATTACGCGCCGCTGCTCAGTGCACGTTCGACTAACGCTGCAAAGAATTTCGCAAGTCAGCTGCGTTGATCAAAGCACGATTATCTTCTTTGTTTCTGGGGGGGGGGAGGGGGGCATCGCGCATCGTTTCCAACGTTGGCGGCAAACGAGGCGCTGGAAAGGCTGCGCTACTTCGACAACGACAGCAGCCATAGCCGCGTGCCATTCAGCACAGATCCGATATCTTGATTATCTGTTTTTTTGTTTGTATTGTTGTTTTTCATACATACGCCTGCGGGCGTCGTTGCGCACAATGCGAGGCGTAAAAAAGGAGTGACTAAATGGCACGGCATCAGTGCACAGTATAGGCACTGCAGCGACTGGGGCGAGGGGGCCGAAGGAATGGACAATTCTCTAGGAAGTCGCGGGTGGGGGCAACTGTAGACGAGTTTGGCCGCTGAACAGCCAAGATCCCGGGGGTGGAGGGCGCGTAGGTCAAGAATCGCCATAAGATCACCATAGAATCACCATGGGCCGACCCAGTGCTCTCAACCCGGGCGCGCCGTGAGGGCAGCCTTGAGCTGGCGATGGAGCCCCTTCATCCATGGCGTTGGCACAGGGATGTATGGGGTTGGTCACGCAAGCCTTGCAGCTTGGGGTCCTCCATCCGCACCCGAGCTAGACGTTCCCATCCCATGGCGGATGTAGAAATGCCGAGTGATTCCATTTTCATAACTGCGTCATCGTAGAGTGATCGCCACGCCGACACGCCTCTGAGTGACCTTGGCAATCGAGATCAATAACACAGCGAGACGGTGCTCGAGACAATGTATGTCGGATTTACCACAAGACGGAAGGAAATAAAAATCGCTAAGATATGTAAGTCGCGATTGTCAGTCGTAGAACACGAGTGGTAGAAAACACCATGTGTAGTGTGTAACAGGAAATTTTAAATGGGAAAGTGGCCTTCGTACCCATTTCCGTGTAAACGCTACGATGTAAATAAATCAGCCTGATAGGCAAATTCTGTCAGTTTCGTTGAATCAGTATGCGCATCTATGGGTGGGAGGATGTACTTGTGATGAGCTGAAACTCGGTAAAACTCCCCTTACTCGTTACGTGACCTTTATTAAGACGAAATTGTTAGATTGGTCATGGGTCGGAAAATATGATGTCCGGCGCCATGACACCAAAATTCATAGGGAGTCGGACCCACGACGTTTGGTAATAAGGAGAATCGGACCATAAATTTCGTATAAGCAAGTGTCAAGCCAAGGTGAAGATAAAGCGTCAGAAAGATCTGTAATGTTAATTAGGGCAAATGTAATTAAGATGGAGTTAATTAAGAACTCGAACCCACGATCTTCGGTGGGAGTCGAACCCACTTGGAGATATGTGGCTACAGATACATATCAAAATTAAAACAATGTTTGCAAGAAAATATGTGACAACGATCTAAACGACGAGAACGTATGGCTTGCATCGCAACGTAGCGTCAGACATCAATATAGGTTCAATGAAACCAATCTTCGGGGTTCGTACTGCTACCGTGATTACGAAATGTTTCTTTTGAATCGAATAACGTTGACTTTTCGCTGGTTCTTTAAGAAAAATATTGCATCCGATGAGCCTAGTTAAGATGATACATTCGTTACAACATTGCAGTTGTCGTTTGAAATTGCAGAAGAATCATAATTCAGCCAAACTTCGAGCTATTTATTTTTGCTAATTACTTCCTAATTATTTCTTGTACAGCATATTGCTTCAGGCAAAACGGAAGCGAACAGCAGCGCTACTGGAAATTCGTTGTTAGCGTGTAGAGCACATTCCCCCTAACTTTCGAACCGACCGATTTGATCAGGTTCCATTTGTGATTTTTGTAGAAATGCATATTTGCACTCTAAGAAAATTTTCGGGCGCACTAACTATAGAAAGGGATTTCGCTTAATTCGAATGTCTTTAAACACAGTTTGTCTACTGCGCAAACTAACATGTGGAAATAACGGTTTTTGCTTGAAAACCTCCGCATGACCTTGGGCTCGGTCAAGACTAGCACGCGCAGGCAACGTTGGCGTCAGTAGAGGTGGCGCAATTCGCGTCAGCTCGTTCACTTGTTCGTACATGCCGATGTTTGTGATCTGAGAGCGTGGGCTTGATCAGCGCAAGCTCCGCAGATTTCTAAACGCGACGGAATCTGAATTTGGATACTTGACGTATTACGCAGCAGTTCAGTGGCTGAGTTGCAGGAAATACGTCTCGTTTGTTCAACCGTAGGAAAGAAATAAACATTTCCTCTCACAGAAGGGTTGTGCCGAGCCACTAATTTCTCGTTACTAGCGGCAATGGAAAATGACCTTTTGTGCGAAGCATATTACGAGAGCTCAACCCAGCTCCTCAGGCGCGGCGGTGTCGCCATGAAACCACGTGACACCGTGACGTCACGACAGAGGAGAAGTGGCTTTGGCTCAACTCTTGCAAGACGGGCTGGGTGGGAATCGAACCAGGGTCTCCGGAGTGTGGGACGGAGACGCTACCACTGAGCCACGAGTACGATGCTTCAAAGCGGTACAAAAGCGCCTCTAGTGAATGCGGTGTTGCCTTAGAAACGAGCTGTTTCTAAGGCGTGCGTCTCTTGCTCAGGCGCACATTTCGTTGCCGCGCCGAACGCTGCTTTGCTCGACGCTCACCGCGTCCAATGCGGGGCGCGTAGTCGCTGCCCTGTAGCCCATTGTCTTACACCCCTTGGCGGGTCGACGGGAACGCTGTCGCGTTCCACTCTTGAAGGCGAAGCAGTAATGCATGAGTTGTTTCTTCGTCTAGCCGAACCAAATATAGCCAATCAACAGCAGTTCACCAAGCTAAACAGTGGTTCAACAACTAAAATAAAGGCTAGTATGCTTCGCATCCTGGGCTTAACCTTACCTAAGCCACAGCCATTTTTTTCGTCAACATAACGAGCCATAAAAATAAGCCCAACATGAAGCTATAAGAAGAGACACACCTTATTTGCAACCTGTTCATATACATAAAAGCTTCAGGGCAAAAGTGTAGTTCTTTTTTTCAGAACTAGGTGACAAATCGAAAGTCGGAGCATTTCGCAGCCACTTCAGGGATTAGTGCGGGAGGTGAAAAACCTTTTCCTTGAGTATTGGCGTCAAGAATATTCAGCGGTCCGCACACACAGTTGTGCGACCGTTTATCTGACCTCCATGCGAGTAAGTACGAAATACAAATGTTCTAAAACCAATTTAGATGCGATGTCTATGCACGGACAGATTCTATTTAGTGAAGTGTAATTCAACTGCAGCCAAACGACATTTCTACAGACGCGTACGATAAAGAAAAGCTAATCCAATTTTATAACTAACTAGACTCTGAGCAGTTTTCAACTAAAAGAATTTTCCTACATGTACATGTCAATTTCGGGCTCAAGCTCTAGCAACTTTACCTCAGAATGAAATAGGTGAAGCTGAGATAAAGAGCTGATGAATTGATGATGATTCTGATGAACACGTCAGTTTTCTGTTCTTTATGCGCTCATGTGGCACTCAGGTCTACCACTCGCACTAGCACTTGTCCTAGTTCTTTTAACAGGGAGTAGTTACGCTGCATTCACATATATTATATTCTGCTTGGTGCCCTTTGTATTCCTGTTTTTACATACGTTGATATTGCAAATATGTGAATATTCCCATGTAAATACGTGAATATGTTCTTCCTTCTTAAATTATTTTGGTGATTATTCTATTCCACATTTATTTAATGGTGTGGTTAGCACCGTTGATATTTTGTTAATGAGATGCTTCTTCTTCACAATGTTGCAACTTGTATTTGTTCTGATTTGTACCGTCCTGATAATAACAGTATCATATATTGCACGTTGTAGTCAGCTGCCGGCCATCTTTACTGGTTATAAATTTAAAGCCTTTGTAATTGTGTTAAATTTTCTATGAAAATTCATGGGCCATGGGTATTGCGCTTGATGTCTTGTTTCAGTGATGTGGTGCGTTACCATGACTGTATGTGCCATACCAATTCTTCTCCCTTTCCAACATTATTGTTGTGAGGTACATAAGATTTCGAGACGACCTTTATGCTCTACGTGGCGGCTGTCACAATTATACATCGTGGATTTTATGTAAGCAGTGTGGATATACACTACTTCCGACTCCCTGCGTCAGACCTTCTTTTACGGGGAAACTGTATATGGCAAGGGTACGGTGGATTTTTGTTCTCCGTGAACAGAAACTATCACCATGGATTGCTCATATCCCCGTAGGCAGTTATGTTCCCGTAAGCAAGCAAAATATTTATTGGCTTATAGTCCTGCAAGGCCAAGACTACAAGCCTTCAGCAAAGTGAGACGAACAGTGCTTAAATACTTTCTAATCACGCATACAACACACAGCACAGCTTGTCGATAACTGTCATCATCAATGGCTCATAGCCCCATGAGCAATGCCTCATACCCTGTCAGCAAGCGAAAAATTCAATGACGCAATGTGCCGTAAGGTTCGTGGCTACTCACTTTGCGAGAATTAGCTGCGATGAGCCTACGCCTGCTGTCGTTGTCGGTGATGTCAGTGTGAATGTGTCGGTACTGAAAAGGGAGCGGTTCACGCGTTCTGTATTGCAGTCATATCCCTTGCGATGCAACACCGTTCCGGCCCAACCGACCAACCACTGGTGTACGCGCATCGATTTGACATTATCAAAAAAGTCATAAATGAAGAGTAAACTTAGATAAGCCAATGAAACTGGAGGCGTGCGGACGGGTGAATTCATGATACCGAAAGGGTCATTCTGGACTCGCTCTTAGGTTGCCAAGCATACAGTTTTCTACACTATACTAGCGGGAACGCTGGCGCCGCAATCGTTTACACACAAGGGGAATGATGGGAAGTACATAGATTTGTCTAATCGTCGTGCTTGTGGATCAGTTTATTACGCTTTATATGCCTTCATTTTCGTAAATTTCAGAGCAATCTATACTCTTCGAAGTGTGGAAGACGCTTCGCACATGCACAATCACTGCTATTTGCAACGATTCATCTTCTCAAGGTGGTCAAGCCGAAACGCGACAAGCGTCTCAAGGCACTGACATGCTCGCGATAAATTCATAAGGGCGTTTCACATCGCTTGGCGATGCATCCGCCTGAGACTTAATGGTCTCGATATCAGGTTTCTGTGCTAGAGTTCAAATCCTGCCATCAGACAATCCTAATATTGTTTATTTAATTATTTTTAGGCAGTTCATTGTTGAAAATGACCAGTTTACAAAGACGCAAAGCAGTCTGAAGCCTGAAAAACGAAGTTTAGGCAAATCCGTGTACTTCCCATATTTCCGATGCTGGCACAGCCACTCCGATTGTAGCTCCTGTAGACACTAGCGCCAGAGTTTCTTCCTGCAAATATTGTATGAAACTTTATGGTGCCAACTACGCGTAGCTCCTGTAGGACGCCTCTAAATGCGGCTACTTCGCCCTCTTCAATCCCCATACGCAGCTGTGCACGCAGGTGTGTCGGTGTCCTCAGCGAAGCCATAGCTCTCGTAGCGTGGTAAACGTGGCATGAAGCAGTTCACTTCGTGCAATGCCAGGACAGCGGGTCTGACACTGCTATACCACAGCCCCCAGTGTAAAATCATGTCTGTTTTTCTCTTCTTGAGGCTGCAGTTCCACTGAATGACGGTTGCGATGGCTCCCCCCACATCCCGACCTAGACTTCGAACATTAACCTCAGTGAGGAGCTGAATTATGTTGTGTGTGGGTCATCTGCGTCGGAGATGTCGGATGAGATGTCTGATGTGTGGCATCGGAGAACAGATGCGGTGGTGGCAAAATCTCCGAAAGCGAGCGTTCCATTGAGCATTAGACGCTTCATGGTGGTGCAAATGCATGTTTGGATAGCTCATTCTATCATCATTTGTAAACTAAACATGGTGTGTACCATTTATGCCAGGCATGCACAGAAGTTGGCTGCGTAATCAGGGTGAATTTGTGGTTTTATCTGCGTTTCTAGCAGCTTATTTTGGCTCCGCTTTGGTGCACCGAGAGTCTGGAGTCGAGAGGTGGTTTCGGTGTCTCGTCCGTGATGTGCCCATTCATTTGCTAAGAATCAGGCGGGGACAGATTGACCTCTAATTTTGGCGACTCGCTTTCGCTTGTTCTAACGCTTCGACGTTAGCCGTATTGACGAAATTGGCAAAGCTGTGCTTGCCGTGATCGAAATGTGGTTTATTTTCCGGCGCCATCGCAGCAGTTGATGGTGAGCGGGGAGGACCAGTGTAAAAGTTGTGTCTCATGGTCACATTCTTTTGAGAGCACTCGAACTTGAGGGCGCCATTGAGTCCGATTTTGTATGGAAGGCTAGGCCCTTTAACAGTGACTACAGCCTTGCCTTTCTCCCCAATGGAGTGAGTCCTGAATATGTCGCATTTTCGGCAGTGCAATTTAATCATACGCTGCTCGGCAGTCATTCCCCCTGCGGTGCGGGTGATACCGTGGACGTGAGCCATTTGTATGGCCTCGTACGCCTGAAAAGTAGCTGGCTTATCATTTATTGGAAGCTGCTTTAAAGTCAGAGGAGCATGCCGCGTGTCGCGATTATCTTTGTAAATTGTTGTTGGATTGCTCCTGCCCACGTTTCTGATCTGAACGATCGAATCAGCTTCCTTCCTTTGCGTTGAGGGAACGATGTGAATGTGGTTCCAGATTACCTCATCGATAACAATAAAATCTTAATCCATGATTCTGCGTGACTCTTCAAGATTTAGAATCACAGTGCGTGCGTCGAAGGGTGTTACACCCGTGCGTTCGCATGTTTCTTCCCTGGATCGCGGCGTTTATATGTGAAGGTCTTCCGTGCTCCTTGTTCGCTGTCATCTTCGTTAGCAGCCGCCGAATCCGAGAGAGAGAGAGAATAACTTTATTGAATTGGGGAAATGGGGATAGGGGATTAGGAGCTTGATGGGTGGTGCCCCAAGTACAGGGCTCCACTGGCTTCTGCCGCTAGCCGAACGTGACCAAGAAGGGCCTTCTGCACCTTCGGGTCTGAGCTGGCGAGTTGTGCCTCCCATTGCTCCAGTGTGTTGGTTAGATTATACCTAAGTAAGTGGGCATTTAAATTCGGCGGTCTATTTTGGCATCCCCATGAGATGTGGTACAAAGACGGTGGTGAGTCGCTACACCACGGACAGGCACGCCCGTACATCGTTGGGAAAATTTTGCTTAATCTTAATAAATTTGGGTAGACCCCCGTTTGAATCCTGCGGAGATCTATTGCGTCCTCCCCTTGCAAAGATGTGTGGGGGGCGCCGTATTTTTGCCGCATGCCGCGCTGGTGAGCAAGAATATAGCGTGGTGCCATACGTGCCGGATCGTTATTCTCCTCCTCGCGTCGGCTCTCCTGTGAAGTAGCGGGTTGTGAATGGGAGGGCGATGGTTGCTCCGCTCGGTTCGTGAGCTCTCGAGCTAGAGCGTCAGCCCTCTCATTACCCTCCAGGCCTGCGTGTCCCGGACACCAGACCAGTCTGTACGTATTCTTGAGTTCCTTTCCCAGGAGGCGGCTAACCTTGAAAGGGAGACGACCGTTCATAAAGAAGCGGCACGCCTCCTGAGAGTCCGAGATGATGGTGTTGTACAACGGCCCCGTCCGTTCCCGGTCCTTGATTGCCAAGGCGATGGCGAAGCATTCTGCCTTGGAAATAGAGGACGTGATCAGGGAGGCGCTTGAGATTAGGCTAGTCTTGTCATTGCCTATGACAGTGACTACTGCATGCTTCCAGTTGTACTGAGAGGCGTCAACATAAACGGTGTTCTCATTTTTTCTGACTAGTTTGCCTAGCCATTTCACTCTAGTGATACGCGTTAAAGCCTGGCGTCGCGTTGCCATTGTAGTGAGAGACGCCATTACGAAACGGGGCTTTGGGTTTAGCTGCTGCATCTACAGCCATCGCGGACGGCGCTCCGTGCGCGCGTTTCTGCCCATATTTGGCACTAGACACAGTAAGTAAGTTGGAGTTGACATTACAGGAAGTGAAAACATCAGTCGCCTCGTTGCGCATGATGTGCTCGGCTTTCACATAGTACTTGAAAGATCGGTGTCCGGAAGCTGACCACTGAATTGAAATGGCAACGTGTTGATGCGTGTCAACAACTTTTGCGGTGCATTGAACAAGATGGGAATGCCTTCCATGCAAGGATCATCTCCAGGGACGAAACTTGGGTTCGCTACAACCTATCAGAAACGAAGAGAGTGAGTACGGAATAGCGCCATTCCTCATTAGCCAAACCAAAGAAGTTTCGAATCCAGCCATAAGCAGGGAAGGTATTTCTGACGCTCTTTTGCGACAAAAATGCGTTATCTTAGAACACTGCACATCGCGAGGTACTACTAAACAAGTGAATCATACTATGACGTCTTAAAATATGATCTTCGGCCTTCAATCAAATCGGATCGCCTTGGATTGCTGTTGCAAAACTAGAGTGCACGACGTCATGTGGCCCGTGGAACGATTGCGACAATACCAAACCTCAAGCTTTAGCGTCGTCCGCATCTACCATGCCCACCAGACCTCGCTCCGAGGGACTTCCAAATGTTTGGACCACTGAAAGAAGTCCTGGGCAACAAGGTTTTATTTTGATGAAAAGGAATGCCGCGAGGGGAACGGGTGGTTGCGCACACTCCCAAACAAATTTTTTTTTGTCAGTGGGAATACAGGCATTTTGTAAGCACTGGCAAACTTGCATTGGGAATGAGAGTGAAAATGGCGAAAACTGATACAGCATCGTTCAGCGTGTGTAAAAAAGAAAGGAAAAACACCCAGCTTTAGTTTTCATATCACTGACCATCGTGTCTTATCCCCATGTTCACATTCTTGGAAAGCAAACTTAAAGCGTGAGTGAAGGGAGGACATTGACATTAGTCCTGCTTTGTTAGCACATTTAAACACGATTGCGGGGATTTTGTTCTGGACAATCGACAATCTACAGTTCATTTATTATAGAGTGTAGCTGACGTCTCAAACATCTGCGTAAATTTCGTGAATGATTGAGGTGCTACGTATATTCTTTTTTTTTGCTTTCATCGTCAAGAAGTTTCTAATTCTTATTGCCTACGTTTGTTGTAAAAAAATGCGAAGCCATGACGAGATAGCTAGCAACATATAATCCGTAGTAAGCCTTTGCAGTTTTGCGCGGTATATATTGGAGTGCTCACTCGTGAGGGCGAGCGAGGATTCTGCTTTGGAGAAGTAAACAAAATGCGAGTCGCATGCGTTTGCGGAAGCTGTGCCTCCCGTTAGTGATGTCGAAAGACTCGTCTTTTCTTCCTCTTCTTCCCTAACTTACTGATGGAACTCTTAGACATTCGCGGGTTTCATGGGTTTTAAGTCATCTTGAAAGCACATATGGTCTCATTTATTTTGTACAGAACCAACGTCATTGTCCTGCAACCAGCGCCTAAGCTCAGCCATGGCTCCTGTCAAAGCTTTCTTAGAAGTTACATTATTCCCTTTGTAATTCAAAATGAAGGCTCCATATTTCAAGTGCACCAGCTAAAAAAAGTTAAATTCTTGATTTTTACGTGTCAGAACAATGAATGATATGATTACGACGCGCGTCGTAGCGGGGGACTCCAGCTTAACCTCAACCATCTGAGGTTCTTTAATGTGGACCCAATGCGCGGCAAAGGGGTGTTTTTTTTGCATTTCGACCCCATAGAAATGCGGCCACCGCGGCCGGGATTCGTTCCTGCAAGGTCGGGCTTAGCAGCGCCACACCAAAGCCACTATGCCAAAACGTCGGGTCAAGTGCACTTGTCTCCCTCAGGTCACGTGTAAAGTTGAATGCTGAATTTTGGACTGTTGTCAGTGGTGCCAGACGCAGAATCATGGCTACATACTCGTACGCTACATATCACGAAGACTTCATGTTTTTATGCCGCCAGTATGAGAGACCTTGTTTGTAACTTTCCAAAGCCTAAACACTTCTTTCGAAGCGTTATAATTTACACGCTTACTAACAAAAGATGACAAGGACATAAAAGTTACGTTCCGTCCTCTTCCGCGTCTTCCGTCTTGCGGCGTCGTCAAGCTGACGCTTTTACGCTTCCTGATTCCATTGGGACATCGACTGTGAGGACGCAGGTTACTATGCAGTGACCGTGAGTGTGAATGCGAGTGGTTTGTGTGAAGCCAAAAACCAGTTTATCAATACCTACCAAACTTCACCCAATGAGACGATGCGTTTATTGTCAACGCGTTTGCTTCTACTTACAATTTTTTCTTTGCACTGTGCAGTGCGACTTGACTATTGAGTGAGCATGGATTTTCGTATTGTTCGCACATGTATCTCTAGTCATGTTGCCATGAAATGTACTAAGTGCAATCGACTTCAACCACGGTGCGATTGCGTAATCAAGTAAATACGCTTCGATACGTCATTGTTACGCGTAGTTTAGTATTGTTATGAGCTAGGCGTATATGTAACCCGCTCTTGTGGTACTTGTAGATTCATGCAGTTTCTTGTTTTGTATGTATGCTATTGTATGCTGCGTCATGTTTGATTTACTACTACGTACGCAAGCAATTTCACTACATCCGCCAACCCCCCCCCCCCCCCCCCCTCACAACGCAATGCCTCGCAATGAAATCGCAGTATACCTGAGATACGTCAATATGACAAGGTAGCCAACCTTCTTTATTATCACTTCTTCCTCTTCGCCTCCCCCCCTTTCCTCTGATTCTTCTCCCTTAATCCTCATCCCTCCTGGGGTGATACGGAAGGGCGTTGCTTACAGCTGCAACCTCTAATTGTCCACTGTTCATATACCCAACAGTCTTGAGTACGCCGTGCTGCACACATGTTTTCACCACCTGGAACGGACCAAGAATGTTTACGTCGGTTCCTGGTAGTCCTTTTCGGACAAGAACAAAGTCGTTTAACTTGATATCAGGTAAATGTATCCGATGCCTCTTGTCCAACTGGCGTTTCATCGCTTCGCGATGCCTGCTCCGCTCCTCGCTGGTTTTGATAAGTTCAGTTAACTGAAGCTTGTCGGAAATTCCAAGCTCCTGGTCGGGGGACAGCTTTGCACTTCACCATACGCGGCAAAATGGAGGCTACATCCAAGGCTTGTGGTATGTGTCGAGTTATGGTGTGCAACGGTTGCTTCTAGGCAGCACTTCTATCCCCCTCGGAAATTTGGGTACATGACCATAAACTGCTTTATATCACGGAGAACTCCCACCGCCAATCCATAGGCTTGGGTGTGATACGGAGAGCAGCGCCGCAACACAAACCCGCGGCCATCTGCCCACTGGTGAAACTTCTTGCTCGGTCAAGAAGCGCAATAACACTATTTGTATCTTTTTTCCAAGGGTGCAGCTACCATCCTTGTGCATTCGGAGATTGCCACTAGAAATGACAGTGTTTGGCGCACACATTCGCTTTTCTTTTTCAATTCGGCTAAATCCACATGCACTACTTCGAAAGGTGCGCCTGAGTGGCACGGTAATACGAGCTCTTCCGCCCGTGGCCGGTACTTTGCCTTGTTGACCTGGCACAAATGACATGAGCGAACATATTTGGCTATGTCTCTCTTCATATTCTTCCATGTGAACATTCGTAGAAGTTAATTATAAATTCGCCAGAAACTATCATGACCGCCAGAGTTGGGAGTGTCATGGTACATGCGGAGCACTTTTGGAACGAAAGTCTCCGTCACCACGAACCTTCCATTGGCAGGCTGTAGACTTTGGGATCCTACCCGTAGTTTCGTCTTGTTTGAAACTTCATGTGTAACTTCAACCGCCAGTCCAGATAACGCATCTGCATCCGTCAACCCGCTGCCTGCCCGGTGGATGACCTCAAAATCATACTGTTGTAGTTCGTTTATCCAGCGCGCCAGCTTTCCTCTTGGCTCCGACTGACTGAGGAGATAGGCCAGAGCCTAATGGTCCCTATACAGTCTTAATTTTCTGTCGTCTATGTACGATCTGAAGTATCGCACTGTCATGAGGACGGCAAGCGCCTCCTTCTCCGTTGAAGAGTAGTTGAGCTGAGAACGGTTAAAGGTGTAGGAATAGAACCCTACGATAGCAAGTTGTCGATTTATTGGATTACTGCAGTCCATTTGATACAGCACTGCATCTGTACCATATAGTGATGCGTCTGTGTTCATTTCAAACGGTAGCCTGAAGCCAGGTAGAGTTAGTACTGGATCGGATGAGATGCGGCGCACTAGTTCTTGATAGGCTACTTCACAATCATCGGGCCAAATAAAAGGAACATCCTATTTTCTTAACTCGGCCAGGCATTTTCTCGTCTTTGCAAAATCCTTGGTGAAAGCCCTGAAGTGGCCTGCTAGTCCAAGGAAAACTTGCAGCGAATGAAGGTAATGCGGCTTGTTAAGTGTGGAAATCCGATGTACAGACTCTTGCTTGGTACTTTTGGTAGCACCGTCGAAAACTCTATCGAGAACACGGACCTAGGACTGAAAGAAATCACTCTTTTTTCATTTATCTTCAGGTTGCCAATGCTGAGTGCTTGTAAGACCTTCGCCAGGTGTTCGGTGTGCTCCTGCTCAGACCTAGTATACACAATGATGTCATCAATGTAAACAACGCAAACAACTCTGGTATATGACTTTAGAACCTTGTTCATCATCTTCTGGAACCATGCGGGTGAGTTCTTCCAGCCAAAAGGTAGCCTGTTATATTCTTATATGTCGAATGGTGTCACGAAGGCGGAAAAAGTTTTAGTCTCCTCTGACATTGGCACTTCCCAGAAGCCTTTGCACAGGTCCAAGCGAGAAAAGATCTTACAGCCCCCGGTTTCATTGATGATTTCGTTGATAAGTGGCATTGGAAAAGGAAACAAGCCTGTTTGTTGACCTGCCTGTAATCAGTACAGAGACGAAATGTGCCATCTGCTTTAGGAGCAATAGCGATCGGAGAAGCGAAGGCAGATGTTGATGGGTGGATTACACGGGCGTCGAGCATCTTCTGTATTTATTCCTTCAACCAATGCTTTTTTTTCTCGCGATATATTGCAAGCCTTGCATTTCCCTACATTCTTGTCGCGAAGTTCAAACGCTACTTCAAACTTTGATGTGGCCTTGGAATAGCCCCCGACGCATATTAGCTCTGGATACAGCTTCATAACGTCCGCCGCTGTAGTGGGCTTCCGTTGACGTTCAGCAAGTGAAACCGAAGACATTTGGCGGTCATTTCGAGTAGTGACTTCCCTATCCCAGTAGAGGTTAAGTCGTAGCTGTTGCATGGCTGGGCGAGAAAAGAGCAGCTGATATTTTACTCCATTGAGTACGAGAGCCTTAGTTAAGGCGCGTTTTCCTTTATACGGGATGAACACTTCCACCCGTTCATTATACATCTGTTTCTTGCCGTCGTAACCATACGCTGTCACAGGATAATCTGCCAAAATGCTTAGGTTCGGAATTTCGCTCTTGTTTACAACTGTTATCGAAGCTCCACTATCTACTTAATCCTCGACGTCCTTCCCATTTGCTTTCTCAGCAATGTACACAAGCTTGGCATGATCGGTAAGAAAGATGGTCTCCTTAAATGAGGGAGGGTGACCTCCCGATATCAACTTGGTCCCGTTTTTACACTGCAGTGTTTTATCTTCATTGGAGGAAGTACTGTAGCCGTTAGAAGCAGTCTCTTGATGCGGTAAAGTGGATAAATATTTCATATTTGTAAGCAAGTCATCAACAGTATGTGGAGTTCGTAATTGTACCTCGCGCTGCATGCTCTTAGGCAAGTTAAATTAAATTAAATTACGGGGTTTTACGTGCCAAAACCACTTTCTGATTATGGGGCACGTCGTAGTGGAAGACTCCTGCAATTTCGACCCCCTGGGGTTCCTTAACGTGCACCTAAATCTAAGTACATGGGGTTTTCGCATTTTGCCCGCATCGAAATGCGGCCGCCGTGGCTGGGATTCGATCCCGCAATCTCGTGCTCAGCAGCTCAACACCATAGCCACTGAGCAACCACGGCGGGTTAGCTCTTTGGCAATCCTAATGTAATCAGCTGTACGCGCGACGAGTCCGATAACGTGGAGTCAGCAATATGTAGCAGCCTTCTCTTCTCAAAGAAGTGTTCTACCAGAGCGCCGGAATTATATTTCAAGGCTATAGCGCTGTCCCAGCTCTGGAGCTCATTCTCGGAGAAAGACGTCAAAAAACGGTCTCTCCAATCAGCCCACGTCGGTGTACTCTTTGGATGAATTTCAAGTGATGCCAGGTTTTTGCTAAGCCTCCTAGGCACAAGCGCACATTCTTAATCTTGTCAAGGTCATGTCGCCAACCATATTGGTCACACGCGTACTCATAAAAACTCAGCCAAGCTTGTGCATTTGCAGGTGGCGAACTGTCGTAAACATCGGGCTTTACCGGTTCCAACGACGGGCTCCGAGAATGCTGGACGGCGTTTTTCGTCACGAGCTCTAGTATTTGTTGCTAGTGTTCACTGTTTCTCTGCTCGAGTTCCATTATATGATGAAAAATGTCTTGCGCTCTCTCATATATTCGGCCTTGTTCACTCATGCTGGTCGTACACGGTTACGTTGTAGCGCCGACAACAAAAGGTCGTTTGTGAGCTTTTTGAAAGGGATCAAGGCTCACCTGCAACAGGGAACCATCCTCCGTGGAAAAGGCTTGCCCCGCTCGTGTGTGTGTCGCCGTCTTCGCCGATTTCCATAATGTCCAAGCAAATGGTCCTCGGTGAAACGAAGCAGATGAGGTGTACTACACAGGTTCGAATCCTCTCCTTGACTGCGCCAAATTTGTTATAAAACTGAGATACGTCAATATGACAAGGTAGCCATGTTTGTTTATTCTCACTTCTTCTTCACCCCCCCCCCTCCACCTTTCTTCTTCTTCCTCTCCTTTACATATCAATAAAACGTTAGTGTTTGACAACCTTGTATAGAAAGGACTGTAAAGCTGTCGCGATTCTTTGTTTCATAGCCGGCGCAACAGAAAGTGCCGTTAACACAAACAGACTTCTTATGCAAAAAATTTAGGTTACTGGATTCAGCTCCATCTGGCTTCTGAAAAGTGAAGTCTAAGTGAGAAAATCGCAGCGAAGCGGTTTTGTAGCCTTGAGAAAAACTTGAACAGGCTCATGTGTCGCAATATGTATAGCAAAAATGTCATCATTGTCTATGCATGTTATAAGACAATGTTATACAATTCATTGCGATTGTGTGTGGTAAATTGCAAGTTGTAGCAGAATTATTTAGAGGAGTGATTTGCTATTTAGCTCCTGCATTGCTAGCTATGCACGCGTTCGCGGCAACTTCAATCAAAACACGGCTTCACAGCGTCAAAATGCCGAGCCTCTAACCTGGTGGAGTCGTTGACTTCACACAAAAAACGTAATTATAAAAGAACTAAGAAAACGCTGCCGTATTTTATTATATCTAGTATAATAAAAATTTGCTCGCAATTAGAAATATCTGGGTGAAGTGGCATTTAACACGAAAGCAAGACAATGGAAACCCGTGCTGGTGCTCTAAAAGAGGAGTTCGTTGGTTGACATTTCAATCATTATGCTACGGTATTTTATCCGGGCATCAAAGTTTAAGTGCCGTAGCTCTTTTACGAAGACTGCCGTTGGATGTGTTAAGGTACAGTTCTACAAAGAATAAATGTTTAGGCTTAGCTAAGTTTGAATTGCGTAGTTTGTTTTCAGTGCAAGACGAGGGTGAAAAAATTGGAGGACGCTTAAGCTTCGCCTTCAAGAGTGGGACGCGACAGCGTTCCCGTCGACCCGCCAAGGGGTATAAGACAATGCGCTACGGCACAGCGATCACTTACGATGCGCCCCGCATCGGACTTAGCGCCCACCTATCACGCGGTGAGCGTCGAGCAACGCAGCGTTCGGCGCGGCAACGAAACGTGCGCCTGAGCGAACGGAACGAACCAAAGAACTCGGTGTCTCGGAGGGGAAACGATCTACGCCAGCCAAACGTCGCGATCGGCACGGGCAGAGAGATAGATAGTAATCTAAAGAAAGGACCGGGAGCACGGCGAAGCGTCGTCAGGGGAGAGGGAGTCCCGCGACGCGCCTGGCAGCGGTCCCAATGCGCGCGCGGCGCGCCTCCTGTCGGGGCAGCGCCGTACATTGAGAGGAGGGGGTCTTCTGTGTTTGCCGCAAGATGGCTCTGCGTGTGCGGAAAGCGCAGAAGAAATGCAGCGGAAACGCACTTCGCAACTCGTGTAATTGTGACTTCTGTACGTTACATGTTCATAATTACCGATATACACCGCAGTATAACTTTCCACGGCTCGTTTCGAAGGCAACACCGCATTCACTAGAGGCGCGTTTGCACCGCTTGGAAGCATCGAACTCGTGGCTGAGTGGTAGCGTCTCCGTCTCACACTCCGGAGACCCTGGTTCGATTCCCACCGGGCCAATCTTGGTAGTTGCTTTTTATTTATGAAGCGCCTGCCGTGATTTATCGCTCACGGTCAACGCCGCCGACGCCGACACCGACGCCGACGACACCGGCTTTTCTGCGACACGAGCTCCTTAACGCTATCGCGTTAAAACATTGCCTAGCGTGAAATAGTCGTAATGTAAATGTGGCCTGCACGCGACGTTTCACGTCTGCTACAAGTTGACTAACCACAGTTTCTAACGCAATACGGTACATGCTTTATTAGAATTTGTTAAACTAACGCTTCATTGCTCTTTTTTTTCTTCCTGCGAGGTATTAAGCGCATGACCGCTATGGATCACGTTTCTTTTTGTCACCACATCAAATGCATTTGAATTCTGCCGCGAAAAACCCACGCTTAATGCACACGTTGCCGTTTAAGTATTTCTTGTCGTATATTCAAGAAGAACTCTATTGCCGTGCGTGTGTAGCGTTAGTTTATGAATAATAAAAACCACACAAAAGGTTCAATAAACAGACTTTAATAGAGAGTCGGAACAAACACTTCTGTGTGATCCCTTGCGTTCGTTTGACAATCTGGAGAATACAGGTTGTAGCTTCTGCGTTTTCTTAAACGTTTAACGTATGCTTTCACACATTCAGGAGTTGGCCCTTGCGAAACCGATGAATTTTTCACTCGAAGGTCAACTGAGAACACATCAATAGCTGGAGAATGAAAAAGGAAGACCGCATGAAACAGCAGCACGAAAGCGTTAGAAGTAAGTTCAGTAATGGATTGCTTGTGTAAAAACACGAAAGGATGAACAGAAGACATTCCCGGAAATATGCTTTCGTTTCATTGCCGATTGACAATAGACGTTGGCTTACGCTTGTTTCCGGTGTCTTTACTATTTATTTATTCGTTGATCGTTGTATCTTGAACGCCCAGAGCATGTTACAGGTGTGGAAGTGTCGACGACTGCTTACAAACACGTTCTTTGTTATTTATGACGCGTACAAATTTCCTGACAACTAGAATATTTAGAAGAATATTGCTAATAAAACTGTTTATGACATACAATATTACCAGAATATTTTGAGTTACGAGCACTGAGTCTGTGCTGTTAGTTGGGATTATTTTATGAAAATTTCGTTTAAACATAACCACCCTATTGAAACAAGCCCTGTCGGGTATTTACGCCATCCTGAAGTAGCCATACAATATCCTCATACTCGCGCAAGTTTCGCAAAGCGTACAAAGAGTTGACGTAAGGGACTGCTGGCTTCAGCGTAGTCATGAATCGGGCCCTCTGAGGGCATATTTTTTCTTGTTACACGCGCTGCTAAGGCGAATTATTGCCCACCGCCGCTAAGTGCACACCATAAGTAGCGCGGCTAACAAAGTACTTTATTTCGTAAATGTCTTTTGATAACCACATGACGTTATAGAAAGCCTAGACTATACCCGTGAAATGTTTTGCTTTCGAATTCTTATGTATATTATTAGGGCGGAGGAAGAACAATTGTTTTACATGGCGTCTGAGGCGTCACAACAGTATTTTGTTAGTTTTGTTGCGATAGCAATTACACAAATTTTCGAAGTACATTGGAACCGTTGCCATCGGCGCGCCGTCGCGCCGTCTCTGTATTGACGCTCATGTTGGGCCCGCGGGTGAGAGGGTAGGGAAGTAGGCAGAGAAGCGCAGTGTGGCTGCATAAGCGACTAATCCATGGACAGCACTCGCAAGCTCCACTGAGTTTGCTATGCGGTAGTTGGGAAAGTGTTCTAGCTTCCACTGGTCGCATAAAGTCGCGTGCACAGATATTAGCGTTCCTGCTGAGCAGGCGTGTGCATATGCACACTGGTAAAGCGGAATAGATTGCAATTGTTAAGCAAAACATACTTCGCCCTTTCCTTTGCGCGCTGAGAAATGCCGACAGTTTTCCTGCGGTGTCATCTCGTGCACCATCAAAATTGGACACCTGCAGAGCAGCTAGCGATGCTGTAGGCGATCGTTTTGAGGCGAAATCAGCGCAAGCTAAACTCTACCATGGCCTTGACGTCTTCGCGAGAATCTAAACGACACGTAATATTGGCGCTGTCCATTGAGCCGTCAACTTTGCCGTCTACGGCAAGGATTGCAACATAGACTCAGTCGTGGCAATAGTGTTTTGCTTCTTTTGTTACAATTATACAAATGTTTCAGCACATTGGAACCATTGCCATTGGCGGCACCGTCATGCGGCCAATGTCGATGTTGTTCGCTGCTCGTCCCAGGCGCCTCCTGGAGTTGCTTCTGTCGTAACCTATAGGCAGCTGACGCTCTGCAGCTTTGCTAGGGTTGCGATACACGTGGTTCTGCGCTGCTTTGCAGGAATATATGATTAGCGTAGTGAGACCTGAGTTTCAATCAGGAAGTCGCAGGTTCGATATCCACTGTGGCTATAATTCTTGCTTTTTTGAAGAACTTTTCGCATTTTATTAAATAATGTTTCATTTTATGTTATCTTATTAATACAAAGTTTTCTTTATGCGAATGAAAGTGTCACGCTTCAGCGACGGTTTTACTCAGGGAGTCGACATAGAAATGATTAGATTTTTACAACATTCGAGTGCCACGTAGGCGGACAGAAACAAGGTAAAGTTGTTTGCCATCTCTTGCAGCAAGTCAGAAAATTTTTTTGAAGCCAAGCTTTCTTGCCGAGTTCCAGGCACTTTTTTGTACGTATCTGGCCTCTAACACCGAACGCCACGGACGCATGCTTCTACAAACTGTATAGAACACCCGTTCTCACGCACGAAGTAGTGCATTGAGATGCTTCGCGCTTTTCGATCCGCAGTTGCACTAGAAGAAACCAATTCATCAAACGACACGAGTGAAACACGAGACTATGGACACCATTGAAAGTTTTAACAAATAATGTACACATGATTTGCTGCATGTGTATATGTGTATATAATGTCCAGCCTATCTATCATTCACTGCAAATAAAAAAAAAATGTTTCGTATACCATGCTGTTCTTTATTAAATATTTTTGCCTCGAAAACAACAGTTCATCAAGAAGCCTTCGCCTTTGTAGATATTGACACGTGTACTTATCTTTATCGGGCGACCACGTTTCGCCGCTTAACAACTGTAATCGCACAGCGAGGGACGCGCCTGCATGTATCCGACGTTTCTGGAAAGTTATCGACGATTCTATCCGCGTGTCTGTTGTCGCCGAACCTTGTGTTATCAGATTTCATCGCGTGACACGAATGGTGTAGAACTTTGTGGAAGACACGCGGGTCCCATCAGTTAATCTGGAACATTCGACGACTGATCTATAAAAGCCGACGCGCTTGACCCGCTGATCAGTTTTTTCCGACGATCGCCGACCGTGTTCGCCGCTATCGTTGTGCTATAAGTGTAGCCTGTTTTTGTGGGCACAGGTTCGCCCAATAAAAGTTAGTTTTCTCGTTCACAGTATTGCTACTGTGTTATTGCTTCTTTCTTCACCGTCACTACCACGTGACATCTGGTGGAGGTGCTTTTCGTCCATGTACAGAACGCCCCCGACAAGCCGTGATCCCAGCCCAGACCGCGAACAGAACACCAACGTAATCCCGGACCACCGAGCAAGCCGCCGTCTTCAACAGCTGCCCCCGGAGCACGGACTTCTACCTGAGAAGACCAAGAAGATTGTGGCCAAGGCAACCGCAATGGCAGCCCCAGCGTCCCCCATCGTCCTGCAGCAGCCCAGGGAACCACCGACGTTCCGCGGTTCCACATTTGAGGACCCGGAAACCTGGCTGGAAACGTATGAGAGGGTCGCTACGTTTAACAATTGGGCAAGCGACGACAAGCTACGACATGTCTATTTCGCATTGGAGGACGCCGCCAAGACGTGGTTCGAGAATCGAGAAGCCACCTTGACGACGTGGGACCTCTTCCGAAGCGGCTTCCTGAAAACATTTCAAAGCGTCGTGCGAAAAGAGCGAGCCCAAGCTCTACTGGAGACAAGAGCGCAGCTGCCGAATGAGACGATCGCGATTTTCACTGAGGAAATGAGCCGTCTGTTCCGCCGCGCCGACCCAGAAATGTCCGAGGAGAAGAAAGTACGTCTACTGATGCGTGGCGTAAAGGAGGAACTTTTCGCCGGTATGGTAAGAAGTCCACCGAAGACCGTCGACGAGTTTCTTCGTGAGGCGACGAGCATCGAGAAGACACTGGAATTGCGGAACCGGCAATTTGACCGACGCACCAAGCCGACAAGCTACTCCGGAATTCAATCACTGGCCACGGACGATTTATGCGAGACCATCAGGGCCATCGTGCGCGAAGAACTGCGCAAGGTCTTGCCATCGTCGCAGCCTCAAGTGGCCTCGATCGCCGACGTCGTGAAAGAAGAGGTGCACCGATCGCTAGGAGTTCCTGAGGTGCAACCACAATTACCGCAGCCCCAGCCAGAAGCGATGAGTTACGCCGCCATCGCACGCCGTCAAGCTCCCCCTCCGCGACAACGCCAGGTCCCTGTAACGCCGCGATTCCGTCGTCCACCGCCGCCAGCACGCCCACCCGTCGCCCAGCGCACCTACGCGAGGAAGACGGACATTTGGCGCGCCCCCGACCACCGCCCGCTCTGCTACCACTGCGGCGAAGCCGGGCACGTGTACCGCCGATGCCCATACCGCGACCTGGGATTGCGAGGCTTCGCCGTGAATGCACAGCGCCCGAGGGAAGGTGAACGCCCTCGTGACATCGCCGATTACCTCGCCGCTACTCAGTGGAGCCCTCGACGACCGTCCCGTTCGCCGTCACCAGGCCGCTACCTGTCGCCGCAGCACCGACCATACACCGGCCCAGCCCGGGGCCGCTCTGTGAGCCCATATCCGGAAAACTAAAAGCAGCAACCGATGGAGGTGCGGTTGCTGTTCGTCGAATTGACGAAGATCCTCCGCCGCCGACGAAGACGACGAAGAAACCGTCTCGACGACCTAATGACGACACGCCGCCGTCCCGACGAAGTCAGGAAGCCAAGACTACACCGACGAAAGACGACTTGACGAAGCGACGTTCCAGCTTCAGTTCAACACGACGCAGCCGTGATCCGACGCCACGACCTAACTGCAACGCCAGACAAAGAACCACCGACCTTGACGTGCTTCTCGACGGCCACGCAGTCACTGCCTTAGTCGACACAGGGGCCGATTACTCCGTAATGAGTGGACGCATCGCCGCCCAGTTGAAGAAGGTTAAGACTGCATGGGAGGGCCCCCAAATTCGGACCGCTGGAGGGCACCTCATTACGCCGACTGGAATCTGCACGGCAAGAATTACCATTCATGACCGGACTTACCCTGCCACCTTCGTTATCCTACAACAGTGTTCACGAGACGTCATTCTCGGCATGGACTTCCTGAATCAACACGGCGCCATCATCGACCTGAAGTCGCAGTCAATAACGCTGTCGGAAGATCAAGCGATACCATCGGAGCGCCCTTGTAGCCACCACGCCTTGAGTGTGCTCGAAGATCAAGTGAGCATCCCGCCTCGCTCCAGCATCGTTATTTCGGTCGGCACCGAAACACCCGCTGACGTAGAAGGCGTCATCGAAGGCGACCAACGTCTACTACTCGACCGTGAAATTTGCGTCGCAAGAGGGATCGCTCGACTGCACGGAGGAAACACGAGAGTGTTGCTGACAAACTTCAGCCAGGAGTTCAAGCACATCAACAAGGGCACGACGATCGCATTCATCGAGGAAATACAGGAAACCAGCGATGCCTTCGTCCTCTCGGATTCTGTTGCATCTACCCCGACGACCGTAGTTCCCGAGCCAGACTTCAACATAAATCCAAGTCTCCCCGTGATTAAGCAGCCTTAAGTCTGCTTCGACGATACAAAGACTGCTTTTCGACGTCATCAAGGATTCGACAAACACCAGTCGCAAAGCATCGCATAATCACCGAAGAGAGCGCTCGACCACTACGCCAGAGCCCTTACCGAGTTTCGACGCGAGAACGCGAAGCTATAAGACAACAAGTCGACGAAATGCTGCGCGACGACATCATCCAGCCGTCGAAAAGCCCGTGGGCGTCTCCAGTTGTTTTAGTGAAGAAAAAGGACGGAACCCTACGTTTCTGCGTCGATTATCGTCGACTGAACAAAATCGCGAAGAAAGACGTATACCCCCTCCCACGGATAGACGACGCATTAGATCGGCTCTGCAATGCTAAATACTTCTCATCGATGGACCTCAAGTCTGGCTACTGGCAAATAGAAGTCGACGAAAGGGATCGCGAAAAGACCGCCTTCATCACGCCAGACGGCCTCTATGAATTCAAGGTTATGCCGTTTGGACTGTGCTCGGCGCCTGCAACGTTCCAGCGCGTGATGGACACGGTTTTAGCAGGATTGAAGTGGCAGACCTGTCTTGTTTACTTGGATGACGTCGTCGTCTTCGCCGGAAATTTCGACGATCACCTTAAGCGGCTTGCGACAGTATTAGAGGCCATCAAGTCATCAGGGCTCACTCTGAAGCCAGAAAAGTGCCGCTTCGCTTACGATGAGCTTCTATTCCTAGGCCATGTCATCAGCAAATCTGGAGTACGCCCCGACCCGCAGAAGACAGCTGCCATCGCAAAGTTCCCGCAGCCAATCGACAAGAAGGCAGTGCGCAGATTCCTTGGCATGTGTGCCTACTATAGGCGCTTTGTCAAGGACTTTTCACGCATCGCTGAGCCGCTGACGCAGCTAACTAAATGCGACGTCGAGTTCAAGTGGGAAACGCCGCAGGCCGAGGCATTTCAAGAACTCAAACGACGCATGCAGTCGCCGCCCGTACTTGCGCACTTCGACGATCACGCCGATACCCAAATCCACACTGACGCCAGTAGCCTAGGCCTCGGCGCCGTCCTGGTCCAGAGAAAAGATGGACATGAACACGTGATAGCTTACGCTAGCCGGTCGTTGTCAAAAGCGGAAGGCAATTATTCTACAACCGAAAAGGAATGCCTCGCCATCGTTTGGGCTACAGCGAAATTTCGCCCTTACCTATATGGCAGGCCATTCAAAGTCGTCAGCGACCATCACGCCTTGTGTTGGCTAGCGAATTTAAAGGATCCCTCAGGACGGCTGGCACGGTGGAGCCTCAGACTACAAGAATACGACATCACCGTAACATACAAGTCCGGACGAAAACACTCAGACGCCGATTGCCTATCCCGCGCCCCCATTGACCCGCCGCCGCAAGATGACGAGGATGACGACGCCTTCCTTGGAATAATAAGCGCGGAAGACTTCGCCGAACAACAACGAGCGGACCCGGAACTTAAAGGCCTCGTCGATTATTTGGAAGGGCACACCGACGTTGTCCCCAGGGCATTTAAGCGCGGATTATCTTCCTTCACGCTTCAAGACAGTCTACTCGTGAAGAAGAACTTCTCGCCAGTCCGCGCCAATTACCTTCTTGTTGTCCCGTCAGGACTTCGTCCAGAAGTATTGCATGCCCTACATGACGATCCGACCGCTGGACACCTCGGATTTTCCCGGACACTATCAAGGATACAAGAAAAGTATTATTGGCCGCGCCTGACCGCCGACGTCGCCCGTTATGTCAGAACATGCCGAGACTGTCAGCGACGCAAGACACCGCCGACAAGGCCAGCCGGATTACTACAGCCAATCGAGCCTCCTTGCCGACCATTCCAGCAGATCGGGATGGACTTGCTGGGACCCTTTCCGACGTCAATAACCGGAAATAAGTGGATCGTCGTGGCGACGGACTACCTCACCCGCTTCGCTGAAACAAAAGCACTGCCGAAAGGTAGCGCAGCCGAAGTGGCGAAATTCTTTATCGAAAACATCCTGCTGCGACATGGCGCCCCAGAAGTCCTCATCACCGACCGAGGAACGGCCTTTACAGCGGAGCTCACCCAAGCCATTCTGAAATACAGTCAGACAAGGCACAGGAGGACAACGGCTTACCACCCGCAGACGAATGGTCTTACGGAGCGGCTGAATAAGACCCTCGCCGACATGCTAGCGATGTACGTCGACGTCGAACACAAGACCTGGGATGCCGTCCTGCCGTACGTAACATTCGCTTATAACACGGCGGTGCAAGAAACAACACAGATCACGCCGTTCAAGTTGGTTTACGGCAGGAACCCGACGACGACGCTCGACGCCATGCTGCCCCACGTCACTGACGAAGAGAATGTTGACGTCGCTAGCTATCTCCAGCGCGCCGAAGAAGCCCGACAGCTCGCCCGCCTACGGATCAAGAACCAACAGAGGACCGACAGCCGACGCTACAACCTCCGACGACGCTTTGTTGAGTACCAGCCCGGCGACCGTGTTTGGGTTTGGACACCGATACGCCGACGAGGACTCAGTGAGAAACTACTTCGACGCTATTTCGGACCCTACAAGGTCATCCGACGTATTGGCGCTCTGGACTATGAGGTCGTGCCAGACGGCATTTCGCATTCACAGCGGCGCCGCGCACGATCTGAAGTGGTCCACGCGCCTTAAACCCTTTTAGGGACGCTGACGAAATTCCTTATTTTTTGTTGTTGTTTTCTTTGCTACGGGTGTTTTTATTTCGCTTGTATGTAGCATCGGGTCGATGCTTTTTAAGAGGGGGGTATTGACACGTGTACTTATCTTTATCGGGCGACCACGTTTCGCCGCTTAACAACTGTAATCGCACAGCGAGGGACGCGCCTGCATGTATCCGACGTTTCTGGAAAGTTATCGACGATTCTATCCGCGTGTCTGTTGTCGCCGAACCTTGTGTTATCAGATTTCATCGCGTGACACGAATGGTGTAGAACTTTGTGGAAGACACGCGGGTCCCATCAGTTAATCTGGAACATTCGACGACTGATCTATAAAAGCCGACGCGCTTGACCCGCTGATCAGTTTTTTCCGACGATCGCCGACCGTGTTCGCCGCTATCGTTGTGCTATAAGTGTAGCCTGTTTTTGTGGGCACAGGTTCGCCCAATAAAAGTTAGTTTTCTCGTTCACAGTATTGCTACTGTGTTATTGCTTCTTTCTTCACCGTCACTACCACGTGACAATATTACCTAGAGTTCAGCTGCCTGATTTATTGTATTTTGCTAAAAACATAATTAGGTATTAAAATTAATAAACTGGGCAAATATTATTTTCAGAGCAAGAATGCCAAAGAGAAAATGATAGAACATCTGGAAGATTCCTAATCCTGTTTTCTGTTGCTCAATGAGTGCTATACAAAATGTTTTTCCAATCATGTAAAAAAAAGCCCGCTAAATAGAAAATGTGCCGCGCGACTAAGCGGTAATTTTTGCAGTATAGTCTACCATTTTCCTATTGATACCTTTGCTTGGAATAAAATCTATCGGAAGTTGAATAAATAATAGCTACATATGCCGGTAGGCGAGATACAGAATATACTGTGACTTGCTCCAAGCCGCGGCAAAAAACCTTACCTTGCTTCTGTATAGAATGGTCGTTCGAGCACCTTCAAAAAATTGCGACGAGTTACATGAGGCAACTAGTATATTAACACACACTTAACGCGCGGATTTTGTCGCAGCGAAACTCGATGGCACAACCTGTCCAGGGGGGGGGGGAGGAGCGCGATAGAGGATCAAAGTGCTTACACGCCTGAGATGTGACGGGCATCAGCGGTGGCTATGCGGTGTGTAAGTACACTGCTTCAAACCTAATTCCATTAACGTCGATATTTATTGTGAGATGGGTTTCACCTTAAATGTTTATCTCTCTCTCTTTGTCTCTCTTTGTATCTTTTAATTACAATGAGTGCTCTAGATTCGTGTGCTGTTTTGCTCGGGAGGCGAAGCATCGATTGCGATAGCAAGTTCCTAAATAGCTATGCGAATTAAGGATAGTGAATTTATCGGCCGCATAAACTTGTAAACATTAGCTTGCTAACTATGTTAACAAACATGGTGTCATGCGCGCAGCGGCAAACATGAACGCATCTCACTCGGTAATCGCGCACACTGGCTGTAAAAATGCCCGATTGAGAAGGCATGACAGCAGCAGTGAGCGAATGGACCTTCGTGCGGTCTCTCGTTTAAACGCAAACTAAGCGCCGAGAGAGAGAGAGAGAGAGAGAGAGAGAAAATAAAGTTTCATGTAGCCGGTAATTATGTACGGCCGGGGTACACTGCCCTACTATATGGCCAGCAGGTCAAGCCTATTGGAGACCTCATAGGCACGCTTGAGTATTCGGTCTTGGACGCCCTTGTTCGAGCTGTGCAGGAGGGTCTCCCAGTCATCTGGAAGCAGGTTTTACCCTAATCCTGGAGGTGGGAGATCTTCCTTGCATCCGCAGAGTATATGGCCGAGGGTAGCTCTCTCATCGCACAGTATGCAGTGATAGAGCTGCCCTCAATCATATACAGACGAAGCTAACAGTACTAGGCGCACTCTGTCCCCATCGCAGCTTCCAAAATAGGGCTCGCGCGGCCACGCCATACGCAGCCACCGCCGGATACGGTCTCACCTACCCCCCCCACCCTCCCCCCCTCCAACGCTTCTCCGGTGCCTTGCGCGCAACGGAAGCCGGCGTGCTTCATCCCCGCTTTCCTCCCTTGCGCAGGCGAAATTGAGCTACCGTCGTCGGCTCACCCTCGCACGCTTTCACTCACAAATAGCGTACGGCGCGCGGCGGCGATGCTATCGCCCTTGGACGTTATCGTCATTGCACGACGGCAGAAAAGCACCTGGATTGTCAATATAATTGCTATCACAATGAAAAGTTTGTAAAAAACGTTTTATTTATTCATTCTGTCAAGATTTGAACATAACGTGAACAATGGGTAGAAAGACAACCAATTCGAATTTGAACATAGCATAAACAGAATATATAGTTCACTAATGTGTCCAGTTGGCCCTGTCGGTATGCCATAAGTATGTACAGAGTTGTAAATAAAGGACACGGACACAAGAAAGAGCGATGGGACGCAAGGCACCTTGTGTCCCATCGAATTTTCTGACTTGCTGCTAGAGATGGCAAACAACTTTACCTTGTTTCTGTAAGTCTACGTGGCACTTGAATGTTGTAAATATCTACGCATTTCTATGTCGACTTACTGAGTAAAACTGTCGCTGAAGCGTGACGCTTTCACTCGCATAAAGAAAACTTTGTATTAATAAGAGAAAATAAAATGAAACGTTATGTAATGAAGTGAAATAGGATCTTCAAAAAAAGCAAGAATTATAGCTACGGTGGGTTTCGAATTTGCGACTTCCTGATTGAAAGTCAGGTGTCATTGCGCTAATCATCCATTCCTGCAAAGCGGCACAAAACCACGTGTTTCGCAACCGTAGCAAATACGCTAGGCTACGACAGAAGCAACTCCAGGAGGCGCCTGGGACGAGCGGGGAACAATATCGACATTGGCAGCATGACAGTGCCGCCAACGGCAATGGCTCCAATGCGCTCAAACATTTGTATAATTGTAACAAAACAAACAAAACACTTACACTAGAGGTTTCCGTAATTGATATATTTTGGCAATATTTGTTGTTTGTGATATAGGCATAAGTGTATACGTACGTTTTCCTCTCGTGAATATCTTGAACACACCGCACTCGTTATTTTCGCTTTGGTAGACTAAAAGCTCATCTTTATTCCATTGAGTACCTATTGAAGACAGAGAAGGTCAAAACTTCAAATAAATTTTTTTTATAATGTGTTCGACTGCCACACTGACGCACCCACTTGCATTTTCTTTTGCCCTGATGGCTGCATGATGCCCTGTTCATTCATTAGTTCATTCATATTATGCATGTAAAAGTTCTGAATGTAACCCTATTGTTCCCTACACTGTTATGAGATATATATAATAAAATTATTACATTCAGATGGCAATGATCACCCGCCGTGGTTGCTCAATGGCTATGGTGTTGGGCTCCTGAGCACGAGGTCGCGGGATCGAATCCCGGCCACGGCCGCCGCATTTCGATGGGGGCGAAATGCGAAAACACCCGTGTGCTTAGATTTAGGTGCACGTTAAAGAGCCCCAGGGGGTCAAAATTTCCGGAGTCCTCCACTACGGTGTGCCTGATAATCAGAAAGTGGTTTTGGCACGTAAAACCCCAAATATTATTATTATTGGCAGTGATGCGTGGTATGAAATTAATGCAGTCCCACATAGCATTTAATCGGAAGTTTTCTGGAACGGCTGCAGCGGTTTTGCTGGGACACGACGTTATTGCAGCTTGCACCATGACATTTAGGAAAATTTAGTGTATTTACGAGAAGATATCTGAATGTTCGCTTGCCTATAGAAAGAAACAATATTCCCTACAGATATATACGTACCTGGCATCACACCGTTCGATGAACCTAGCTTGATCTATGAAATTGTCATGAAACGATAAAACGAAATCGCAAGAAGTTGAAGCTAAACGTGGTGCGTTTGTACGCCAAGATGTCTCAAGGGGGATGGCAGCAGCGAGTTTTTTTTCCTCAGTTATTGCTGCAATGTGGCCTTCTGAGCTGAGCTTTCTGCGAGAAATAGGCCATTAATTTTCATGAATTAGATGATTCTGCAGATCGAAAGCATATGTTGGAATGTATGTAAAAGGAAGTATCCGTTAAGGACTTAATGAAATGGTATAAATTAGCCAATTTTCTTCCTTTGTCATTGGCTTAAAATAGGCTGGCGGGCGCATGCCCTCTTCGCGTACCCGTGTTACGTAGTGTTAAAAATCTTATAGACACTTGTATTGATTCGTTCCTTCTTAGTCATTGTATATGTACCGACAGCTTCTCGGCCGATCCCCCGTTGTGGCTGAGTGCCATAGCATGGAAGGGACATTATAATCCACTCGCGGACACGCATTTTGGCTGATCCCCTATTGTGTGCATGTGCCATAGCATGGAAATCATTATCATCGTGAGCACGAGGCGATCACCTTAAAGCGCCGGTGAGCGTTGGTACAATATATACCGTCTGCATCTTGGCCAACTCCCGTTCTAGGTATGTGCCACAGTATGGAAATCATGGGCATCATAATCAACACGCTTACGCGCTTTCTTGGCTCATCATCTGCTGGGGATATGTACCATAGTTTGCGTATCATCATTATAATACACACGAAAGGGTGACTGGAGGGGGAGGGGCGCTCGCTCCTGTGGGCAGATATTTCGAAATGGGTGTTCATTGCACGGAATCGCGTCCCGTTAGTAAATCTCGCCTTACTGTCCTAAGCAGTTGAGGCTCGCTAAGTCGACGTTGATTATTAGTGGTATCAGGGGGTGGGAGTGAGCAGGGCGTGAAGTTTGGCCTGGCTGCAAGCACATCGTTCACTTTTTTTGCGCTTTCAGCTTGTCACGGGACACAGTCGATACAAATTTGATGGTTGCATCTGATTCGCAGTAGTGCGCACTGCTTCCGGGTGAAATGCGAGAGGGATTCGGAGAAACTCGGCACCCGTAGATGGATGATGGCCTCAAAATTCTCACAGAGTATCACGATGTCCTGATGTGTTGTCTAGAGGGCACGTACCATCTCACTGTGTGTACTGGGCGTTGCCACGCACACGGCATGGAGCTTCAGTTAAGTGACAGCGCTCGAAAAACCTAGCTTGATCTACAAGTGTAACAGTCTTAAAATAATAAAACAAAGTTGAAGTGGACATTAGTTTTATCTAAACATGGTGAGTTTGCATGCCGAGTAGGCTGAAGGCTTTACAAGACTCGTGATACAGTTGTCACCGCACCCTTGCCGTCATACAGGTGTCGTAACCCCATTGTTTCCCTATAGATGGGATGCCATCGTACTCATTGTGTTGTAATCGTGCATTCGTTGTCATGCCGTAGTTGTGAGGATGTCACGATTTTCTATCGCTGACAGTCTAACTTCGGTATCCGACTCTCGGCCGCCCGTCACTCTTACGCCAGCGTCGTCCCAAAGACGTCATCATACCCATGTCATCATGCTGTCGTCTTCAGGCTGTCATCGTAGCGCCTTGATCACTTCGGTAAAGTTAGTATATCTCGTCATGTCGGCGTCCTCATATCATCTTTGCTAATCCAGCAATGCCATTCCTTTTTCGTCATTATGTTGTAGTCATGATTTCGTTATTCAATCGTGATTATCCGCCATTGTCATGCCATCCGGGACATTGTGTTGACGTCAGAGACTTGCTATATTAAATTATGGGGTTTTACGGGCCAAATCACTTTCTGATTGTGAAGCAAGCTGTAGTGGAGGACTCCGGAAATTTCGACCACGTGGGGTTCTTTAACGTGTCCCTAAATCTAAATACACGGGTGTTTTCGCATTTCGCCCCCATCCAAATTCGGCCGCGATGGCCGGGATTCGATCCCGTGACCTCGTGCCCAGCCGCCCAACACCATGGCCACTGAGCAACCATGGCGGGTAGAGACTTGCTATTATGCATTCGGTGTCATCCGTTGTCATCCGTTATCATGTATCCGTTGTCACGATGGCATATACAAATACCCAGAAAAATGTTCACTGTATTTGTAAATGTGAAGAACACGTTATCAATAAGCGCAATCAACGGAAAAAATATTTTGAAGAAAATTTTCAGCGAAAGGTGGGAAACATCAGGCAGAAGCCTGGAAGAGGGCTGCACCCCGAGCCACCAATGACCTTGTTTGAAATTTTCAGACAACTCTCATCATATGAGAACCATCGGTGAAATTTCATTTTGTTTAGATCACGTTTGTGACACTACTTCAGCGGGATATCTTGCATAAGGCACTCTCCTCTGGCTATGCTTTAAAACGAAAGCGAGTTATTCATTGTTGACAGAAGACATTTAGCCAGAAGTTTAGTACTGAACGCCAAACTCCAAAAGAAAAAAAAAATTCTGATATGTTGCCTGTAGGCAACAAAATAATGTCGCCAACTCGTACGTTATGTTAGTATTTTATTTCTGGTGTGTTGCCATATGAACATATCAATGTTACTTGTTGGCAACATACTTTAATAGCTTGTTTGTATTACAGTATACTATATTATCTAACATTTAGATAATTACCCTAATATTCTATTTACTTAGCCCCTCATCGTGCCCTTAAGATTGAAAGAACAAGTCTGCTTGACCCCTTGACTATCGTGATGCGCAAAAACTAACTAATATTGACATTAAGGACCACGTCTTCCACTTGACTCGGTGTGCTGCAGAAGACATTGAGATAAAATGATGAAACTAGCAGTTGTTTTGTATAGCCAGCTGGACTGACAATTCAAGTGAGCTGTCTAGAGGAAACTGACTTCGCATCGCCCTTGTGTGCTGCAGAAGGAATATTTAGTTGATCGTGGTATTGCGAGTCATTTGCATGAGCGGGGTATTCGGCATGATATTTTCAGGCAATACTAATGCGTTTGGCTGAGGGCACAGTATTGACGAAGGTGGCTGTAACAACGGGATGCTCATAATTACAGGTAAATGTGGTGCAGCGGTGGCTTAGAAGTAGAGCATTCGCCTCGCGTGCGAGAGGACCGTGATTCGAATCCCGGTGCCACGCAATTTTACACCGCATGAAAAAAATCCGCGTGATGATAAAATAGCACAAACAGGCGTGGAGTGCGGCCTGATCCCGGTGACAAGAACCGGTAGCGCACTCGCTCACCAGAGCAGGATTGGCCACCCTGGTGCAATACTTAACACAACCTCCTATATGAATACAATAATCAAACTCCGGCCCTCAGTCCCCAGCGGCAGTGAAGCAACCGAACACGACGGTGGTCAGACCTGCGACGCAGCAGAGGGTGCTAAGAATCACTGGCTCCGGACAGGCAGCCATTGGAATATGAACCTGGCAACGTTTAAGGCTAGAACGTTATCTAGTGAGGCGAGTCTAGCAGTGCTATTGGAGGAATTAGAGGGCAGTAAATGGGATATAATAGGACTCAGTGAAGTTAGGAGGCCAAAAGAAGCATATACAGTGCTAAAAAGCGGGCACATCCTGTGCTACCGGGGCCTAGCGGAGAGAAGAGAACTAGGAGTCGGATTCCTGATTAATAAGAATATAGCTGGTAACATACAGGATTTCTATAGCATTAACGAGAGGGTGGCAGGTCTTGTTGTGAAACCTAATGAGAGGTACAAAATGAAGATTGTACAGGTCTACGCCCCTACATCCAGTCATGATGACCAGGAAGTCGAAAGCTTCTATGAAGACGTGGAATCGGCGATGGGTAGAGTGAAAACAAAATACACTATACTAATGGACGACTTAGAACAATAGACCATATTCACACTATCAACCAGGTGGTAGAGAAATGCGCGGAATATAACGAACCCTTATATATAGCTTTCATTGATTACGAGAAAGCGTTTGATTCTGTCGAAACCTAAGGAGTCATGGAGGCATTACGGTATCAGGGTGTAGACGGGCCGGGCCGTATGTAAAAATACTGAAAGATATCTATAGCGGTTCCACAGCCACCATAGTCCTCCATAAAGAAAGCAACAAAATCCCAATAAAGAAAGGCGTCAGGCAGGGAGATACGATCTTTTCAATGCTATTCACAGCGTGTTTACAGGAGGTATTCAGAGACCTGGATTGGGGAGAATTGGGGATAAAAGTCAATGGAGAGTACCTTGGTAACTTGTGATTCGCTGATGATATTGCCTTGCTTAGTAACTGAGGGGACCAATTGCAATGCATGCTCACTGACCTGGAGAGGCAAAGCAGAAGAGTGGGTCTAAAAATTAATCTGCAGAAAACAAAAGTAATGTTTAACAGTCTTGGAAGAGAACAGCAGTTTACGATAGGTAGCGAGGCACTGGAAGTGGTAAGGGAATACATCTACTTAGGACAGGTGGCGACCGCGTATCCGGATCGTGAGACTGAAATAATCAGAAGAATAAGCATGGGCTGGGGTGCGTTTGGCAGGCATTCTCAGATCATGAACAGCAGGTTGCCATTATCCCCCAAAAGAAAATTGTATAACAGCTGTCTCTTACCAGTAACTAAGAGTAACTATGATTAAAGCAGATATTGCCCTCCAGCCCCTTGAAACTCGTAGCACGATCAGACTTCTTTTTTTTTTACACCCGCCGTGGTTGCTCAGTGGCTATAGTGTTGGGCTGCTGAGCACGAGGTCGCGGGATCGAATCCCGGCCACGGCGGCCGCATTTCGATGGGGGCGAAACGCGAAAACACCCGTGTACTTAGATTTAGGTGCACGTTAAAGAACCCCAGGTGGTCAAAATTTCCGGAGTCCCCCACTACGGCGTGCCTCATAATCAGAAAGTGGTTTTGGCACGTAAAACCCCATATATTATTATTATTAGACTTTTCCTTTTCCATAGATACGTTCATGATAATCGACCTCATGTGTGGCCGTTTGAAGTAGCAGCGAGCACGTCACGTCTCCTTAACAATAGCATAGTTTCATGCGCATATTCGGCAATACACTGTCATTTAACGCATCCACACTGCCACGTGCGCTAACCGTATGGACAGCCTTCCTGATAACATTGTGTGCTTAACAAATCGTGACACCTTTCGCGAAGAATTGCAAAGCTTCAGGTAGAAACACTGTATAAGGATGTTATTGACCTGCTTTCCTTCCCTCTTTTTCACACTTGTATTTTTGTATTTTTTGAGCGTACGAGTATATAACTGTGTTTACGCTCTCTAATGCTCAGCCTAGACAAACGTTTTTTGAACTTTGCTTTTCTTTTGTTGTGACTGCCTGTACCGATATTTATATTGTTTACTCCTGTTGAAACACTTACTTTTTCTCCCACGTTACCCAATGCCCTTAAATTGGCCTGTAGGGTATATTAAATAGATAAATAAATACTCATCTACGGAGCAGAAACCTGGAGTTTTACGAAAAGGGTTCTAGGTAAATTGACGACCACGCAAGGAGCTATGAAGAGAAGAATGGTGGTTGTAACGTTAAGGTGATACGGTGTCAGATTGGGTGAGGGAACCAACAGGAGTTAATGACATCTTAGTTGAATTAAGAAAAAGCAATGGGCGTGAGCAGGGCATGTAATGAGGAGGGAAGTTAATCGATGGTCATTAAGAGTTACGGGCTGGATTCCGAGAGAAGGGAAGCATAGCAGGGGACGGCGGAAAGTTAGGTGAACGGAAGAGATTAAGAAGTTTGCAGAGACAACATAGCCACAATTAAAACATGACCGGGGTAGTTGGAGATGTATGGGAGAGGCCTTTGCCCAGCCGCGGGCGTAGCCAGGCTGATGTTGATAGTGATGATGATGATGATGATGTTGACGAGACGATAGCAGTGGCCTGGTGATAACTCCATCAAAAAGAGTGCAGCAAGATGGAAAGAATCTGACGACCTAAATACGGTAGCAGTGAAAGGTTTCACTTCCCCGACAACTGCAATTCCACGTAGACGGTACGCAATAACGCTCGTGCAACTTGTATTTGGATGTATCTTCAAAGAAACCGAGGTGGTCTAAATTAATAACTCTGGAGCTTCCCACTATGGCGTTGATCAAAGTTGGTGTGTTGCTTCTGTACCCCATATTTTGATTTTTTAAAATGCGCTTCACCTAATATTAGAGGAAGGCGAATATCAACTTTTTAGAATACGAATTGAATACGAACAGCAAGGGTAGAATTCTCCACCAAATAATACTCTGAATAAGCTTAGAACCTACCTTAGAAATCATGGTAAATAAAAATAACGTGAAAGCTGTTAGAGTCCGGGGCATTATTTTTTTAATACACATCGTATAAGGCGTTTTCTAGGGTGAAGTTAGTAGAAGAACAAGAAAATAAATGGGAATAAATTTAATTTTGGCAGAAGCTTGTGAGGAAAGCAAATACCCGTACAAGTTGTCTGCAAAAGGTTCAGAGCGTTATGCCGCGAAAATGAATGGCTTTGATAGACAACATTTGAGGCTTTGAGGTACGCTTTACAAACAGTAAAGTTTTTTTATGATTTTTTTGCATAGAAACCAAATGTCTCACCTATTGAGCCAACCAGAAGTTCATCGTAGCTCTGAGTTTTATTCTTCTGCCGGTGCCAAATTGAATAATTTCCTTCCAGGTATTTTTCAATCCATTTCCTGCGGACAATATAAGCAGCTATATTAACGTCTGTGCATGTTATGGCTCATCTACAAATCATACATTTGCCTCGTACTGAAATGTGACCGTTCAAATCTAATTTTAGTTTCCGTGGAAGCCAACTTGAGGTCCTTTCGGCAGTATAAAGTTGATCCTCTTGTGCTGTTGTAGGTCCATATGATCTCATTTACGTCGAGAAAATGAAAGCAAGATAGGAAAATGTAAAATTATTTATTGGCCAAAGAAGATATCTGGGAGAAAGTGTTTCGGCTAACTTATGTCTCCTTGCAATATATCTACAACTACACAGACGTACACAAGAGAGATAAACCATCATCACGAAACAAACGCCAAAATTGCAGCATTCTTCGCTCTGGACAAACCTGCAGTAAATCCTATATGCGTAGAACTCAACCATGAAGTGACCGTTGTAGGCCATCACAGTCAAACCCTAGTGCCGATGCTGAACAGGAATCTCGAATCATGGTGCACCTCCAATGTTTCAGTGATAAATCAGAACCGCTCTGTAAATGTGACATAATTCCGTCAGATTGAACAGTCTTTTCTCCGATGTTTCAAATAATAATATCTATCTGCAACTGTAGATAATACATATAGTCACTGGACTGTGTAGGTGTAAATACATAAGATGAGTAACGCGTGGCGACCATGGAAGCACAAAGCTAGCACGAGAGTGCCGTAGATTAGGACATAAAAATATACGTAACGGCAACTCTAGACACCAAGTACAACGAAAAATTGAGCCATTAAGCATATATAGTGCACGTAATGTAAATTGTGAGCAGTTTTATGAAATTTGGTTTTCATCTTTACACATTAATCATTCTTTGTGGTAAGCTCTTTACACATTAATCATTCTTTGTGGTAAGCTTTGCCGCTGGTCGCCACTCGTGCTTGGAGAAAAAGAGCATTGGTTGAGCAATAGGCAGGTAAGTGGTGAAAGTTGTCAGGGGTTTCTACGTTCTCTGCACGCTGTTCGGCTCTGCTGCATAATTTTTGCAGATATCCGCGTTTATAAAGACCAATTCTTGTGCGTTTTACGTACGCTATCTTTAACGTATAGAACGCAAATAGCCCCTGTGCGTTTTGTTACAAAAAGCAGCCCTCGGCCGTGTTGACGAAGATGACGCCCCATGCCCCTTACTTCATGCGTGGGTAAATTAGCCGAGCACGTCATTCAAAACCGAGTGTCACGTTACATTGAGGAACGCGAACTCCTCCCACACAACATGGTAGGGTTTCGACCCCACCTATCCACCCAAGATGTCATGTTACTCCTTGAGAGACAGATCCTCGACGTTAAAACAATAGACGTTCGAGGCATCCTCGCCCTCGATCTCATGAAAGCATTCGACACCGTCTTGCCCCAGCCGCCTTGGTTGCTCAGTGGCTATGGTGTTGGGTTACTGAGTACGGAGGTCGCGGGATTGAATCCCGGCCCCGGCAGTCGCGTTTCGATGGAGGCGAAATGCGAAAACACCCGTGTACTCAGATTTAGTTACACGTTAAAGAACACCAGGCGGTCAAATTTTCAGGAGTCCTGCCCTACGGCATGCCTCATAATCAGAAAATAGTTTTGGCACGTAAAACCCCATAATTTTTTAACTGTCTTGCCCCGCTTCATACTGGAGTCTGTGGCAGGCCTCGGCCTCGGCCAGAGATTTCAGGAGTACGTACGCTTCGTCCTAAAAGACAGAGAAACCTGACTGCTAGTCTCACAACTTAAGTCGGGCCCCTGCGCGCTGGGCTCCGTCGGAACACCGCAAACCTCAGTCATCTCTCCGTTAATATTTAATATAGTGATGAAGGGACTCGCAGACAAACTACAAAACATCCCAAACGTGAACTGCGCTCTATACGCAGATAACATTACCATATGCAGCCCGGGAGGCTGCCTGGCAGACATGGAGCAGGCATTACAGTCTGCCCTTGATGCCATGGAAGAGTACCTACTAGACACAGGAATGAAATTATACTCCAAGAAATCGGAACTCTTACTATTCGCAAGTCTTGCCAAGGAGTCCGCTACCTAACTCTTCTGGACGAACTTCCGATCGCACTACACACAACAGACAGATGACAGATTGCGCGAGTCAACCACCGACGCATTCTTGTGCTCCTAATCGAAGCCACCGGATTCCGCGGACACACGATCAAACACTTAACTGCCAGAACCGAAAACATGATCAGACTCATCCATAGAGTCTCGGGGCTCAAGAAGGGTCTTTACGAAGATAACCTTCTGCTCGTATACCACGTGTTCCTTATGAATCACATTAAAGGGACCCTGAAACGCTTTTGACGATTTTCTACAAACGTACTGATTCGTTAGAGTAGGTCCTTCTGATCATTAATTGACACATCTAAGTGCTCTGCGTAAAGCGTGTAATTTATTATAACGTTTTAAAAATGCACATCGCTGCCGATCGCAGCGCACTGCTCGGAGGAATTTTAAGCCGCCCCTACCCATATGACCGAAATTACCCATATGACGTCAGTGGGGCGAGCTATCCGATTGGCTGACCAGGGCGCGTGATCGATAATTTTTCCAACTTTATGGTAAACAAATGATCTTCGGGATAGTTGGAATGTTAGTTAATTTGTTTTTATAAAAAGAAAGTAGCATAAAGAGAATGCACCAGAACAATTTTTCAGTGCACTTAAGCACTTCCGGCACACAGCAAGTGTCGCCTGCTTGTGTTACAACGTACTCAATTTTGGTCTCAAGTTGGTCTCAGTCTTTTCGCGAGCACTATGATTCGACTTTGTTGCCTTGTGGACTGCAAACGTAGCGACTGGCAATATGTCAAGCTGCGACATCGTGTCCCTCTGCAAGGCAGTGTACGAGCGAACTGGCTGCGGCGCATCGGACTGCCGCTATATCCGATCCGCGCCAGGATTTGCGCGTTTATGGCCGTCACTTTACACCGGAAGATTACTAACGCAATAGCATTTCGCGAGTCCCGTATTAGGGCAAACGCAAGCCCAAGGCGACAGGGTCTGGCCGCTTGACTGTGCCGTAATGGGATGAGCCGAGATGAGCAGAAGGGCAAATGTGAATGGTCTGCACGGTGCAGCCACCTGGTGGCATAGAGCTCAACCATACACAGTAGCAGCAACGAAGCGTATTCGTTGCTGCTGGTGTGTATTTTTCGCAGGAGTGTAATCATCAATACGTTGTTTTTATAAATGTTTAAAATGTTTTACACTTGGTTAGAGCAATATTAGCGCTTTGTTTGGCTGGTTAAGCACTGCGCCAACAAGTGTCTGGACCGTGCAGACCGATCAGGCCGCTCACGTACGTCTACGCCAAAGTTCCTTCATCAGCTTGAGTTTATGCCTCCAGTCATTTGCCGAAATGACCAGCTTGCCTGTGGTTAGCGGAATACCAGACACGTTCGGCGCTACGACAGAATGCTCGCAACGCACGCTGCTTCGATAGCTCTCGGTCGACAGCCAAGCGGCTAGCGGAGAGGTGTCGCGCGGGCGGGGACGGGCTCCAAAACCGGAAGTGGACGATGTGACGTCGCATCGTGACGCAGGACCAGTGAAGGCGGAGCTTAGCCCCGCTCGCTCGGCGAACGAGTTGAGGAGGAAAAGCATGGCTGGGGAGGAGGGTAACTTCTAATCGCTTGTAGCTCCATTAATACGTAACGCTTCCCTTAAATTGGGGTGCGAATGTTCTACTTAAGCTGTACCCTACGCGTCTACAAAATTTGTCCGAACCGTTTCAGGGGCCCTTTAATTACGTCGCCTCTGCCCACAACTGGACGAAAATAGAAAAGATGAAACTAAACACACTCATGCGCAAGAGCACTGAACAGGTCTTCGGCATTCCACAAAGAGCAAGTAAAGGAAAAGTTGGTCAGCTAGGCATGCACAACCAAACCGCGGAAAGAAGATAGCGAAAAACGTATTTTATAAGTTCGCTGACCATTACAATAGCCCCTAATGCGAAATATGAGCACAGCTTTCTACGTGTTTAATTTCGCGACATATTGGCTGGTGTGGACAATCTGTCTCGTGCGGCACGTTGCAAACAGTGCGAATTGTCGTGCAAATGCCTTACAAATCGGGAGATGGCGATATCCGGCGTGGGGATGGCGGGTAGGCGCGGTTCGTAGCAACCGCCGCAGAAAGACCTTCGCTTATGCAGCGCTTTTTTCCATATGTGGTATCGGTGGAACGGGTCCCCGCATGCCATCAGCAAACCGACGGTGGTGTGCTACTTTGGCAATCTCGTAGCGGTCGTCGCCGCAGAGCCCGTCTTGCGCTGCACTATGCTTTTCTTCTCACGCTTTCGTCATACCCTCCTCTTCCGCTTTCCGCCTCATGTTTCCGCTGCACCGTCCTCCTGCACTTTCATCCTCGCGCTCTGCTTGCTATAGCCATCTTTCCAAATCCGCGTATACGCTCCGCGTTCGCCCATTCATCCTTCGCTGAGCTCGTTCACTCGGTTACGCCGAGAACGCATAGGGATGCCAGAGCTTAGCGCAGGAATGGGTGCCTTGCTGCGGTGTAAAACACCTTGCGAGATTTCATCATCGTGGTGGATGGCACTGTGCTACTGAGCAGGATAGTGAGTTGAGTGCTTAACTTCGAGACAAGGCATTTTACACTAAACTGTCTAAGGCTAGGATTCCGCGTAATTTTCATGTTTGCGATCAGAACTATCCGCATCTACATTGGCTCATACCCTTCTAAGCAAATGAAAATCGTATGGCTCGTAGTACTGTAAGGAAAATGGTAGAAGCCTTCAGCAAAGTGAAGCCAACAGCACTTACGTTCTTTCTAATGACGCATACAACCTAGAGAACAGCATGTCAAAAACTGGGATCATCAGTGGCATATACCTGCGGAGGCAATGGCTCATACACCCGTAAGCAAGCAGAACAACACAATGGCTCATAGCTCCGTAAGCGTCAAGTTGTTTGCGAATGGACTCACGAGCAGGAGGCGTTTCCACATACGCTAAGGTCACAATGTATGCGCATTTGACCTCTTTACTCGCAAGAGGACAATGCCAACGGCTATGGGCATGAATGACTTTTGCCCTAGAAACGAAAAACGGAATTGTGATATTTACTTTGCATTTCTTTCCAGGGATATCATGTGATGTGGATAAGTTTATTACCAGGGACTTTGCATGGATGCCGTGATGACGTTAACCCTGTTGTCGTCATTGGAGAATTCAGCATGGACTTTTCAAAACCGGAGAAGAAATGGTTCACTCGGTTTGTCCTAGAAAAGTTTGAAGTATCACACCAGTTCCAGTCACTCAAACACTGAACGATGGTCTTGTATAGATTTAACTTTAACCAAGATTGCGTCCAAGGATGTAACCGAACCAGTCATTGTATATCTCCGTAATCACAAACTATCGCAACTGCGATTACGACATGATGAAAATAAATACAGTTACCTATTTCTTACCCTGTGCGATGTGCTACAGCTTCGCTAGTCATCCACCTTCACAGAGTGAAATGGGTCCTGAACGTATTTTTATCAGTGTGAAATGCGAAAACGCTCGTGCATCGTGCTTCGGATGCACGTAAAAGAACACCAGGTGTGAAATTGAAAGCACTCACCTATGACACCCTACTTCCTGTATATAGCATTCCAGAGATCCCAGCGTAATTTTTATATTTGAATGCAGCTACTAAAACCTAGACACAATTCCTCATATAAAGAGTTGCTCACCTTTTTTATATCTCTTTGACGCACTTCAGTTTCACGGGCTCCTGACGACTGATACGCCACCAACACGAAAATCAAAAGAACTATTTCGATTTTGGATCCTGCCATGACTTCCCTGCTGTAAGTGTCTTCAGAGTTGGTTGACTCAAAAAACGAACCTGCACACACTGTTTATTCAAGTCTCGAACAGGTTGTCATGAACTTATATAGGGCTCACCGTGTCAAGCCTAGTCTGTAGACGTTATTCAGTCTGTTCCCTGAGTTTCATGACATTTAATCGTAACATTTATAATGTCACCCCTTAAATAAACTCTGTTACAGTCATAACTGACAATTTTTTAAAAAATTCTGGATATGACTTTTTGTAGATGTCATATAATAGTTACTCCCAACGTCACGGGCGACCTTTAACACGGAAATTTTCTCATATCCCACTCGAATAGGTCGGCAATCTAAACTTAATGTGGAGAGGCAACTAGCAGATAGCTTGAACAAATGTGTCGCTAGGCGAACTTTAGACCTGACGGAAAGGTTGTCGCTGGTGGTATGAGTAAAGAGTTCATGAAAGCGACAAACACGTAAAAGCTTTAACACGTAAAAACTTTAGACCTGACGGAAAGTTTGCCGCTGGTGGTATGAGTAAAGAGTTCATGAAAGTGAGAAACACGTAAAAGCTTTAACACGTAAAAACTTTAACCTGACGGAAAGGTTGCCGCTGGTGGTATGAGTAAAGAGTTCATTAAAGTGACAAACACGTAAAAGCTTCCGGCACACTAAAAGGTAAATAAAACTTTTCCTAATGGCCTTCATACTGGCGTGGCGTGAATAATTATGAGAATTAACAGAGGTCTATTGAAAGAAGACAACGCGATTGAAATCGAGTTAGGAAACGGTTAAATAAAATCATTCTAAATGCGCATCAAAACTTTCGGAACTACAAACGAGAACCGCAGGATAATATTCTTATAGGTACTGCAATACCTGTTCACAAAACTCACTGTGTAATGTTGTGTTTCAGTTATTAGAATCCTGAATTTCAGCACTCGACATGCCCCATGGTTGCTTAGTGGCTATGGTGTTGGGCTGCTAAGCACGAGATCACGAGATCAAATCCCGGCCATGGCGGCCGCATTTCGATGAAGGCGAAAACACCCGTTTACTTTGATTTATGTTCACGTTAAGGAACCCAACGTGGTTCAAATTATTTTGAAGTCACCCACTACAGTGCGAAAACCCCATAATTTCTTTTTGCCATCGAAGCGATTTCAGCTGAAGCTTTATGTAGGGGTGGATGATTCTCTAAACTGGTTGGTGCCACAGTCCGGCCGACTAATAGGCTCGTACGTCGCAATGAAATATAAACAACATGGCAACACATGGTTTGCTTCAAAAGACGTTATAATAAGTGAGTTTATGAAAGAAAGATGCCCAGACCTGCACCGCCCTGGAAGTTCATGTAAGTTTAAAATTCCTTTAACAGCCGGGACACTTCTATAACTACAGTTTTTCAGACACCTAGCCGAGATTGTCTATCTATTCTAGGACAATGATTGGGTAGTCCCACTGTCGTAAGTGATGGAGATTTATTTTAACATGCGCTATCTTTCGTGGTCTGTTTGAAGATATTGAAATTATATAGTCGACAGTACAAAGAGCAACCGACAGTAGCTGTGAACACAACAACGTTCTATGCAGGAATATTTTCCATAGCGCACTTGTCTTATTGAAGTTCGGGGTGAGACCCTTCTTTCCAAATACAATGTTTATAATTTCTGCCTTTTGTTTGCACTGATGCATAGGTTCTTGGGGTGTGGATCAAGGCTCCTCATCCTTTGAACGTTGGTTCAGTATGGCCACGACGTCGCGTTTCCTGCTGTGCCTCAAGGTGAAGTGGCATCCCCAGTACTAGCCACTACTATTGCGGCTATTTCATTTATAATGAGTATCTACGGTCGTTTTCGTAGCTCCTAAAGCACCATAGCTCCTAAAGGCGTATCTTGCACCGTGTCAACCAAATGTATTTTTTTCATTGTACTGCTTGGTTAACATTAGCTGGGGCACTTTATATAGGCCCCCTTGTTATATCTTGACTCATTGCACATATAATATTGTATATTTATACAGAAATATCCACATTGAGGTACTGAACTACCCAGCGGATAACAGCCTCGACATAGCCGGGAATGTAGTAAAATCAAAGTTAGTTTCAAATTTACTTTCTCCATTTTGAATACAAGGGAAAGTTGCTCAATTACCTGTGACTTTGAAGCTGCAATAACATGTGAGCTTGGGCGATTTGGTTCACGTTCATTATCAGAGCTGCACAAAATAGGCAGGGACAGAGAGGAAAAGAATAAGAGAGCACGAGCAGTCAACTGGCAACTGACACTGTTCTACACTGTGCAGCTGTAGAAAAAAAAGAGGACGGTTTAATGAAGAAAATTTTGGTGTACTGAAGCACGTCGTAACAATTTTATTTCTTGTGCTTGTTGCGGGGGTGGACAACACCTCACTCTTCTGTGTAAAAATAAACATTGGCGAGACTGGAACTTACCCCGGATGAACGTTACGATAACACAATAACAATTTAAACGGCATGACGTCACATCTTATTCTCGGCAAGTTGTTGAATGAATTTTGTATGTGAAAAACAGGCATATGAATACTAGTGCTTGTGCTTGGGAAATCATTGAAACTTTATACAAGCATAAAAGAAGCTGTCATTATCGCAGACCGTCTCTAACCCAGCTTCACTGCGCAATCATTCTTATCGAAACATGTGACGTGCTACAGCAGGCTCGCGTTTTTATTAAACATGAAATGCTTTTAGCTCCCATTTCGTCGAACTTCAAGTGACTCCGAGCCAAAGGCCGCAACCGTTATCCGGACGCTCACACAAGAACATCTGGACAAGTTGCGAGAACGAAACCAGATCCCTCCACACTTTGTTCAGGATTGCAATGGATACTCTATCATAAGAAGCCAACAAACACTGACACCAAGGACAACATAGGGGAAATAACTTGTCCTTAATAAATGAAACAAAAACACGATGAATTAATGGAAATTAAAGTGGATGAAAAAACAACTTGCCGCAGGTGGGAACCGAACCCACAACCTTCGCATTTCGCGTGCGATGCTCTACCAATTGAGCTACCGCGGCGTCATTTGCACATCCAATTTCTTGGGTATTTAAGTGTCCTAGCAGAACCCTGGGAGTGTTAGCCAGCGCCACCACTCACAGACCTTGGCGGCGGATGTGGAACATCCTTTTTGCCGCAGGCGTCACGAGAACGTGATCTTTTTTTTGAGTGAAGGCAACTGGTCAATGAGCCCACATATGCTACCTGAAGGCATCAATGTTGCCGGATTCGAGACCCTCGTTATGTAATAAAAGAGAAGAAAGGGGGTTAACCGAGGGGCCCGATTTTTATTAGTCATATCATAAGAAGCCAACAAACACTGACACCAAGGACAACATAGGGGAAATAACTTGAACTTAATAAATGAAACAAAGAAACGATAAATTAATGGAAATTAAAGTGGATGAAAAAACAACTTGCCGCAGGTGGGAACCGAACCCACAACCTTCGCGAAATGCGAAGGTTGTGGGTGGAAAGTCAGGAAGTGCGTAGAGGCTGACGCCTCTACGCACTTCCTGACTCGACTGTGACATCCACTGTGCGGACACTGTTTCCTATGTACTGATCGTTAGTGTGAAGTGTGAATGTTGCGTGTGAAGTGAAAAGCCAGTTAAATGCCTATTAAACTTCACCCAATGAAACAATGCGACTATTGTGAACGCGCTTGCTTCTACTTACGATGCTTTTTTTGTTTTGCAGTGTGCATTGCAACGTTGACTCTTGAGTGAGCATGGTTCTTAGTATTGTTCGCAGCTGTATATTTAGTCATGTTCCCATGGAATGTATTAACCACAGCTGACTTGAACCACGGTATTAACGTGCTCTTCTGTTACTTGTAGACTCATACAGTTTCTTGTTTAGTATGTGTCCTATTGTATGCCGTGTGATGTTTGATTGATTATTTCTGTAAGCAGCTTCAATACTCCCCCATCCCATCTTCTGCAGCGTCTCACAATGCAATGACAGTATACGTATATCAATAAAAAAGTGAGCGTTTGACAACCTTGCATAGAAAAGAGCAAAATGCGAGTGTGACACCTGTAAGGCTGTAACAATTCTTGCTTCATAGCGGGCGTAACAGAAATGCCATTCACACAAACAGGGCTTATTTTGTAACAAATGCAATTTGCTACATCTAGTTATCTCTGGCTTTTGAAAACTGAAGCATAAGAAGAAATACAGAAAAGTGGTCTTATGGTCCTTGGAAGAATGTGAACTAGCTCATCCGTCACAAGGCATATTGCAACAATGCCGTCCTTCCCTATACATATTATTAGACAAAATATGGCCTAGAAGTCATTGGAAGTGTTTCCTGTAAGCTGCAAGTTGCAGCGAAATCATTTACCACAGTATTGTGCCATTTAGTGCGTAACACTGCTAACTATTCACACATTCCTGGCAGCTTCTGTCAAAACACGGGGGTATAGCGCCAAAGTATCCGGCCTCTATCGTGGTGTAATGAGTGACTTCATATGAAGGACATAGTTTTGGGAAAACTAAGAAAATACCGCCATAATTTATTATATCTAGAACGATAAGAGTCTTTTGCAAATTAGAAATATTCAGACAGAGAAAAGTGGCAATTAACATGAAAGCAGCACGATGGAAACCCATGCGGGTGTTAAAAAAAACGAGTTCCTCGGTTCACATACAATTCATTCTGCTACGGGAAGTTAACCCTGCATCAAAGCATGAGTCCCGCAATTTGTTTTACAAACCCTGCCAGTGGATGTATTAGGGTACGGAGTGCAATGAATGAATGTTTATGCTTATCTTAGTTTGAATTGGGCAGTTCGTTTTCATTGCATGACGAGGGTGAAATACATTGTCTAGCGTGAAATAGTAGTTGCAATCGAGATGTGGCGTGCACACCACGTTTCATGCCTGCTACGGGCTGACTAACCGCGGTTCCTCACCGAATACCGTACATCCTTTAATTACATTTGAGAAGGTAGCACTTCGCTGGTCTTTCATTTTTTCGAAGTATGAAGCCCACGAACGCCTGTGATCACGTTTCTTTTTGTCGCCACATCAAAGGTATTCATATTCACTTGCGAAATACCCACGCTTAAGAACACGTTATTGTTTCAGAGTTAGTTGATGTAGATTCAAGGACCCTGTTGCCGTGCGTGTGTAGCGTTAGTTTATAAATACTAAAAACCACACAAAAGGCACAATAAACAGACTTTATTAGAGAGTCTCGGCAAAAGCTTCTTCGTGTTTCCTTAGGTACGTCTGACATTCTTGAGAATATAGGACGTAGCTTCTCCGTTTTCTTAAATTTTTAACGAATGCCTTCACACAATCAGCAGGTGGACCTTTCGCAACCGACGAATTTTTCATTCTAAGGTCAACTGAGAAAATATCAATAGCTGTAAAATGAAAAAGGAAGGAGACCACATGAAAAGCAGCACGAAAACTTTCCAAATCATTTTAGCTTTTTATTGCTCGTGTAAAAACAGAAACAATCAACCGGAGAGATTCGCTGACATATCCTTTCATTTCATCGCCCGCTCATAATAAACTTCCGCTTACGCTTGCCCTACAGACTCGTGTATTGTGTAAGGGCCGCACCCTCAAATTAGCAGCCGAGAACTTGTGGCAAAAATTTCAAGTTAAGAAGCAATCGCACTCAGTGTCCCGATGCTGAGCACACGCATCAGTGAATTTTTGCGCGCTGTGTACTTCCGCGTGCCCCTACTAGACGGTGAGAGCCATTTACAGTAGCGGATAATGGTGTATCTGGAGCCAACTATATATCCTGTATAAGGTCGCGTGTATGGACCACACCTCGTAAAAATTATGGAAATGAACTGCCGCCCTTACACGAGTCTGCACGGTATTCTTAATGTCCTTACTATATATATTGTTGCGGGAAGAAAGCAGGCCCACGAGTGTAAAATAACTTATATTTACAAATGATGGATATGGCGTTCAGGCAACCGCCAGACTTCGTCTTTCTCTAGTCCAATTCAACGTCTTCCTTCACTTCACCGTAACATCACCCTCCCGGTGGGGGAGCTCCGTCCCGGTGCAAGTTAAACAGCCTCACTTATTGGGGGGACATAGGGCTTGAGCCTGGTGACGTGAACAACATCACTGGTTAAGTTGGGAGGCACGGAAGGCTGACCGAGTGGGGCGATCTCGTAGGTCACGTCGGACAGTTGGCGTAAGATCCGGTACGGACCAGAAAAACGGCACAGTAATTTTTCCGACAAGCCGACACGACGTGAAGGCGTCCAGAGAAGGACAAGGGAACCAGGTGAAAAATGGTGGTCTCGGTGCCGAAGGTCGTAGCGTCGCTTTTGAGAAGCTTGCGAGACTGTGAGGCGATGACGGGCGACATCTCGGGCCTGGGCGGCTAAGTCAATAGCATCGCGAGCTTAAGCAGTGCTGGGTGACTGTACTGCGGAAGGTAGCAACGTGTCAAAAGGCAAGGTGGGGTCGCGGCCGTACAAAAGGAAAAATGGTGAAAATCCGGCAGTGTCGTGACGGGACGAGTTGTATGCGAAAGTGACGTATGGTAAAGCGACGTCCCAGTCGCGGTGATCGTTGGAAACGAACATGGCGAGCATTTCAGTGAGTGTGCGGTTGAGTCGCTCGGTGAGGCCGTTCGTTTGAGGGTGGTACGCGGTAGCAATCCGATGTTCTGTAGAACAGGAGCGGAGCAGATCATCAACGACCTTCGATAGAAAGTAGCGGCCGCGATCCGTCAGCAACTGGCGAGGGGCGCCGTGGTGCAGGATGACGTCTTTTAGTAAGAAGTCGGCGACATCTGTAGCGCAGCTGGTTGGCAGGGCTCGTGCGATGGCATATCTAGTGGCATAATCGGTTGCTACAGCAATCCATTTGTTTCCTTTGATGGAAATTGGAAACGGACCAAGGAGGTCGAGGCCCACACGGAAGAAGGGCTCTGTAGGTATATCAATGGGTTGAAGCAAACCAGCGGGAGGCATAGCAGGCGTCTTCCGGCGGTGACACAGGTCGCAAGAAGCGACATAACGGCGCACAGAGCGATAAATGCCAGGCCAGAAGAAGCGGCGCCGCAGGTGGTCGTAAGTACGAGTGACGCCCAGATGTCCAGCAGTAGGAGCGTCATGAAGTTGCTGGAGCACGGTGAGTCGAAGGTGCTTGGGGACGACTAGGAGGAGCTCCGGGCCGTCAGGACGAACGCTACGACGGTATAAAGTTCCATCGCGCAAGGTGAACATCCGAAGGGACGGGTCATTGGGCGAGGAGCTTAGGCGTTCCATAAGTGTTCGAAGAACAGGATCCTTGCGCTGCTCGTCGCCAATGTGGAGGAAGCCGGAGAGGGACAGAATACTGATGTCCGAGTCTGCATCGGTATCGTCCGGTTGATCCACGGGATTGCGGGACAGGCAGTCAGCGTCTTTATGCAGGCGTCCTGACTTATATATAATAGAAAATGTATATTCTTGTAGGCGCAATGCCCAACGTGCAAGTCGTCCAGTTGGGTCCTTCAAAGAGGAGAGCCAGCAGAGGGCGTGATGGTCGGTGACAACGCAGAAGCTCCGACCGAAAAGGTACGGGCGAAATTTCGCGACCGCCCATACGAGCGCGAGACATTCTCTCTCAGTAATGGAGTAATTTCGCTCGGGCGTGGAAAGGCGGCGGCTAGCGTAAGCGATGACACGGTCTTGGCCCTGTTGACGCTGAGCGAGGACAGCGCCGATGCCATGACCACTCGCGTCAGTTCGTACTTCAGTGGGCGCAGAAGGGTCAAAGTGGGAGAGAATCGGGGAAGTGGTAAGCCGCTCAATCAGGGTAGAGAAGGCTTTCTCCTGTAGCGGTCCCCAAGAGAAAGAGGCGTCTTTCTTAAGAAGGTCAGTGAGAGGGTGAGCGATGTCCGCAAAATTTTTCACAAATCGCCGAAAATAAGAGCATAAGCCCAGAAAACTACGGACATCGTTCGTTGAACAAGGTACAGGAAAATTTCGCACGGCGTGAACTTTCTGTGGATCAGGTTGGATTCCGGCGGCGTTGACGAGATGACCAAGCATGTTAATTTCACGGCGACCGAAATGGCACTTGGAGGAGTTTAGCTGAAGGCCAGCCCTGCGAAACACGGAGAGTATGGTTGTGAGGCGCCGCAGGTGGCTCTCAAAGTTCGGCGAAAACACAATCACATCGTCGAGGTAACACAGGCATGTAGACCACTTCAAGCCGCGCAAGAGAGAGTCCATCATGCGCTCGAATGTAGCTGGCGCATTGCATAATCCAAAGGGCATGACTTTAAATTGGTACAGACCGTCCGGTGTGACAAAGGCGGTTTTCTCGCGGTCCATCTCATCGACGCTAATCTGCCAATAGCCGGAGCGGAGGTCAATTGATCAAAAGTATTGGGATCCGTGAAGGCAGTCAAGAGCGTCATCAATGCGAGGCAAGGGATAAACATCCTTCTTTGTTATCCGGTTGAGGTGACGGTAGTCAACGCAGAAGCGCCACGAGTTATCTTTTTTCTTTACTAAGACAACCGGTGATGCCCACGGGCTACTGGAGGGTTCAATGATGTCCTTGTCCATCATCCTGTCTACTTCTTTCTGTATGATGGCCCTTTCTGTTGCCGAGACACGATATGGCCGCCTATGAATGGGGCTGGCGTCACCGGTGTTGATGCGATGCGTGACAACAGATGTCTGGCCAAGTGGACGGTCGTCCAAATCAAAGATGTCCCGATAAGATGACAGGAGATGACGAAGAGCTGTTGTTTGCTCGGAAGGAAGGTCGGGGGCGATCATCTTAGAAACATCGTCCGCAGGCGTCGAGTACGAAGGAGTGGATGACAAAGGTCCGTTCGTACTGAGGAAGGATTCAGAGGTCAAAAAAGAAATCTGAAATTCTTCCAAAGGAGTGATATGCGCTATGGCGATACCGTGTGGCAAAACATGTGACGAGAACCCAAAATTGAGGATGGGCACGCGAGCGCAGTTTTCGCGGATCCGAATTAAGGTGCTCGGTAGGGCAATATTACGCGACAAAACCACGTCAGTAAGCGGCGACAGGACGTACTCGCCATCAGGTACGGGAGGACAGGGCGTCAGCAGGACATTTGTAGCAGCCTGTGGAGACAGCCTTGCAAATTCAGCAGCACATAAGCGGTGTGGAGCACAAGTGGTTGCGTCGGCAGGAAGCGGCAGGTCCAACTGTACAACACCTGCGGAGCAGTCAATTTGGGCAGAGTGTTTCGAAAGGAAGTCGAGGCCGAGAATTAGGTCGTGTGGGCAGTGTTCAAGGACGATAAACAGAACAACGGTATAATGGCCCCCAATGGTCACACGTGCTGTGCACATTCCAAGGACAGGTGACGTACTCCCATCGGCGACTCGCACGGTGCACGGTACGGCGGGGGTCAGAACCTTTTTGAGCCGGCGGCGGAGAGCAGCGCTCATAACTGAAAGCTGCGCTCCTGTATCAACGAGAGATCTAACAGGAACGCCATCGACTTCAATGTCCAGCAGGTTTCCACATGTAGGCAGGGTCAATAGAGGATTTGTGGGCCGGGTCGGAGTTGCAGCTTCACCTCCGGGAGCTGCACCGCCTAGTTTCCCGAAGCGAAGCGACCGGTTGCAGAAGGGGACGAAGAGCGGTGAACGAGAGGCGAACGGGACCTACGACCTTGCGGAGACGGGGATCGGCTGGATGTTGGTGGAGCACTGTCGGCGTTGATGTTCCTAGTCGGCGTATAGGGCGAGAAAGTGCGATTGTCGGGTACTTGGCTGTAGTTACTCGGAGACGACCACCGAGGAGGCGACGACCAGTGGTTGCGGCAATGACGGGCGATGTGTCCAATACCGGAACAAATAAACATATGGGTTTATCATCCGCTGTGCGCCATTCAGCTGGGTTGCGACGGAGTGGTGGAAAGCTTTGCGTCCGGGAGCGAGCGGTCGGAGAAATTTGGTAGGTGTTGGTATGGCGGACTGAGCAGAGAGATGGAATGCCCAAACTTTCTATTTCCTCCCGAACGACCGCTTGTATAAGGGAGATAGCGGGTACGCTTTCCCGACAGTCTGAACGAACGGGAGCCGGGGCCATGGCCTCAAGCTCACGGCGAACGATGCGCGTTATTTCTTCCGGTCCTGCGGGCTGAACGAACCGCGGCGGGTCTTCGCAAGAAGATGTCGCGGCGGTATTGGGCAACCGGTCGAAAGTTTGAGTGACGCGGCGGCCCTTCGCTTGTTCGAAGCGCCGGCACTCCTTAATAATTGCATCCACAGTGGCACAATCCTTACACATCAAGAGATTGAAGGCATCGTCTGCAATACCTTTCAATATATGGCCAATCTTGTCTGCCTCGGTCATGTTGTCATCAGCCTTGCGACAGAGGGCCAGCACATCCTGTATGTACACGACATAGGATTCTGTGGACGTCTGAGCGCGGCACGCAAGTTCTTTTTTAGCTGCCAGCTGACGACCGACAGGTCTGCCGAACAGGTCTCGCATTTTTTCTTTGCAAACATCCCAGCTCGTTAGGTCAGCTTCATGTGTGTCATACCATTGCTTCGCAGTTCCCTTCAGATAAAATATTACGTTTGCAAGCATCATTGTAGGATCCCACCTGTTGTTGTCGCACACTCGCTCGTACATCGTAAGCCAGTCCTCGACGTCGACGTTGTCCGTGCCACAAAATGTTCCCGGGTCCCGTGGGTGAGTGAGGATGACCGTGGGCACGGGCTGCCGAGGCGTTGTCGCTTGTGTCGGTTGATTTGCCATTGTGGCAGCAGGTAGATGACGTCCGCTGCGAAGTTCCGTGGTGGTACCCCGCACCTCCACCAAAATGTTGCGGGAAGAAAGCAGGCCCACGAGTGTAAAATAACTTATATTTACAAATGATGGATATGGCGTTCAGGCAACCGCCAGACTTCGTCTTTCTCTAGTCCAATTCAACGTCTTCCTTCACTTCACCGTAACAATATAAACATGGACAGATACTAAAATCTTGAACATCCAAGGCATATTAAAAAATAGTGGAAGTGTCGACGACTGCTCACCAACACGTTTTTTGTTATTTGTGACGAGCACAAAATCCCTAGCAACTAGAATACTTTGAACAAACTTGCTAGTAATTGTTTATGACATACATATTACAAGAATATTTGCGGTTACGAGCATTCAGCCTGTGTTGGTAGATGTCGTTGTTTTATAAAAAGGTTTTTCAAATATAAGCGCCTCTGAATCAAGCGCTCTTTGCTACTTACGTCGTCCCCAAGTAGCCATATAATATACCCATACTCTCGCAAGATTCACTAAGGATATGGACATGTACAGTGAGCGACTGCCGACTTCAGCGCGTGAGTAAAAAGGTAAGGCATTTCTGCGGCAATCGTCCTTCTTTAGTAGACAACTGCGACTTCAATAAGAAAAGAAACATTGCAAGAACCAATGATAAGTGAAGCGCGAAGCTAAAAATAAATTATGGGGTTTTACGTGCCAAAATCACTTTCCGAGTATGAGGCACGCCGTAGTGAAGGACTCCGGAAATTTCTACCACCTGGGGTTCTTTACCATGCACTTAAATTTAAGTACACGGGTGTTTTCGCATATCGCCCCCCTTCGAAATGCGGCCACCATGGCCGGGATTTGATCCCGTGACCGTGTGCTCGGCAGCCCAACACCATAGCCACTGAGCAACCATGGCGGGTGTGAAGCTGTTCGCAGCGTTTCTGTTGGAAACCTTCGGCATTCAATGTTGCACAAATATCAGTCTCCGTTACAAAAGTCACACCATGACGAACCGCTCTCTCTAAGCCTCTACTTGTTTTAACACGATAGCGTTAAGGAGCTCGTGTCGCAGAAAAGCCGGTGTCCTCGGTGTCGGCGTCGGCGTCCGCGGCGTTGACCGTGAGCGATAAATCACGGCAGGCACTTCATAAATAAAAAGCAACTTCGAAGATGGGCTGGGTGGGAATCGAACCAGGGTCTCCGGAGTGTGAGACAGAGACGCTACCACTCAGCCACGAGTTCGATGCTTGCAAGAAGTACAAAAGCGCTTCTAGTGAATGTGGTGTTGCCTTAGAAACGTGCCGTAGAAAGTTATACTGCGGTGTATATCGGTAATTATGAGCATGTAACTTACAGAAGCCGCATTTACATGAGTTGCGCAGTACGTTTCCGCAACATTTCTTCTGTGCTTACCGCACACGCAGAGCCATCTTGCGGCAAACACAGAAGACCCCCTACTCTCAATGTACGGCGCTGCCCCGACAGGTGGCGAGCCACGGCTGTGCGCGTACCGGTGCCAGGCGCGTCGCATGCCCCGACTCCCTCTCCCCTGACGACGCTTCGCCGTTCTCCCACACGGGTTGCAGACTCAAGCGCCGTTCCTTTCTTTAGATTACTATCTATCCATCTCTCTGCCCGTGCCGATCACGACGTTCGGCTGGCGTAGATTGTTTCCTCCTCCGAGACACCGAGTTCTTTGGTTCGTTCCGTTTGCTTAGGCGCACATTTCGTTGCCGCGCCGAACACTGCGTTGCTCGACGCTCACCGTGTCCGATGCGGGGCGCCTCGTAAGTGATCGCTGCGCTGTAGCGCGCTGTCTTACACCCTTTGGCGCGTCGACGGGAACGCTGTCGCGTTCCACTCTTGAAGGCGAAGCTTAAGCGTCCTCCAATTTTTTTTTGCCACACACGCTGCTGAGGTAAACCACCGTAATTATCACTATCCACGTAATCTTATCTAAGTTCCCTTCCTCCCGTGGAACGGGCAGGCCGCGTGCGATGAGGACGGCGGAAAAACAGCCCGCCATGGAAGAACACCACCGCGAACAGAAGCAGGAATGTGCGCGACGACGGCGGACAGCACGTATTACGGACGAACATCATGCCGCAAATTCCAAGTGAATGCACCTTTCATTGGATCACTTTTACCAATTCCAGTTCTGTCGTAATTGTGGGTGATTTGAACATGGACGTATCTCGGCCGAACGGGAAGTTGTTCGCGGCGTTTTTGTCCGAAAGGTTCGGCATTAAATGATGCACAAACATCAGTGTGGCCACGACACGTCATCGGTCGTGTGTAGACCTCACATTGGCCAGGAACCTTTCCAGTATCTCCACAGAGCCACTGGTCCCATACCACAGCGACCTTAATGCGGTAGTCACCCTGGTGACCAAATAATAAATCCAAAGAAGCAAACAAACGAAAGCTAAAAATAAAAAGAAACATTGAATATGCAGTTTAATAAAACAACGACAAATCACTCAAAAATAAAATTATATGTGGTAAGCGCCCGTTATTTTTAATCATCGTATTGATTATCAACATATTTATCACCATATATACAGCTCCGCTAGTAATCCACCTCCACAGAGTGGAATGGCTCTGATTTTGGTTTCTTGTTGTTTTTTTTTGCATGGCGTCTAAGGCGTCACAGTAGCATTTTATTAGTTTTGTTGCGATAACAATTATACACTTGTTCGGAGCGCATCAGGACCGTTCCTATTGGCGGCGCCGTCGTGCTGTCTCTGTATTGATGCTCATGTGCGGCCCGCGGGAGAGTGGGTGAAAAAGTCGGCAAAGAAGCGCAGTGGGGCTAGACAGGCGAACAAATCCAAGGACAGCATTGTCACGCTTCTCTCATTCTGCACTGCCGGAGTTGGGGCAGTTCTAGCTACCATGCCGGCACGATAGTTGCGTTGACACGTATGTGCGCTCCTACTGAGCAGATGTGTGCATACCCGCGCGTTGGTGTGCACACTGGTGAAAGCGGAGCCAATAGTAAACCTTAAGCAAAGCACACTTCGTCCTTTCCACTGGGCACTGACGAATGACCACAGTTTTCCTGTGCTATCATCTCGCGCACCATCGAGGTTCGACGCCTGCAACGCAGCTAGCAACGCTCATCACCAGGCCATTCTTTCTGAGGCGTAACCAGCGCAAGCTAAACTTTGCTACGGCTTTCAAATGCTTCCCCTTCGGCCGGAAGTGGGGGTGATACATTTAGTGTGTGTGAAGCCAACAAACAATGACACAAAAGACAACCTAGGGGAAATTACTTGTGCTTAATAAATGAAATAAGGAAACTATAAATTAATGAAAATGAAAGTACATGAACCAAACAACTTGCCGCATGTTGGCAACGATCCCACAACCTTCTTGGGGCCGTTCCCCACCTGCGGCAAGTTGTTTTTTCATCCACTTTCATTTACATTAATTTATCGTTTGGTTATTTCATTTATTAAGCACAAGTAATTTCCAATACGTTGTCCTTTGTGTCATTGTTTGTTGGCTTGGTATGATATGCCTAATAAAAATTGGGTCCCTCGGGTAACCCCCTTTCTTCTCGTTTTTGCTTATGTGTAATATGTGCTCAATCTGCTCAAGATGACCTATAGTGCTTCGGCAAAGTTCCGAAAGTTTTCGACAAATGTGTTTCGTCTAACTTTTGCTTCTTACTCAGGTATTGCTATAGTCTCTCTCTTGGATCTGCACATTGTTGCAGTAATTATTTTGGGACTAATAATTACTGTCCAATAGTTTCTCTAAGCTGCCCAATGGTTTACATATTTGCAATGCGGTGAATTTCCTAAATCGCTGGTGACGTTGCATTTGTATTTTACATGACATATAGTATACAAGTAGTAGCTATCTAGTTATTCTTTATGCTCACACGCTGAGCATTGTATGGAACAGTCTGCCCTCAATTGGCAACACTCAACCGTTTCAGCGGTTGTGGGCTCAAAATCGACACAAACACACACGCGCATTCGTGTACGTATTTGGAGTGCTACGGCGATGAGGGAAATTCCAGTAATTTAGGTTGAAACACTAGCGTTTATTGCAGTTGCATCGCTGGGTTGAAACTGTGATCTTAAAATGCCCGATCCGAAGGTGCTGTGATCGGCACCGGGGCCATGGACGAAAGGTGCATCCCAAAAAGAGGATCTTGCTGCTGTCTTATTTATCAAAATAAACTGTTTGATGCGATCGGCATAATATGCTTTAACTTTTAGAAGTCTATCGGGCTGGCTCTCTAACCGCTTTGCCTACAACTTGGATCACGGTGAACTGTACTTCAGACCATGGTCAAAATATCTGGAGCATCCGGCTCGTGTCCTGAGGGAAGCTGGGTTCGAAGGTAGCCGCTGGACGAACTTGGGTTGCGAGATTTACGCTACTGGGCATGTGCTACTGGTTATAGGCTGTCCTTCAAAAAGCAAAAAAAATCTTCATTATTTCTCTTAAAGTGGACATTAACATCATGGCGAACGGGGGTCCAATATCTATCGCAGATCAGATCAAAGTCTTAGGACTTGAGTGCATGCTGAACGCAGAAACCTCGATAGCATGAATGCGCTAGAGAACAGTGCACAGCAAACATTAAGAGTAATCAAACGGATTGCCTATAGCCACTACGGCATGAGGGAGGTTGGCCTAATTCGTTTAATGCCGGCCTTCGTCGTCAGCGGCGTCGTCTATGTGGCACCGTACCTAAGATTTGGTGTGGTAGAATAAAACAAGGTGGAATATATCAGACGAGCGTTCGAACAGGCAGTCCATTGGCCTCTCAGTCATAAGACGCAACGACAAACTCTCAGAACTGGGGCTACATAAAAAACTTGACGAAACTAATCGAGACATTCACCACAGCCCAAAGCGAGAGACTCACAGAGTGCCCCATGGGTGACACATTCTACGGAAAGTAAAAATTCACAATGAAACAAATTACAGCACAAAACTCAGCATTCCATTGGAGGCGAGGAGGAACTTTAAAATTCCTCCACTGCCAAATAACATGCACCCGGAGCACTACAAGGAGCGACGAGAGACAAGAGCGTGCCACACTGAGTGCAAATACCATGATGTAAAGGGCGTGGCCTATGCAGACGCCGCGGAATATGGAGAACGCAATGGAATAGCCGTCGTAGCGGTAGATGCAGACGAAGAACCCTTGGCGAGTGGACCCGTGAAAACGGACAACCCCAAAGTTGTGGAGCGGTGGCCTTAGCATTAGTGGTGGCCTCCACAAAAGCTAGAATTATCATAAACGACTCAAAGATCACAGTTCACAATTTCGCCAAAGGACGCATCTCACTAGAGGTGCTCAAAATTATAAATAATAACAGCGACCATCATCGCGGGACCATACAAATTATTTACGAGCTGGCGTACTTCTCTCTCTCCGGCTACAAGGCGGCTGGAGGACTTACTCGAGAAGCAAGTTAGCCAGCCAAGCCGGGAAACGAGAGGAGACCGCATGGTCAGCTACAAAGAAATCACCGATTACTATCGGCTGGGTGCAGTGCCTACCACCTCATCCAGAGTAAACCAAGAAACAGGTGATAGCTTGGCGCCGCCTGCAAACAAACATGTATCCTAGCCCGGTGGCCTGCAACAGATTCTTTTCAGGGCAATACAATGATCAACCTAAATTATGTATGCGTAGGGCAGATCTGCCACATATTCTATGTGCATGTTCGAAGGCAGCTCCTTTCGTGGGCCGCAAAACTCAAAAGCGGCAGCAGTGGGAGATCCTGCTGCTCAGCTCAGACTAGCGAAACCAGGTCTCGGCCATCCAGCTAGCCGAAGCTGCCGCTGACGCCGAGGGGATCTTGGCCGTCTGCTAAGCTTTGAGAGGCTGCGTCCACCGTAGTGATTGCTGGCATCAGTAAAAATTGACTTTCTCTCTCTCTCAAGATTTTTCCAGTCTTCGGTGGAATCAAAGGTGCGTCACACATATTCAGACAATCTCGTCTGTATATACCATGTGTAGCGCGTACCTTGTGTAAAAAAACATTTATGCAGAAACGCCTCTGGGAGTTACCTAAACCTTTTGTGAGCATTTGCTACCAATGGATGCCTTTCGTCGTCGTATGTTGCTGTGTTTGGTTCAATGGCGAGAAATGCCGCGAAAGTCCTAGAGAGAAACGGAGAAATGAGGTTGGGCAGCGCGGTGGTCTTAATTAAACCAACATAAGACGACGGCGTCATGCTGTCCCTAGCATCGCTCCCAGGAAGCATGAGCTTTTTTCTTTCTTACGTTGTTTCGGTAGCTCTTGTTCGCCGTCATATTTCTTTTGCAGTGCCTCTGAGGGTGTGTTCCAATTATGGCCAGCATCAGAAATGGCTACGTAGACAGCTAATGAGACAAACGGCACAGCTCCGAGGCCATGTCATTGAACGCGCTTCCAACTGTCTTCTGCGATATGAGGTGAGCTTGCGGTGACAAGAATATCTCGAGAAAAGCAAACATTAGTTCCGCATTTTAAGCCTCTGCGCTTGACGACGAAAGAAAGACACGCTGTGACTTACATTAGGGGCATAAGAAAGTGTCTCTACGTTATTTTTTTGTGTGTGAAGACAGACTTTCCTGTCGAGTTTGCAAGCATCCAGCCGTAAATTGCAGGCAGTGATGCAAAAGACGAGCACAATCAGCGTGACTCGTTCCTTACTTCGATACTCTCTTCACGAAGCTGCCCACTTTGACGTCTTTATCAGAAATGGAACGACATTTAAGATGGCCGCTGGCCACTCGGCCGTCTACATTGCCGTCAACAGCAAGTGTTGGAACACAGTTTGATTCGTCGCAATAGTATTTTGTTAGTTTTGTCGCAATTATATAAGTGTTGAGAGCACATTAGAATCATTGCCATTGGGGGCGCCGTTGTGCTGCCAATGGAAATGTTCGCCGCTCGTACCAGGTTCCCCCTTGATTTCCTTCTGTCGCCAGACATATTTTCAAAATGTTTCACTCAATTTACGTGAGATACCTAGTATAATAACACACACTCCACGCGAATACTTTACCACAGTGCCGCTAGATGGCCCAAGCTCTCCAGAAGGGAAGTGCGAGAGAGGATCTAAGTGGGAGCATACACGCCTGAGATGTGACTTGTATCAGCGGTGGCTGTATGGTGTGTCGGTACGTTTCTTCAATACTAACTGCATTAACGTCGACGTTCATCGTGGGATGGGTTCTTCTTTGAAAGTGTATCTCTCTGTGAATTTTTTTTAAATTACAGTGAGCTCTCTAGATTTGTGTACAGCTTCGCCCGAAAGGCGAAGCGCCGATTGAGATGGCAAATTTGTATGCAGCTGTACGAATTAAGGATGTTAGCTTTGTCGGCCACACAAACTTGCAAAAGTTTGCTTTCGGACTAAATTTTAACAAGCATGGTGATAAGCGCGCACGAGCAAAAACGAACACATCTCACTCAACGATCGAACACCCTCGCTATGGAAACGCTCGAGTTAGCGCGGCAGCATCAGCGAGCGAATTGACCTTCGCGCGACCTCGCGCTGCAATGCGAACCAAGCGGTGAGAACACAAGCAGACACGCTGCTATCAGCACTCTGCGCGCCCTGTACCCATCCCAGATCGTTTTTAAGATAGGGCCCGCGCGGCCACACCATACGCAGCCGCCTCCAGAGAAGAACGCCCCGCCCCAGCCTCGCTCCCCTCCACCTGGTACCTTGCGCGCGACGAAAGACGACGCGCTTCATCCCCGCTTCCCTCCCTTGCGCGCGCGCGATTCAGGCACCATCGTCGGCTCATCCCAGCACGCTTTCGCTCGCACAGCACGCGACGCGTGGCGGCAACGTTATCGCCCTTGAACGATGGCGGAAATGCGCCTAGAGTGTCCATATATTGCTACCGCAATGAAAAAACAATTTTATTTAATAATTGTGTAAGATTTGAACACAACGTGGACTATAGGTAGAAGGATAACGAACTTGAATTTGAACATAACATAGACACACTACAGAGACCAATAAGGTAGCTAATTTGGCCCATTGGCATGCAATAAGTATGCACAGGGTTGCGAATACACAAGAAAGAACGACGGTACACAGAAGGCGCCTTATGTGTCCCACGGTTTTTTCTGATGCCGTTGTTCTTTACACGCAACTCCGCACATATATGTACTTACACTATAGAGGTTTCAGTAATTGGTATTTTTTGGTAATATCTGTTCCTTGTAATATAGGCATAAATTTATACGTACGTCTTCCTCTAGTGAATATCTTGAACACGCCGCACTGGTTATCTTGGCTTTGGTACACTAAACGCTCATTTTTATTCCATTCAGTACCTATTGAAGACAAAGAAAGTCCAATCTTTGGATAATTTTTGTTTGCAATGTATTTGACTCAAAAATTGGCTCGCCTGCCTATACCTTATATATATATATATATATATATATATATATATATATATATATATATATATATATATCATGTAAACATTTCACTAGGTTACTGCAGTAGAACCAATTTATTACATTCCTCCGACTAACCTCGTCGTCTCCTTCTGTCTCTCATTACCCTGCCTTGGTGATGTGCATTGTGGCACACACCGAATCGGCTGTCCTGACCTACGCGTTGATAAAACTGTAGCACATTCCCAACTGAAGCCTTTTCGACTTTTTTCACTGGATCCTTGGTAATATTGTAACCAACACTTACGATGGCCGTTTCTATAAAAACTAGTTTATTCTGGGCGAACCTGTGCCCGTCAACAAAAACGTCCCTTGAGCTTCGCTTCTTCTAACGTCGTTCTCTTCTTTGTCGCCTCCTGTCGCGTGCCAGTCCGATTCTCGCGCACGAGCCGCCGGTCTGTCAGCACCGGCCCAGCGTTGCCTTGCGGTGCTTTTCTTGACGCTTGCGGTGTGGTGGCTCTTTTAAACGCAGTTGGGATGTGGCGGTCGTCTTGTGTTCTCGCAATGCTGGCGGCATTAGCCCCCTCCGAAGAAGCATCGTCCCGATGCGTAGAAAAGGCCTATAGAGAAGCCAACTGCTTTAAAAGGACAGTGGTCAGGGGATGGCTGGTGCTAGGCTTGATCGTACGTGCAAATTCCGGTTGTCAATGCCTTTCATGGTAAGGCTTCATTCGTACTACGTGTACGACCTCTGGGCGAGTCCTGCGTCGTGTGGAGCAGACTTGGCCTTCAGGAGTTACCTCGTAGTTTAAGGGACTTAGCCGGCGAAGTACTCTGCAGGGGCCAAAGTAACGGCGCAGTAGCTTCTCCGAAAGACCGGGCGTACGTATTGGCGTCCATACCCACACTTTGTCTCCGGGGTTGTACTGTACCTCTCTTCGCCCTAGGTTGTACCGGTTTGCGTCGACGTTTTGCTGTTGTATGATACGGTGCCTTGCCAACTGCCGTGCTTCTGCCCTTTCTACATACTCACTAGCGTTAGGGTCGTCTTCACTGCTGTTGTTTACAGGTAACATCGCGTCTAGTGTCGTTGTTACTGTCCGACCGTAAACAAGTTCAAATGGCGTGAAATGTGTCGTCTCTTGTACTGCAGTATTATACGCAAAGGTAGCATATGGTAGAATACTGTCCCATGTCCGATGCTCGATGTCCACGTACATTGAGATCATGTCAGCGAGTGTTCTATTGAGCCGTTCAGTCAGGCCGTTCGTTTGCGGATGGTACGCTGTGGTTTTTCTATGAGCAGTATGTGTTAGTTTCATAACAGACTGCATCAAACGGGCAACAAAAGCTGTCCCTTTGTCTGTTATGAGTACTTTAGGTGCGCCATGTCGTAACACTATGTGTGTGACAAAAAACTGAGCCACTTCAATGGCGGTTCCTTTTGTAAGAGAAGATGTCTCAACATACCGAGTCAGATAATCGGTTGCCACCACAATCCACCGCTTTCCTGACGTTGATACGGGAAATGGTCCAAGTAAATCCACTCCTATTTGTTCAAAGGGTGTTGCTGGCGGCTGTATCGGTTGCAGAAAACCTGCTGGTTTGAGTGGCGGTGTTTTTCGTCTTTGACAATCTCGGCATGATTTGACATAGTGCTGCACTGAATTCATCAACTTCGGCCAGTAATATTTCTGGCGGATTCTCGCCAGAGTCCTACTAACGCCCAAGTGGCCAGCTGCAGGATCATCATGGCAAGCTTCTAAGATCTCAGCTCGCAGCGATGATGGTACGAGAAGTAGAAACGTCTCACCAGTGTTCTCGAAGTTTCGTTTGTAGAGGACGTTGTTCCGGATGACATACGAACACAATCCGCGGACGAAAACTCGAGGCACTTTGACTTGTCGACCCTCCAGGTACTCGATGAGCAGGAGTAATTCCGGATCTGTACGCTGGTGATGAGCCATTTCCGTCATATTTACAGCCCCAAGAAATGGGAAATCTTGCTCGTATTAAGGTGACGTAGATTCGATTGGTGCACGTGATAAGCAATCAGCATCATTGTGTTTGAGACCGGACTTGTAAACGACCGTGATGTCATACTCCTGCAGACGCAAACTCCATCTAGCGAGTCTTCCAGAAGGGTCCTTGAGGTTCGCCAGCCAGCACAATGAATGATGATCGCTGATGGCTCGAAACGGTCTGCCATATAAGTATGGCCGGAACTTACTGATGGCCCATATAACCGCCAGGCATTCCTTTTCTGTAGCTGAGAAATTTGTCTCGGCTTTTGATAAGGTACGGCTCGCATAGGCAATAACTTTTTCATCTCCATTCTGCCACTGAATAAGTATGGCACCGAGACCAACGTTACTCGCGTCGGTGTGGATGTCCGTTTCGGCATTTTCATCAAAATGGGCAAGTATAGGAGGACTCTGCAAACGTCGTCGTAGCTCAGAGAAGGCGTCTTCTTGTTCCTTCTCCCGCACAAAAGGGACATCTTCTTTTGTCAGTCGCGTGAGGGGTTCGGCAATCTTAGAAAAATTTTCTACGAAACGCCTGTAGTAGGCACACAGTCCCAGGAAACGTCTAATAGCTTTTTTGTCTCTTGGCTTCGGAAACATTTCTACTGCAGTGATCTTCTCAGGATCGGGGCGGACGCCTTCAGCACTGACAATGTGTCCGAGAAAGCGGAGCTCGCGAAAGCCGAAGTGGCATTTTTCAGGTTTTATGGTCAATCCCGCCGTGCGAATAGCATCCAGAACTGCTCTCAGCCGCTGCATGTGCTGCTCGAATGTAGTGGAGAAGACCACCACATCATCCAGGTAGACGAGACACGACTGCCATTTCAGTCCGGAGAGAACAGTGTCCATCATCCGCTGGAAGGTGGCGGGCGCAGAACACAGACCAAATGGGAGCACCTTAAACTCGTATAGACCATCCGGTGTCACAAATGCTGTTTTTTCGCGATCTCGCTCGTCCACTTCTATCTGCCAGTATCCGCTTTTGAGATCCAGAGAAGAGAAGAAGTAAGCATTGCGTAGTTTGTCCAAGGTGTCGTCGATGCGTGGGAGTGGATAAACATCTCGCTTCGTGACGAGGTTGAGTTTCCTGTAATCAACACAAAATCGTAGGGTGTTATCCTTCTTTTTGACCAGGACTACCGGAGATGCCCACGGGCTATTGGATGGCTGTATCACATCGTCTTTGAGCATTTCCTGTACTTGACTTCTTATCGCTTCTCTTTCTTTTGGAGCCACTCGGTACGGGTGTTGGCGAACTGGTCTTGCAGGTTCTTCGACCACAATGCGGTGTTTTGCGACGGGAGTACGACGGACTTTCGATGAAGTCGAAAAGCATTCCGCAAACTCTGTGACCAAGCTCACAATCTTATCTCTTTGTGGTGATGACAGCTCTCGGTCAATGTCGATGGAGGTAAGGACACTGTCTAAAGTGACAGAAGCTGGTGATGTTGCATGGAGGGTTGACAAATCCGCGAGTTGTACATAGTCATGAAGAGACGCTATGACTGTTCCCTTCGCCACGTGTTGTGCCTCGTTGCCAAAGTTAGTCAAGAGGACGTCCGCGCATCCGTTACGCAGGTGCACTAGGCCTCTTGCCACGCATATTTGCTTCTCCAGTAGCAGCCCGATATTTCCGTCTGCAAGTCCCTCATAGCCACGGAATACGTCGCTCCTTACAACGACAGTCACACTGCACCGTGCCGGCACCGTCACGTGTTCATTCACAATACGGAGAGAGGAAATATGTGGCTGTTCTGTATCAGAAATGGTAACAGCATTTTCTGTGGAAAACAACACGCGTGATTCTTGTAAGTCGATAATTGCGCCATTTGTTTGCAAAAAGTCCATGCCCAGTATAAGCTCACGGGAACACTCAGGGAGAACAATAAAGCTGCTGACGTATGTAAAGCCTCTAATGCCGATTCTTGCTGTGCACATTCCAACGGGGTCGATTAAGTGTCCCCCCGCTGTACGTATTGGGGGTCCGGTCCAATGGGTCAATACCTTTTTCAATTTTCTGGCGAGTACACTGCTAATGACTGAATAGTCCGCACCAGTGTCTATCAACGCAGTCACTTCGAAGTCGTCGATGATGACGCGCAACTCAGAAGTAACGGCGTCATCACTGCACTGGTTCGTCGGTTCGTCACTGCCGTCGTCTTGTCGGATTGGCGATGGAGGGCATTCGGTGTTCCGGGCGTCAGCGGCCTTGCCTCCACGGGTCGCTGGCACTAGTTTTCCCGTCGCGGACTTTGGGAGCGTCGCCTCGGTGAAATTGAAGCGGGACGCGGACTGGGCGACCTATAACGCATAGGCGCTGCCGATCGAGGTTCATGTTGCGGGGGGTTTCGAATAGCTTGGCGCGTGGACAAAAATGCTTCGACTTCATCAGGGCGCTCACCATTTCGGGGGCAAGGTGCATTCACAGAGAAACCACGCAGTCCCACTCGGCGATACTGGCATTCCCGGTATAGGTGACCAGCCTCTCCACAGTGGTAGCAAAGGGGACGCCGGTCTGCAGTGCGCCATACATCGCTTTTACGCGGCCTTCCTTCTGTCATGGGCGGCACAGTGCGCGGAAGTACCTGGGGTATTGTGGCCGTTCGTCCAAAGTCGGTGCGTCCTAAGTCCTGGCGTAAAGCTTGGGCGTACGATATCCGCGGCTGACGCTCTGGCTGTGCGCGGGGCCGTACCTGAGGCTCTGGCTCACAAATTACTTGCCGGACTTCTTCGCGGATGACATCGGCAAGTGAGGACAATGGAGGAGGGCTTTGAGCCAGCTGCAGTTTCTGCAGCTCTTCCCTTACGACGGACCTCACCATTTCGCGTAGGATGTCCATGTTGTTGGAGAGGGCTCCTGACCCAACGTCAAATGATGCGAGGCTTACATCTCTGTTGTACTGCCTCGCTTGCTGCTGCAGCGTCTTCTCCATCGTCGTCGCCTCTGATCGAAATTCGGCTACAGTGCGGGGCGGATTACGAACCAGGCCGGCAAAAAGCTCCTGTTTCACACCGCGCATTAGGTGCCGCAATTTCTTGTCCTCAGCCATGTTTGGATCAGCTCGGCGGAAGAGGTGGTTCATATCCTCAATGTACATAGTCACACTTTCGTTGTTTCTCTGGTTCCTCGCCTGAAGAGCGGCTTCTGCCCTCTCTCTGCGGTCCGTGCTAGGGTACGTAGCAAGCAGCTCTCGCCGGAAGTCGTTCCACGAAGATAACGACGCTTCATGGTTTTGAAACCACGTGCGCGCAGATTCCTCCAGGGCGAAGTACACATACCGGAGTTTCCTTGTTTCGTCCCAACCGTTACATCTGGCGACACGCTCGAAGTTTTCGAGCCAGTCCTCGGCATCCTCGAATGTGTCTCCGTGAAAGGATTCTGGCGTCCGGGGTGAATCAACGACGACGTGAGGAGGCATCACTTGAGTAGCCATTGCACTGGTACCTAGGCTGACTGCTGCCGCTGCCCTTGGTGAATCGGCGAGAGGACCAAACTCGGGGGCCTCACCTCGTATGCGGCGGCTCGTGCGTTGGTGGACCGGCGTTAATTCCGTTGGCTCCAAACTTCGGGGATCCGGGCTACCTTCCCTGGCGCGTGTGGGGCTTGAAGTCATACCCCGCACCTCCACCAGATATGTAACCAACAGTTACGATGGCCGTTTCTATAAAAACTAGTTTATTCTGGGCGAACCTGTGCCCGTCAACAAAAACGTCCCTTGAGCTTCGCTTCTTCTAACGTCGTTCTCTTCTTTGTCGCCTCCTGTCGCGTGCCAGTCCGATTCTCGCGCACGAGCCGCCGGTCTGTCAGCACCGGCCCAGCGTTGCCTTGCGGTGCTTTTCTTGACGCTTGCGGTGTGGCGGCTCTTTTAAACGCAGTTGGGATGTGGCGGTCGTCTTGTGTTCTCGCAATGCTGGCGGCAATATATTGTCTTCAGCAGTCCTAGCTGGCTAGCTGTCTTGACGACATAGCAAGGTCCTGCAAACGGCGTTTCGCATCGAGTCCTTTTCAGAGCAGAATCCACGCGTCTGGTTCAATCTCCGGCATCTTTGTGCAGTGTCTGCGGTCAAAATTCTTTTTCATTGTCGCTTTATATCTTTGTTGCTGATGAGAAGTCTTGATGTTATTTTTTAGATCAATTTGTTTCACTAAGTCAATTCGTGGTCCCATTAGTTCGTGCCAAATGCCGTGATATGTGAGCTGCAACCCAGGCCTGCTGTCTATGATCTGTTGTGATGTGCAATGGTGGCTTCCAAAGCGCATTTCCAGCCGCCTTTGAATTCGGGGTATAATCGTATGTACATGATCAAGTCCCTTATCATTCGCTCTGCAAGGGAATTCGCTTCCAGATCATAAGGTATGTGGGAAGCGAAGAGTGATACTTCTTTTCTGGGCCCAATGTTGCAGTTTTCCGCTTCTAAAGGCTGCGCCAATGCCTGCGACGACGACTCTGACGTCCTTGAGCAGTTCTCGTTCCAGCAATATCACACAGTTTGCGACCTCCTTTCCAGCTTTGGCGGCGACAAAACGCGTGCACTCGTCCACGGCGACAAGGAATGCTTGCGTCCTCCTAGCTCCCTCCCCCTCCTTTTTGATTTCAGGGAAATCAAAATGTAGAAACTCTAAGGGGATAGAACAATACTCTGCAAGACCACCCTGTTTCCTCTAGGCTTCTACTTGGCTTTAACAAGCTGACACTGATGAGAAGTTTTCGCATAGCTTGTGATGTTTTCTTTCATGTTTTTCCAAGTGAACCGCTGGGCTATGTTGTGGTATGTCTTCCAGAATCCGCCGTGTGCTCCTAACTTAGGACTAGTGTGGTGAAGCTTCATGACTGTTAGAACTTTGGTCACCGGGACGTATACTTTGCCATTCTTTACTTCCATCTCCTATGTGCCTTCTTAAAGCTGCAACATGTTTAAATTTCTTGTTGGGTTTCGCGCAGCACGTTGAGTTGAGATAGGACATCGGCGTCTTGATGTTTCTGTCCCGGTGATGTACGAGGTCAAAGCTGAATACTTCTATTTCGCTAACCCATGGAGCTATTCTGCCCTTCGGCTGCGACAGCTCTAACAGGTCAACGCCTGCTTGTCTGTGAACAGCTTGAAGTCGTTACCTTCTAGGTAGTTTCTGAAGTATCTCAAGGCTAACACCAGCGTCAGTGTTTCCTTGTGTCTTGTGCCTTCGTAAAAAGCGGAAGAGTAATAAGCTTTCCTTCGTACTTGGTAGAATCACGCTGGTGGACTATGGCATCTACTCCATACTACGATGAGTCGGTGTAGAGCTGAAAGGGCAGGTTGAAATCGGGGATTATTATTATAGCGTCCGATGAAATGATGCGGACAAGCTCGGTGCTGCTATTCATACGCTCTTCTGACTACATAAATGGCACGCCCTTTTGGGTCAGTACGGTGAGACATTTGGTTTTTCTGGCATAGTCTCTTATGATTGCATGAAAACGGCCCGGCAGCCCCAAAAACACTCAGAGAAAAGGAAAATCCTACGGTTTCATAATTTTCCTAATTCATTGAAAACTCTCTTCCTTAGTGCTTTTCGTTTAACCGTCAAACACCTTTCCGAGGAAAACTACCTGCTTGCAAAAAAAAAATCACTTTTCTTTATGTTAATCTTAAGTCGTGTGGTGCTTAGTGCCTCAAGTACCTTATACAAATGTTCCTCGTGATTTTCCTTTGTCTTGGAGTAGACCATGATATCATCCACATTTATGCTGAAAAATATTCCTGTAAATTTGCTCAGCATTTAGTTCATAATCTTCTGGAACAACAACCCGTAATTGTTCCAGCCGAATGGTAACCGATTATACTCGTACATGTCGAACGGTGAGAGAAATGCCGTAAACTTCTTAGTCTCTTCTTTCTGTGGTACTTGCCAGTACCCCTTGTATAATTCTATACCTGAAAACCATTCCCATTCTCCAGTATCGCGAATGATGTCATCTTCCTACGCATCGGGTATGAAAAAAGATCGCTCTCCTTGTTTAACATTCGGTAATCAGGTCACAGTCGGAATGATTCATCCTCCTTCGGTAAAATGGTAATAGGCGCTGCAGGCCTGAACGCGAGGCGCTGCAGGCCGCGCGTTCAGATCACCGTATGCTGGTGGTGTCGTCACTGCCAGCAGAAGTACGAGCAGTGTCGTCTATGGTTAGTGTTCGCAAAAAAAAAAAGACGTGAATGTCCACGCACCACTTTATCAGAGCTCGGTTTAGTGGAGGCAAGCAATACACGTTTTGACAGGTTGCGAATGGAGAGTCGACTGGCTTCATTCAAGAGTAAACGCAGGTTTTCCGAGTGGAAGTAGTGGGGACCCCTATCAGACAGCCGCTTTGGTTAGAGCAGGGGGCAATGACCCACACAGCGGGCACAACAAAGTGACGGACGGTCACTACAAGGCCATGAAATTTCCATAGTCGTGACATTTCATAACATAAATGATTACATAGCCCCGAAGTATGTGTTGCAACGTATTTGAAACGAAGCATTCGGGAAGAGTTTAATGAAATAATACAAATTTACCAAATTTACTCCTTTGTCTTTGGCACAAAAGAAGCTGGAGGGTGCATGTGCTTTCGCGCATCCATGCTACGTTATTTCAAAAATCTTTATACGCTTGTATTTATTCATTCGTTCTGATTTATTGTAAATTTGCCTGCCACTTCTTGGTTGATCTCTCATTGTGGATATGTGCCATAGTATCAAAACCTTAATCAACACGTGGCAATCAACTCAAAGGCTAGTTGGTGTCGGCACGACATGTAGCGGCCACTTCTAGCCGAATGCCCGGTTCTGCTTGTGTGCATTAGAATGGAGATCAACATTTTAATCTACGCGCGGACACGCTTTATGGCTGAGCCCCCATTGTACGCATGTGCCATAGCCTGTAAGCCATTATCCCCATGAACACGTGGCGATCATTTTAAACAGCCGGTGGGCGCTGGTACAATATGTACCGCCCACTTCTCGGCCAACCACCCATTACAGGTATGTGCCATTGTGTGGAAATCATCGTCATCGTAATGAGCACGTTGGCGCGTCTTGGCTCATCATCAACTGTGGGTATGTACCATAGTCTGGCTATTATCCTTATAATCTACATGCAAGAAGGATTGGGGGCTGGTTGTGGCGTTCTCTCCAGTGACTAGGCCTTTAGAAAATGGTGTCCGTTGCATATAATCGTCTCCCGTGACTTAATCACGCCTGATTGTTCTAAGGTGTTGATGCTTTCTAAGTCGACGTTGATTACTAGTCGTATCGGGGGTTGGGAAGTGAGCAGGGCATGCAGTTTGGCATCGTTGCAAGCCCGTGGTCCGCTTTATCTATGCTCTCCACATGTCCCGGACCCCTGTTGATACCAACTGGATGATCGCGTCTGATTCGCAGTAGTGTGTACTGCTTCTGCGTGAAATGTGAGAGTGATTTGCAGAAACTCGGAAGCCGCAGACCTAAGATGGTGTCACAAAAGTGCACATAGTCAAAGTACGCGCCGCGTATCACCTAACTCAGCAAAGGAGTACGTCGGCCCTCCACAGCTTCGACAGAGGGAGAGAGCGCATATGCCACAGACTACAGACATGGTGAACGGCGACTAGAAGCTTCTAAAGATATGCGAAGAGAGAGGAGAGAGGGGGCGCGCGCCTAAACACCATCTGAGGCCTCAACAGACGGTGGACATAGCGAAAGTGTAAAGCGACAGCACGAGTGTGCGCCTACGGATGAGTCACCTCTCTCCTCAAAAACACCCTTGTTGCCGCGGTCAAAGACGCGAGATATGTCTAGAAAATTCCCAGGCTATGTTCATGCTATGGGAGCACGACTTCGCCGGAAAGCCCGCTAAACGCCGGTGGAGGCTATAAAAGAGCCGTGCTGGAATCATCCTGCAGTCCTGCTCCACCAAGCACAAGCTGACTACGTCTTACCATCCACAGCCTAATGGTCTCACGAAGCGTCTGAATCACACCCTAACCGACATGGTTGCAAATTACGTCTCATCCGACCATACTGATCTGGACCTTGCCCTACCTTATGTCACTTTTGCGTATCATTCTTCGCGTCACGACACTGCCGGTTATTCCCAGTTATTGCTGTTGTTCGGCCGAGAACCCACATTGCCAATGGACGCATCCCTTCCATCCACCGCAGCCGAGACCAGCGAGTATGCAATTGACGCCATCACCAGGGAAGCCCTAGCACGCGAAATTGCCCGCGCTCGCCTCCTGACCTCGCAAGAGAAGCAACAGCGTTTGTATGATCGCCAACACAGAGCCATCCACTTTTTGCCTGGATCTTTGGTACTCCTGTCTCCCTCAACGTGTCATGTTGGCCTGTCAGAAAAACTCCTGTTTCGGTACACAGGCCCATATCGAGTGCTGCGTGCCGTGACTCTGCAGTTGCGTAAGAAATCGTCCCAGTCAGTACCAACGCCTCATTTGTCCCAAATTCCGCTGACGTTGTGCAGGTCGCATGCCTCAAACTATATTACTCTCCTTTTATCACCGACATTTATACGCACCAGGATGGTGCTTCTGCCGCCGGGGGTAATGATACATGCATATTCATGTTTCTTGTGGCAGACGCAGGCGGGCACCCCGACGAAGACGACAGACGCTCTCTGGCTCTCGAGCTGTCGGCTGAACTGTCAAGCGCTGCATTATGCTTTGTAAATACTTTGTAAACTGTCTCCAGTTCTTAATATTTCATTCGCATAACAATATTGCTGCAGCTGCTGGTGATGCCAAGCGTTTCGAAGGGCAGTGGTAGAGCTTTACGGCTCATGAAGGCGTCGGATGGTGTGAAGAGGACCGTTGCATCAAAATGACATCGCATCATACGGGTACGAGGGCGAATGAGCCAGGCGGAATATCTATGTCCTCGCGCACGGCAAGTTTACAAGGGCGATCACGAGCTTCGTGCAGTGGCGCGTCACACAGAAGGGAAAACTCAACTTTGGCGCGTCCACAGTCGATTACGGCTTTATGACGCGATCATCCGAGGGTGAGGAGATGGGAGCAGGTGGGAAGAACACTAAACTCGGCGATATAAACAATGCAGTGAATATGCACACGTGCAATACAGGCTGCGTGTGGGGCAATATGCTGCGCGCTTGCCGTACGAAGCGACAGCCCAGGAAACAACGTGATCACCTTGCACAGTGAACGGCACTGTTTGGCGGCTATCAGAGAAACGGCTGCGCCGGCATTCAAAACAGCGAATGTAGGAACACCTTCTATATAAATTTCGATCACGTTAGCAGGACCAGCGCGAGGACTTAGACAGTTCGAACGAGATGCAGTTCTTGCCTCTTGAACTGCGACGTTCGGTTTTACAGTTCGTAGGGTGCGGGTCGCCGACGCATAGAGGAGAGCGGGTGACGGCGATGGGATGGCGAGCGACGCGGCGGAATTTCTGGGAGGGCAGCACGAGCATACGATTGGAGGGAATGAGCGGCGTATTGGCGGAAGGGCTGGCTGCCGTACTGCAACGGCTGAGGGGCATCACCGAACGCTTGAGGGCGACGGCGGCAATGTCGGGCGATGTGTCCGGGAGTGCAGCAGGAATAAAAAATTCGACGATTGTCAGGCGCGCTCCAAGGATTAGCTCTCGGTGCGGTCCAAGATGCAACAAGGGCTTCCGGTGGCACCGGTTGGGACTGGGTCGAAAAAGGCGGCGGTGGAGGCCTTCGTACTGCTTGCGCATAGATAAGAGGCGCGGCCACAGGGAGGACTGCCGGCGCATAGATGAGAGGCGCTGCGACAGGCTGCACTGCCAGCGCACTGTTGAGGTTGGCGGCTGCAGGCGGCTGGTGGTGTGCACAAGGGACAACTTGAGCGACCTCTTCGGAAATGAGGGTGCGGAGCGTGTCTGGAAGATGGGAGGTGGGATCCTGAGTGAAGGGGACTAAAGAAAGTTCGCGGGCAACTTCCTCACGAATGAAATCTTTGACCTGCTGGTTGTGCATGCTGTCTAGGCTCGCCAACGAGTCGTCGCTTCGCCGAGGACGCCAAGTCGAAGCGTGTTGCTTCCTTACCTGATCATAACTTTGACATATACATGCGACTTCGGAAACATTGCGTGGATTCCTGGCTAGGAGTATCTCGAATGCGCCGTCATCAATGCCCTTGTGGATGTGGTGAATTTTCTCAGCTTCGGGCATGGCACCGTTGACTCGTTTCAAAGGTCCACGACGTCTTCAATGTAGCTCGTGAACGTTTCTGCCGTCTGCTGTGCTCGGGTGCGCAAGCGCTGTTCAGCGGGAAGCTTGCGAACAGCGGGTCGGCCGAACAATTCCGTAAAGGTTGTCTTGAAGACCAACCAAGTAGGCACGTCACTTTCTTGGTTTTGAAACCAAAGTGGTGCAACGCCAGCCAAATAAAAGATGATGTGGGTTAACATAGCTGGATCATCCCAGTTGTTGTGCGCGCTCGCCTATTTGTGAGATCCCTGCTAAGATCTTGTAAAATATCGCAGTATCTATAAATAAATAAAAATAAATAAGGACGTAAACCGGTCTTCGACGTCTTCGTCGTCTGCACCGCTGAAGGTCTTGGGGTCCCGTTGTCGTGGAACGCCGGGGCAAGTTGCGGACTGTGGCGTCGGCACCGTTTGCAATGAGCTGTCGGTCATGGCGGGCCGTAGCGTTCTTGATCGCAGCTCCAGAGTTTCAAGCAGCAGGGTCCGGAGCCCAGCGCGTCTGCCAATTCAGAAGAGGCTCAATAGCGGCTCCTCATGCAAAGGCACAGCGACCGGGAACGGCGAGGCAGCCTGAAGCGCCGTCAAAATATTCGTGAAGTGCCTGCTGGGATTTATCGCTCACGGCCAACGCCACTGACACCGCCGACACCGGCTTTTCTGCGACACGAGCTCCTTAACGCTGTCGCGTTAAAAATATTCCAGCAATCACCAGCGCGAGCCGAGCCGAGTGGAGCCGCGAGTTGGCGATGCGGCTGTACAGCGAGACGCGTCTTCTTCGCAAAGCAAAGAATATGAGACAGCAATCACCGCACCGACTGATAGCGATACAGTGCAGTCAGCGCCTTCACAGAGGAGGGGCAGTATGGGAGGTGCATTATGAGCGGCATCGGAGCCAGCTCTGCTGTAAAAGAGCTTTTGAAGGACTTGTGAGTGGTAGGCATATTTAAATGGGCCCCTTGCAAAGGAATTATTACTCTTTGTCAAGCATCATATAAGGTTGACACATGACTAATTTGACAGAAACACTAAATGACAGACTACAATAAATAATCACAGGTTGTCATGTAGATTTCGACTACAGAAGAGAAAACAAAGCTTGCAGAATCCGTCTTCTGTCTGCATTGCTTCTAAAACATTTGCCACAGCCATTTGCCCATTTAGCAGACAGACAACACTAAGCCGACTTCAACAGTCAGTTGTTGCAAAATGTTTGTTTAGAATAAATTATTCCAGAATACCGAATAGTTCTCTTTCGCATACAAATTTTAGTGCGTAATACTCGATTCATATTCGAATTTTCGAATATTGGCCCACATTTGCATACCACCGATTCTACCAGTGCGGGGTACCGGTATCAATTGCTTTACATGTATAATTCGAACGGCCAGTACGCAAGTGTTTAAAGGTCATGGCTTTCCAATCCATTAATGGCTTTCTAATCCTCCAAGATTTTCTTACTGTTGTTAGATATACGACCTTATAGAGAAAAGTATCTATTTTTAAGATGGAGTAGTGCTACATGGTGTCAATTTCAACAATCCGCAATACCGTAGCTGCCGCGTCAATTGCAAATTAAATATATGATATTCAATATTCGTTTTAATGTTTTGCAACACTCAGAAGTGGACCACCAAATAATACTCTAAATGAGCTTAGAACTTTCCTCAGAACTCAAGCTATATAAAGATAAGGTCAGCGCTAATAGAGTCCTGGGCATTATTTTTGAATATACACACTGTAAAAAGAGTTATCGGGGTTAACGTTGTACGACGCGAAAAATGGAGGGATCTAAATTCAATTTTGGAGGACGTTTGTGAGAGAACAAATACCCGTACAAGATGTCTGCTAATGATACATAGCGTTCTACCAAAAAATTATTTACTTTGGTACTTAACATATGTGGCTTTGAGGTACACTTTACAAGCAATACTTTTTATGAATTTTAGCAGAGAGCATAAACGTCTGACCTAATGAACCAACCAGAAGTTCATCGTAGTTCTGAGTCCTTCGCCGGTGCCAAATCGAATAACTTCCTTCCAGATAACTATCAAACCATTCCCTGCAGACAATATAAGCATCTATATTAACGTCGATCCTGTTACTACTGATCTAAATATCATACCCTTTACTCCTCATGAAATGTGAACGTTCAAATATGAGTTTATTTCCCATGGCAACCAACTTGATATCCTTTCTGCAGAATAAAGTTGATCCTGTAGTGCTGTTGTAGGTCCATATGGTCTCATCCACGTTGAGAAACTAAAAGTAAGGCGATAAGAAAATGCAAAAGTATTCATGCGTAATGAGGATATTCTGGAGAGATTTACTTACTTCCTCTTAGCAATACAATTGCAACTATACAGACGTACACTATGGAGACAAACCATCATTATGAAAGAAGCGACAAATTCCAGCATTTTTTACTCTGCACGAGCCTCGTGGATATATGCACTAAAGAGGATGCGCGAACAATATAACCATGAAGTGACCTTTTCATACAGTCAAAGTATAAACGTAGTGTAGCGTGAAGCAGATGTTGAATAGGGTTTTAGAATCAGGGCGCATATTGATTGTGGCAGTGATAAATCGGAACCTCTCTGTAAATGTAACATGATTTCGTTAGATTGAATATAGTCTTGGCTTCGATGTTTCAAATAATGCTAGCTGCCTTTAGCTGTGGATATATATATATATATATATATATATATATATATATATATATATATATATATATATATATATATATATATATATATATATATATATATATATATAAAATTCGCTGGAGTGTGCGGGTGTAAACACAGAAAAGCGAACACAGAAAATGAGTCACCTGTGTGGCGACAAGGAAGCACAATTGTAGCACAAGAGCCGTAGACTATGACATAAAAATACATTTCAAACTGCACCTATACACACAAAGTTCAACCCAAAATTAAGCTAATAAGCATGTACAGACAACGGAATGTAAATTGTGAGCACTTTTATGAAACTTGATTTCTTCATCTTTACACACTAATCATTCTTTGTGGTAACCTTCGCCACTGGTCGCCGCTTGTGCTTGGAAAAAAAGAGCGTCGGTTGCACAATAGGCAGGTGAGTGGTGGAAGTTCTGAGCTGTTTCCACGTTCTCTGCACCCTGTTCGGGTCTGCTGCAAAATTTTTGCAGATTTTGGCGTTTATAAAAACCAATTCTTATGCCTTTCTGCGCACGCTATATATAACGTATAGAACGCAAATAGCCACTGTGCATTTTGTTACAAAAACCAGCCCTCGATCGGCAGCGTTGGCAAAGATTACCATCAAAGTTAGTTACTTGCATTCTCAGTCATGTTTTGACCCTCCCCAAAATGCCGAACCGCACCTAAACAGTTTTCATTTCTTTAAGTACGCGAAGAAGCATCACAGTAGAAAGGTATATACATGGTCAAGAATGATTTTAAACGTGCGCAGAACCACGACGTCTTTTACGACGCCATAACTAGCGCTACAAGTTATAAATGAAAATGTTCATTAGTTACCTGCCTTGCTGTAAAACTAAAGCAGTTTGCCGAAGAAACGTCAGAAAAGAACAGCTTTGAGCCATAAGACTAATGGTACGACAAGGGTCCCTCGGGCGTACTCGAGAAGGAAAACTCAACAAAATTTCAAGAGCGGTCCGCAGCGATAACTATAATGAAGGTAATTGAGCTTCTCTACTTTTGTTAGGTAAGGATTCTATTATTTGTGGATTGCAGTTTCGACGTCCACATCTTCATAATTGTAAAATGATGTGACAGGAATGAACTACGCTATTCTCATTGGATCGGTAACGAAGCGTTATTCCAGCATTACTCTATTTGCCATGAGCACACGTTGTCGCAGTATCGCCTCGATGGGAACCGAATCAAATGCGCTTCTTTTGCTGTGAAATGGTGCATTAACGCCATGGGAGCAGATGAGGCAGTTGTTACGGCAATGGTGAGCATGGCCGATCTGCGACGGCTGTGCTGAAGCAGGCATGCTACACCACATCACACTAATCACTGACGCAAGAAAAGCATGTATGTGGCATGTAGGCGTGCTCATGCCCGACGTATACTAACGCTAAACTGGGAAGAACCAACAGGAAACGTCCAATGTGATTTCGTAAAAACAGTGGCAGATCCGTCTAAAGTACGCGTAATAAAGTATGAGCAGCCGTGTGAATATTACCTATCAGAATGTTGAATTTGCTTTCACCGTTGCGCATCCCTCTTTCTATGTCATCATCCCTCATCACACCTTTACGTCCCCGTTCCCCCTCGCCCTCTGCAGAGTAGCAGGCTAGAGCGCGTTAGCTGAGGCTCAACTACTCAAGACTAGAAGATTAAAATAAAAAAGAGAAACAACGGTCCCGAACACGGCGGAAGCGTTTACCTAAGTGCCGGAGAGCTGGTAATGACTGAAAACTAAGCTAGTTTTTTGGTGGGCGAAAGAATTCAAGTTAATGATGATGCATGAGCACAACTGATAGTCACAGTGTGATGAAATTTACGGTGTAGGCAAAGAAAGAGAGAAAATGTCGCAGACTTTGTCGAAAGTGGCAAATTTTCCGAGAAGGAGAGAACACGTGGAGTTTCGTGGCACAGGGCAACTCAAGCAGAATAATTCACTTTTTTCCTTACTAACGCTGGCATTGGGACAGTTATCAAAGAGGATCAAACATGCGACATAATTATGAATGTCGTCGAGGCTAAATAAACAGCGTTTATGGGGCGTCCGAGATGGGTGCTGCATATTTTAGTTTAGCGTGCACTAAGCTTTTCCCTAAGGATAGCACAAGATCGTAAGCGCAAGGGCTACGTGTGCACTGTCTGAACGCTGGTGGGCGAGTCCTCTGCGCAAGCAGGTGTTGTTAATGGGGTTGACGACACAAAGTGGCAAGCCACAGAATAATGATCTGCCAAACGCTGTTTTATTACACAGGAGTCTATAGAATACTTTGAAGTACGAACCAAAATATGATCTATGCATGAACTGACTACATGCCTATTCACCAGGTCTTCTCTGGTCGAAATGTTTATGGTATTTTCAATCCCGTGGGTAGCTAAAAGGGATAAGTAGTCCGCTATCGCACCCTTTGTGTGACAAAGAGCATTTATGTTGAAATATTCAACTAGGCATACTTCATCCACCGGGTTGAATCGTTGTAAGAAGGCTTCCAATTCTATTAAAAAGTGACTGACACTATTTGATGGAGGATGATAAAACACGAATAGAGATAGCAGGAACTGCCCCTGAGCCACTTTGATAGCAAGACATTCCGCAAAAGTGAATTAAACATCAATGTGTGACACGTCATACACGTATTTGACAAAACTAGCAATCCCTCCTCCTCGCCGATGTGATCGTGTTACAAAGTGCGCTTGATAACCGTGTAGAACAAACGTATCCAGGCCTGTATCTGCGACGTTAATTTCGGTAATAACAAACAAATCCACAAAACTAAGTGTTGAAGTGACAATCATTGCAAGTTCGTCCCGGTATTTCCGCAAGCTTCTAATGTTAAGATTATTAATTATGAAGTTACCTTTCGACTTGTGACTGCAGTTGTCACAGAAAGACTGAAATTCGGGAAACTTTTGGCAGGTGCTTGCCATTATGTTAGACAACCTTTTCAACGTCTGGTAGCATGTTGATTCGTATCAGAGCCGAGGATTCATCTTTATTCGCGAAAATGTTTCCGGCTTTGACCCATGTGAACTTGTATACCTTTTTTTTTGGCTACTGTCCTTACTCGCCAAAACAATTCTCAATTTTGCTTGGTGAAATTTTCATTGAAAAATAGTTTTGGCAACTTATGAGAGTGATCGAGCTCCTGCAACTTGCCACGAACCTGGAACCATCTTTCTTTAGCCGTAACAGACGTGAAGCGCACTAGAACTGGAGGAATCGAATGGCGTTTTACTTCTAAGCGATGTAAGCCATCACATCTTGTTCCTTGTCAGCCACCACATCTGATAGGGTGAAATCCGCCAATCCCAGTTTATAAGCGAGCTGCCCCAACGTCTGCTTCAAGTCTTCGTGATGTTCTTGAGGACGGCCGTGAATTTCCACATTAGCATTGCGGCTATATTGCTCACTGTCATTTTGAACATCGTACAGACGCTGAAGCTGCTCTGCCTGCATTTGCACTGTACAAGATAGAGCAGCAATCTCAAATTCGTACTTTGCATTTTGAGTCCTGAATTCGTTTAGCTGAGTGATAACCCAGTCGTACGTATTCGTCATAAATATCACGGCTTCCTCCAGATGGTCAACGGACTGAGTTAATTTCGAAAAATCTTCTTTGAGGCCTAGAAGTGTGCCCACTTTTTGAGTCAGGAATGGTAAGAGAGAGAAGACTCTCTTTTATGTCCTTGAGCTCAGCCTCCAGTGACCCGTTCGGGATCGCGTTATCAACCACATAAGAAATATCAGACTGTGAAGTGGAACCAGCCCGGCTCTTTGTAATTCTACAGGTTATGCAAATCCAAGCTTCTCTTTTAGAGAACCCTATTGTGGTGAACGTGTTTTGGGCAATACCAGAGCAAGACTGGCTTAAGTGATAGGAATGGCTACAGCTTGAGCACTTCATTAACTTTCCGTCAGTGGGCAGCTGTTTGTGACACACAATGCAATTTTCATCATTGCCCGACATGCTGAATTCATGAGGTAGCAACGAAATTGCAATCAACAGCCAAAAATTGCAGTCGGCGGCGATACAACCAACAAAAAAGTAACAGTGTCGCAACACTCTACTTGTTAAAAAACGAGGTATGAGGTATTAGGAATAATAATAATAATAATAATAATAATAATAATAATAATAATAATAATAATAATAATAATAATAATAATAATAATAATAATAATAATAATAATAATAATAATAATAATAATAATAATAATAATAATGATGATGATGATGATGATGATGATGATGATACCTATACATACAGAGATGCGTCGACTGAGGTAAAGCACACCACGGCTTCACTACTCCTCATTCTTCATAGAGTGAAAGGGCTCATGAATATTATTGCCTACTCAGAGGAATAATCTAAAACACTCACAATATCTTTCCGGTGCCCTCACAGAATAAAAGCAGGTAGCACGTATGAATTTGCAAAGAATGGAGACCACTTTACAACTGATGAAGAACGAAATATTGAAATGGTGACGGATAGTTATGTTTCTTGTAAAATATTACTTATTCGAGCGCTCCGTAATTCGAAAATTTCCTAAACAAATATTTCAAAGCCTTACATTCAGGAAACGTTGCAAGCGGTCCCTGAAAAGTGGTCCCGGATTAACCAACCAGGAGCGCCGTAGTGCAGGTTGACATCGTCAAGAATGAAACTGGCTACTTCAGTAGCACAGCTGGTGGGAAGTACTCGCGTCACAGTGTACCGCATGGCGCGACTGCAGCTAATCTATTGACAGTGATCGACACAGACAAACTCCGTAGGAGATCGAGTCCACCCGAAGGAGATGTTCATCAAAAAATGTGTGCGAGCTGAATGCTGGCAGGAGGTTGTAGGGCTGGTGTCTTGCGTCTCTGATGGAGGTCAAGTTGAAATCTACTGTCGGACAGAAAGGTGCAGACCAGGCCAAGACGCGCCGGCGGATGCGATCACGTGAGCGCGATACACCTAGCTTTGCGGTGGTTGTTGCATTGTGAATCTGGTTCAAAACAGAAGAGAGAAGATGCGTGGGAGCAACAATCAAGATCTCAGCACCGTCGGGACGAGCACTGTGTCAGTATGAAGCTTTCTCGTTCTGAAACACAAGCAGCCGTAGAGAAGGGTCAGGTTGTATATAGTCATGACCATCTGTAATAGGCCGCAAAGATTACTCGCGGTGCTTTTCGGCAGCAATGTGGACGAAGTCAGTAATAGATGGAATGAAGGCTTCAGGTTCATCTTTAAATTTATCAGCGGGATTCACTGGGCAGCGAGAGAAGCAGTCGGTGTCCTGGCGAAGCCATCAAGATTTGTGCAACACAGAAAACGTATATTCTTAGAAGTGTAGTGCTTAACGGGCAAGGTGACCAGTGGGGTCCTTCAGCGAGAAAAGCCGGAAAGTATGATTAGAATATTGCGAAGAGCCAGAGGAGAGCTAATCACTCGTGCTCCGTGATGGTAAAGAGTTTCCTCCGAAGGCGGCAGGAGGCAGCTTTCGTAGGTGACCAGAGGCTCAAAAGCAGCAGGGATTCACATGGGCACTTCATGTAATCAGTCTAAGCTGGATAAAATTCAGCGGCTTGCTGCACGATTTATTTTTAACAAATATCGTCGCTCCCACTCTCCTACCCAGTTATGTGAACTTGCTGAACTTCCCTCTCTAGAGTCTAGAACTGAGTATGACCATTTGAAGTTTCTGTTTCTTATTATGCATGGCCATGTTAAAATGAATAAAGATGACTATTTTCAGTTCTCTCCTAGTAAGAATTTTCGTCATCGCCACAGCATGGATATCACTGCTCCTACTACTCGCAACGATTGTTTTGAATACAGCTTCTTTACGAGAACAATAGAACAGCGGACTCTATTATCAGACTCATTGGTAAGGACGTCATCTATACACGTCATCTATACACGTCATCTAACTCGGCCAAATGTTAATGCTGTGATCACCTGGGTATTATATTACATGCTGTATTTGCCATGGTATTACTGTCAGTGGATTCCCAAAAATGCACTTTATTTTCTTTATCCTGTAAATATTTTGTTGGTTGTATTGTGACCTACCACTGCTGTAATAGCCCGAAGTTGGGCTCACAGTATCGTTAAATAAATGAAATAAACAAGTGAGAGAGAGAGAGACAGAGAACTTAGGTGTAGTATGTCTATAGTCGGGCACTCAAATCTGTTGCCCTCAGGTAGCGTAAAAGCGCTCGAACTGCTTTCTGGGCATTCGTAGCCCGCACTGTGCAGGTTTGTGCTCCGCGACGACACTTTCTACCGCATCAGCTTACGCCCTGAAGGACCAGAATTTTTACTCGTTGTACCCTGCCATCTTCGGATATCAGTTGTTGACCAATTGCATGACGCCCCTACTGCAGGCCGCCTCAGCGTTTCGCGTACTTAAGACTGCGTACGACACCGATTCTACCGGCCAGGCGTGTACCGTTCTGTGCACTGTTACGTTGCAGCGTGTGCGCTCTCACAGCGCCGCAAGACACCTGCTGCGCAGCACGCTTGACGCCTTCACACCGACAATGTGCCCTCAGAACCATTTTTTCGTGTCGGTCTCGATGTGCTCAGCCATTTTCTGATGTCGAAATCTTGAATTAAGTCGGTTATTGTCGTGACTGAGCACACTACCCAGTACGTGATCAGGCGAGCTTGGCGCACAAGCTGTGCAACTGAGGTGGCAGATTTCCTTTTACATTACGTCATCCTCCATCACGGCGCACCCCGGCGGCTCCTCACTGATCGCGGCCGCGCCTTCTTGTCCCGACAAGTATAAGACCTACTTCACTCCTGTTCCGCCGAGCACAAGCTTTCCGCCGCCTACCACGCGCAGGCAAACGGACTGACAGAGCGGCTCAATTGCACGTTGACAGAAATGCTGTCTGTGTGCGTTTCTGACGATCGCAGTGATTGGGACTACATGTTAGCCTTTGTGACCTTCGCCTATAATTGGTCCTGTCCCGAGACAGCTGGCTCTTCACCCTTTTACCTGCTGTTCGGCCCCCAACCTTCTTTGCCCTTTGACACACTGCTGCCGCCCTCGATGAAGACTTCCACTGATTATGCTCAAGACGTCTGCGCCCGCGCTGACACGGCACGCCAGATGGCTGCCTTCCGGCTCACTATAAGTCTCAGACCGCACATACGATCTGGTACGACAGCCGACATCGGGACGTTCTATTTCCTTCTGGGCTCCGTTGGCCCGCAATGGACAGCCTGTCACTGTGTCGGCTTGGCTGAAAAGCTGCTGCTGCACTACATAGGGCCCTCGAATATGTTGATATTGAATACAATATCATGAATACATGATATTGCGACGGCTTGGCGATAGGCGCTACGAGATCGGTCCGCTGGGCTCTCACATCTCCACGGGCATTCTGCACGTGTCCCGTCAGAAGCCTTACTTCGTCGCGAGTTCACCTCCGTTATAGTTAGCGCCGAGACGGCGCTTTACAGGCGGGGGTTATGTTACGGAGCAACCAAGAGTGACGCCCGTCAGAAGAAGACGACTTGACGTGCTGAGGTCGAATTGGTCTCGACAGCCATCTAGTTTACGTGTCGTTGCCTATCTTGTAAATACTGTACATACATCTTTATAAGTAACTTCTGCAATGTACTAATATATCTGGAATCTGGAGTGATCACCAGAAGTTGTTCAAGCTGGACATAACTTGAGACCTCACCAGCCATAATTTCCGAATGTCAATATGTATCGTAAATAAGTTACATTAAAATATAACTAGTGATATTTTATTAGTTATTTAGGCGTTTGCAACATTCGCGCAAATATTGTACGACTTGTAGAATAACCTAGTTCTAGAAGCACAATTGTCCTCCATGCCACCGTCGATGATTAAACGTTCTGCTACAGTTAAAAAATGCCCCATAGACCGTTCATTCGGCAAGGGGGAACGCACCCACGAACCAGCGCGCAGCGCCGCTCCCCTCCTCGCCATTGTATTCAAATATGGCGGTATCTCCCAACTACAGCTTGGAAAGGTAGCGGTGTCATTGGAACCTTGTGCAGTTCTAATGTGTTCAGTCTATGCTTGCTACGACGCAAGATGACTAATGTCAGTGGGCTACAACACTGCTGTATTTGGCTGCAAAGATAACTTTCTGATATGAAGCATCTTCAGCAGTGGCCAGTCTGTGGACATCGCGTCTGCGTTTGCATACAAACGTCGTCTTTGTATTCGCCAGTAAAAACAGAAAGCACTGGATTGCACCAGCTTTATCGCGTGCATGTTCAGTAGGTCTTAATTCCAGTGAGCGCACATCGACGAACTAGGCACCCATGATCAAACTGGAATGTGAAAAAAGGGTGCGTGTTCGAGTCGGCCAAGTAGTGGGAATACACGAAGAAATCTTCGTGCACGAACGTAAAAGTTATTCTGTTCAAATGTGTTCTGTGAATATATTGCTTAGCAACTAACGTTCTAGTGGAAGTTGACCAGGGACGGATTATGAAAACATTGCGTGCTAAAAGAAAATGTAGGCGCATTCTGTACAGTTTTGCAAACAAAGCCGTACCTGCTGGCCACTAGTTCACATGGGCTCTCCCGTGCTTATGAATCTCGCCGGCAAGCTGTCTGGTCCGTGCCGCGCATTTTCGCAGTGCGTCACATCAGACAAAAAAAAAACTGTTGCACAGAGTATTCTTTTTTTGCTCTCTTGAGTAGGCGAGGAGCCCTTGCACAGCCACCACTCGAGACCGAAGAGTGCGCATCTTTCAACGCGTCACGTGCGTCTGGTTGATTGTGGCATATTGGCGGCCACTATCACCAGGTCGCTTTATTGAGCACTCCATATGAACCACCCTTCCGGTCGAGTTATCTTAGAGTTCCCTATATTGTGAAGCTTGATGCCCGGATGCCAGATAAATAATGCTTAGAAAATCGTACCGCGAAACTTTTAGGAGCACGAAAGCTAGCAAAACATGTTTTGTAGGAGCTTCGCTAGTTCCGTGAATTGCTATGTAAGCTCGTGCGGCGCAACGCATGGTGCACGGACACTCCTCCGATTGCTTTTACCTTAAGCCAGCAGACGGCTGGACACACAATACATAGCGAAAATATTCAGACTTGACTCGCGTCTTATTTCGACTGCGGTGAGCGCCTTCAGACCCGTCACGGTTCGATATTTCGGCTATACCTTAGCTCAAAGCTTAGTAACGACGCGCTAAGAAGTTTCCCAATCACAAGAACTTGTTCAGACGCCTCAGCGAAACGCAAAAACTTGGAATACATCTTTCAGAGCATGTTGTTCGCTGTGCCGCCGCTTGCGCGATTCCTCATACTAGCATTACGCCAGAGGATAGACAGCGCTGTGATCGCGAAATTCCGATGCCTTGAACAAAAAGGGGGAGATATGCACACGAATATTAGTTGAGGTACCAAGCAATCCATCCTTAGTAGCTCTACCAAACCCCGGAAAAAAGACAGTGAAAACCGTATTTTAATGGTTCGCTGACCATTACAATACTCCCTTACGCGAAATATGAGCACAGCTCTCTACGTGTTTAATTTCGCGACATAATGGCTGGTGTGGACAATCTGTCTCGTGCAGCACGTTGCAAACGCTGCAAATCGTTGTGCAACTGCCTCACGAATCGGGAAATGGCGATATCCAGAGCGGGGATGACGTGTAGGCGCGGTTCGTAGCAGCCGCCGCAAAAAGACCTTCGCTTATGGTGCACTCTTTCTCCATATGTGGCATCGGTGGACGGGGAACCCGAATGACATCGGTAAACCAACGGCGGTGTGCTACTTTGGTAATATCGTAGCGGTCGTCACCGCAGAGCCCGGCTTGCGCGGCACTACGCTCTTTTTCTCACTCTTTTGCCATACCCGGCTCTTCTGCTTTCCATCTCATGATTCACTTTACCCTCATCCTTCATCCTTACCCTCATCCTTACTTTACCCTTCATCATCCTTACCCTCATCCTTACCCTCATCCTTCACTTTTCTCCTCGCGCTATCCTTGCTATTGCCATGCTTCAAAACCTGCGTATACGCTCCGCGTTCGCTCATTCATCCTTCACTGTGCTCGTTCACTCGGTTGCGCCGAGGGACGCCGAGATCTGCTAGGGATGCCGGAGATCAGCGCAGGAATGGGCGCCTTAAGGCCGCTCCACATTCAGAGTTTTTACCGTCGTTTTCTGGCTTTGTGCCTCTCGGCGTCATCGCATGAACGCCGTCAGAGGAAGTGTCCAGCCACACGAGCAGCACGCGGACCAGCGAAGATCGGTCTGTGCTCATTGAGCCGCTTCCGATGGCGGTGGCGAGATATGGTGTCTCTAGAGCGCCACCCCAGGCGTCCACGGCGATTTACGCCGGGTGACGAAACGCCGGGAAAACGCTGAATGTGGGACGGCCTTAAAAGCTGTGGTGTAAAACACCTTGCAAGATTTCATGATCGTGGTGGATGGCACTGTGCTACGGAGCAGGAGAATGAGTTGAGTGCTTGACGTCGAGAGAACGCATTTTGCAGTGAAACTATCTGTGGCTGGGCTTCCGTGAAACATTCATGTGTGTGATCAAAACTATCATCTGCAATGGGTCATAAGCCTCCAAGCAAGCAAAGATGGAATGGCTCATAGTTCTGTAAGGGAAATGCTACCAGCATTAAGCAAAGTGCAGCCAACAGCACTTAGGTTTTTTTTTCTAATCATACATACAAGATAGAGAACTGCATGTCGAAAAGTGCGATCATCAGTGGCTCATACTTGCGGAAGCAATGGCTTATACCCCCTTAAGTAAGCAAAAAGCACAATGGCTCATAACGCCGTGAGAATCCAGTCGTTTGTGAAGAGCACATGCAACACCAATCCAAGTCGCTCAACTATTCAACGGCGGACTTGTATAGATTTAACTTTGACCACTATTCTGTCCAAGGTTATAACCGAACCAATGAGTGCATATCTGAGTAATCGCAACGCTATATATACTGCAATTGCAAAATGATGAGAATAAGTACATTTACCCTTGTCTAAGCCTGTGGGATATGCTGCGGCTTCGTTGGTGGTCCACCTTCACAGACTGGAATGACCCTTCAATTTTTCTTTAGGAGTGTGGAATGTGCAAAGGCTTGTGTACCGTGCTTCGGAAGCACGTAAAATAACACCAGGTGTGAAATTGAAAGCAGTTCCTATGATGCCCCTGCTACGTATATATATATATATATATATATATATATATATATATATATATATATATATATATATATATATATATATATATATATATATATATATATCATTTACATTCCAAGGATTGCAACGTACTCTTTCTTTAAATTTCAATGCAGCTACCTAAAAATAGACACAATTTCTGACAAAAGCAATGTTCACCTTTCTTATATCCGTTCGGGGCCCTTTAGCCTGATAGGCAGCTGAATATGCCACCAACACAGCGATCACAAGAGTTATTTCGATTTTGGGTCCTGCCATGACTTTCCTCCTGTAAGTGTCTTCAGATTAAGCTGAATCAAAAAACGAACCTCCACACACCGTTCATTGAAGTCTCATAGAGCTTGTCATTGACTTATATAGGTCTCAACATGTGGAGCCTACACTGTAGCGGTTGTTTACCTCTGTTTCCTGAGTTTCATGACGTCTAATCGTAACATTTATAACGTCACCTCCTAAATTCCACTCTCTTACTATCAGAACTGACCCATGCTAAAGAACTTAATTGTGGATATGACTTTTTGTAGATATCGTATAATAGTTTCTCCCAACTTCACGGGCAACCTTTAACATGGAAATTTCCGCATTTCCCACAGGAATAGGTCGGTAATCTGAACCTAATGTGGAGGGGCAACTAGCAGATGGCTTGAAGAAATGTGTCGCTAGGCGAACTTTAGGCCTGACGGAAAGGTTGTGGTTGGTGGTATGAGTATAAAGTTCATGAATTTGACAAAGATGTGAATGATTCCGGCACACTGGAAGGTTCATTTGGGCTTTTTAATGGTCATCACACAGGCGTGATGGGAATAATTATGAGAATTGAAAGTTGTCTATTGAACGAAGACAGCGCAATTGAGATTAAGCTCGGAACTGGTCAGAGAATTCATTTGAAATGCACACTAAAGTTATAGGCACTACCAATGAGAACTGTGGGTTAATAATCATATAGGTACGTGCAAGACCTGTTCACGAAACCTATTGTTTAATGTAATGGTTCAGTTATTGGAATGCTGAATTTCAGTACTCGACACCCGCCGTGGTTGCTTAGGGGCTGTGTTGGGCTACTAAGCAGGAGATCGCAGGATCAAATCCCGGCCTTGGCGGCCGCATTTCGTTGGGGCCGAAAAGAGAAAACACCCGTGTACTTAGACTTAGGTGCACATTAAGGAACCCAACGTGGTCCAAATTATTCCGGAGTCGCCCTTGCAGCGTGTCACATAATGAGATCGTGGTTTTGACACGTAAAACCTCATATTTTTTTAGCAGTCGAAGCGGTTTAAGCTGAAACTTTAGGTAGGTGTGGATAATTTTCTAAACCGGTTAGTGCCACAGTCCGGCGCACTAATGAGCTTGTAGGGCGCAATGAAATGTGAACCACCTGACGTTACATGGTTTATTTTTTCTTCAAAAGGCTATATAATAAGTGTGTTTATGAAATAAATATGTCAGGACCTGTGCCGTCTTGGAAGTTCATGTAAGTTTTGGCTTCCCTTAACAGCCGGCACACTTCTGGAAAAATAGTTTTTGAGACACCTAGGCACGATTCTTTATATCCTAGGACAGTGATTGGGTAGTCCAACTGTCGTAAGTAATGAAGATATATTCTAACATGCGCTGTCTTTCATGGTCTGCTTGAAGATACTCCAGTGTTATAGTCGACAGTAGAAAGAGCAGCCGACAGCCGCTGTGAATACAATAAAGCTATTTGCAGGATTCTTTTTCATAGCGCACTTGTCTATGTGAAATCCGCGGTGAGACTCTTCTTTCGAAATACAATGTGTATAATTTCTGCCGTTTGTGTGCACTTAGGCAAAAGTTCTTGGGTTGTGGCTGAAGGCTCCCCTTCCTTTAGAGGGTGGTCCAGTGTGGTCGCAACGTCGCGTTTTCTACTGTGCCTCAAAGTGATTTCGTTTCTAATGAGTATGTACGGTCGTCTTCGTGGTGCTGTCATTCGCATGTGCGAATTGATCAGTATTTATGAACGTGTTAGCAAGAGCAAGAAGCTTGAGTCACAGTGAATCATGGCGAATGTCATGTTTAATTTGTTTTTGCAGCTTTTTATTGCCACGAAGATGTTTGAATATATCTCACTAAAACGTTGCTGACTTTCTTTATACACACGCTCACGTATAAAATGTATTGATGGAGGGTTTGACATGAAGTGCTTTTGTAACAGTCAAATAATGCATGCACGATTCTTTCGTACGTTCTGTTCACAATTGTTTGCGCCACCAATTGCTCAAAGTAAAGTAGTCAGTTGTTCAAATAGAGTAAAGAACTTTTCACTTACCAGAAGCACAGCCCTAAATAAACAGTAATGTTAACAAAAGTGATGCAGGCTCAACACAGGTATTGTAATATACGTACAGCATAACTATAGTGAAGCGGATAATGGAATCCTGTAAAACAAATGGCACTGCACACAAGTGTGTGTACTGTCATCATATGTACCGTGAATTCTCATGCTATGTTTATGTTTCATCACAACAAAGCGCGTAACTTTATCATCACTGAGTTTTTATGTTTTTCCCTTGCATCGTTCACAAGCTAGGCCAAAATAAAAGAAAGCATCAAATCAGGCGCATTTAACGTTTCGACGTCCAAGTAGCCATGCCACCCGGACAAAGGCAATCCCTGACGCCTGTTGGGGGATAATGGCGATGGCATGTGCATAAGGAGTGTATGGTGGATATCTAGCAGCTACATTTATGTATTTGGGGCCTCTCGTGTTCCAGTGGCACAAACGCATGAATTCTGGAGTATTTGCCGAAAACGGGCAGTCCACAAGTTGCACCTAATAGTAATATCAACGAAAATAAAGAAAAGCAATTAATTAGGTTAATACAGCGCTATTTCATTAAGCGATCGGTGGTACCGGTAGCTGTGGGCCGATATCTTTGTTCAGGCTTTATGTAGATTTTTTTTTTGTTACGCATAGCAGAGCTGGGCTTACTTGAAATACATTGTGACTCAGCGTACAAGGGTTATACCATGTGCCCCTAGCTAATGTTGCTCAAGATGTTAAACAAAAATAATAATAAAAACACGGTGCAAGACACAATTATAAAATCTAAGCTGATCAGTCATCAGAATTGAGAAAACCGCACGCCGCAGCTTCTAAAGGCTTGTTAAATAAATGCTTTTTGTTTCATTCAACCAGCCCTTTGCTCAGTGGTCGCCCAGCACGTGACCTCTTGCGTCGAGATCATGGAGCAAGAATCAAAATTTGTTGAGAGGTTTGGTCGGACCCCCCTCCGGCGCTTTTCTTCTTCTGGCTGGGCAGTGCGCTCGGTCTTCCTCGCGTATTTCGCTGCCTGTCGTGCCTTCTTCAGCTTGTTTTCTTCCTCTAGCTGTGCAGCGTTCGTATGAACCAGTGCACAGTACAGCGTGGTGCAGTGTGGTGTGGCGGGGTGTGCCGTTGCGAGCATGCCCTACACCCTTTTTAAGATTGTGGCTAGTGTCAACTCTAACCAATCTTGTTTGTCCGTCGCTAGTTCATGCTTGCATGTACTCTCCCTTATGGGAGAGCCCGAAATATCTTATGTCTTGCAGAGGGCACTAAAATATCAATTGTTTAGCGCTTGACCAGTGTACTTTTTGTCTTTATTGCCGTCCCTTTTCTGCGGCCGTGATAATGACACCTAAACAGCATGCGAAGAATGCGACGGGTTACGCATCAGTTTACTCTCCGGGACATAGATAGGGGTCTGTTAACCGTGTGCGACTGATTCGTAAAAGGCATTATATAACCTTGGAGAATCTGATCTTTTTGCCTACAACTTTGCATATTTCCACTTTGTTTTAACTAGTGTAACGTGTTATACATTCATTACCTCGCATATTGCTTCACATTCTTCGTAATTTCACATCATAGTACAATGTGGTTATATGTGCCAGAATAGTGTTGGTAACACTATGCAAAGAAACTGCCGTAACATATGCTCCTTTTTCATTTAATCTCAGGAAAGCTTGTGAACCATGCAGTGGATACATTCTAAGCATTGGTTTGTTCGTTCGGTATTTCTTGCGGAAATCTCGATTTAGGTTTGTTTTCGGGCCCCGAAAATCTTTACTGGCATTAATACATCTGCGAACATGGTCATTTGTTAAATTCGACTTTTATCGCATCTAGGTCTTTCTGAATGACGTAGTATTTCCAAAGAAAAAGCAGCGCTTTTTCAGCGCGAACTCAATTTGACCCGACATTTATTCTTCAGCAGTGTCAGCATGCTCCAGTCCTTTCGATCCATCTGTGCAGCAGTGAACGTGGTCGGCGAACTCCGGTGACATTTCATGGAAATCGCTTAACAATATCCTTCTGACCTCGTACTTACTGGGCTCTTTTTCAAGGCGGAATGTACATTTTGGCTTCTCTAAAGGACGGTACCCGTGCTGTGAACTTTTCAAAGTGAAAACCTTCAAAAACATTTTTATATCATGATCACTCTACATGTATCTGCATATAGATATGCACGTTGGTATTAGAATCAGGCATGATACGACAAAAACTTGCATCAGTGGGGGGTTCAGCACCCACATTTTTCAAGAATGACATTATTGCTTGAGCGGCAGAATACGTCTTGCACTAGACAGACCTTCTCCCTTTCCTATAGCGATAAGCTCTTCTAGCTCCACGATGCTACAGTTACGTTGGTGTGCGTCTACCAAAAAGGCCATCTGGGCGTTGTGGATTATAATGGTGAATCCTAGTAGGCTGGCCAGAGTGCTATGAACGTATGGGCCCGCGATCCGTAATAACTGGCATGGCAGTCACGTGATTCGTACAAACACACAGGCTACAATACTATAGTAGCTACCGCGTAGTACACTGGACAGGCAAGTGAAACGTTATTACTCTGTTTACAAGTCTAGATTTCGGGCACGCCTTAGCAGTCATGTACTTTCCTTCTCCCCAGTACGTCGTGGTGGGTGCCTTCGCGTCGCGGGTGCCGTGACTGTTGCCTTGTGGACGCTCCGCCGACAATTAGCATCCGTTGACGGGAGCGCTGACATTGAAGTAGACTTTTCCTGCCGTGAGCGTGGCAGGACCTCCCGAGTGAGTCGTGGCTGCAGGGAAGGTAGACCGTGCGTGACTGCTAAGGTGTGCTGATCATGGCCACGACGGCATATACGAGAACAAATACATACTGACCACTGTCTGACTGTCTGACGATTAAGCATTGACAAGGATTGCATGACACAGGCGACATATTCCTGATTCAATGACGACAGGGTGAATACAGAAAAGTGAAGAATTCGGACTGACGTCCATGCAACGACGAAGGCGCTGTGACGACGACGACGACATAACATTGGGGTGACGTTAGTGAAATGATGAGGGAGGTATAATTACAGTGTGAGGACGATGGCATGACGTCAATGGCATAATGACTACAGTGTGAACAGGTTGCCGTGACGATGATATAACGAGAGTTGATTGACCGACGACGATGGAACTGTGACGACATCGCGATGACTTCATGAGGATGATGCAAGGACCAGGATGGTATGAAAATGGTAAAAAGGCAATGTGATGACAGGCAGTATATGAAGACAATGACCTGAGAATGTCTGTATCGTGAAGCCTGTATGGCGGCGATGGTCGGATGACCACAGCATGACGATAGCCAAATGACGAAGCTTGAGCGGTGATGATAAACGACCACGTAGGCATCGCGATGGTGGTCTGACCATATGGCATGAGAACGAATGAATGCGACTCTATGATGACGATGGCTGATGATGACGGCATGACGCGAGTCAGATCACGAAGCTGCAATGACGACGATTCAACGACCGCCACAGCCTCGCGATCGCGAACCCATCTTTATCTAGAGGTCGAAGCTGGTAGACAACTTGCGCCACTGGATCAACGTATGAGCCTAGGTAGATAAATGGAAAATTACGGCAGAACTCACCTCACGATGACTGTCGACGGTAATGGCATTAGCCTTCAATCAATGTAGCGACCTGCCACATAGATGAAGTCAAGTTTATTTATTATCGGCAAAGGCCATTCTGATAATTTCTTTCCGTCGTTTATATACGATATATCTATCCCCGGTATCCGCCTACATTGTTGTGGCTTTCGCTTGCCAAAGTAACTAATGAGCATGAAGGCCTGACGACGACCGTTTGAAGGCGACGCTATGCGGACCACGAAAAAGCGAAAACGGAATGGCGTTGATGGACCAGCAAACGCAGTGTGATGACGACGGGTTGACCATGAGATGACGTTTACGGAGTGGTTATGGCATGATGTCAAGCCGAAATGTTTCTTGTTCCGATTTTCGTTTCTGTTCCCTCGAAAAGGTTCAATACGGGTTCCACTATGGAGCAGAAATATGATTGTTGAAACCGGTTTCAACAGCTTTAAGTTCATTGGCATAAACGGAGAATAACTACAGAACGTTAACAGGAAGTAGAGGTTAACAAAGAAGCTCGAGAACAATTGAAGGACCCCGTAAAAAGCGATGGAACGAGAAATGTTTGGCGTAAATGTAAAAGACAGGAGAAAAGTGGTGTGCAGCGGAGAGAAAATGGGAATGGCCGATATTCTAGCTGACATTAGGAGAAAAAAAAATGCAGCTGGGCAAGCCATGTACAGCTTAAGGCAGCCAAATGGCTGCCCTACGCAGTACACAAAAGGGTGCCAAGTAAGAGAATTACTGTCGAGGATGGCGGAAAATTATCTGGGTGATTAAATTAGGAAATTTGCAGGCGCCAGTTAGAATAAGGTAGCGTGAGACACGGAGAGAGAGCGGAAACATTTATTTGTAATGGGATGGGGGGGACTTCCTCGTTTTGTGGAGCTGTTAGTCCAGGGCCCCATTGGCTCGCGGTACTCCGCGTGCCACCCGGAAAAGCAACCACCGCTGCTTTTCCGGGTCTAAGCAAGTCAGCGCAGTCTCCCTGGAGGAAGGTGAAAGTAAAGGAATAGGGGAGTAACCCGGAGTGTGTGGCCACCCCCACTTGCAATGTTATACTGTGGTCTTGGCTCCACAGCAGGCACAGTGTGAGGGATATTGTGTGGGTGGAAGAGGTGAAGATAAAAGAAACAAAGAAATTATTTAGTTTGAACCTGTCGCCACGCGATGGTATCATTTCGCTTACGGGAATTATGCATGTGTGGGATTGGGGTGGTGTCTCGTGCTATCTCTGTAATGTTGTAGAGTTTCAGTTTAGTTCAGTGTTTCTGTCAGTAAATCGTCTGCGTTGGACGGCTCTTCCGATGGCGCCTGGTTAGCGAGCTCTTGACCTACCGCATTAGCGCACTCATTACTATGCACTCAACACCAGAATTCCTCTTGTTTGAGCTTCACTCGAACCATCCACAACATACTCCTTAAGTTGTAGGAGTATTCCTGCGCAGACAGACTTGGCCGATAGCCGAATCAGGTATTGGGGAAGAATTGGTTCGATTCGAGGTAAGGCTTGAGGCGCATTATTACTACGTGCGCGAAGTGTTTGCCGATACACGAAGTCAGGGTAATGGGTCTGAGGTTTTGGAGGGTCAGTGGTTTCCCGAGTTTCGGAATTAAGTTTTTATTGGCACGCCGCCATTCCTGTGGACCACACGGAGAATAAAAAATTTCTCGGGAAGGCCTTCTTTCTGCAGTGCACATAAAAAAGGGTCATTGTAATGATGTAGTGAATTATAGGAAAGTAGCCCGCGCCAATTACGTACGAAAACTCGAAGCTGCTTCTGGCTGCACTGAAAGGTTGCACATGTTGTTTGTTCTTCAAGCTGCATGTAATTACAACAAAAGTTACGGAAAACCAACTATGCGAAGTGAAGTTTTCTTGAGAGAGACAGAGAGAGGAAAATATTAGAATATATTTAAAAAATGCAGTCTTCCAGCTTGCTACTCAGCTCAGGGGAAAATTCAAGAGGCGAAATACAGGTTACTGCCGATTGATGATGACGACAGGCTGTATGATGCAAATATATACACGCTAATGTTCAAAATAACGGTTCGCAGCATTGAACATAGGTCTGTGTTAACTAAATATGCTAAGAGAACCTCGATGGCTTGCTGCATTCCTTTGTCTGGCCCACGATACATTTAACACTATCTTGCTGAACGGCCAGTCGTGACTTGTTGCTAACAAAAAAAAAGTCAATACTTGTCGTTCGCATTCATACTGCTGATACGCAACAAGTATACGTGTTTCACTGTCTCAGATACTTAGCGCGCCTCGCAGTTTGGCAACTCCGCGCGTCGTATGGGTCGCAAATACTTTCCCAATAACGCAACACCACCAGACGCAATACGCTGAAAAGCATACTAACGGTGCTACTACATATGAAATCACGGAGAGATGGCATGTATATACATATACAGTAGCGTAGTTCAGCAACTACTACAGGAAGTGTATGGAAATACTAACACACGCCTTACGCTTACGTTGTATAGAATAAAATATTCTTGCTTTGTTTAACGTGTCACTAGGTTTGCGGTGCTATTTCCTTTTTTCTGGGCACTTAGGGACAGCAATGACCTCTGCATGATGTTGGTTTCACAGTAGGCACATGAATGGAGCTCAAAAATTTGAAGCGCGATCGATTTTCAACTTACGTCGATTACATTCTGTCGTTTGCAAGTTCTCCTGCATCTGTAGCAGTAGCCTATTTGAGACTCCGAAGCATAGATTTAAAACTAACCTTGGATTGGGATGCGACTACAACAAGGGAGTTCGTACTTCCAAATAATTACGCGTAAAAGGCGTTCGTTCTGTTCCTGTTCCAATCTTAGAGCACTGTATCTTACTTGAGACTGCTGGCAGCGACGTTTTATCATAATTAAACATTATGTACTCCTATTTACACAAGATGAACCACTGGAAAGTAAGATACTCTGCAGAGCTTCAGACAATACTTATCCAATAGTGGAGGCTGCAGTCCGTCCACGTGAATGACACGCACATCAAATCACCAGTCAAGATAAAAATAAAGTAAGTTTATTAATGACGCATATGTGTCATGGTAGGATGTAAAAGCGAGAATTTGTCTGATGCCTAAGTCCGCTGGTGTTTTTCAGAAAGTATTTGCAACCGGAACTCTAATAATACTTAATGTGTTCGAGCGCAAGGAACGACGCAACCGTCAAGTTTCAAGACTGGAACTGTAACAGTACTTACATACTGATAGCACCCAAGACCTGCAAAAGCGTGAACTCAGCCAACGGGTTCAACCAATTCTAGCATTTTCAGCAAACATATCTAGAAGGCGCTGCGTAGTCTATACGGACGTGGCGAACAACCCACGAGGAGGACAAATAACTTTAGTCCCACACATCCTGGGTTTCAAGCTACCCGGAGCTATGCAACGTACTTGGATCGGTTATTATTCGAGCCGGACGTCGACAGAATGTATACGAAGACCTCGGCATCGCCTAACGCCAACAACGCTTACAACTGAAGTGGGTGTTAACACCAAAGTTCACTGACAGCAGACAGGTAGTAAAGAATACAATTGGGACGGTGAGTACCACGATACTCTCATTCTTGCCACTCTAAGCACTCCTAATGTTACCTTCACTCTGACGCCGTTGTATCCTCACTACTCAAAAAAATGTTTCCTTCACTAGGACTCACACGTCGTAACTCTCCCGCGTGTCTGCTGCCTACCCAAGATAATTCTCGGGTAGTAGAAGCCTCCCCATGGAGATTTCGGGCCACGGCAGCTTTTGCATCAGACATCACTTGTACCTGGGGTCAACCATATGAAGTGCTGCATTCTTGCGTGTGTAGCTCATTGCTGTCAGCTACTTTGGACATGCCTTCACTAATGATGTAAAGTTATTAACTGACCGGCATGACGTCTGTGAGCAATGCCTTATATAACACGCTGTTGCAGTATCTGCATGAAAGCTACCTCCATGCTTATACATAATTTATTTGGTGTCCATGTGCCTATACTGTCATGAGCTAGGTAGAATTCAGACCATGCTTTTCATAGCAAAAGCTTCACATTTCTAGCATGTTACTTCAACTTACAGGGTGCACGTAAAGACAGCGAACATATACGAGACACCAGTTGAAGCAATGTACTGACTAAAGTTTCTATTTTGACCACTCAAATCATCTAGCTATTAAAACATAGCTGAGGAACACAAAAGAGCAACATAAAATGCGCTGGACGGACGATGGAAGTCGCGCTCCTGCTTATGCAAAGCAATTGTCGTGAACACTTGCTGTGATTTCTTTTCTTACAGCACTGTCATCACATTTTTCCTGAATGCCGTGAGTGCTCGAGGCCACGAGTGAAAAAGACATGATTATGCAGTCGGGATTCAGATTAACTCCACCAATATGGTAGGCACGCGATCCATCTTGCTTGAGACTGATGTTTAGAGACTTGCAGCCGGCTGATTACGGCAGTATTTCCTGTCGGATGCGGAATGTTATACGTTTTCCTCATTACAGACAACCGGTAGAAGTGAAATTCAGATACTAGAGAGAAACGGACTCGTTTTATTGTGCCGTCACTTTTTTTGTGTTCTCTCTTACGGCGCAAGCACGGTTCATGCGCGGACAGCTACAGGGTCTCTAGAGACGCCGAGTACGTTTGGCTGCAAGAAGCACGAATCACGAAATAAACTACTTAAAGCAGCGAAATGCAACAATGAGGCATTGTGCCCGAACTAAGGGTATGTAAGGATAGTTGAGGTTAACTCTCCAGCTGGTGAGAATCTTAGTTGTGACAAAGTACGGGCCTGATATCAATGAGCTTGCTATCATTTAATAGAAATAGCCCAGTTTCGAAAATATTTTACTTCTGTACGCATCTCTTTTTATTCGCATTTTAAAATGCTGGATTTGATTTACAACGGGCTTTACCATTCTTTTTCGAATATATTTTATTCGCTGTGCATTTTACTGACCCCTCCCTTCAGTGTTCTGTTTTTAATAAAATAAACACTGCTCCTTACTATTCAAACTGGTTTAAGTAATTCTTTTTATTTTTTTAAACATACTTACTAGAGAGTGACAGCATCGGGTGACATGGTGTCGACCCGTCTTGACATAAAGCGAGTTCTGTGTCAATCAGGCAATCTTGGAAAGGCACTCAGCGAATGTGAAAATGTCAACTTGATAGGCTCCCTGGTTAGGTACATGTATATACCGCGCCTTGATATATGACACGAGGCATATGCGGGTTATATTGCCACATTACTATATCAGTAAAGTTGGTCATACCTTGTCTTACATTCTTGACAGAGTTATTCCTCGGAATATTGAGAATGCCAGCCCACGAACAAATGTCATGAAACAAAACAGCGACAGCACATGCCTTTTATCTTTTATCTTCTCGGACTAAAATATTAAATGTGCGAAAGAAGAAAAGAAAACTTTAAAATTATGTATTTTTTTTGGCGTGGCTGTGTACTACCTCCGGGATCGGCCCAGGCAAGCGGCCGCCTTTCTACCAGAACGCTCGCCTAAATGCATAGCGTTCGCAGTCAGCGTTTCCCCCTAAACATTGCGGTTACATGAGCCGCGGTGGCCGAGAAGTGTCAAAAACAGTCAGGGATCTTGGAACGCTACTGGGTGTTGCACTCGTAAAGACTAAGCTTGAGCATGTGCCTATTATAAAGCAAAGCTATGTTTGCCCCTTCTCCCGACTTTCCGGGCGCTGTGTTGGTAACGCCACGCGTACCACTGGGTTTCTTGGAACACCCTCCACATGGCGCACGTCTCCGCGCATCTCAGCCGGCACCGCCGTGGGCCAGGATGCGCACATTGTGCGTAAAGCACTTGCAATGCTTGCGTTCCTATGCGAAGAAAATGCGGGTGCCTTGGCTGCGGAGGTCGCGTGCTGGGCGGCGATGGTGTAAACTGGGCTGTGATAGCGTAATTATTATAATTGGTTGGGACAGAATGGCCAGATACTGTGATATTACAAAATTTTATCAAAATTCAAGGCGGGTTTATCCGCCCCCTAACCCCAAACTCGACAGGGCCCAAGTGGTAGACTGGCGGCAGCTACAAAGACCTTCCCCAACCCCGTCCATCTCAGGAGGATATATCCGGACATCTACTCAGACGATAACTGCAAGCTATGCAGCAGGGCTCACGCATCTCTTAGACACATTCTCTGGGAATGTGAAATTATATGCAAAGAAAATGCAGTTTTTCCAGATGAAGCTGCGGCGCGATGGACGGCCGCGTTGCGCAGCTCAAACCTCGAAAATCAACTATGGGCCATCCAGCAAGCCCGTGAGGCGGCGAGGAGACAGGATCTCCGGACCTCCTCAGGGGCGGCCTAGGCCCAGGCCACGAATTTGCCAGATTGTTAATAAAGTTCTTACCACCAGCACCACTTAGAGACCCACAATTCAATTAAAGTTTAACACTTCTGACGCGATGTGATCTGCCATGTAAGGTAGGGCTCAACTCGTTTAACAACGCTTAACATCAACTCATCGATCTTGTATTGGACTAAACTCTGAATAAATTACACATTCGCCGCCGCCATCACCGCTAATTACCGCAGTCAAAGCAATCAGCATACAAAGATTCGCTTACGTCGATTTCCACAGTACGTCCGATTCGCAATTTCTTTTAAGAGAGCTGAAATTCTTGCAGGGTTGTTGGATATTTGGTAACCTTCGTGAAAGCTCCTAAACCTGGAGGCTATTAGGCAAGACGGAAGCGAATAGCAGTGTATATTACGGGCGATGTTGACGGGGCAAAGCATGCAGGTGTTTATTTTTCCGGCCGTGCATGACTTACTGGCCCTGCTCCAATGTTTCGGAGAAATATTAGTTGAGCTAGTGAAACAACCTCAGTTGAACGCAATGCTGTCCAATCGCGTCACTTACAGCACGTGAATGTAAACAGAAGTTCTATTACTAAAGGGAAGAAATGGTAGAAAACTTTATTTTAGCTTCAAAAATTTGGTGCTCTTGTTGTGTTGTAACAAGCGGTCAAGCCGATGGCGTTGAAAGCGTGTTGAAGAAAAATCTGAAAAAGAAATCAGGGAAACATCTCGGAAGACGCTACAGTTCCGATAATCACTACTTATTTCACATATTTTTCAACTGATGGTCGTATTTTTGGAGGATTGTGAGCGCCTGGCGGCTTCACGCTGGTACGCACGGGGCTGCGCGCCGACCACCGTGACGTCATGTGTGCCTATTTGCCGCAGCAGCAGATATTGTTATTAACGAAACATTGAGGTTTCGAAATTGTTTGGGCTTAAGTTTCTGAACACTACAGAAGAAGGGCGGTGATTTGCATGTCGTGTTCTAATACTGGCAGTTGAGAATTGCGCAATAGCGAGCGTACGCATAGAACGCATGTGGCGTCCATTCGTCGTCTGCTCCAGTTCATCTACTTGAGCCAGCGCTGTGGTGCCACCTCTGCAGACGCTATGTGAAGCTCTCTCATAGCGTTGCGCTTACGTTTCCTGACCAGATGGCCGTGCCCCCTCAAGGGTTGCATAATCAAGCGTCTTTTCCTTCTTCAGGTCACTTATCTACCTGACCAGATGAAAAGATTTAAAGGACCTTGCTACTACGATGTCGCAGCGTCCTTTCACTGATATGCCACAGCTCTGCAGCAAAACGGGCCTCGTCTTATAGTCACTCGTTATAGTCACTGCAAAAAATGCAGTATATTCACTATTTTCCGCTAATTTCTGCGTGAAAACACGGTTGTGTCAACCGCTTTCAGCATCCAAGCTTTCATTCGAGCTAAAAATCGCGGTGGCGAAAGATTTGTTAACTATCCCTTTAAGGATTTCAGAGCTCAAGGTGCAGCAAAGCTGAATCCATGTGTTCAGTGCGACTTGCTACGTGCCTGCAATAACTTCCCAACTCGAAATTGTTTTACATAGTGACAACTTAAATCCGATATCTTGTCATAATTATAAATTGTGGGTTAGCATTAGGAGTGGAAAAACTCTTTGGCAATATAGCGGTAAATGCGAGATGAATGCGTCAGCTTTACGTAACACATCTTCGTGGTCTTGCATCTATAATTTAAATTAGCGTTCGCCGCATTGCAAAGTGTTCTTGAGGAGCTCACTCGACACGCGTCTTGCCTCTTTGAAGAGCGACGTGGAACTGACAGTAGATCGTAGCACATCTGCTACAGTGTGTGAAGTTCCCGAGATAAGGACAGTAGCGCAGGCAGCACAGCGCAGTGCAGTAGGTATTTGGTACATTGGTTGAAGCCGGGTCGTTTTACTATTGGTCTACTAAAAGTGGGTAAGAATACGGCGTATGCGAATACCGAATAACAGATTTTGAATTGAATGATTCGGCACCGCTCGGCGCGGTCGTCGACGCCGACGGTAACAAGCCGGCGCCTTTTCACTGCCAGTTTCAACATCGTTTGCTGCTGGTCATAGGTTCTGAAGTCCTTAGTTACAGGACAAGATGAATCGCACAACGCCCCCGCTACACTTTTCCTCCATCAGCGTCCCCCTTCCGCTCCTCTGAATGTTACAGGCGGGCAAGTGTCAGTTTCTATAGCATGAAATGCTTTTAGCTCCCCGTTATCGGCGACCTTCGAGTGACCTCGAGCCAAAAGACAAATCCGTTATCTGGGCATTGTGGCGGGAACAAAACTAGATTATCCGGGCAATCAGCGAAAACATGAGAAAATGCAATCTTTGGTGCCGAATCTTTTGTACAGGACCACATTGGATACCGTCGCCCAATCACGTTACAAAAATTAATGCATCCGAGTTCTTCCTAACGCAGGTTCATAATATCACTCAAGCTGTAGCTTCTAGTAAGCTTAAGTTTTGTTGGTCATTTCAAATAGTGACGTTCAAAAGGCAGATGAAGTGCACCATACACTTCATTGTCATCTTTTGGCGCTGATACAGGGTTGCCTGCGCTATTTTCAACGCCAGCGGTCCGTGAGTTCAGCGACGCGGGTGTTGCGCCGCCTCCTTCGAGAGATGGCGCCACGCTACGTGACGAGGCCCGCGTGACCAGCGTCCCACGTGCCGGGGATGGTTGTGAATTGGCTGTGATGGTTTTGAGATGGTTGTGAGTAACCGTTGTATCTGCTCCAACCAAGCTGCTTTGCCGGTAGACATTTCGTGCTTACATTTACCGTTCATTACGGGAGATCCGACATTTTTTTTTTCAAATGCGAATAGCATATAAAACAGTAAGAAGCCGACGCATATATTGGCAGGGAGATATTCATTTCGGTCTCTTTAGATGCTACACCTGCACTGAAAATGGTCAAAAAGACAGACAACTATAATGAAAAACTGAAGTCTTTTATTATGGTATTTCTAAGTTTCATTGCAAAATGGCATAAATAGCCTTTCAACAGCGTAAGAGCCTGCTTTGAAACCAGCTCTCCAAGAAAGATTTGCTGCTGTAACTATAACTTTCTAAGAACGCTAAATAAATGGTTGTCACGCTAAATAAATGTCACGACTAATCTTTTATGTTCGTCATGCGCTCTTCTCATACTATGCCAATTTTGGTAGCTACCAAACTAACGAAATGATCATAACAGCACGAAGACGTTGACTGCTGTTTCATGGCCTACATGACACACGTGATAATATTCATGTTACGACCGATTATTTTTACCAATTTTCGTACATACCAAGTTAACGAATCGACCATGGCAGCACCAAGACCTAGGCGACTAGATAGAGAAATAGATACTGCGAAACTGGCAAATGTGCGCCAAGAAATGTTTCCCAGTAGAAAGGAAGAAAAGAAAACAAAAAACAAGAATGAAGAATAAATAGGGGGGGGGGAATAAACTTTATTCTGATGCCAGGCTTCTTGAGGCCAAAAGTGGGTGGCTAAATAGGAGCGCGACAGCAAAAAAAGTGCGAGGTGGCTGGTGTACAGGGGAAAATGGCTCGTATGGTTAATATATGCATAAGCGTGTAGCAGCAAACATTAAATGGAGTGGCAGGGGAGAGGCAGGGAAGAGCTGAAAAGCGAGTAATAGGTGAGCTTAAATATCGAGGTTAGTTGTTGGGACAACGTCTTTTGGTGCCTTTGTTAATGACACAAGAATTTCAGGTTTAAGTTAAAGCTTTTAGCGATTCTAAGTTCCCACGTGCGAAATTGTTCCCGTCGGGTGTAGCCATTATACATGTGTATAAGGTATGATTCTGTGTATTTCGTCTCACGAGGTGAAAGGAAATTTGTTGGTAGTATTCAGAGCCTTGCTTTATCGAACATATGTCCATGTTCGTTCAATAGGATGACTACTGGTTTAGGTGTATTGAGTTTTGTATCTGCGCGATGGTCTTAGGTAGGTATGGTTTTATTGTCCCATTTCAGCTATGTGTTGCTTATCACACTCTAGACAGTAGGCTACGCTGCTTGACGTCCAGGTGAATCTCGAAGTTACCTTCTATAGTTATTCCTACTCTGTACTTTCAACTGCAGCTGTAGATTGTATATATCTGCATGTAGAGGCCCTGGAGTGGCCCTTATTAACTCTCATCAGTCCTTATCAAACTAATGAAAATTGCTCGGATCGTTGTAAGCCCTTATCACTCCTCAGCACTTTATCCATCCGTTTCAAGCAATTTTCAACCATGGTGAGACCAATATAACCACTCGTCACTCCTCATCGCCCTTATCAACTCATTGACGGCTTATCTGTGGGAGTGAGTGGAAATCTTTATTATAAGGGCTGGAAAGCAGGCCTACATGGGAAAAGGGATTACGAGTCTTATGCCGGTAAAGTATGGCACGTCTATAAAAATTTGTTAGAGTGTAGAAGTGCTCAGAAGGTAAAACTGAAATGGTGCCGCATTGAGTACGCAGGGGGTTCAACTTAAGTTTAGAGTATGTTCTTTTCCCTGGTCACCCCCTTACAGAGATAGCAAAAAATGTCCGGTTCGCAAATTTGTACACCGTTACTGAAGAGGATAAACTGATTAACTACTAAATGCGCTTATAGACCAAAATCAGGATGAATTGTTAGATAGAAATATTGGTTACAGAATTTTTTTCGGATACCGCAACAGGCACTGCAAAGTAGCGGCTGGGTCAGCATAGCCATAAAGCGATCTTATGTTGTTATATTTGTACACGTGCTAGTGCTTTCCGTTGTGCGCCTGTATATCAGCCACTAGAAGGGATAATTACTTTTCATCTTCAAAGACTGAGGGCACACAACGCATTCGTGTGATTAAAATAATGCCAGCTTAGCCCGCGAGAACACTGTTCCGCCACTTCTGCCCTCGCCGTTTGCTTGAGCTCCCGAGAGATGGCGGAACCAGTCCACGTTTCTGCAAAGCGGACTACAAAGGTTATGTTCTCAGGTGGCGAGGTGCACATACGGCGGCAGGTTTCTTTTTTGCTTTTCAAAATTCTGAGACAGATGATAACACGAGTTGTTTATACAAAATTAGCAGAAGAAATAAAGCCCATTGCAAAATATAGTGCTTAGAAGACTTCAATGTTTTCAGACTAGAAACACAGGTGCATGCATGTGACACAAAGCAAGTCGCACCAATTCATTTTTGTTGCAGGTTATGGCTGCTTTTGAAAAAGCTCACCTTCATTGTACTGACCGCATGATACAAATGACAATAAGGAAAAGTAATATAGAACAAAACCATGTGTTGGAATCTTTGCGAAGTAAAGCTTTTGAAAAAAATGACAAATTTTTGACGATAACGTTTTTTGCCCTGAATGCAGATACCATACTTCGAAACGCTAGAAAAAATGGCTGGTAAGTTTGAGAGCGTCCTGAATAATTTAATAGCTTTTCTACCGCCAGTTTCGGTTTTCTTTCCCAGGAAATACTTTTGGCGTGACGTCGCAACGCTCTAGATGGTCGACACACACACACACACACACACACGCACACACGCACGCACGCACACAGTGAGGGAGAGAGAGAGTAAGGTGTAAGCTGGTAATCAACGGCAGTGGCGACTACAGTAACATCCACTGCAGGTAATAGATGCGAACATATATACGCATTTTCATAGCTATTCTTTGCCAGAAATTCGACATTTTCATCAGACGCTTTTCAACAGAATGGTGACAGATGCTGGCAACCACGACTCTCGACACGTGGAATTCCGCTAGCTAATTGCACGTAACAACCTTCGCTGTAAAAATAGGCCGATTACTTTAAACGGTGCGTTCGACTATTACACATCCTCCGACAAGGATGTACACGTGCTTGGATTGGAGGACACGTTTGACGGACTAATTGGCATAGCCTTGAGAGATTCGAAGAGATCTCAGGAAGACAATAGGTTATCACACCAGTTCTGAAGACTGAGTGGTACGTTACGAACGTTAAACGTCATTTTATTATCTATGTACCCCACCTAGATGCCGTATGTAGCATCTCAAATATACGTGCAGAAAGAAATTGTATCATTAGGTTTGTCGTCACAGAAACTGTATTTTTCTGACTAAGCGCGACGATGAACTCGGTGCAACAGCGTGTGGTTGGTTGAAATTTGTTTTATTTTCTTATTTCCTCGCGGTATTCTAAAACCAATTTTTAATTGTTTCACCTCCTCTTTGACGAGACAGAGGTCTATATTAAAGCTCCATCGATTTTATCGGAAGCAGATGTAAAGAACATGGTTTAACCCTATTCACATAGTTACGCGTGCATATTATTTCATGTACAGGATGAGTGATTTGTTAATGTGCTTCGGATATAAATTTGAAAAAGTAAAAAAAGATTCAAGGCTACCTTTATTGTAACGATCCGCGGGCTTAAAGAGGTATATGGGGGGCTAAGAGGGGTGGTGGAAAGACCGCCGATGCCCGAGAAGCCCGCAGTATACGGCCGGCAGTAAAACCTTTAGGACGTCGTTATATCGTTAAGAAGCCATTAGGAGCGGGTGCCTCACGAATGATAGCGTTGCCTCTCTAAATGCCCGTATAGGAAGACCTGCGGTTGATCTCTGCCACCGTCGCCTTCCAAGCCTTCGAAGGGGCATCCCTTCCCTCTCGTAACATTCTCACTCTTTCCACAAAGCCTCAGCGTTCTCGCACTCCCCGACGACGACGTATCGCGCTGCTCCCAAGCGCCACTCAGCTAAACTCAGGAACTCTCACTTAACCACTACAGGCACCCTCGTTCTTATTAAGGGACATTCACTTGTAAGAATGTGTCTGTACGTGCGTGTAACTTCGTCCCAAACACTTCGTATGTTAGGGCAGAAGTATTTGTGCCCTGTTTAACTAAGAGAACGTTTATATGCCGTGCGATCAGCAGGGGGAAAGAGGAAGGGATGGCAGTGTATATTTCGTAACAGTGCTGACACCCAGAAACTTGAGAAGGCCAGACAGATGAGCGGTAACAGAATGGAACAAGTGAACGTAGCGGTAATGAGAATGGAAGAAAAAAAAAACAAAATGAGAAGAGACGAGAATTGCTGCACTTTGTTCTCGAACACAGTTGAAATGCTTATAGCTTTGGTTATTTCGATCTCAGGACTAACTAGTACGTATATCCACATCACGCTAGAAGGGAGTGCCACAGTGCCGGTACCGCTGGTGGTTGGAAAGAGGTCTTGTCTAGATCGCTGTATTTTTTTCAGGCATGCCCAGAGAGGGCCATGTATTTATAGGCTCAACCACCATACCCAACTCCCGCAGTGATTTCTTCGCTTTGCCCTAAGAGCATATGACGCCACTTGTAACTACCAAGTGCTTCGAACGACGTATTTTCTTTTACTGTTGTAAGAATAGATGAAAATAACGCTTCTTAACTTTCACGTCAGAACGTGAGTGAAAACCAACCTCTATGTTATAACTATCTTTTGTCCTCCTCTGTTAGCTTCCTCTGGTATGATGATCTACAAGTATATTTCCACGTCTTTTGGCTCACGTTGGGGGAGGAGGGTAAAGAAAACACCGAAAGAAAGAGGCGGTAAGGAAATATGCATTGAACACGTTGTCCTGAGAGCTTGCATTGGTGCTTTCAGGCACTCGTCGGCAGACCAGCAGAACAGTCAGAGCAAGAGTGCCGTTTCCTCAATCAATTGTTTGTCTTAAGAGGAAGCCTTAGCTCGGGGCAAACTCCAACTTCCTTTTTCAAATGCATCTGAAAAGCAGTAAGATCTTTATGAAAGAGCCACGGCAGCCATTTGAATGAGATTTGTCACATGTAAAAGAGAAAGCTGTATAATAGGAGTTCTGGTCAGTGCACTTTCGACTTACTGCCAGAAATTGTTTACATATATTTCCGGTCACTGGTAAGTGACAAAAATGAAGCACCATGTTTAAATTTCGTAATTGTGCTCAAAAAACGGATATCGCACTTCTGTAAACTGGATCTGTTAGAGGATTTAATGGGTCCAAGTTTGATAGAGGTATTTACTGTCAACTTAAATATTTCTACGTTACGAGTGGTTTAAAAACTTACTACTTTCAGATTAGTGGTAATATTCTAACACGGTGCATATTAATTAATGTTGTTCACTTGAGATTTATTAGAAAGGGTACCTTACAGAAATTTTATTTTGTTTTAATTGCTGAGTGGCAAAGTTCTAAACCTAATAATTGAGTTTTTCTGAACAATCATTCATATGCATAAACTTTGTACAGGCACTAGATCTTATTTTATTAAATACATCGAAGCTCATCAAATTTTGTGTAGTGGTTGCTGGCAAAAAAGGACTCTCCATTACTATGTATTAGGCAGGAGTCCCCAAGCTTTTCTTGATGTAAACTGTTGTTGGAAGTCAGTGCTGTGTATGTGTGTTTTTGCTTCTCTGGGTCCTTGTACAGAAACACTACAGGGAAAAAAATCCCCTTTCAAATGACTTACGAACAAGGCCAAACTTCAACACAGTTCCCTAGCTAAAGCTGCCCCTTATTCCGCCAAATTAGGGCATAGAAATTTCTGAAGAATGCGAGGTATTCAATGGACGTAATGAAACCAGCTACGCTGAAACGCTGATTAAATTGAAGGTAATCTGCTGTTCATGCCACCACAGGTGCCCTCAATACAGCCGAATGCGAACTGTTGTTAAATCGAAGCACATGCCTTAGACATGAACAGTCGATTGACCGTCGCAAAAATACTTACAGCGAGGCATTTCCGACAACCTGCCATATGTCATATACGAGTGTCATCCAAATTAAAACCGCAAATGAGCTACAAGAAAGCGATCGCTGGCGCTAGGAACTTGTACGTTGGCAGACATGCTCGCAACTGTGTATCGGATGTTCCCTAGGTGCAGAATCACTGGCACAGTCACAGTGCAAACATGGCCATGAACTAGCAACTAGCACTAGCAACTTGCACCAAGGAGGACTAGCGTTCTGTTCGGTTTTCGCATAGTGAAGGTGTGAAGGCAATGGAATTTCAGCGCCAGAATTAAGGTCGAGTATGGTAAAACCTGTGTCTCAAGTTTGCCACAAATTCGCGAACGGTGTGATATCCGAGGCTGATGCTCCTCGTCCGGGTCAGGCACATCCTGTTGTGATTCCAGAAAACATTGCAGCCATTAAAGCCATCACGGTGGAAGACTGCCGAGTGACGCCGGATGCGATTGCAGCAAATGAAATCAGCCATGGTTCATCATGCCCCATTGTGCATGATGCGCTCGGATATCACAAAGTACTTGCAAGATCGGTGCACCGGCAGCTGACTGTTAAATTGCAACAGTGGCGGGTTGATGCATGTTAACAACTTCTGCGGTGCATTGAACAAGATGGGGATGCCCTCTGTGAAAGAATTTTCACCTGGGACAAAACTTGGGTTAGCTACCACCGGCGAGAAACGAAGAGGGCGAGTAAGGAATAGCGCCATGCCTCGTTAGCCGAACCAAAGAAGTTCCGAACACAGCTATAAGCGGGAAACATTTTGCTGACCCTATTTAGGGACGAAAAATGTGTCATCTCGGAGCACTAGTTTTAGCGAGGGACTGCTATAACTACTGAATCGCACTATGACCTCCTGAATGGTCATCTTCCACCTTCAATCAAACCTAAACAGCTTGGATTTCTGTCTGCTGGTGTTCTGTCGCAACACGAGAATGCATGGGCCCATATGGTCCTTGCGACAGTTGCGACAATACTAGACCCGAAGATATAGCGTCTTCCGCACAGGCCATACTCACCATACTTTGTTCCGAACAATTTCCATATGTTCAAATCACTGAAAGAAGCCCTGGAAGACAAGAATTTTTACGGGGATGAAGAAGTCCGCTACGAGATGCACCGACAGTGCCACCGACGTTGGCCGTTAGGCAAGTGAAGAAAACGCAACGGCACTACACAGGACCATCATTCATGCTTCACTGTTCGTCCGAATTTTACGCACAGAGCTTTACCGCACATATACTCGCGAATGTTGGACCTTCCGATCTGGAACGCAGTCAGACCCAGTAATTCCGAGCATGCGCAGTTGCGAATTTTCAGTTATCAAACACTATTTCCTCGTGATGAGCGAATAGGTGTGTTACAGGGAATGTGCTTCGCCTCCCGTACATTTTTCTTCCACCATCTGGGCAGCCTGTGTGTTGTCGCACTACCATCGCTGTGGAAACTTTCAACTCAAAGTGCACGTAAGCGCCTGCTCTTCTCCGAACTTCTGACATGTAGCTCGTCTCAGTTGCTCATTATTAGTGGCAGCAATAGCATGCAGCTGAAGGTGTATTGAAATGCGCACCTGACATAATGAAGATGGGGAACACGAAACTACCCGACAGGCAAAACAATATGCAGGAATTATTCGCATCCGCGTCCTGATGTGCTCTGATTGTGCACACATAACGCATGTCCTATGTGTTTTGCTTCCATTTGTCCATGTAGCTACCCTGGCAGTTACACTGTATTTAAACGAATTCCACCCATTTCGTGCTTCAATTTTTCGCACGTGCTATTCGGTGCATCAATGCTGAACATACCTATCTGAAGTGCTCTGCGGTAGCGGAATGCTCACAATCTTTCAAGATATTCGAGGTATCGTATGAAAGCACACCACTGTGACACTTCTAGTGAAACGCACAGCTACAATTTCAAAATTCTTTAAAAAAACGCAGTACCGTAACAGGCGATCGACCCAAATGATAGCGTAGGCGCTTCAAGATACTCTAAGACTGGAAAAGTGCGATGGCTGTTGCTGCCACAGCACCGCGCACGCAAAGCGAGATAACGCTGACCACGGATGAAGCTTCTTATTTATTTAAAGATACGAAGAGCGGTAGAGAATCGGCGAATGGAACAAACAGATCCAGAGGGGATACTTACTGCTGGGTCAGTATTGCAAACCGCCGATACGCCGGAATCTATGATCTGCCCACGGTAACGTTACCTCACAAAAGTGGCAGGGCTGCTGAAACAATCACTACGAAGTGCCCACAAACACCCAAACTATAAGCTTGCGGAAAATATTGAACGTCGGAGGCGGAGACCATATGGTCACTGAATGACAAAACAGAAGATTCCGCGTGTCGCTTAAAAAAATACCCAAAGCGGCACCATTTTCTGCGCAGCGAAGATCTCTAATGAAGCCCGGGCCGTGCCACATACACACACAATCTAAAAAAGCAAGCGAAACTCATTAGTCCACGTAACTGGTGGCAGTGGTCCTGGATTTTCTAATTATAGGGTTCTTTTCACATATGCGTCGTTACCCGACGTGGCAAAGTGACAAATGGGGTTCTTCGAAAACACTAGCTTGTGCGGGAGCGCCTTCTGGTGGTGTTGGTCCACGCGTTAATATTACGGGTTATATTTGTTATTTTTCTTCGAAATGCCAGGGCTGCGTTTTTTCGTGTGAAGCGTATTCGTTAATGGTTCACCTGAAAAAACTATTGAATGCCGTTATTCAAGTTACACGCACCTTTTTTTCTGAGCCAAGTAGAACAGTATGAACGTCCGAAAAGAGATCGAATATTCTAGCGTGTGTGCCAGGTGCGGATGGCAGCAAGCTGTGCTGGCCGGCCCCAAAAGATGAGCCGCAGATGTTTGCTGCTGGAAACATGACTCCACAGAATTGTCGTGCAGAAGTCATGAAAGCAGGCTTCATGTTTGTTTGGATGAAGCGTAGCAACTTTGTTCAAAAAAAGGAAGGTGACCCGGCACACCACATTCTAAACATATCCAAATTGAACTCGTTGTGTGCGTTATAGAACAGTCGCAAAAGCGAACGTACTCCTCTTTTTCTTTCTTTCATGGCTGCAGCGATTTCGCGCTTGAGGAACTTTCTGAGTCGGCACATTAGTTTCGAGGCGACAGAGGCTCGTTTTGTTTACAAGAGCGCATGTGATTATCCGGAGTGTTTGCAATGATTGCGGTAAATTTTTTTTTATTAGATGCGTGATATGTTAATAATATGTTAGACGCATTTGTCCTAAGGGACGTAAATATAAATGAATATTGCCCAAGGATATTTCTGCTATATGGGTATCATAATAGTCCATACGCGCCAGCGTCGTTTTCTGGGTGACATTGCAATGTTACTAGCAAAAAGATGGATCGCTGCACCGCTTATCACAACATTCTCTTGGGCCGAGTGAGTATGTATGTACCTTGAAGGTTCTTTACAGTCCTTGCTATGATTAGCAACCTCATAAAACTGGAGTCGTTTATGAGGCATTCTCCAACTCGCAGTGATTTTGCACAAACACGCCAGACAATTACGCTCGCTCACATTTGTGACATTAAGCGCATTCTGTTTGGCTGCCCAAGTTAGGCGGCTCATTTCACTGTGGAAGCTAACTGAAAGCCTTGGAAACTTTCACGAGAAATAATTAACCCAACGTTAAGCCAACGGTAACAATACAGCCAATAACACGAGCATGTATTTTCCCATTAGCTTAGCGTATGCATTAGAAGAGCAGTGGCACTTTACCTGTCAGAGGACTCCAGTTGTCATATCTGTCTTTCAGAGGTGACGTCGGGGTAAGCGGTAGCTTCACCTCTCTCAGGCACTAAATATTTCCGAAAAAGAGGGCGCAAAGAGCAGGTGAACTGCGGTATTTTGAGTGAAGCGTGTGCGGAATGTCTAGTTGATTACCCGCCAGCTCGTCCGAACATCAGCAAGTTTGTGGGTAAATTAACTGCAACCCAATGTCTTCCCAGGCAGTTTTGTACTTTAAGCTCTTTGAATGTAGATTGGCTGAATAACAGCAGACAGGCAGTCAGGTATCTCAGTTTTCTTGCTGATAGGTTACAATGAAGATGCTCGCAGTTGACGTAGCTGCGTTCAGAAACTGGTTGATATTTCAATATTCTCATGTAATCACTGTGATAATACACGAACGCCAGAATGGTCTTGATTGGGAAAAAAGAACATCGCCTCAATTATCAGTGCCTTCGTAGACGCTCATATTGGCACGTTGTGGGACGGCGAAGAACCAGAGTGTCCATTTGATAGCCACTCACATAATGTGGATAAATAGTAAGATAGGTGCGCGTGCACATTGACATTTTGAAAATGACGTGATATGTATATGCCGTGTTTTGTATTAAATTGCAATCCCTTTCTTTTTTCTTGGAGCGTATTGTGGTTGTGTAACATTTGCTTACTGTGTACCGCTCCTATAACCAAACGATACAACTAAATTATGGCTTAGCGACGACTAGTGAGGTTAAGGTTATTGATGGACATCGCTTAAATTTCTGGCTTAGATGATAGGATTGGAATTTCCCGCTCAAGGATGTGCCAGAAATAGCCGTATATTATGCTTTTGTTGCTGTAGTGTTGGCGAGCCAGTCGTTTTATGAAAACGAAAGCACAGTAACGAAAACACAAGCGCGAACCTCGTCATCAATGGCTGAATATTTTTCTCCTATCTTGTATGGCCGAGCGAGATTTGGCTTGGCCGCGTTGTCGGTGGGTGTTAAAGTAAGGTAACCTACGTAACACTCAGAAAATATCGGCAAAGATACGTGCTATCTTACTCAAACTTGAAATATATATATATTATCATGATCAGTTTCGAAACTGTAGAACAACATTATCCAGGGCCTATAAATCCAATGATTATTAAGCAATATAGTGGCCGAAAATCCTTTTTTGATGTTGTTCGTACCAATTTTGACACAGTCTCTCATTTAGCTGACCTGTTGAATGGACGCTTTGGTAGTGCTTACATTTTCTGCTCACGCGACTACTGCTTTTCCTTCAATTCTAGACTCACCATTTCTTTCGTAATCTGTAAACGTTCCCAGTTTACTGCTCAGCGTGAAAAAAAATGGAAATATGCTGGTGTAGATTCAACACGCATTGAAGTATTTGCAGAAAAACAAGTACACACAGAACATACTCTTTGCCATAAGCACCATTATGACGCCGCAAGTTGTCCCCGACGGTTCAAAGAAACCAATTATCTTTACTTTCCAGAAACATAGTGAAAAAATAAAGCTGAAACTCATAAAGATATTTCGATAAAGGCCCGAATTGTCTTGATTGGGGAAAAAAAAGACCATCGCCTCAGTTATCTGTGCCTTCGTAGACGCTCATATGGGCACGTTGTACAGACGGCGAAGAACCAGTGTCCATTTGATATCCACTCATATAATGTGGATAAATGGTAAGATGGGTGCACGTGCACATTGACATGTTGAAAATGACGTCGTATGTATATGCAGTGTTTAGTATTAAATTGCATTCGCTTTCTTTCCTCTTGGAACGTATTGCCTGGATCTTTTCTACCTGTGCACTTCGTGCCATTCTAAGCACTGTGGGGATGTTTCGTGGTTTGAGGATGCCTTGCAATATCATTATACACTGTGCCTATCTTACATTTATGATATTGTGTAACTCGTGATTCGTACCAATTCTACCAGTGTGTAATAGACTAACTGGCAGTATTTGGTGTTGCCAACCTCCTACTTATTCACGCTAACAAACACCTGACATTTTCAATAGAGAGGTTCTCTCTCTCTCTCTCTACAGCATCTGGGCACTTATATAAAATCTACTTTGTTAGAATTGGTAACGAAAGCGAAATCTAGCCAATCGTGTTGTATGACATATTGTTCGGGAAGACGGTCGATGCATGCTTAGCCAATGGCAAAATAACACTTACGAACGATAAGCTTTGTGAATTAGGCCCCAGGTGAAGGCCGCAAAAGAATTTTAAATAATAAATGTATGAGGTGCTGTTGAAGATATACGCTTAAGAAACATTTCCATATCTCGGCTGAATTTTTTTTTTCAGCTATGAGTGACTTTTTTAAAAGTTACATGCTGTTTCTAGCGGTGAGTTCGGACTGACGTGTGATACAGAAAGTATAATGCATAAGGTTGTATTATAGGCGCGGTTGATTATATATATATATATATATATATATATATATATATATATATATATATATATATATATATATATATATATACATACATGACTAATTCTACATTCATTCACCACGTTTGACTAAGGTATTCATTCAATTGCTCGTTCCAGCATGCGTTTGCGAAATATTACTTCTGCACTTCAGGAAGGGAGAGAAAGAGACAGAGAAAATATTTACTTCTAATGAGGTGGGTGACTTCCTCGTAGAGCAAGCCCTTAATTCAGGGCCCCATTGGCTCGCGCCAGTCCGCATGCTGCCGGATCAGCCGTCGCTGCTCTTGCGAGTCTAAGCTAGTCAGCGCAGTCTCACAGGAGCAAGGCGAATGAATAGAGGAGTAACCCGGATGGTGTGGGCATTCCGATCAGCAATGATGTACTGTGAGGGTTGCTCCACAATACGGACAGTATGAGGGATATTGTGTGGGGGGGGATAGGTAATGATAAAATAGGCAGGGAAATGAATTAGTTTGAAGCTGTCCCCATGGAGTGGCATCTTCTCGGTTAAGGGAATTATGCTGTGGGGGAAGCATATCCTGTTATCTCTGTAACGTTGTAGAGTTTCCGTGTGGTTCCATAGTTGTGTCGGTGCGTCGTATGGGTTGAAAAGCTATTCCAATGGAGCTCGTTAGCCAGTTCTTGGGCTATTGCATTAGTTCGTGCATTAATGAGTTAATTACCATAGAGATAGGCGTGTCCGGGTGTCCTGACGATAAGCACCCTGTGTAACGGTGTGGGGTGTAATGATGTAAGGATGCGGTGTGTGTAGGATGTCACCGTCCCTTGTGTCAAATTCCTGCAGGCGGTCTGTAAATCAGCGACCACTGTGATGGGTCCATCCTGTGCCGGTATGGTTGAAGGTTGTACGATGGCAAGCGATAGCAGCCTCTTCCGCCGTGCCACTGTTCACAGTGTTGATCGTGGTCGAATCGCTCCGAGTGTCTCTACTGTCTAGTACGACTAGACCCAGGGCACGTCTCTGTGTGTCCACGTCGGTGTATAGGGCCGGTGTGTCCGACGTGTCATCGCCATAGATTTGAGTCACGGCTTGTGCTCTTGTCTTTCTTCCGCCATTATGACGGTCAGGGTGAATATTCTGGGGAATTAGGGCCACATGACTTTTGTTTCAAATTCCAAGGGCAAGAAGTGTGCGGTCTTCCTGTTGTGCTTTTCCTGGGGTTTGGTATCCTATCCGGGATAAAATGAGGCCTCCCTGCATGGAGTTTTCATTGGAAACATTCCAATTGTCTGTTAGGCTGACCTTCGGCTAGTTCGCGGATGATGTTGTGTAACCCGAGCTGTAGTAGGAGTTGCGTGGAAGTCTGTTGGGGTAGTACCAGCGCTACCTTTAATGTCGTGTGGAGGAGGGTGTCGATCTGGTGCGTCTCGGTCTGAGTGAGGCTATGATAGGGGAGGTGGTAGGTTAATCTGCTAATTATGAGGGCTTGAACGATTCGGAATTCATTTTTTTATTGGAGTCCTTCTCGGCGGTTTGTAATGCGCTTTATCTTGTGCATTACTTGGGTGATTTGTTGGCGGAGTATGCGTAGGGTATGCAGAACTTCTCCAGCTTGTTTCTCTTTCTCCAGTTCTTATTTAGTACGCTCATATCCTGGCCTCAATCACGATTATAATTTTTTGCTCTTCTGATCACTCGTCATCTTTATCATGAGCAGCGACAGCCTATTTTATGTCCATCGCAGGACAAAGGCCTTTAACTACGTTCTCCACTTACCACTGTCCTGCGCCAACCGATTCCAACTAGCACCCGCGAATTTTCTAATTTCTTCGCCCGACCTAGTGTTCTGCCGTCCTCGACTGCGCTTGCCTTCTCTTGGCACCCATTCTGTAATGCTTATGGTCCAGCGGTCATCTAACACGTGTTAGGAAATTTCATTCGACAAAGCACCTGCACGCTATTCTATACACAATATCGCAAGTCGTACACAGACGTTCAATATCGACGCCCACGTCACCACCCTCCCACCTCCTTTCTTGCAAGGAAAAATTCACTTACAAAGCCCTTTCGTTTCGTTTGTCGATATATAAATTGTTGCCACCCTCAGGGGTAATCAGACTGTTGCTCGAACCTTACGTCGTTTCACACTTGTGCGCATCATTCATTAGCGCTCAGCACCAACGTGCGCAGTTTTCGCTCCTCGCTCGACCGCATTGGCTCCGAAAGACCACGCGCACTTAAAGTTGTGACCGAGCACTGCGGCGCGCTTCCTCCGTAAGCTCTCATTTTGTTTGCAGTCGCCACTTCACGGCGTTTCGGCGCTCGCTGGCCCTGCGTGTCTCTCGCACCGGAAGCGTTTTTGCCGCACTCCCACGCCTTGACTCAGAAGTTTCGTGCTTGCGTTCGAGCGATTTCCGGACACGCTTCTCTCCCCTATGAGCGAGAGAGAGATTTTACCCATCTGTGGAAGGAAGAGACACAGGAGGCGGAGGCAACCGATGCCGAGAATTTTTTAAACTCGTTAGCATGGCACAGCGTACGCCCCCCCTCCCCCGCGAAAAGGAACTCCCTGCGACAAGGCAACATCTCCTCCGCTCCTCTCGCCCTTCGATTCAGACTTCCCAAAACCACTTTCCCTAACATCCCTGACGGCGGCCGCCCCCTAGCGCAGACAGGACGCAACATGCGTTTCACGAGCGTTACCTCTTCCCAGCGCTAGGTGGTGGCCGGATCGGTGGCCGATCCCCAAGGAGGCTGCGTAAACGCCTATTTAGGGATCGAACTACTGGTACGTGCAGGTTTTCGCTCGTCGCTGGCACCCTCGTTTCTCAATTGCCTGCGGCGGCTGACATGGCACCGTTTTTTTTTTTGATGTCGCCAAGGGTGCAAGCTTTCTTCCTTCCCTAACCTTGGACAGCCAGCTTTCAGATTATAAAAGGCTAGATATATTTTCTCTTCAAATAATGTTCCATACGCATTATAATTTTCTCTTTGATTTCCTTAAATGTGATACAAACCCATATTTTCTTCAAGTATCTAGCAAGCCATATGCATTCTGTGGTAATTATAGAGTTACTGTTCCTGTAGGGGTCCAAGCTAACCTATGTGCTTTCCTTTTGACATGCAAACTGCAGATCTGGCTATCGCGATAAAATTAGGCGCATGTGACAAGCCTGGTTTAGCTTGGTGCCTACGGGCATGAATTAACCCACCATGGAAGATTGATGATGAATCGGGTGACGGTAGCTAAAAAGAAAAGAAAACCTTAATGGAAATTTGTGAATCAAGAAGGAATTATGAAATTAGTATCAATCGAAATTATAAATTTTCGGGCTATATCGTTTTGGAAATTTAAATTCAATGTTTGTTTTAACGCTGTCGAAAAAGAAAACGATAAAATTAGCAAGGCAGTCTCTCTGCTTTAAATACAAAACTACATATGGCATCACACACGCTTCTATTGCAGTATCTTAGTGTCGTCGCCCCAAGACTTAGTGTCACAGGAAGCGCAATGACCTATTCAGGTTTGCGAAAGAGATCTTTTTTAAAGTTATTTTCTTTGCACGCCTACGACATATTATAAAGAAATGTTCCATGTTTTCAGGTTCAGTGCAGTAGTAACGTTGAGGGGAAGGAACAAAAGCAGACCTGTGGGAATACAGATTAGACATTGGTATTAGGCCAGACATCCTCGCAAATTCAGCTTCAAACTTTCTTGTGAAACACCATCTCCTATGGCAAGTGAATCAAAGGTTATTAAAATCGGTGTTATTGAATACAGATGGGTTTGTATTTTCCTCTTGCTCAGAAAATTCTTTAAACCTTGCAGCCTGATGTATGTCGAATGTCTTCGGATCTTCAGTACCGGGCCTTCAAGAGATGCCGCGGCTGGTGCGTCTGCTGCCTTGTTTAAAGTGAGTTCTATGTGGTCTGGTACCCATACCAAATGAATGAGGCATAGACGTCAAGGGATAGGTCCATAAATTCTCGGAGAATGTTAGAGGAATCTTCTACTGACAAGCCCCAGGATGACCAGCTAGCACTTCGTTTTCATTTCAGCTATGAAGAGTTCCCTGAATACTTTAGAATATGTGCAAAGCACAGACACAGACTCACCAATCAGCAAAAGGGACTAAGGAGTCTTAACACCGAAATTTCAAAAGCAAAGCAAGGTTATAGAGAAGTACAGTCACATGAACAAATAAAAAGTACTTGAAATTACCTGAGAACACGGAAGTTGACAGTATTGCAGATTTCCTTTGTACGCTATATCTTAACAGCCAGCAACGATCCTATAAAGAGTGTGGATGAAGTCACTGCGGAATGCTTGGCTTAGGCTTACGTTGGTATATGCCACACGATAAGCATATTACGCAGCAAGCGTTTCCAGATACGTTTCTTGCAGAGATTGGCATCTTATGAAATGGGACCACTCCACGCAAAGTTTCCCTCTAGAACACGCGTATAAGAGCATCATAACTCATACATCGCTATTTGGACTGATATTGCAGGTTTCGGCGCTGCGAATTCATACACTGATGCTAAATAAGCCTTTTATGGGTAAGCTCCTCTAATAGCCTAACCAAAGGAATGCTGCGGCGTCTGCATGGACTCGCTCACTTATGCGTGCCGCAGAAAGTTCATTTGTTTAACTATATTCCTCCTTCTTCGCCATTAAAAAAAGTTTCTTTGATCGCTACCATTACGCACATTCAATTGCAATGCCACAACCGCGTCAGTTGGCATCCGACGTTGAGAATACAAAAGGAGAAGAGTAAAAAGTAAGTCAACTGCACACTCGGTCGTCCCTGTTTCCGGCTAACTTATTCGTTTGACGATTGAAGCAAAATTACCAAAGAACGGGACTACGCTTAAGCCTTTCAAATGGAAATCAGCGGCCCCGAAGCATCGGCTGTATGGTAGCTTCATGCGGTACCGTAAGTTGGCCGCTTAGAAACGGAGTGCCGGCACATGTATTGCTATTGAAGTGATACGAGGCGCCGACAAACGACGCTATGGGCGCGAGCTAACCAGTTTGGAGGCAGCGGCCGACAGCAGAGCATGCAGACACACAAGCACTCGCAGCGTAATTCTACCGCGAAAACCGAACGTAAACGTTTCAAAGGGACGAACGGAGTTTCGCTTCCTTGATTTCTTCTTTTTCGTTTTGCATCGTATAAAGAAGCACTCCGTCGTTTTAATTCCGTGCAGTACGATGAAACCTACGGGCTGACATGCCCACTCGTCGGCAGGGTTCTAGTCGCGCGCATGGACGGGTAGTCGCGGCTCTGCGTAAACAGTAGCGGGGCAAGCCGATATCGATTTTATTGACTGGAAAAGGTTCAGGTTAGTCAAGTCTTATAAAGATGTGTCCAAAAACAAGAGAAAATAATATTAAAGCCTTTACACGTAGCAATGAAAACGGGGCTTTTCTTGGCCCATAGTTGAGCCAACGCATCGTTAGGCAAAAGTGACGATATATAAAGGATAAACTTGTCCGTGTTTTGTCTGTGCTGTTAGAGTGCCATTCGTCTTGCAGCCAATGCAGCCAAAAGGACTGGTGAGAACGAGTCGACATCGTTTGCCAAAATGAGTGTGCTTAGAGTTATTCTAAGGAATAGAGGGCTCTTCGTGCAAGTGTGAGTAATTCGTTAGGTGAATTTTCATTTTGTTGCTGCTATAACAGATCACGTGGCCCAATTATTTTTGTTAAATATTAGTCACTAACCATGAGAAACAGCAAACGTGCACTCCACTTGAAACTAATCCCAAGGCACATGCATACGCAGCGCCTTCTGTGCCGGGAGGGATCAGCATTAGGACTAGCATGACGTCAGCCTAGCCCGGGATTTCATACGGCAAATAAATAAATAAATAAAATAAAACACCGTTTCCGAACGTAAACCTCGCTGTATAGGCATGGAGGGCCGACATTGCGGAGCGAGAGCGCACAGAGGCATGCTTACGTATCTTCTCTGAAGACCTCAGCAGCACTGACGTGGTTTCCCGACGCTACGTGAATATTGCGAGAAAAGCGAACCGGCCTGGCATGGTGGACCGGTAACGAACTCCAGCAATTGTGCGGCGCGTGTAGCAACCTTTGGATGTTTGGCGGCTTACGCTTTCTTTTTCTAAACAAACTGCCAACCCCGGGAACGAAATTGTAAAACAAAACGAAAGGTAAAAGGGTAAATCGAATGAAGGTTGTGTGCGCTCTCTCTGGGAAAGATACCCAGCAATCAAGCAGCGGACAGCGCAATTAAGCCTGCGGGAACAGAGCACGTAAAAAAAAAAAATCCAACGAAAAGATGAAAAAAAAAGCATCTACATAAACGAAAAAAAATATGTAAAAAAAATGCGAAAAGACGCAGATGCGAGACTTACCCGTAATTTGATCCTCACCGTTGCGTTCCATTTTCTTTGTTTGCACGGATTTTTCACTCTCCATTTCTAAACAAGTGGGAACAGTACTGGACGTCGGCGCACAGGTAATGCAAAAGACTACCCGCGCTGGAATTTTCGAGTTTCTGGGTCACTGCTCCGGAATACATTCACACTGAGAAATTTAGATCTGTCGACTTGTTTTCGGCACTCACTGTATCATTGTGTTTAGTTTATTTGTTCCAATTTTGGTTCGACATTTCTTGTTTAGTCGGAAAGCAGCAACAGCTTAAAAAGTGTTACAAGCTTTCCCCCATACCAATATAAAAGCAGAAGTGAGAAACTCGGCGTGTTTATCTTGCAAAGAGCTCAACCCTACACTATGATCAGCAGACTGTGAAAAAAAAAAAACCACCATCGACACACGTTCACACCGCTTGTTTTAAAGCGAAGCTCTGTTTGCCTACGATTTCCGAGATTCGACTAGGCCAATCCGTGCTGTGTGTTTTCCGGCCCGTCGCTAACCCGCTCCTCGCCGAGTAGATTCGCATCCACTTAAAAAAAAAAAAATTTGAAGCGTGTCTGGCACCGGAATTTGAAACTAGGCCCTCCTGCATAGAATCCCGATCATCTAACCATACGGAGACAGCAGCTTTTTCAGGGCAAAGCCTTCTTGGCCTCATTATTCACGCTTTTGCGGTAGGTAGGTAGGCAGGTTCGCGTCTTGCCTCGCTTTATTAAAAAGAAAATGTTATGGGGGCGATGGGTGAAATTGAACTTCTACCATAGAGCAAAGCAGCGTGGTGCTCTAGGCGATCTCTTCTTTTATTCTGTCTTTACTTCGTTTGCTTGATCAAAATACAGTCATATCTACAATATAAGGACAGTTTTGAACATGTCGGTCATTCATTGAGCGATTCACTTGTGTTAAAATTATTTATGCATTGAAGAAGCTACGATTTCTTGAGTTTTTCTGGTACAGTGTATTGCTGTCTATATACTTGAAGAAATATTGCGATAAATTATCATAAAGTGCAAGTAAATTGGTCTAATGTCAATGTCTGCATTAAACACTGCCAGATCAGCAAAATAATAGTGGAATTAAAAAAAATAAATTGTGGGGATTTACGTGCCAAAACCACTTTCTGTTTATGAGGCACGCCGTAGTGGAGGAATCCGGAAATTTCGACCACCTGGGGTTCTTTAACGTGTACCTAAATCTAAGTACATGGGTATTTTCGCATTTTGCCCCCATTTAAATGCGGCCGCCGTGGCCGGGATTCGATCCAACGACCTCGTGCTCAGCAGCCCAACACCATAGCCTCTGAGCAACCACGGCGGGTAATAGTGGAATCATTTTCTCTTTGCGGTGGCTAGGTATCGATACATATGTCTGGCATTTAAAAATTGAATGCGTTTACCACTTTTCCATATACCCTTGCAATCAACCGGATATATAATTTGAAAAAACAGTAAAATCTGTTAGACAACTCATTAAACGAGTTTGCGCCATTCGTAAATAACGGGTCAGTGAAGTCCTTGCAGAAGAAAATATTTTTGGCTGATTACCTCCAAAATGCATGAGCTAAGCCAACGCCTCCATCTCGCACTCATGGAGGATGGTTAGTCGGGCTGGTCCTTTCGCATCAGAATTTTCAGAGGAGAACCGCAAACACGTGATGCAGCTTTTGAAAGTCAGTTCCCGACCAATGCGGCACTTGGTGCGCATACCACGTGCAAGCCCACATTACATGAATCAACAACACTACATGCCGGCGTTAGTCCATGGTGTAGTGTGTGGTCGTCATAACTACATGTAACATGGGAATGCACAAAAATACAATAGGACGCAAACTCACCTGAGATACTCACCTAAAGTAGGGAGCCGCGGGAGATATTCCTCATCCGGCAAGGGGCTGGGGGTCCAGAGGGCCTCTTGAATTAGTAAAGGCAAGGCGCAGAATACCAGGACTAAAGAAGAACACAAACGACAGGACCTTGACAGATCCTGCGCCTTGCCTTTACTAATTCAAGCATAAACCAACTAGCCCAAACAAAAGTTTTACCTGGACCTCTCGAGCCAGTCGGAGCGGGTAGCCAATATCACTGGTGTCCTGGAATAGGGATCCACTCACCGGCACCCTCCTTCCCTACCCCTTCCCTTATCCTATTTCTTCCTCCCTTGATTAGTCAATGACGTTTTTCTATCCATTCATCTCGTTCCAAAGGCGGCCAGCTCTTCGAAACTGCTTGCGCCATTTGCCACCTCCTCTTCTTTCCTTGTGACAGCTCGCGCTTTGAGGCGCCGTTTTAGACAGCACCATCTCCGGAACCGTGCCGCATTCTGCAGCACTTTCACTGTAGGAGTTTAGGCTACGTAGCATTTTCACACTGAGATTGCCCGTCTTCTCTCCCTGTACTTTCTTTTTATCCCTTAAGATCCTTCCCTCGTGTAGGGCAGCAAACCGCCCGTCCATCTGATTGACCTTTCTACCTTTCCTTCCTTATTTTTCTCTCCCCCTCTTACGCTACAAAGAAACTTAGACATTGCACTAACTTCACGATCATCCAACGTTATCACGTTGTGACATCCCGCCGGAGTACAAGTACCATCGTCGTTTTAGCATGCAGCACATGTCATAGCCATAGGTAGGTACGACTGCATAACACGTAGTTGCTGATGGCGTCGCAATCAGTGTTTCTCTCACTTACGCTCGTGCAGTACTCATGTAGAACCCAACAATCACCATGTCTTAAGCTCACTTCGAACGGCCGACGTCGATGCGCCTTTGCTGTCATACGATCGTAATCTACGTGGTTATCGTCGTGCTTCTGTCGGCACAGACACGTACGGTAGCCACCCACGCATGTAACTACTCAATATTGGTTCATCTGGTAACGGCTTGCGGAAGCCGCATGATACTCGATATTCAGGTACCTGCAAAATGGCTTGCGTAACGTCGATTACCACAGTGCGTGCGATGTGCAGATTTTTCTTTTCATTTTTTCATTGTGGTTATTGCTAATCAAATTAACATACGTAGATAAGTTATATACATAGGGGCCCGAAAAGCCATAGCCACGTCTGCAAATACAAAGCAAACATTTTACATTGCAGTCATTACTGAAAACAGTTTTTTGTAAAAGGGAGGCTGAAGGATACACTTCAACAACGAACGGTAGCAGTGTGCTTGGAAATATTTTTGGTGATAAATGTATTTCAGCTGTTAAGTCATCTGAATTAAATGTCACTGGGAGGATACACTTTGTTCTGCATTAAAATCTAACAAGTGAATTTTCATTAAACTGTGTAGCCTCGTAAGTAGTAGCGTTGTCAAATGGCACATTTTACATGGTGGCTTAAGATAAGATAGGATACGTTGTGAGGACTTGCATCGAGATCCCTTTTAAAGGTTCTTTGGAGAGCGTTCGAATATGAGACGGTGTCATTGCAGTCAATAATGTAGAGTTCCATAGTTCCCGCTAGACAACAGAGGCGACCGTAATGAAACGAAAATGCCGTTCCTAATTAACTGGGCTTTAACAGGCAGCATTTCAGTATGCACTTCCTAGAAGTACGTTTCAAGCGTGGAGAAGCGGGCATTCTTCAGAATCAAGCGAGCATGTTATGTCCAGGAAAGCCGCTTTATAGTGAGCGGTACTGGCGGAGTTACAAAAAGCCTATCTATTAGCTCTTCATACAAATTGTTTCGGGAAAATAAGTGCTTATTTGCGAACCTCACTGGTAGAAACCGCATCCGGAAGAACACTTCAGGCATGAATAATGACGTGAAGCAACAGAGAGAGGGAGAGAAAACAACAGGTGAAACGAAGAGAGTTTAACGAAGTTAACTATACGGTCGGGTACTCCGCACGGGGGTATGGGGCCAGGGCAGAATTGATGACATAACAGGAGAATATAAAAAAAGCGCGCATTAATTCACATATACTATATTTTATTGATAGAACCGTTTCTTTTAAAAGGCCCACTAGGGTTAAGCATCTCGTAATTAACGTCTGGTACAAGCCTATTTTTTCTATTGCGGTATTCATGTGATATTTTACGTGTGGGTCAGAAGGCAGAGTACCATTATGCGATTGAACATGGGCACCTCTGCAGCGTATTGCGTCACATTCCAGCAGTGCGCATTTAGGATCAGGAATGTCGTCCACATAAGAACCAGGTGCCTCGTAGTTTTACTGTCACAGTGGCCATGAAAACTTTTCAGCAAGGACTTTCACATTTCCATGGAACGAACTGACGGATCCAATCTCAATCGCCATTGGCTGAACCTTTTGTTTAAGAAGCTCGCAAAGAGATCAAGAAAGGCATGTCAGGGGTCAGACAAGTTTTGAGTGCCAAGCACACAAGAGCGGTAAAGTGCCCATCATTCACCATTGAAGATTTACTTTTCCAGAGTTCTCACTAGAGTTCGAAACACGAACAAACGCATTTTGTCTATCTGCGCGATAACAATCAATTGATCTGAAGAAAAAAGAGGCTCTGTTTTTCAAGATAGTTTAGTGGACATATATAGTGGAGCTGATAAATCATAAATCCGATCAAGTCATGCATATAAGAGGGAAGACCACTCGATGCCCTTGTGTCAATAAGTGCAGCCTTTTCAAGTTTTAGACAGCAAGTCAGCACTCCTATCAATGCGGTTAGGTTTCAGTACGATCACCTGGATTGCGCACACAGATGAAATCGCCCAACAATACAACATCACAGTCAGAATCTAGTAAGTTAGCTACGTCCTAAAAAAATTATTGCGTCGCGGCATCGCCTGAGAAAACCGTGAAACACAACATTGCATTGTATAAGCCTTCCCTCACTGTCAAAATAGGCTGCAGCAGGGTATGACAAATCTTTTTGAAAGACAAAAGGCAACCAGCCCAAAGGCCGATGGCGTGGGACATATATAAAACAAAGAGAAAGAAAGAGAAAGAGAGAGAGAGAAATGACATCAAGACCCTCTCAGTCTCTTCATCAATATCAGGCTTCGTTTTTGGAACGGTTACGAAGTCAACATGTATGCTAAAACACCACTGGTAGAGTTGCGCCTGCCTCTGTTGGAACCGGATGTGGGTTCGTTCCCCACCTGCGGCAATTTGCTTTTTCATCCACTTTCATTTCAATGAATAGTTTATCGTATTTTATTTTATTTATTAGGCACAAGCAATTTCCCCTGTGCTGTCCTCGGTGTCAGTGTTTGTCGGCTTCTTATGATATCACTAGTAAATATCAGGCCCCTCCGTTAACTCCCTTCTCCTCGTTTATTACATAACGAGGGTCTCGAATCCGGCAATATTAGTGCCTTGAGGTAGCATGTGTGGGTTTATTGACCGGTTGCCTTCACCAAATAAAGAACACGTTCGCGTAACGCCTGTGGCAGAAAGGATGTTTCACGTCCGGGCCGCCAAGGTCTGCAAGTGGTGGCGTTGGCAAACACTCCCAAGGTTCTACTAGGAAAGCTAAATACCCCCAAAAGTGGATGGGGAAGCGGCGCCGCGGAAGCTCAACTAGTAGAGCATCGCACGCGATATGCGAAGGTTGTGGGTTCGTTCCCCACCTGCGGCAAGTTGTTTTGTCATCCATTTTCATTTTAATTAATTTACCGCTTCTTTAGTTCATTCATTAGGCACATGTAATTTCCCCTATGTTGTGCTCGGTGCCAGTGTTTGTCGGCTTCTGATGACATGACTAGTAAAAATCGGGCCCCTCGGTGAACACCCTTTCTTGTTGTTTGTTATCAAAGGTGGCATATATATGCAACGGCGCGACTATTGTCAGCGCCGGTGAAGAAGGAGACGGCTCACGTGCATGTAGCACGAGAAAATAGCAGGACCCTCGCACGCGTGACCTGACCGTCCGCGCTATCGGCCTTTCCAGAGATACCGCGGCCCCATGGCTGGACGGCCTAATTAAACTTCAGCTACGGCGGCTACTCCTTCGCGCTGGGGATCGCTGTAGTCTGTAGGTTTTTTTTTTCAGGCTAAAGAAATCACGCAAAGTATTTTTGAGCGAGGGGAACGTGCAGAAAGATATTTATTTTTAAGCATAGGGTATCCATACATTAGAAATAACTGTTAGTTGAGAACCTCCTTCCCTTTGAAATTTAGAATAAACTGTGGCCTGTGTATATATTTATATACCTTGGGTCTGTGCATGGTGTTGACTGTGAAAATGAGAGAAAAAAGAATTTTAAGTGAAAAAAATAAGGTTGATGTAGCTGCTGCTGGGGCTTTGATAGAGCTTTTCCCCCTATAGTCAAAATTTGCGGAACTAAAGTGAACGTATTAAAAAAAAAACCGTGCACGTCCACGTAAACAATGATGCAGTAGGCGTTTTAGCCACAACAAAATTTTAAGTGAAGATGTGGAGGAAACTCAGATGAAGCCTCAAGTGATGTGCGTAACAAAACTCTTGTAATGACACTTTAGGGGTGCCCTCCCCCAATTCTGGAAAACTTCGGAGGGGGACGGGCCACGGAGCGTCCCCGTAGTGGGCACCTATGGCTGTATAACATAGGCACCAGTGATTTTTTTTTATCGCTGACCACGATGCCTAGAGAATGTCGGTACTTGGACACCACTTGTGCTTCTACGCTGCACGTGACCATTTTGAGCGCAGCATTCTTGGTTTCCTTTGTTAGTCATAATATTTTAGCAAGGAGCTGGATGCTTTGTTTCTGGGTTGGGCGTTGCGCACACTCGGTCCAAGATGGAAAGAGCCTTATTAGTTACAATTATGAATTATTAAACATTAGCACCTTGATGAGCATTGCAAATTGCAATTTCTGCGAGATAATTAAAAGTTACCGAGCCACTTCTTACGAGAAGCCACGCTATTTTTCTGGGAAAGGGGAATGGGCGAATTTCAGGGAAGTGCCGAAATAAAAGCCGCGTTACAGTGTCTGATTTCATGTATGGTATAAGCAATTGTGCTGGAAGTCTTTCGTTTAAGAAGAAGTGGCGTTCGAAAAATGTCGAATTTGAAATCAGCGATGGCAGTCTCCTCCTTAAAGGCCTTGAGAGTAGTTTCTCAAAGCAGCACCGCTCATTATTTATCCGCCATAAAAACAGCATCAAATCATAAAGGCAGGTTAAAACAGTACATAAATGACACTGGAAAGACTAATATCCCGAAAAGCGTAAATTATGGGAGTGCCTCGGCAGCTTCAAGATTGTCGGCTGAGTTCGTTTTAATTCTCTTGCGACTAAGTAAGGAACCTCGATGAGATCGCGCCGATCCATTCTCGCTAAGAGCCTGTTTGCGACACCGCTAGAAGGTAATATGCCCGCGAGCCTCGGGGGAAACAAAACATAAAACAAATGAAATCTTTCTTTGCAATCACCGCCTCCATAGCCAACGAACAGGCACTAATTAATCTCCTCTGCTTTGCTTCAGGACGCCTTCGTTGGAAGAACAGGCAATGTGGCAACGGCAAAAGAAATGAGGGGCTGACACGGTCGAAGCTTTACTCCAGTTCGAAACATATTTGACGCTTTAATGTTTTCTGTATCACGGTGCTAGGAAGCAAAGTGTGAGACAGGGCTTGTAATCCATATTGATATAACCAGCGCAAAAGTAGGCACAAAACACAAGAAGGGACCATGACGAGCGCTGACTTCCAACTGGCGTTTTATTACAAAAGGTATGAATATATGACCTCACGCTCGTTATCGCAACCACATATATTTGTGCGAGTTATCAAGACTTACAAATCTTGAAGCAAACCACCAGAGCCTAAGGGGACTCCACACATGCAAATGGCTCTAAGTAAGCAAGTTCTTTATCCGTTGGTGCTATGGCAGGTTTACTGATAAGGTTCCCTCTTGCAACAGCCGCTGCCTGAATTATAATATTCTTATTGTCGTGCGCATTTCTAGCTAGTATCGCTCTCTTGTCAAAAAGAGGACGACATCCGCATTGGGAACAGTGTCTTCCGAGAAAACCCTCTCTCCCTTTTTGCACTTTCTGTCTATGCTCCTGCAATCTCTCATTCAGGCATCTGCCCGTCTGCCCCTCATAACGCTGCCCGCAGGAAAGAGGAATACTATACACAACGCTTCGTGAGCAGTCGACAAATTTTTTTTCCCTAACAGTGTGTGATGGAAAATGTGATGATGCACACCAATGCAGTCATGCGATCGCCTGATGATATGTGAAGATAAGCATCATTACAATCAAACAGGAGGAGGTATAATCAGCAAATTGAAAGCATTTTTGGTGCATTTGTTCCAGCTGAATGTCGTTCAACCTTCATTACTAATTGCGCCAAGAACAAATCCCTCAGTATCGCGGCCATAGGCAAACCGATACACATGCCTCTTTTATGAAGAAAAATATTTCTCCGTTCCATTCAATGAGAGTAGAGCTGAGATATAATTTAAGCCAATCATGAAAACCGGTAACCGTGACGCCACACTCATTCTGGAACGCCACTACGACAAACACAAAAAATGGCTTAAGATGCCACATGATCTGTGATGAATTGATGATAAAGAATCTTCATCAACTTCTAATACCTTCAAATGACACTTTAGCCAGCAAGCAATCGACGTCTGCCACGATCGCTTTCAGAAACTATAATCCGGAAAGGCGTTCGGCTCTTCTGCGTTTTGGCTGAGAAAAAACATTTTCAGTGCTAATATTCTTTCTTTTCTACGAGTCTATGGATGGACTGATGTGCGCTTAGATTTCGCTTGGCTAACATACGAATGTTTTTCTCAGCGAATACTAGCAAAAGCGGAACGCCTTCCAACATTATAGTTTCTGAAAGGGAACGCAGCAAACGTGGATTGCTTGCTGGCTACAGTGTCGCATGAATACGGTGCGCTTAGTGAAGCTATAACTGAGGTTCTCAAAGCGACCTTTTTTCGTCCGTGCGGCATCGACTACTTCCCATTGCTGAGCTTATTTTCCATTGATCACTCAAGCGTTACGAATTATTGCCAGAGCTTTGGTCGAGAAGACAACTCGTACTTCTACTCAACAGTAGAACGTAGACGCTTTTAAATCGTTTTATGGAACTGAAGCTAAAACATTGCATTTCACAGCTACAGCAGTGTACGGACAAGCGAGCATAGGTTTACAAACTTAGTAATTCCAAAGCCTGGGTTCCGAATTCTGCAAAATGTCTGCTTTAACTTCCATTATGACAATCTTTAATGCAGTTAGCATAATGCGTTGTGACCCACACCAGTCACTTAAATTTGATGCTTCAGGTTACTCCTCGTGAAGTTTAATTTTTGAATCGCATTACGTATGCAGAAAGATACGGAGTTTCCATTCTTCATGTCGAAGAGCTTGATGATGAACGAAGTAGAGCAGTGTTCCTTATGGACACATTCAGCTTCAAAAGTCGACTGTTTTCTTCGCCGTGTGGCTGTGCAGAGTTAGCTAAATCTAAATTTGTTGGTGGGGTATCCAGAGCGTTTTCATGTTTATTCAGTTCTATTCTTTGTTGCCATACATCACTGACCAGCATGAATCTTTTACCTTAGCCGCGAACATTCCTGCACGTTTATCCTTAAAGCGCTTGTTCTACTTAAGTAAAAGCTTGCCGCGGGCAACAAATCACCATCGTTGTTTTTGCCCTGTCGTCTTAGACGTTCCCATTTATCATGGCACATTCTGCCACTTCTCCCTATGGTAGCTAAACAGGAAGTTTACTGCAAGCACCACTTAAAACTAGGAAAGGAAGCTAACGGGTCCGTTGTCTTCGAATCGCGTTTCTTGGGCTCCGTTATGCATTTTAGAGGCCGAGTACGTGTTTGTGTTGGGAACAACCGCAACACAACAGTCCTCTGTTTGCAATGGTTTATACCATCGAACACGTTATGCGAAAGCCATGGACAAGGTTACCACCAGTATTCGTTTGTATTTTCGTTGTTGCTTTTACGTTCAAAAGAAAACAGAGGACAACGTTCATAGATTCCGTAGCTTCATCGTATGTTGGTTTCACCTAGTTGTAACACAGAAAAATGTGCAACCCCTCGGTTCTTCTTATTCTTCATGCGGATAGAGTTCCAACACAATCGAGTTATGCACGCGGATACGTACCCCTTGCTCAATTTACCACGCCGACAGGGTACATCTCTGAGAGGACATATTCCTGAACCGTGGCGGTTGTAGCATTCTTTGGCGCACCAGCTGTGAGAATGCTACTCTTTAAACTTGGGGAGCTTCGTGGCCTTCCTTGAACCCTCGCTGCTGCGCCGCCACTGCGATATACAAGCGCCTTATGATGACCTCAGGAGCTTCAGTGACTTCGTCTATACAAGAAGTCACTAACAGTAGCGCAAAAAGGTCGCGTGTTGTAGTAAATAGTTCATTAACTGACCATGGCCAAGATTTATGAAACGCCTACAATGAGGAACCCACGAGCTAATACAGAGTGCATGCTTATTAGGGATTTTATACGGACGTCTCCTCGCAATACTAAATTCAAGTGGATCAAACAGGTAATAATCTTGAACTTTCTTTTCCTTTATCAGTTCCTGGCTTCTGGAGCCGGGAAAGAAAACCTGGCCATAAAATTGGCACGCCTTCTTTGCCGTATCACTAAACTTAGGCCTTCCTATACTGTCAGACCATCCAATTCCTTTAGTCCTTCCAATACTTTTACTTTTATGTACACACTTTTTCGCCAGCTTCTTTCCAACTCTGCTCATTAGGAAGTCAATTGTCTGACGGATGCGAACATGATCGCAATGGACGATAACAAAAGAAATCGGGAGCCCACGAAGGCATCAATGTTTAGCCAGAAAGAAGATTAAAAAGAAAAAGAAAGGTCCGTTGATTAGGGACTCGCCGAGGCCGGAGTGAATATCAAGAGGAGCCTTCGAGATCTCAAATAGCCAATTTTTATACACCTCTGCACGCACGTACAGAAAAAAAATCTGCACACGCATGTTCAGATATTCCTGGTATGCTTTAATATGTGCTAATATAGGCTGACCTCTGTAAGCTTGCAGAAACCAAACTGCCTCTCTTGATTGGTGCCTCTCTCCCTACATTGATGGCCATGAAGAAGAATAAAGAAACTGAAGGATGGCGTAATGATAGGGTCAGGAAGTGAATCTTCCAAAAATAAAAAATAAAATTGTTTTCAAAGGGGCCCACTCACAGTGGCGACGTTTCTGTCGTTGTCTGTAAGAAGTTGCAGCCAGAAAACAAGCACAACTTCTTTCATTAGTGCAACGAAAAGCAGTAAATGCTTTCCCTCGTTAATGGCCTAACACAGCACGGATTTAAGAAAAAAAGTTTACTTCCAGTGACAGGATCCAGGGCAACTTAAGTGCTTGAAATTGATAACATGAAGAAATTAGGCCTGCAATTTAAAACTCCGTGACTTAGCACCCCCGACTGAAAACCATGATTTGTCCATCTCAGCGGAATATCGTAACTGGAAAACAGTAATGTGTTATCGTAAAGCGGGAGTGAAAAAAATTCGCTTTTTTTATCCACGAGTTTCACCTGCACTGTCGCGGGATTAGGCGTGCGCTTCGACAAATTTTATTGACACTATGTCAATGCCAATGGACGTACGAATAAAGTTTCAAACTCTGAAACCTGTATTTGGCGTGTCCGGTGCTGCAATGGTGCATTTTCTCTTGCAGTTGGGATCGGGTTAGTGTTATGCGGCTCATCTGAGGGGGTGTTGCTTTTAACAACATGGAAGTTACGTCGTTACAACGCATGGAAGACGAGAACAAGGTTTAACGTCGTCCCACCCATCAGCCAGCTGAGAAAATTCCCATGTGATTCTAGGAGCATCTTTTTGTGTGTTTTAGCGCCTAAATGCGCGGTAAATAATAATTAGGGAAAGACGACGTGAAAATAAGCGTGCATACAGCAAAGAAAGGCCGATACATAAGAGCTCGTGAAATGTATACTGTAAAGCACAATTTTCAAGAAATTTGGCGCTACTGTATTTTTCTGCGTTATAGTGCGTAGGTTTGCTTGCTTGTGTGATTCTAACTGCTTCTTACGCAGTTATTTATTATTGCACAATACTGTCGTTTACTTCATGAGCACAACTCTATTACGTAATAGGTCTTTAAGGCTCGTTGCATATGTTGCAAGTTGGTATTTTTTGATTGAACACGTGTCTACCCTGCGCCGCTTTTATTTCTGAGCCTGGCTTTCTTTTTCTCTCGTTTCCTTTGTTGCAATAATAGGCCGCATAAGCTGCAACAGATATTTACTTAAGCAAGTGAGGAATTAGGGAATTATGAACGTGGTTAATGAAAGTTTTGTCTTGTTAGCGACGAACCTTAGGCACTATGAGTCACTCAACGGGTGCCCAACTGGGCGTCTTGATTAGTACATCAGTATGTAATAACTCCCCTTTGTTTGACATGTCAGAATAAGAAGTTACACAAAGGACGGGGTAGAATGCTGTAAATTAATTTTTTACCGCCTGTGGTTTTGCTTCCTTCCGTGTAAGTTATAGCCTACGAGCTTTATAGCATCATGCGGCCCAGCCTTATCTCGCCTTGGCTAAAGGGACGAGGTGAGCCTGCCTTAGAGGCTGCATGTACAAGGAAGAGAAAGTAAGGCGTCAGAGGTAATCTTGATAACCTAGATACTAAGTCCTTGTCCGTCTAAGTAACGTGTGCGTAGGTTAAGTGGAAATTAAAGAACGCTCAAGCACCAAGTTAGGCTTCAAGTGTACAAATAGAAAAATGGTAAATAGTTCAAAATATGCCCCATAGAGAACACCGTAGGCCATGAGTATGATAAAGGTGTGTAAGAGGATGGGCTCAAGGCAATTTTTAAGGCGTTAAACACATTAGGTCAGAAAGTGGCGGTACAGCGAGTAAGAGGACAGAGATCAATGGGGAATTAATTTAGTCAAGGAGGCCAGAATGGTTGAGTTATATAGGTCGGGGGTGCCAAATTGATTTCCAAAGGCCTATAACAAACAGCGATGTAAGAAAGCTAGCACAGTGGGACTAGATCAGACCTGATGGTTACCTTGAGATTGTACGCGGGGTCACCGGTATAATAAGTGTTTTCGAAGAGCTACTGGAATTGAAAAAAAAAAAAGCCGTTGGCAAGTAGCGCAATTTTGCCGATTCAGCTCCCTTGGTCGAAGAGGCGGGTATTGTTTGCGAGAAGAATCCAAATGCACAACTGGCAATTACCTATTCTTTACTAATAATCTTTTATAATATTTGAATGGCATTTACTCGATTTGCGAATAGTAGGGAGCTTTAGAGAGAGGCAGATATTTATTATAAAAGAAAATCTTAGAGGTCGGCCCAAATAACTGTGTTCTAGCCTTCTACCCTCAGTTGCGGTAAGGAAAACTAAAGCGGAGAATGGAGCCATGGAGCCGGTGAGTTCGGAAGGCATATTCATTTGTAATATGTACTGAAGATGGTACCAAATCGGATATACGTGTTCACGCGATCTGCGAGGACATATTGTGGACCAGCTTTTTTTGTGATTGTATGCATAAAATGACGTTTTGTTATCGAAAGAAGTGGAACAACAGTGCACGTTTATAGCAGGCTTCAGGGCACTTATTAAATAAATTCTGAGGTCTTGCACGCCAAATCCCGATATAATTATGAGACACGCCGTAGCGGTACACTCCAGAATAATTTTGACTACCTGAAATTCGTTAACCGGCACCCAATGCAAGGTATACACGTGCATTATTGCATTTTGTCCCATCGAAATGCGGCCGCCTCAACGGGCATTGGCAGTGTAACGACGGTGTTCATCTCGAAAGTGGTGCAACTTTTTAAAGTGGTTCCAACTTAACTTGTCTGGCTCCGAATTAACGAGCTGTCGCAGGTTCCTTATCGTAATTCGCTGATAAGTACGTTGAATACAGGAGTATGGGTAATTTTCGTTGTTAATTAAATATTGTTTGATTCTCTGTCCAAGTATTACCTGCCACATCGAGTAGTGAAGTACAATGACTATATTTATGCTCTATCCTGCAGGCGATTTCTAATCATGAAGTTAACTCTAACGAATCTCTGGTACACTTAGTAAGGTGTGTCTAATGTCCATGTTGCCCTCAGTTGAAGTGCATTTATTCACTATAAGCCTCCCTAGTGAGCCCATTATTTTCTCAAGGGAACATGGTTCAGGGAGCCGTTTCTTGCCCGGAAATGCTAAAAGATTATGCATGGCTCTGATTCACTTAGCTAAACCACGATGTCGATTACGCGCGTGATTTCTTATTCGTTTCCTTCCTTATTTCCTGTTCCGCTTCCTGCGCCATAGTTGTGTGGTCAGGGGGACACAAAGTGAGATAATAGTTGTCACCTTCGGCCACCTATTTAGGTAAAATCGAATAATGAGTTTTTTTTTACTGACTGTAGTAAGCGGGCATGTTTGTATTGAAAACTTAGGGGCAGTGGTATCCCTACACAGTTTCCATTTGGCAGCATTATTTGACCATTCTCGAGCTCCAAGATATCCGGCTGCAAATTTTTCGTCCGGGTTCGCACCTTTACGTGTGGAAGACCACGAGAAATGGAGCGAAGCTGGTCCATGGTGTGACGCGGTTGCTGCGTCACACCTAGGCCGCATAACTTATCCCCTGGCAACATAGTTTTAAATCTAACATTAATTTTAGTTACAGGCAAGCTGTAAGGCCTTATGTCAATCAACCAGTATATTTGGGTATTTAAACATATACAGCGTTCTCAAATATACTGAATACAAAAATTACATCAATAAGAGAAGCGACCAAAAGAAAAAGAAGAGAGAAAAATACGAGTCCCCCATTTCTGTCTGTACTTTTTCTTGCGTGAGCGGCTTGAATCGAAGAACTTACGTAGGAAATTTTGTGATGCGTGTCAGAACACCATCGCAGAAACAATTTGGAGTCTGCGCTTTTTGTTAATGCTCTTTTGTTTTGTTTCTAAATTTCAGGAAGTATTGTTAGATCACTGCTTCTTGCTTTTTTTTTTACGAGTGGCGAGGAAGTGTGCGTAGTAATGAGGCTCAGGTTATATCAATAATTTAAGAAGAATAAAACAAGAACAAGCTTGACAGACTCGCCTCTTTACACTAGCGTACAGTGAAAGCCTAACCGTTCACTGGTAACGAAAAACACGAGACTTGGTTATGGTCGCGCTTAATCTCGCAGTAATAACAAGCTCTCTGGGCACATCATTCTTCAGAAGTGCCTGCAGACTTATCCTGCATGTTCGTAAAGCTAGATCTGACCACGTTATATTCGTCAGTATAACTTATCATTTCCCCCAGTAAGGTAAAAACAAGACTAATAAAGACAAATTTAGGCAGGCTTGTTTTGGCTTAGATATTAAGCTCTTCCAACTCTCGTATTTACCAGACCACGGAAACTCCTGCTTTCCCTTATACTTGGAAAATATTAAAATTATTGGAATTGCGTAGCACGTACAAACAACATCCAGTTGTTTTATCTTTTCATTTTCTTTCTGCACAGCAAAATTTACCTTTGGCTGCTCTCTCGACCTTAAGAATAATCCTGTGATAAATTACAGATAAGTGGCTTTGTTCTAAGGTATAAGCTCACATAGAATAATTACCTGCTTCCGACTAGCCGGATCTATCTGTTCAGCTGGCTTTGGTTTGTCGTAAATTTTTACTGCTTTTGCCGTAAACGAAAGGGATTTTTCATAGCGTGAGGGTTTTTGCAGTTTCATTATTAACAATAGCAGTTTCCGGTACAAGGTGCTCCTTATTAATTAGTTTAGCTTCATCTATCTATCTATCTATCTATCTATCTATCTATCTATCTATCTATCTATCTATCTATCTATCTATCTATCTATCTATCTATCTATCTATCTATCTATCTATCTATCTATCTATCTATCTATCTATCTATCTATCTGTCTGTCTGTCTGTCTGTCTGTCTGTCTGTCTGTCTGTCTGTCTGTCTGTCTGTCTGTCTGTCTGTCTGTCTGTCTGTCTGTCTGTCTGTCTGTCTGTCTGTCTGTCTGTCTGTCTGTCTGTCTGTCTGTCTGTCTGTCTGTCTGTCTGTCTGTCTGTCTGTCTGTCTGTCTGTCTGTCTGTCTGTCTGTCTGTCTGTCTGTCTGTCTGTCTGTCTGTCTGTCTGTCTGTCTGTCTGTCTGTCTGTCTGTCTGTCTGTCTGTCTGTCTGTCTGTCTGTCTGTCTGTCTGTCTGTCTGTCTGTCTGTCTGTCTGTCTGTCTGTCTGTCTGTCTGTCTGTCTGTCTGTCTGTCTGTCTGTCTGTCTGTCTGTCTGTCTGTCTGTCTGTCTGTCTGTCTGTCTGTCTGTCTGTCTGTCTGTCTGTCTGTCTGTCTGTCTGTCTGTCTGTCTGTCTGTCTGTCTGTCTGTCTGTCTGTCTGTCTGTCTGTCTGTCTGTCTGTCTGTCTGTCCGTCCGTCCGTCCGTCCGTCCGTCCGTCCGTCCGTCCGTCCGTCCGTCCGTCCGTCCGTCCGTCCGTCCGTCCGTCCGTCCGTCCGTCCGTCCGTCCGTCCGTCTGTCCGTCTGTCCGTCTGTCCGTCTGTCCGTCTGTCCGTCTGTCCGTCCGTCCGTCTGTCCGTCTGTCCGTCTGTCCGTCTGTCTGTCTGTCTGTCTGTCTGTCTGTCTGTCTGTCTGTCTGTCTGTCTCTGTCTGTCTGTCTGTCTGTCTGTCTGTCTGTCTGTCTGTCTGTCTGTCTGTCTGTCTTTGTATTGTTCATGGTAACACTGGAATTGCTTGTAATAACTACTTTTTATCAACCCAATTAAATATCCAGTAGAAATGATCACCGACACAAAGTGAAAGAGTGCCTTGCAATGACAACTATGTTTTACGATTCCTTCCTTGTGCTGACTATCAGAGATTGGAACCGGCTGCAAGAGACGCAAGTGTGTCGTATAGATGAAGAGTTTTATTTGAGTCTGTAACCCCCCCCCCCCCCCCGCTGTAACGCCTTTCTGGCAAAGCGGGGCACTCACTGAATAAAGAATAAACAACTTTCAACTATGTTTTACAGTGCCCAGTCAAAAGAGTGTGCCACGATACATCGTAAGACTTCACATCTAAATCTGGGTCTGTATTCACAAAAACGTTCTTACGTTAAAGCGTTCATGCCAGGCAGTAGTGATGTGGGACATATTAGTGAAGGCGATCAGCGAATGATAAACAGCAGTTACGCGCGAGAAGCTTCGAATTCGGCCCCTGGTTGGCTTGTTGGCCGGATTATCGCGTTTTGTTCTCGCAACTTGCCCAGATATTCTTGTTTAAGTGGCCGGTTGACTGCTCGGGCTTTTGGTAGTCGACAACGGTAGCTAACGGCATTTCATGCTTAAAGCACGAAAGAACAACACTGACTGGCAGTTTCAGGCAAGAGAGAGATAAAGCGCGAAGGGGTAAATAAAACGCAGGTACTACATTACCTAGCACTGACCCCATCGACTACCTTGTATAGGGCAAGGGAAAATTGGAAAGAAAGAATAGACGAAGAAGTAAAAGTATGCGGTGGATATTACCGACGTATTACCAGTTTAGTATATATCGCATATGGATATAACCAGCGCGAAAGCAGACACAACACAAGAAGAAGCGAAAAGGACAAGCACTGATCCTTACGAGCAGTAAACAGCGCTAAACAACAGGACAAAAAAAGGGACACAGACAGCAACGTTGACAAACAACCAAGTGCCCTTATTCTTTCAGTCAGAATATATATACTCCACCGCCATCTCAATGCACAGCATCAACAGAATTCAGCATGCGCAGAGCTGAAATTGGAATTAATGCGATAGGAAGCCAATCTCCTTCGGAAGGAGAGAAATGGAGGGTAGGCTTACACATGCTTCGTCGCTATTATGAATGCGGAAAGCTTCGCAAGTGAGACGTGCGCAGTCATCGCGGTATTTTGACAGATAGTTCACATCCTTAAAAGACGCCTTGCAGCCGCATTCATTGCAAGGCCGGGACAACTGACTATCTCTAGCTCGTATTTGAACATTGTTTGAGTGTTCGCGCATGCTGTCATTGATGCACCGCCCCATTTGACCGATATAAAAACGCTCACATGAATGAGTAATCTTATAAACCACATCGTCACAACAGTCAACAAACCTCTGCCTGCGCTGCTTTTTACTAGTTTGTTAGTTGCTCTCGGTCACTCGATTGACTTGATGACACAGGCTACCTAACTTATTTCTGGCAGTGAACAGCAACTAAACACCGGCTTGCTGACAACCTTTTAGAGATTATGGGCAACCTGGTGCACATATGCAATAACCGCAACCATTTGCCCTGAGCAATTCTCAGATTGAGTAGCTTCAGGGCTGCTAGGTAAAATCAGTAACGGGAAACCTGCAAGATTTAGCCTGGCTACTTGCAATTCGAAGCTTGAATCTAGTTGGTGGTAACAAGACCTGATGAGGGCCGCCTTCATGCAAGATCTTGTGATACCACGCTTAACTATAATTGAGTGCATGGAGGAAAAGGGAACAAGGCTCTTATGAGACCGAGAAGCATAACCCCAACATACATGATTGCTTGAGAACGATAGCTTCAAGTCTAAGAAACGCAGCTTTTTGTCGGACAGACGCTCCGTGGTCGATTCAAAGGAATCGAAAACAAAGCGGAACCGGTAAAATATTATAGCAGCAGTAGGCTGCGCGTCAGTAGTGTTAATATTGTAAAAGACTAAAAAGTCATCAACGTATCGCATCACCTTTACAGTGTTTATCCGGCTGAGCTTAGTTCTAAGAATGCAGTCATAACTGGCCATTAAAATGTCGCTAAGAACAGGGACTATATATGAACCGATGCACAAAGCTTTCTTTTGAATAACAACCTTATCATCCACGGGGACGAATATGGAAAGCATTTAAAATTTTAAAAGCTCTAAAGACCTGTCGACATTCGCACCACATTGATTCTGAAACATAAGAACACCGTCCTTGTCAATGCGATGGCCAACTTCGATACATACATCTTCTTGAGGCAAAGAGCAATATAAGTGCTTGATGTCCACGGAAAAAGCTCGGACAGCCTCTGGGCATTCATCACGAAGAAAGATGGAGACAATACCGGGTGCCTTTGTGAGGGAGGGGTCATCAGTGTCAAGGAGGCAAACATTTTGGAGGAATACTCCCACTTGTCGTTGCCAGGTTCCGCGCTCAGAAGCAGTGGCCAGAAAAGGGCACAGCTCCTTGTGAGTCTTGGTGCTGAAAAGCATAGAAAGACTGGTTCCTTTGCAGGCCTTTGTAGAAGAGGCCTGCTTCGAAAGTGCGGCTTTTGCGCAAAGCTGAACAGCCCTTGTGTTCACATTCGCAGTTTGACCTTCACCATGCACTTCTTTGAAGTTGCCTAGAATAGCCAAATCAAATCTGTTTTGCTCTTGTACAAGCCAACAGGCCTCACGGCAAATCCACCTTCTTTGTCGGATAGGAGCAGTTTGAGCCTCGCTTGCCGAAGGACAGCGACTGCTTTGCAGCGCCGAACGCTGTTGCCTTTTTTAACCTGATAAGGCAGGCAATGAATACCTTCTCTGATGCATATGTCAGCTTCACCCGTTCTTGCTCTACCAGCAGCTGTCATGACGATGCTGAGCAGTTCCGTCTTGTCCAGAGCAGGATGTTCACAAAATTTAGGACCAAGCTTGTGTACATCAGCAACATTCTTCGGGAATGAGGCATCTCCGAATGTCGCTACCTCTTGGCCTTGCCCTGTATTCCGACGTCCTTTCCCAGGCAGTCGAACCACCAAGTTGCCAAGACGACGTCGGCTGTCTGAGACGCCAATCGCAAATCTCGAAGAAACTTCTTCTGAGCCCTGTTGAAATGCAGCTCGTTCTGGTTCACAACCAACAAGCAGTCGGTGTAGGAGCGTACTAGTTGAAATGCTGCTGAGCCAAAAATTCGGCGCGTTCTCTTTATACGACCCTCTGAAGACACCAGCCCCCCGTACAACACGGCGACTTCCGGCGGCAGGTAAGAAAGCTTGAGCGAGTAAGTGTAGAGGCGAGCTCTACAAGTCGCGGTGGCGAGCGACGGGGCGATGCGTCAATGACCGTGTGCGCGAACACTCAAACAAAGTTCAAAAACGAGCTAGAGATAGCAAATTATCAAGGCATTGCAATGAATGCAGCTGCAAGCCGTCTTTTAATGGTGTGACCTATCTGTCGGAATACCGCGTTGACCGTGCACGTCTTATTTCCGAAGCTTTCCACATTCATAATAGCGGCGAAGCATGTGTAAGCCTTCCCTCCATTTCTCTCCATCCGAAGGAGATTGGCTTTCTATCGGATGATATGCAATTTTTGCCACTGCGCATGCTGAATTCTGTTGACTCTGTGTATTGAGGTAGCGGTGAAGTATATATATGCTGACTAAAAAAATAAAGACACTTAGTTGTTAGTCAGCGCTGTTTTCTGTGTCCCTCTCTTTGTCCTGTTTATCGCTCTTTACTGCTCGTTATCATTAACCAACCAGCACAAATGTGTACTCTTCGCTTGTCCTTGTCGCTTCTTCCTATGTTCTGTGTCTGCTTTTGCCCTGGTTATATCAATATGGAATGCCAACTGGCCCGGTCTCCCACCTTGCTTCTATGCCAAAGGCGTTTGCTCAGTCCCGTAGCTTACAGAAAAATCGCAGCAGCGCATTTGTGGCCTTCTCTTTTTTTTGGGTGGAGGGGAGGGGGCCTGCGATATGCGAGGACATGATCTCAAGAGCTTGTTCAAGGTAAATGGTTTTCAAGCACTAAATGCTTTTAGCTCCCATTGTCGTCGACTTGCAGGTAACATTGAGCCAAAATACAGAGTGAATGTCCGGGCACTCAAACGAGAACATCTGAGCAAATTGCCTGAACGAAGCGACATCATGCGCGCAGCCAGTCAAAACTAATGAAGCCAGTTTTCTTCAAGCAGGGCAGCCTTCATGTGGGCCAATGCACAGCATGGCCTGTTTCAGTGCGGTGCAGTGCGGTGTGGTGGGGTGTGACGCTGCGAACATGCACTACACCCATGTTAAGATTGTCGCTAGTATCATCTCTAACGAATCTGCTTCACCGGTTGCAATTTCATGCTTACATCTGCTCTCCATAACGAGGGAGCCAGCAATTTTTATTCTGCCCAACGGCGTTCCTTCGCTTTTGCTAAGTCGAATGAGCTGCTTAGCGGAATAAGCTAAAGCGCTGTAGGTCGTTCAAACGAAGCTTCTGTACGTTTATTGTGAGGCGCTGCAGTAAAGTTCCTTAAAGAGTGGCAAGAAAAAAACTCCGCATTCTCGCCAGAATCACTCGCTCTCTTTCCACATTTGGATCAAGATCATCAAGCGTTTTCTTAATTGCCCCTGTCTTCCGCGAGCCGATTCATCTCATGCTAGTAAAGCTTTATAACATCGGACCACTACATAATCCTTTACTACACATTCTTAGCACGATAACCTGCACGTTAACCTCTAATTGCACGTAACCTGTAACCTATAGGTTCATGTGGGTCAGCGTTTGTGGCCTTCTCGGAGCGCGAACTCATGGGTTCATCTACCGACCGCGGTGGGAGCATTCACCTGGGCGCTTCGTGGTTTTGCATTTTGGGGCTCGTTAAGGAAACTCAGGTGTTCGTAAGCTAAAACGGAGCCTTAGACTACACTGTGATTCGTAGCCAGTTAATTTGTTTCGGGATTGAAGTCCCCGCAATATAAATAGATTACAGACCTAATCCAGTATTTCTATTGAACAAGGACTATAAGCCGCTTTTTGCAAAGAACGTTCTGCAGAATTCTTTTCGCCGTGCCACAAATGGCGTGTGGAGCACGCGGTATTTTTTTTATTCAGGCGTAGTTATATTGAACGAGTGTGTTGCTAGAATCAATAGCTGTGTCTATACAAGTTTTATTAAAGTTGCTATTCCTCGCCATCTGTATGCAGGTTTTTAGTTGCTGCAGCACAGCAGCTTTCCATAGGGCTTGGTTAAGTTAAAGTCATGACAACGCGAATAAGCTCGCTTGATTGATAGGGTCAGTGTTGAGGTTGAAACGAAAGTATAGTCGGCAGTTCCTTCCTAGCATGGCCTGTTCGATACTCCAACTTCCTGACCCTCGCTCTCTCATGACCCGGTGCCACTTCACTACACTTTCTTTTTTATTTAAAACTTTCCCTTAGTTCTTTCTCGTTTTGTCGTCCTTTCAGCGTTTCAAAGGTGTGTTTGGTATCGCCGACCCTCGCGTAGGAAAAGAAAAAACTTTTCCAATAAAGAACTTTCACTTACTACTGCTCCTCTATTCAAAACGAGCGAGGAACGTACGTGAACATTTTTATTTTCTAGAGAGCCGTACGTCGCGACGCAAGGGTGAAGTCGTGCGTTTCATATTGGCTGTATCGTCTATATTACAGAAAGAATGCATTGTTATACAAGCTTTGATGGATGAAGCCGAAGATGACCGGTATTGACTGTGCATGTACTCAGCTATACGTTATTTGTTCGCGTGTCTTTTTTTTTCTTTGGCAGACTACTCTTCTATGAGACCTTCCTTTCGTTTGCTTTTTCCCGCCGAAGAGAGTGGAAGGTTGGGAGAAAGGGGGCACATGAGTGTGGAGCTATGTAGAGACTTTAGACTGGAGTGTGTGAGTAAAACTTAAAGAAGCTATGCCGCAGTAAGAAAAGATTAGGAAAAAGAGAGACAGGGAAAAGCGCTGGGTTCGATTCAGATGTGCATGCATACCTTTTTGTCGAAACAGACCATAGAATTTATAATAAGGATTGTGCCTTCCTTCATATTGTTCCATTTGTGGTTGCGTTCTCTTATGTTATGTTATGTTCTCTTATGCTATGTTATGTTTATGTTGATCTTTAAAATTGGCAGCAGCATGATGATTCTAAAGGTCGCACTTTTTTCCGGTCGGTGTTGGTGCGTTGTGCATCTGTTCATTAAACGAAGGTAGGCGTAGATGCTATAGGAAATTGAGCTTCCAGCCGCATTGCTCTAGCAGATGGCGCCAGTCGAGCAGATCATCTGCAAATTTACGTATCGTTTCTCTTAGACTATGCCGCTGCGAGACACGTCAGGAGAGCATATGTCACGGTGGCCCTTTAGGAATGACCGACAACGATGAGAATCATCAATGGGTCGAAGAAGATGATGCAGGGCTGCTAGGCTAGACTACCCGTCATACTGGCTGTGTTGTTTTAGCTCGTAAATACTAAATGCGTGTTGACTTATTTTTAGTGCGAGAGGATTATACGGCTCATGAAGCGGAAAATCTGGTGGCGTTGCCGGAGACGGTTGGAAAGGTCACGTGGTCACAGAGTTGCGCTCTTGCCAATACTCGCGAGTTCATCATCCTCTTCTTCCAAAGTTGACTCCAATTCCGCTCACCATGCCAGCGTTTCCATACTGCCCCTTCCTCTGCGAAGAAGCTGACGGCATTGAAACACCGCCAGTTGGTGCGGTAATTTCAGTGATTTCTGTCGTGCGCTCCAACGCACGAACTTTTGACTTCGCCTAAGTCAGTAGCTGTGCTTAGCTCGTTTGGACGTCCACACAAGTACGCGAACAAGTCAAAGCATGCTATGCGAGAAATAATACAAGGCAACGTGAATACGATACCATTAAGGTTCGTAAAACCAGTTGTCATTGCGGAGACCTCTCAATGCTTTCGTATTTGTCCACGTAGGGATACATAATTGGGAAACAATTACAGCAAGGATGCTCACGCACGATTATATCAAATCTGCTTGCTTCTTAGTAAATGGTGTTCTCTACATTGTAAGCCAATATTTCTTCTGCATTAATATTATTTAAGAAGAAAGGAAAACCTCGTTGATAAGTTCCGGTTCATTAAGTTTTTACTCTCACTCTCTGAAGCATGGTTCCCGCGTAGCTGTTGTAGCATCATGTATATTAGCTTCCAATCTGTTATTTTTTTTCTCTTTGTTAAGTGCAAAAAGGGCGATGATGGAACACAGATGGGGGCCGCCACGCCTATTGTTCAGGTGGACCACTGATGTCGCTACTGAAAGCGGTTCATTCCCAGAATTCGCCGTGCGGCGCTATAGGATCGCCATCACTGTGCACACATCGCCAGTGGTCGCCGACCTACAGCTCACAAGTTAGGTACAGTTAGTTATATTTTAAAGGGACTCTAAAGCGAAACAATAAATCAGTTTAGACTAATGAAGCATTGTTTGAGAACCCTGCAGGCAGTCACTTAAAAAATTTGTTTGATTATTAGATGCGAAAATGAAGGTCCAAGTATCAGTATTTGAATTTCGCGCCAAAATCCCAGCTCCGGTACGTCAGCGTGACATCGGGGATCACAAAGTATGTTTTCGCATTTGGGCCGCGTTGGCTGAATAAAGGTTACCGAAATTCCCATGTTTACCACTTGGTCCCTTTAGAACACAATGTAGTCAATCTGTACCGCTATGTGTAATTAGTAAGCCCTAGAAGATACGATTAAAATCCAAGACGTCACAGCCCCCAGGTGCGGGAACTTAAATAGGCGTCGCCGCCCGTATTTAGTTGCTCTTTTACTGGCTTACCAAACGTCTTATCATTGTAAGAGGGGTGTTTTTGGTTTTGTAGAGCGGTAATTTACTGATGCAGAAGAAATTATTTTTCACTTTAGTGTCCCTTTAAGAAGCGAACAAACGAAGGTGCGAAGGTTGGGGGATCGTTCCCCACGTGCGGTAATTAGTTTTTTCATCCACCTTGATTTCGATTAATTTATCGCATCTTTTATTGATTTATTATGCACAAGTCATTTTGCCTATGTTATTCTTGGTGTCGGTGCTTGTTGGCTTCTTATGATATAACTAATAAAAATCGGGCCCCTCGGTTAACCTCCTTTCTTCTCGTTAGTTACAGTTAGTTAGCTACAGTTAGGTAGTTACTTGGAATTGGTTTATAGGAAATTGAAAATTGGTTACTTGAAATTGGCTATGGTGCACCGGCCACAAGGTGCTGGAAAATTTATATCAAAAGCAACAAAGCTACGAGGCTCTGAAGCTTCCAGCTCACGAAATCAAAACCCAAAAGGAGGCACCCGAAACACGACGGGCAGCGTGTTCGCATGCACTCTCTCGTGACTTTCGATATCTCGCGCATCGATTTCGAATAAAGGACTGCGCAGAAAGGAAAAAAAGGGGGAGTGAGCACTCGAAAAGAGGCAGCTATTATGGAAGATTCGACGCAAGTTCCAGGTGAGAACGATGAGATTCAATTAAAGCAGGATTCACAGCCTTCGACAGTTACGAATAAGTGTTTATTGTTCAATATACCTGCCGGACAGCAATGACTAGCTTTAGTAGGAATGTTCAATAGTTTGTTGGCTTCCTGAATACTCAAGTTCCCATAAGGATTTTTGTGCGAGCAGTGTTTGCCTGAACGTAATTTCTGCCGTATGTTTTAGTGGATCTTACTGTTCCCTTGGCGCGCGCGCGCGCACACACACACACGCACAAGCGCGCACACACACACACACACACACACACACACACACACACACTCACGCACACACACCACCACACGCACACACACACGCACGCACGCGCACGCACGCACGCACACACACACACACACAAACACACACACACACACACACACACACACACACACACACACACACATATATATATATATATATATATATATATATATATATATATATATATATATATATATATATATATATATATATATATATATATATATATATATGTGTGTGTGTGTGTTACTCTTCTTGTGCCCTAAAAACACATCCAAAGGTTTTTTCGTATTCAGGTTCATCACAGTAACAAACGTCTGCGTACTAAGTATTTGAGCCACTGTAGCGTGATATTTTGCGCTGTACACAGTAACACACAGCCTCACAGCTATTTTTTTTCTTTAGTTCAGTCCGCCGGAAGATTCACGGTGCAAATACCAGTCGTTAATTCGATTATTCTAATGAGGGAGCATTATACCGTTGCATTTGTAAATCAACTGATTCGTCCCATCTCTCGAAATCTCTGCCTCAGAGCTGTAGGACTTTTGCCCGTAATGACGAAGGCACACAAAAGTCGAAGCGAAAACACTTAAACATCACGTTTGGCAGCAGTAACATTTAGGTATTTAGCTGGTACTAATTGACAGGCGTGCTTTCTTTCTTTTTCTTTTTTTTTCATCCGTGAAACTTTGCATGAGACAAGCGGCCATTTTATATACAGTTTTCTTACTTTAGAGACCGAGGAAAAGATTTGCCGAAGTAAGCATGACGACGCAAAATTACGCTCTGCAGGTAAATACCGTATAGAAGGAAAGGATAATATTTAAGTGAGCAGAGTGCGCCCCTGGCAGGCTTTCAGGCACCAAATTCTGGGTTAACGTACCTTGTCCTCGATATGCCTCAATAGAGCACAACGGGTAGATCCAACACCTGCAGAATACATTTGCATGGACGTGCTTTCCGGATACCTACAGTTTATTTCCGATCGCAAGTGAGGGCCATTCGACATGTTTCGGCATTACGTTATTTCCTGTGTCAATACAGATTCAATACGAAGATCGCTAGTACCGTGTGGAAGCAAAAACGCCACAATCGGAGTAGCTCTACTTTGCTTCACAAGTTCGTAAATGAGAGCCGGATATTGTGGGTGTTGTCGAATGGCACATTTTCGTAACCGTGTGACATTCCTTTGTTTCTCTTTTCTTTCTTTTGTTATTTCTTTTCTGCCACGCTATTTTTGCTAATGCATTGTATTGCGGGAGCAGGGATGGCGGGAAAAGGTTGATTCGCTTGGCGAATGCAGGTATATTTAGGAGTATGGTAGTCATGATTCACGTAATCACTTCTATCATTGAAGATACTTATTTTCGAAGCCGTGCGAAGTAATACCCTTTGTGTATATGAGTGGCGACCTCACGCTATGCAGAGCGTAATTAAAACAAAGCGCTCAGTTCGTCAATTAAATTTTACTGATAATGGAACTTCGATCGCTCTATTCGGCCGCGTTGTTCGCGTCTTTTTTGTCCCACAACAACATGCGTGGTGTGAAGCGGAAGTTTACAAACGCGTAATTTGCATTCCGCTCGTGTTTCCGCATTGTCGATCCCCAGTGCTAATGTGGGATTACTTGTTGCACATATCTCTGTGATTATGCAAGCAGCGTACCTCGTCCAGAAGGCAGGAACAGGGAAAGGAGGAAGGGAAAGAGATAAGTAGAAGGCGGGGAGGTTAACCAGAATAAATAGGAACAAGAAGTGTGGAAAGACATTGAACAATCCTTCTGTGCGCGCACGTAAACAACTGTGGCTGCAATAAAGCAAAGGAAAAGCTAGAAGAGAAAGAGGGTGTGTAGGAGATGGGCGAAGGAGGGGGGGATATGGTGATGTGTCTTTGAGTTACGGCGCTTGCATTCGGTGTGTACGCGGTCCAAGCTCACCGGAAATAGCCCGTAAAGTGTGAACTTACAAGGCACTAGCAGGAAAATCACTATTCCTTCTTTTACTGATGCTTATGTACATTCGCGATCGCCCCGGAAGCTCTGAATTGTTTTGCTCCTGTTTTTCTTCTTTCCTTGTGTTTTACTTCAGTTTTCCGCATGGACTGTTTCAACGTTTACTGTGTTGCGGCTTCCATCATGCTGTCCTGGCAAAAGGAAAGCAAAAAGAAAAAAGAAACTATGAAAAAAGAATTTTGGAAGCACGGACTTCACCGCTCACCTCCTCCTCCTCTCTGTCTCCACCTGCAACTCTCTCTCGCTCCTTGACTAGTTAATCTGTGGCACTATTTCAGCTTAGAGCACATCATGTGGGCTGTTTAGCTTGCTGACAGTCATATTGTCTGCTCAGAGAATTTTTACACATCTAAGACAGGAGATAACTGTCACTTCACACGTGAAGTTGCGATATCAGACACATGTTTACGCCAATCACAACACCGTAGGTGCGAGTAAGAGCATTGTGGGTGGCATGGTCAAGAAAGCTTAAACGTAAAGTAAAACTAACAAAGTTAATAGGTGGAAGGAGAGGGGGAGCGGTGTCTCTTAGGCCACGGGAGAGAAGCATCAACTGCTTTTCCTTCAGATGTACAGACGGCGATCTGATACATATATCTGCGTCTGTGTTTATTTCACCGGCCTAACTCTGCCCAGGCTATTCTCAAGCAGATTCGGTAGATTTTTTAGGACTACTTGGATGCCTAACTCTCCAGCCTTCACTCTCTCCTCAACCACGACGTTTTTCTCTGCTTCATTTTTCAATATTGAGCACTTTTTCGCTTGTCTCCAAGTGCTTTTCATTTTATTCTGCCTGCGTTGCCTACGTTCTGTCTCAGTTTGTATTGTCTCTTCCCTCGCTCACTGCGCATAGTCGTTTCTCTTCGCTGAAATCGTTTCGGCCATTTTCAGGTTTACACCATTCTGATTCCTTGTTTTCTCGCTTTGCAGCCTCCAATTCCTCATAAGTCCTTAATTGCGCTTTCTCGTAGAGATTGGAGACCTTGCCTATTTTTTTTCTTTAAGGAAGATGACCTCGCCTCGTCTGCGGGTGCACTTCCTCCTTTTCAACCACTCACTCTACTACTCATTCTTCCGGAGCGCGTTCACTACGACTCTGTGAAGTTGTTGCAGGCCTGCGAGCGACGGCGATCTTAAAGTAGCTTGTATCTCTGACACACACACACACACACACACACACACACACACACACACACACACACACACACACACACACACACACACACACACACACACACACACACACACACGCACACGCACACGCACACGCACACGCACACACACACACACACACGCGCACACGCGCACACGCACACACACACACAAACACTTTTCTGCAACCGCTATCTTTGTTCTTTAACTGCTGTTATTTTGGACTCCGCTAGAAGACGACCAAATATCGTTCTACTCCGCAAAATAAGAACTGACAAAAAAAGCATTTTTTCACTTCCGGTGGGGTGTTTTCTTGCGAATTCATCAGGGCGGCTGGACAGATGCAGCAGCAACTTAGTTCAGATATTGTCGACCATTTTTGAGCATCTTAGAAATAGAGGCGGCGGCTCAAATACGAGGCGCCATCTCTTGGGATCGATATAAGTTCTGTCCTGACTGCTCGCTATCTGTGATTTGCAAGAAAATGTTGCCCTTTGTATTAATGTTGTGCGATAAAGACAAGATAGATTGATGCATAAGCTTACTTTGGAGATCGTAAAAGAAGTGATACCTTGTGGGATGCTATGGTCTACAAACGTGGCAAAAGGGTACTGCCATTCCGTTCTCGTCGTAATATAGGATTACGTAAGTTAATCCTATACCCGTGCTATAAAAGGTGTGTCTCTGGCAAAATGCAACCTAAGTTGCGTTTTTGCTAATGCCCGACTATCAAATAAAAGTGATTGCTCTTCCGGAGCAATCAATTTGATCGCACTAGAAGTCAAAGCAAAGTGTTGTATCGTAGTGACTGCCTCACAGCAGTGAGTGGTAACCATCCCTGCCTAGGACGGTATATTTACACTGTTACTTGCGGAGACTTACAGCCGCGCAGTTCTGCGTCCTGTCCCTATTGTTCTTGCTCGACTCGAGGAGTACTCAGCGGCATCACCGCCAAATCTCGCCGGCCGACGCATCGCACTTCATGTATGCTGCAGTATGAAAAAAAATCACACACACACAAAAAAACGAGAACTTAACGTAATATAAGGGTGCACAAAGCACCGTGAATACCGTATCTGCGGACACTTATGAACTTCCTTATTCGAAAACAAAGGGTTCGCGTCATGTCTAGGCTCTCAAGACCCAGAGAGCTCTGAACAATGACCCACATTTTGGCAAAGGTAATATAAAGAACGCGGATTTCGCAGTAAGATGACGGGTAGAATGTCGAGATACTCGTTCTTGCGAAGACTAAAGCCCATAGATACTCCCGTTCTTCAGCACTTTACGTAGCGCGAATTAAGAAACCAGGAGCAAAGAGAGAGTAATTTATTACATCGGATGTAGGGCCTGCTTTACGCGCTCCTCGGTGCGCACATGCACTGAGGCTTAGCGTAAGAGTCGGCGCGTTGTTGTTAGCAGCAGAGACTTCAAGGCGATATTCATTTATTTCGTAGATTAAATGTTGCCTTTCGTCCGCTCTTAGAATAGTAATTAACACATATGAGATCGCAAGGATTAAGCCCTCAGGTTAGACCACGGGCCTTAGTCTAGGTAATAAATCTTGATGACGCCGTCGTGGAGAGTTTTTTTTGGTGGTCGTTGAACCTTCTGTCATCAAATTAGTGCGCAAGGCCACAATAGCGGCTACAAAAGAAAAATTAATAACACCGTCACCAAGCGGAAGTCATTCGTGTGTATTAATTGGATAGCCATAACCGTGAGTATGAAGGCGAGTACTATGGTCGACATGGGAAGTTTATTAGTGTTATGAATATAAACATGATGCACCTAAAAAGGATGTAGTAGAAATTTTCAATTAGACGTACACGATTTCTTCCTGTCTCTCTCTCTCTCTCCCTCTCTATACACACACACACACACATATATATATATATATATATATATATATATATATATATATATATATATATATATATATATATATATATATATATATATATATATATATATGTATATATATACGCTTACTGTCGATTCCATACGGCATCATAACTGTAAGGGAAAGTGCCGAGATGATCCTAGTGCGTAACATGTCAGTTTGTGCAAATATGATTAAACCAGATAGATGGTCCATAAGCCCCGGTAATTAGTATGTATACAGAAACACAATGTAATAAAGTTAAGAAACAAGAATTGGTATTAAATTACAAGGTTCAAGTAATCTGTATACAATATGTCTCAAAGAAAATGAGGGGTCCTATAACGTAAAACTATTCCAATATGTTTTCATTCCAATCTCATGACGTCAAATTTGCGTAACCGCCAACGCAAGCATCGGGCGGTCACCCGCCGGGTTGTCTCATCAGAAAAATCAAACGCTCCCCTCGTTATTAGGGGGTCACTTTGCTTTAAAAACCAATAACATTGCCCATGCTGAGCGGCTTGTCTTATCTAATTGGCTGTCAAGAGGTAAGAAGCACGCTCAAGTGGAGCGGGATTCCATGGGCCCAAGCCACTGCACTGAAAATCGATAACTGGATGAAGAGAGTGGTGCCGGCGTCTGCATTTGGACCGCTTTCCCCTACTTAGCTTGCGGTGGCTCGTCTACCATCGCGGCGGCATGGAACGGATTCTTAAGAATTACGCTAAAACGGGTCCTCAGCAAAGAAGTGTTGGCAGAACGAGGTCGTCAACATGCCGAAAGTGCTCGAAAGCGTTACACGGCACGGAAAAAAGTTCATTGCACGTAAATAAACCCATGCTCTCCGGCAGGTGCGAGTAGCCAGTGCCTGAACGATTGGCGGTAGCCGTGTTCTATTCCTTTCGGAACGGGGCAGCCCGCGGCTATTCAGAAGAAAATTTAGTTTTCTTCGGCATATTAATGAATCTTTAACGCGCACATGTCACCTTGACGCCGTGATTCTTTGCGGTTTTGTGACGTCGCATGACAGGCAGGTGAAGTGGGTGCAGCCCGAAAACTCTTGACCAATAGCCGAGGGCTAAGAGCGCAAAGGCGTCGAATCAGAAATAACTATGTTTCTTTTCTTCGGTCAAATCATGCATAATCAGTGTCTACTCGTCATGTCAGATGGGGAGCTATCGCGGTTTTCGGGACGTCGCGTGACAGACAGGTGATGTGAGGGGGGTTCAAAAAGTTTTTTGACCTTTCGCGGAGGGCTGATTGCAGAATTGGAATAGAAAAGTTTGGAATAGTTTTACGTTATAGCACCCTAGAACACCGCCGGTGTAGGCACCGTCTTCTCAAGTACTATCTAGGAGAAAACATTGTTGCAGGTTGTCCTTTAAAGCAACCTTGTGTACTCCTTCAACGGCCGTTCAGCGTTCTGCCACAAAAGCTATTCGAAATTTAGTGTCCCTATTAGGAAAGAGTGTATCAGCTTATCCGATGTGTCGACGCGGGCGCGTGTTGTGTGCGTTCTCGGATTCACATACCTCGCGTATATGACGCCCTTCGTCGTCATGTGGGCTACGTGAGTGAGTTTGTTTCTATCCAGCGTGCTTCAAGGAAGCGTCATTACCTTTAACTTGGGTTGTGCTCACAGTAAATATTTCTTCCCAGTGACCCCCAGGTAGTTTTTGAAAGCATCCATCTGAGAACTGGGGTCCTATAACGTAAAACTATTCCAATATGTTTCTATTCCAATTTCCTGACGTCACATTTGCGTAACCACAGACGCAAGCACAGGGCGGTCACCCACAGGGTTGTCTGAACAGACCAATCAAACGCTCTCCTCGTTCATAGGAGGTCACTTTTGTTTACTTGAAAAACGAATAACATTGCCTACACTGAGCGGCTTGTCGTATCTAATTGGCTGACAAGAGGCGAGGAGAACGCTCAAGTGGAGAGGGATTCACTGGGGCAGAGCCAGTGCACTGAAAATTGATAACCGGATGAAGAGGGTGGTGCCGGCGTCTGCGATTGGTAAGCTTTCCCTTACTTAGCTTGTGGTGGCTGGTCGAAAATCACGGCGGCAAGCAACGGAAGCGTAATAATGACGCTAAAACTGACCCTCAACAAAGAATAGTTGGCAGAATGAGGTAGTAAACGTGCCGAAAGTGCTTGAAAACGTTACACGGTCACGCAAGAAGTTTTTTATACGCAAATACACCCATGCTCTCCGGCAGCTGCGAGTAGCCAGCGTCTCAGCGATCGGCAGCAGCCATCTTTTATTCCTTTCGGAACGGGCCAGCCTGTGGCTATTCCGAAAGAAATTCAGTTTTGTTCGGCATAATAATGCATCTTTATCGCGCACACGTCACTTTGACGTGGTGAGTTCCTGCGGTATTGTGACGCCGCGTGACAGGCAGATGAAGTGGGTGCAGCCCGAAAACTTTTTACCAATAGCCGAGGGCTAATGGCGAAAAGGGGTCGAATCAGAAATAACTGTTTTTCTTTTTTCTGTCAAATCATGCATAATCAGTGTGTGTACACATCATATCAGATGGGGAGGTATTGCGGTTTTCGTGACGTCGCGTGACAGACAGGTGAAGGGGGGGGGGGGTCGAAAAAAGTTTTTGACCAATCGCGGAGGGCTGATAGCAGAATTGGAATAGAAAAGTGTGGAATAGTTTTACGTTATAGCGCCCCTGTTCTATCAAATAACAAATAACAACGCGGCAAATGAACTTCAAAATTGTGTCATGCATAAGACGGACGTTTTGCGCGAAACGTAAGAACTGTACTTGTATAACTGCCGATAAACAAGGAGAACGAAACTTTCGTTAAATGTAAGGGACGCCATGATCATGTAAGAGATGGATACAGTCAAACGTGTTTATAAAGAAGTGTCAGGGGCCTGTACAATCATGTCTTATGCGTGTCATTTCGTTATATACGTCGCGAATCGTAACGCCCACATTATAGAGCGAACTAAGCACGTTGTGCTAAAGAAAAGCTCTTTTTGCCGGAATGTAGTAAATACTCAGTGAAATAATTCGATATTGTTTTGTTCACTCTTTACCCGACAGAATCTGGAACAGCGGTCGACCTTATTGCGCTACGCAGCATCGCCGAAGCTCCCGACACGGTCCACACGAAACGCAGCAGATACGCAAGGTAAAGCTGCTCCGTGTTCAATGCATGCCGTGGCCTCCCTTACGGTGAAATGTCTGGTCTAGTTCCTAGGATTTCAGCACTTGCCTTCGTTTGCATTGGAGTCCTCTGCGCCCTAACTGCATCTGAATCCGACGTCGGTCGTCAGCTACCATTACTTCATGACTTCGTCATCAGCTGTGACGTATTTATGGGCCAGCGCTCCAGCTGATGCGCTACAAAAAGTAGCGTGAGAGCTGAGCGAGTAGTAGAGCAGCGCACCAGGACTTGTTCTGGCATTGGCGCGCTGTTCAACTGCGTAGCTAGCGCTTCCTTAAGTGTTAGCGCAGAGCGTACCCATATAGCGACTGCGGAGCGCAGAGGTGGTAGTGCTGCGTGACGTCCGTTGTAATGCAAGAAATCTGACATCGGGGACGCCTAAATTTCTTCTCTCTGCATGTGAATTCGTTGGAGTGGTCTTCGTTGCTGAGAACTTTACACTGCATGCGAAAGATAGGAATTGGGCCGGCACTTATTCAAATCATCATTATAGAGGTCATTTCGCTGTATAGGCGCCCAACTGTATGTACAGCAAGAAGAGATGACGTGCGCGGGTGCATAGCGAATATCTCCGCCACCTTGTGTCGTTCTCCCGCTAGGTGTGTTTCATGAGGTCATGGTTTGTATTCCCGGCTTTGATGCTCACATTCCGATGGAGGCATAATAAAAAAAAGAACACCCGTGCATTTAAGTTTAAGTGCACATAAAGAGCACCTGCTTGTGCAAAATAACCCGTCTCCCTCCGCTACGGCGTCTCTTAGTGCCAGTGTTCCTTTCGGAAGTTAAATACGACGAATCGAACAAATCCTTAGGTATCTTGTGTGCTCCCCGTCCACAGAAATCCAGAACGAGACAAACATTGAGAAGGAGAACGTAAGGTAAAAATAATAAAATGTAGCAAAGTGCGACATTGACAAATTAGGACATAACAGCGAAGAACACAGGCGTGCAATGTGCACAAATATACTGCGAAAAATTGAACCATACTATACAATATCTGTATACGAATTCTGCAACTGTGAAGTGAAACGGCTGGAGTTGCAGTCCACCTCATCGTATTGGGGCCAAACAACTGTAAAGCAGCAGCTACTGCTGACGTATACCAAGGATTTTTCACGGGAAGACGCTGCCGTACATCAACTTCTCTCAAATCGCGTGGGCTACGTCTGCATGCCGCTGCATGTCTTGAGTGTCCACGGCACCACACGTCAACAGGCGCAGATTTTACTTTTTCTCCGCATATCAGCGACGAATATAAGTCTCCTATTGCACCTCCCAGTCGTGTTCTCTCCGATTCTATCAGCGCTTCCCATCTTGGTTCTCGGTACAGTGACGTGGAACTCGATGATATCTCATAGTAGGGCTCTCGTTGTCGCGTCGGTGATTCTTTCGGCGTGCGGTTTTCTCATTTTCATATTCACACACCGTTTAGGTATCTATACTTCTAGTTGTGGTGAAAGGAGGAGGCCAGAAGATAGAGGGGGTGACTTCCTTTGTAGCAGGAGGCACGCCATGCAGTCTCCTGCTGATGCTGATCTGCCGGAAAGCCGAGCGCAATTATGTTCTGAACTCACCGTGAGCGCTTCACATATTTTCCCGAGTATTTTTCAGTCGATACTAAATTAACGGGGCCGAAGCGCGCTGACACCGACCGGAAACGACCACTAGCGCTCTGCTAAACTTGCAGTTCTATTGGAAGCTGTAGCTATCCGAATTCTCTATTTGAGCGCACGCATTTACAGCGCTTCCTCGTGAATTTTACGGTAGATGTGTGGAGAAGATTGACTGCAGATAGGCGAATGCCATGTTCATGCCGAAGCGGTGAGCATGTGAAACAAATGCCAACCAGACTGGAAGAAGAACGAGAGAGGAGATCAATGAAGATCAAGGAAAGCGAGATGATAGGTGCTGCACATTTGCGGCGCTTACTGCTTTGACCGTGAACACTCTAGCTTCTTTGGTTCCGCAAACAACTTCTTGTTCGTTTGTATGCCCGAACGTTGGCCATGCGTAATCGCTTTTTGCGGAGCATGGGGTGTTGAAGTCGAGAAGGACACAACCATGAGTAAAGAGGGCATGTGCAGTCTACTTACAAGTAATTCAGAATAGTCCTTGCTTCATTTTCCGTTGGTGCTTTTGACCTACACTCCTCGACTAAGGGATGGAGTACACATTTTGCAATTATATCTCAGGCGGAGAAAATTATTGTGTATTCTAGGTTACAAACAACTCTACCCGCAGCTTTCGATATATATTTAGAAGCAATGCCGACAGTCCAATTCTAAGGGCTGGCCTAAGTAGCTGTTATGCTTGCCTTCGAAGCGTATTTCAATTATCATCATTTCCTTTTGTGGGTATGATTTTCTTTTCACTCCACTTTCCACGAGCATCAATTAGTAGTCTAAAGCCGGAGAGGCAATCAATGATATCGAATATCGTGGATAAGCACACACAGGTCCAAAGATATTATCTCGCCTCATAGGCTCATAAATAGAACAGCACACAAAAGTTGAGAATATTCTATGAAAACGTCGAATGTAAGTCCGGGAACAATGGAAGTACGTGCAGTTGATAAAACATTTTTGTAGCCAGGAAGAAGTTACGAGCCTCTGCCCTACGAAATAAAAAGGCGGTGTGGCATAAAAGTATGCGCATGGCGTCGAAGCGCCTGTACACGTTCTCGCCAGAAATGTGCACTAAGCTTATATGCATCAAAAGAAACACCAAGATCTTAAGCGGCACTGTTGCCTATTCTGTTCCAGCATAGTGAGTCGGTGTACATCCCCATTAACCAAACCACATACCTGAGTCTTTCGAAGAACTTATCTAGGCAGTAGAACGCATACCAAAACAGTGCAAAGTGGTCACAAACAAGATGAGCAATACTGAAGAGCTGTTCGGACGAGATGAAAGTCTGTTTGTATGGAATGGCTATGGTGAGGTGCAATAAGTACTCACATAGGGTGCGTTTCCGCAGCGTTTAGCAAGCGTTGGCGTGGCACAGGACCGACGCCAACTTGCGCCGCGCCAGCGTTTGCTAGCTATCGTGGAAACGAGCCCTATACACGCATCCTAGCGCTCGAGGAGCCACGTGATGTGAGATACGCGCCACGTAGCATTGACACGTGCATAGTTTGCATTTCATTTGCATATTACTGAACCTTGTGGCACGCCATGTAGCAGTTGCGTAGGTAGCGGTATAATGGAGAGAAGTATCGAGGACGAAAAAGAAAGCTTAAGGAGATGTACACGAAAACGCTAGAAAGAAAAACATATATAGCATAAATGGTTAAAGCAGGCTAGGCCAGTATCTGCGACTGGCCCATGCCACAGGGGATGCCAATAAATCCCCGCCATCATCAGCATGATCGTGTCGTGCCACCTGCTACACGATGTGAGTTGCGTGCCACGTAGCATCGATACATGCAAACTCTGCATTGCAGTTGCGTTGTACTCCACCAGGTGTCACGACACGTAGCAGTTGCATCGTATGGTGTCGCGGGTCGAAGGACGCGACATGTGCGTCGCGTAGTCTCGATAGCTATGTTAACTCGTCGCTACACGTTATGGCGCCTCCTCGAAAGGTACGAACCGCTGCTGATGAAGCAAATCGTACGGCTGTGCGCGCCGCTGCATGCACGTAATGTCGGGCTCAGCAGACCGCTTGTCTGAACGCAACAGAGCCGCAGCTCGCCGTCAATTGCGGGCCGACAGTTCACTTCGTTCTCGTGAAAATGATGCAAAGAGACATCGCCGCGAAGGCCTTCTGGCGCGTGCCGCCGAAAATGGAGCTCCTATGGAGGCGCTCCTCCAGCTTGGGCTGTGACTTTATTAAGTAAGGCGGCGCAAGAGTGAAGCGCCAAGTAGTCGCTCGGAGGCCTCAGACCTGCATCGTATTTTCAGCACGAATGAAGGCGGACGCTGCTGCAGCTCAAGAGCCTTCTCCTTCGAGCGGCAGACGACGCGAGCTGTTAGGCAACGCCACATTTCCCTCTCTGCTCACTTCACCTGTACTTCTCGCCTTACTCACGTTGCATCTCTAGTGGCAGCCGGCTATAGCACAAGAAACGCTTCGTTAGCAAACACTTCCAGGTTGCGCTAAAGAAGTGCCAGCGGCAATTAATCCCCGTGACCGAAGTTACCTAGAGACAAGCTTGACGGGATGGTAACCTCCGCGGTTCTGCATTAATACGACGCGCCCTGGCCGCGCGTGCTTAAGAGAGAGTGATGTAACTTTTATTGCCAGCAGGACCCTTAACAGCGCTAGTGGTATGCGTGCTACATGTGCAATGAAACTTCGCACAGCCGCCTGTTCCGTTATGTTCTAGAAACGTTATTGCTTCGTGGAACTTTTTTTTTTGCGAGAGCTTCGCTAGCAGACGACGTGCTATGAGCGCCATTTCGGAATCAGCGGCTCTTGTTCATTAAATAATGAATTTGCTTTTCGACATCTCGCTGCGCTAGTTTGGCTCAGCCAAGTTTCGTCGCTGAATTCTTTTTCACAAATTTCCACGCATTATCACACGGCTAGATATCCAGCTGTTGTGGAAAGCTAGCGCGCCTCTACGGGACACTTATGTATGCGTCTCTACATGGAGTAATTGTATTAGGTATGCCCGTGGACAAGGTATCACTGAGCAACAAAAGTGGCTCAATTACGAGCATGTATTAGTGATAGTATAAATTTGTATACAGTAGAAGATCTCAAAGGTTACACTCTTGCACTATTGTGATACCTGGAAGCTATAGCCTAATTTTCGGTATACTGCGATGGTGACAAAAGGAAAAAAAAACATCGAAAATCTTGGTACTGCAATTGTGACCTATTGTGCGAGACACACAATGTTAAGTAGGAAGGCATGTTCAGTGGACCTCGTGATTAAACCGTCGAAAGCGGATTATAGGTACTCGCGCAGTCATGGCAACACCACCTATTTTATGTCCTTTTTCATGAGAATGCAAATGACGGCAGCTGGCGTTCTTTTTTTTATTTTGTACCGTACGTAACACTGCGCCTATAGAAAATCAGGCGTCAGGGCTGTTTATGCAGGCTAGGTGAGGACACCACGATGCATTTCATTCCTAATGAGAAAACTTTGACGGGCCCAGAGTCGGGCAAGTACATGTTGCCCAGCAGTGTCCCGTGTCGCTCACGTTTGCCAATTTCTGTTGGGCCATCCTTAGAGGTTAGGTTATGCCGACTGTTGCGGTGTCGACATAGGGCTGGTGATTGCAAGCTGGCCGACTTCGGCCAGCTGGGTAGCAATGCAGGCGAGCCTGGCAGATTGGCCCATGTCCGGGCCTACATCATACCTATGGCCCCTGACAACTTGAGCTTAACCCACATCTGGACCTACATAAAACCTAGTATGGTCCATGGGAATTTAAATACTCGGTCATGTCTGCACCTAGATTGAACCCAGCATGGCCCACGAAAACGTGACGCCATTCGCAAATGACGCGAATGGCGTCCTCTGGATATCTTATGAACATCCACTGCCAGTATATGGATTTCCTAGGAATGTGTCGAAAAAACGCGCTACATACGTCTCTCACATGATCGTTTGGCGGAACTTTTCATGTCCGTGAGGGACATCGTGGGGACGTATTGCATACATTTTACGGACACCTCAGGGCCTTGTACACAGTGTTCGCCCTAATGACTGTTGTCGTCACAACGCGCGTTGTGTGACAGATGCAACGGGCACAGTGCCCAGGCATCAAGAGTAGATATATTTTGGGCACATGTTACGCGCGCGCGCACGTCTGAAGTGCAGCATGCTCGTCATTCTTCTAGGCCTTCCACGAAGCGCAAGCGACTTACTGAACTATACAAATATGAATGCCCATATTGAAAGGACTCTTGATGTATCTTCTCGCGAATAAAGGCAACACTTGGTAATATTAAAAATATAACAGTAGAGAAGCAACCACACGAAATACAATGTGGCATATATGCCACAAAAATATTTATAAAAACACACTTTATACACAGCATTTAGTACACCGGTTTTGGGAAGGCATTTTACTGCATCGAACTAAACATTGATAAAGAAACTCCTTATTCCCATTACAAAGTACGAAAAAAAGCACTTCTCCTTCATCGCTCCAGACACAACTAGAGGCAATCCAGAGGGCCCGAGAAAGGGCGGAACATCACGGCGTTCCTGCCCCGACTTGGACGCGGCCAGCGGCTTCCGCGGGTCCCCGATAGGGGCCTCCGCTGAAGCTCCTCAGGATCAAATAAAGTTCATTGTCTGTCTGTCTGTCTGTCCTTCAATAAAAATTGTCACAATTATTATTGTGGCAAATCTAATATAAATTAGGTACTTAGACTCAGGAGAATAGTGTCGCAGTGAACTCGCTCACCCGCATTTCGGCCACTCATGTGCCGACATAGCTGGCAAACAACCTTGGTCCGAATTTTTTTCATCTTATGGGTCGCCATGATGGTTGGGAGCAGACCTCTCTCCTCGCAGTTTTCCAAACCATCGGTCGTCGCTCAATTACGCTCTACTCGCTGAAACTCCTTTTGAAATACGACGCTGCTACACGATTTCGGCATTCAATTTGTTAATACGGATGCTCCAAGAAAGAATGAGTGAGTGAGTGAGTGAAATAACTTTATTTCGGTCCAGAGAAGACGCAGGGAAGACCCCGTGCCACCCGGCTAGTCCCACGTATAGGGACCGCCAAGCCGAGCTTGACGGCCCGATCACGGGCACTCTGGACGGCCAGGGTTTGGTCGTTGAGTTCGGGGCTGCCCAAGAGCGCAGCCTACCTATCCTCGCTGAAGGAGGAGCCGATGGGCTGCCTTTACCAGCCCAACACGGAGCATGAAATTCATAAAGTTTGAGATTCCTGCGACATGCGAGTAACGCCACTCGATCGAGGCGAATAGAACGAATGCTCTACCAGCTTGGCGATCCCCTACAAAAACCAGCTCACCCCATTGCCCTGAAAAAGATCTCTACTATGAGGCTGAGCTGGATATGAATTATCAAATGTCGCACGCATCCGGGAGCACAATGGGGCCCTACCCTGTGAATCGTGCATGGGAACAAAGAGGCGTCCAGAGTTCTGCGCGAGGAAGCGAGGACGTGGTATATAGAGGCGCCCGGCACCAGTTGCATTTTGCTTGTTCTACAATCTGCATTTCGACATTTACATTTCCTTGCATAATTCACGGGACTTGTGTAAAAGGAGTGCGCGAGAAAGTTTTACGACTGCTTCAGGAAAGCTGGTGCGAACCACGCCGATTTCGAACAAAAAGATGGCAGCTATGTTTTTACACCACGGAGTAAAAGATTTCTCACACTCGATCACTTATCTTTTCTCGGATCCTAACTTGGCGAACTCGATTCGAAACTGCAAAGCACCGAATTTCCTCTGAAGAGCGCTATATAAAGGTGGGCCACGGAGGAGAGAAATAAATACTGAACGAAATAAAGTAGAGGGCAGGTCTTCATTCTTTATTTTTTCAACGAGTCACATTAAGAAGAGAAGGCGTTGTGCAAGAGACCGTTCTGCTTCCACTTGGATGCCGCGGAAACTAACGAAAAAGTACCGGGAAGGATGTGGGGTATTCCGAAAAGGGTCTCACTCTTCGCTGGGCGTAGTGAAACGCTTCACTCACAATGAGCTTTTTCGAGATGGATGAGCAAGATTTCGAAGGAAAAGTAATGGAACGCTGGGGGGCCTTCTCTCTCCTCATGCTCAAGTCTTCCTGCATCCAATGGGTGTAGGCGTCACTTTCTTTGCAATTTTCTTTCTTTCTTTTTCGCACTTGGCATGACTGCATCGAAAACATCCGAGTGAATTTAAATCTTGTTATTGCACTCTGCTATGCACCAATGTTTATCAATTTCAAATGAACCCTAATGCAAGGGGACAAAATCCATGTGTTTTATGTGGTTGCTTACTTGAAGGAAAGAGCGCTACGAAGACGCGGACTAAAGAAAAAATGGCAGCTATGTTTTTACAACACAGAGTAAAAGATTTCTCACGCTCAATCATTTATCTTTTCTCGCATTCTAACTTGGTGAAATCGATTCTAAACTGCAAGGCACCGAATTTCCTCTGAAGAGTGCTATATAAAGGTGGGCGACCGAGGAGAGAAATAAATACTGAACGAAATAATGTAGAGGGCAGGTCTTTCTTTTTTCAACGAGTCACATTAAGAAGAGAAGGCGTTGTGCAAGAGACCCCTCTGCTTCCACTTGGATGCCGCGGAAACTAACGAAAAAGTACCGGGAAGTACCGCGTCTTCGTAGCGCTCTTTTCTTCAAGTATGCAAAACCAACTCGCCCACATCAAGCTTCTGCTGCTATGTGGTTGCTAAAAAGGAGATCCCGAAGTGAGATTTTTTGCACCTTTATCGCTCTCTAGACATTTGTACGGCAGTAAACCATGCAGGAAACTAAAAACTTCCAAGACGACAGATTTATGGACGCGTAAGGAAGAGATGCAAAAGTGAGCCATTATAATGTGACCCCTACAATAAGTTATCTCGCCTATAGTGTAGAGTCCCAAATCACAGCGATCCCTAAAGGACGAAAGAGAAATTAACGGAAACTCGCGATCTGGAAGGCGACCTTGTGTTTGGAAGGTAGTGTAGTAGGAGTATGCGTAGCTACGCCTTACTCGCAGCGTAAAGCCAAATCAAAGCACGTGTACCTTTTGCGCCACTTCTGCCAATTATTTGGGTGAATAAACGTGACATTAAAGAAATGGTCAAGGACGACTCAAATCACAGGAGTCCGGTGAAGCAATCCGGCATTGACAGCGTTGGCATAAACGCTATTCAAGAGCGACTAGAGTAGTTCTGAAACCAAACAAATACTTTTTATTTTATTTTGTACGGAAAAACGTGAGCTTCATTCTTAAAGCGCAACCAGTGTTGAAGCATGATGGCAATTGAGAACCCTGCGAAATCTGTTTCTGCCGAGCAACGGTTTTTGCTTCGGCGTACGTAGCCGTTTCAGGGGACACTGTGTGTGTGTCGTTTCTTGCATGGCACGAAGCTCCTTATATATGCGAATTGTGGACTGGCAAAGCATATCGACGCTGAGACGAAAATGGATACTAAGCCAGTGTTTCTGAACAACCCGCATACAACATCACTAACATGTACATTCCAAGTTGTTGTGTTAAGTCTGAGGGTAGAAATCCGTTGATAGAATAACGGCTTATCAGTAGTGATATCTTTGATTTCAGGTTCGAAAGCGGCGAATTTTCAGTGCAACACTTCGGTACTCATGTCTCGTTTGACGATGGTGTTGGTAGTGGTGCTTTTGTTATTGGTTGCACGCTGCGTAAGGCTGACAGTGAGGCTACGACTCTTGTAGCGACAACACTGGCAGCTTCTGCTAGCTTGTATATGCTAATAGGTTCCCTATCATCATGAGTGAGATGAATGTAGAGGGCTGAATATTGCGGTCATGCTACCGAATCAGACAGGTTTTCAGGTAGTTGGTAGGATTGAGTGGTGAAATGCCACTGTGAGCAACGTTTGTTCGAGGGGACAAATGTGGATTCCGTGAAAAATGTTGGCGCCAGCGGCATTCCATCTTCAAGCCCTGTTAACCAACCCACACTATCAGGCATTTATGTCGTCAATTACTGGGAAAAGCTGCAACGTTCTACTGTTTATGTCCATGATCTTGTTATCCTTTCCCGCTCGCAGTCAAGCGTATTTTTAGTGACAGCAGTCCTAGACTTCTTCGCTGCTTAACACAGGGTAGTGTTGGATGGTTCACTCATATTCCAACGCCCTAGTGGGCCAATAAGTACACCTTGGCCAGCATCAAAGGACCAACCTTTCGAAACTCACGTGATGTGATAGAACGAGTTCTGTGGCTCAATCTTTCCTGCCATAAGATCCTTACATCAAGACAAGTTATTGCATAACTTGAACAAAACAATCAAGATCACAGTGCCCAACACCAAACGCACACCCACATTCTCTCCAAAACGCACATATTTTTATATGCAGCAGTTGGTAACTTTCAGATAGCCACTTGCGTGATAACAATCTTTCGGTACCGAGATGAATCAGTCGACAACCTATGGACTACCAGAAAGATATCATGAAGTCGAGCACCGTTTAGGTAGGCTCAAGTGGACGTTATATGTGGACGTTGTGGAATAAACTTTAGTTGCAAGTCGGCGCCCGTCCTTGTCCCTTGCTGTCTTTGTGGTTCGTTTGTTCGCGCAGTTAAACAATGTTCGCTAATATCTACCAACTCGCCCAACAACAAGTTCTTCTAAACTACAAGTCGCAATGGTGGCCTGCTTTCTGCGAATCGTCATGATGCCCGCAAACTTTAGTCGCACTTACGGAGGACGGCTGGAGGCCTCTGGATGCCCCCGGTGCATCAGTATCTTTTCTAAAGCCCGAATCGTTTTCTAACTGCCACGAAATCTAGCTGAACTAGACTTCTGCGTGAGAATATCAGGCTACCCCAACAGCTCTTAAAAAATTTCCAAGGGGCAGGCGCGGTCGACCAAAGGGAATAGTGCGGCCGCGGCCGAAGTAGAGGCGCCACACGCCGCGAAGACGTCATGGCCGCGTCACGGTAACGCCTCCCTAACAGGGGAAGGCTAACCGTTCTGCAGGCGTTCAGAACAAAGTTTCGTCACTCACTCACTCACTCACTCACTCACTCACTCACTCACTCACTCACTCACTCACCAACGTCAGCTCTTCGCTACAGCCCAATCTAAGTTGAAGCCTACCATTTTCAGCCGCACTTCCCTTTTACAGACATTTGTCATCGCCAGATGTTGTCGTAATTTTATGCAGAACCCCGTATAATTTTCACGAAGGAGCGTTATGTGCTCTGCTTGATTTCGACAATTATTCTTGGCAAGATCGCCTGTTTCAGCGAGATGGAACTTGAAAACCTCTAAGATCCTCTTTGCGAATTTCATTGTGCATTGTAATCGCATTGCACGCCTTACCCCTTTTTCGCATCATCAATCCTTACGAACTATCTCAGCTTTCTGTGGAGGCTCGGTAGTTCCCAAAGAATACTAAGCGCATTAATACATTCTCGACGATATTTAAGCCTTGCGAAACACGAAAGGAATGACACGTGCCAGACATTGCCGCCCCCTTTTCAGCTTCCTGTGCATGAATGAGAACCTAATTAAACCAATATGTTGGCCTTAGTGGAATTGTAGCTATCAGTTCCAAATGTTCTTCGTTTCCGTCAATTCTCTTCAATTCTACTTCCTTTTCCTGCGGCACTGCTGTATACAATGCAGTCAACTTCGGCACTTAATCTCGGCTCCCTTTCTTTCCTGGTTAAATTTCGAGTGTTTCCTTATTCTTACAAATTGCCCACTGCTTCTGTTCATTTTTCGAAGGATGCCATCAGCGGAAGAAATCAATTATGGAGACAATAGAAAGAGAAGGAAAAGATTAGGGCAGAGCGTTACCGGAAGTGGGGAGATTGTTGGTGGCCCATCCGGCACCGCTGGTCACTTGGGCTCACTTCGAGCTGCCAATCTCACTTCTAAGATTGCAGTAAGCCGGAGAGTGAGAGTGCCCCATGGGACTTTCATTCAGCCCTTTATGGCTTTCTCGGCTTTTCTTTTTACCTTTAGCTTTGTATTGATTTTCATGTCCCACCGTCTTGTGTTCAATTTATGTTGCCCATCGTTCCCATATGTCCCTGCTATTGGCTCAGTCGGAAGATTAATAGGTAGAACAGACTGTGATGGACGTGGCATAGCTTATTTCTTTTTTTAACGACCGAGGGTTAGCCGCTTATTTGTTCTTTACGGTGTCTCCTGTTTTTTGACCTACCACTTATGGTTATACGTTTTCTTCTGTAGTCCGTGGTCATGAGCCGTGGTATGGTCGCGGGTTGTCTTCATGACGGTGGTCTCCGCATTCTCCGAGCAGTAAACAGCGCCAAGCAACAGGACGAAGAGAGGGACATCGACTACAGCGCTGTCTAACAAAATTTATTCTTTTAGTCAGCAGCCGCACTGCAAGCCATTTTTAAAGACGTGACCTTTTTGTCAAAATACCGTGATGTCCACGCACTTCTTATTTCCAAAGTCTTTCATCATTCATAACAGTGGCAAAGCATGCGTAAGGCTGCCTTCCATTTCGCTCCTTCCGAAGGAGATAGCCTTCCTATCTTATTGATTGCAATTTATTGCCGCTGCGCATGCTGAATTTCTGTTGATCTTGTGCTTTGAGGTAGGGGTAGAAGACCATTAATATGCTGACTGGAAGACTAAAGGCACTTGGTTGTTAGCGCCGCGGTCTGTGTCCCTCTGTTCGTCCTGTTATTTAGCGCTGTTTACTGTTTGTAATCACGAACCAACCAACCAAATTTATGACTCTGCAAATCGAGCTAGCTGAAAATATTCCGCGGCCAGTTCCTGCACCGTCTCATATATTATGCGAGTTACTTGAACACGTTAAGCCTCATCGTGGAGGTATGTGTCATTTATGTTGTCACATTAAAAATACATGAATTACTATAAATGTGTAGACGTTCTTTTATACGAGGCAATGACTACGGGAAACGGAGCTCTCAGTGAAAGCACGTGGTCGAGTTCTGCGTAAATGACCATTACATTTCAACATTCCGAGTGCCAATATACACATATACATGCATATATATATATATATATATATATATATACGTGACAGCAAATTTATCAACGTGGCGAATCGGGTGTGTTGGCAGATATTTGAAAAGGCGGCAGCGGAAGAAAGAAATACACGGATGGAGACGGGACTACAAGGACGAGCGCTGTCCTGTCTTCATCCGTGTCTTTCTTTTTTGCGCTGCCCCCTTTTCAAAATTTATCATCCAGCCAGGTTATTTTTCCAACAAATCCCTAAGAACAAAAGTTTAGGAACACGAAATCACAGAAAAGTGGAAAATCTTTAGTAGCCGGCGCAACCGGCCGTCGAAACGAACGGTGCAGGGGTTTCCTCTTCCTACGACCGCCTAGATGTTCACCAATATTTCAGCCTGTATGGACGAGTTGGCAGGGTGCCTAACACTTTTGTGAAGACCGTTCTGCGCAGACATTTGTAGCAAGGTGTACACCATGGCGCAAAAAGCCACGAACTTGTTCAATGAAATTCATAGGCTTTAATTCGCCATTCTCATGATTCACAATGCTTATGTTGATGGTCGCGACGGTTGCCAGCTAGGGATATCTGAACTACAACTCAACGAAGAGGCGACCATCTTCAAAGCTAACTCAATGCTTAGTGAAAGTGCGCCATGGTCAGTTGAAGCCGTGCTGTGTAATTGAGGAGCCGAAGAGAAGCGCGCTTAATAAGATGTAGGGCGCAGCAGACAACAGTTGAAAATAAATAGCTACAGCTGACAGCTTGTTGTCGTGTACCAAGTCTGTCCCTGAAGTTCATGCAGTGATGAGCAAGTAAGTAGGGGAGGGTAAAACGTCGCTGCTTTTGTCGCTCTCTCAATTCGAAAAGAACCGGTTGCCCTGTAATATTAGCTCCTCTGCTGTAAAACAAGGTAAAACGTATAATTGTGCTTTCTTATGCTAGAAATCTTTAGTCTTTTTTCGAAATAGGGCTTGACGAACAGGCAGAATCAAGACTCCGGGCGCATTTCCGCCACAGTCGTCGCCGTCGGGATCTTCCGCATAAAATCCAAGTGCGACAACATGGTGACCGCGCGCCTTATGCAGTTGGTGAGAGTGAAAGCGTGGGAGGGTGAGGCGAGGATGGTGGCTCGATCTCGCACGCTCAAGGGAGGAAAGCGGAGAGAAAGTGCACCGTGTTCCATCATCACGCGCATGGCATCTGCGAGGCAGCGGAGGGGGGGGGGGGGGGGAGGGAGTGGAAGGGGGATGTTGCGACCCAAGAGGTCGTGCCTGTTTTTGTTTTCTTTATTGAGCGAAGCTTCCTTGAGCTTATTCCCCGGGTTCCGCATCTGCCCTTTTCCACGTGATCTCGGACCGATCTCCGTGACTAAAATGCAAAGTGGGCCAATTATGGCGACAATGTAATGTTTTTAGTCGGCTTGCTCCCAATGCTGTAAACGACATGCGTGTTCGCGAGGGCCTATTATAAATTGCAAATTGGGCACCGAGGTACAGCCGGCAACTTGGCTCTTTCACTTGAGGCTGGGCGTCGCATATACAAATGTCCGGGGTTCTCGTATAGGCGCGCTGGACACTGCCGCGGGCAAATTTCACGATCGCGACGAGAGCCTCACGCGCTAGCTTACCTGCTACTCTTCACTTGAAGATTAGAGGCAGACTTTGAGTGCTGCTCTTAGTCGACTGGGCGACGATGTCTTCACAGCAGAAACGTTATTGGCACCACGCACGGCACCATGACTCGCGCAATAAAAAAACCTCGATGACACAGTGGCTGCAATCTTTATTGACGAATGGGCTGAGCGGCCACAATGACCTTTAAGTATTCAGAGCATTGCCATATTCTCTCTCACCAGTGTAAGGTAACAAACTACGCTTAACATGGAAAAGCTGCCAACTTTAGTTTTTTGTGTTTGCTTTTCTTTGCATAGCGCGCGCCGATCCTGCAAGAAATACAAGGAAAGGCGTCCATAGGCCAATGTTGGTAATGCACCGCATTGCAGTGCAAAAAGCGCATCACACGAACACAGCTTCTTTTGGGGGAGCATGATGTCAGCGTCTCGCCACACAGACGCAGCGGGGAATCGCTCACAGAAGTGTGGCACTCGCGTTGTAGACGCCTGAGTTGCGGCAAGGAGAGTGGCGTAAAAGAACTTGCGCAGTAGCACGTTTCCAGCGCGTCACAGCTGGGACGTTAGCGAGTTTGGAAAGGAAGCACTTGCCTAGTGGCGCTGGCTCTAACGTCACAAACGGTGTTCGCAAAGTTCAGTGCTAACCAAAAGGACCATCTGAACCGTTGGAAAAACAGTGACTCGACTGCGAGGTGCAATGGGTCTCTTTTTTACATACGAGATATACGCACTTAATAGCAAGAGCTATATCCGTGCTTCTGAGCACATATACCCAATATGCGCAATATTTGTGTAATGTATAATATACGTGCATGTGCGTCCCGAAACCTACAACACTAAGAGTGTTAAGAGTGAGATGGCCGCCGCCTCGCGATTCCCCTTGCTCGTGCCTGAAAAGCTGAACACTACGACTTTGGGCAAGAAATAAGGAAAAGAACATAATTTATTCTCGGGCACTGCTTCAACGGCCCCCTGGGGGGCGTTTTTTCGGTTAAAAAACACGAGAAATCCTTGCTCTGTACGTTCGTGATATTGTAGTAAAAAATTCTGAGTGCGAAAGAATAAATACAGCTCAAGCAGACCTTGTACGACTTTGTATGTGCATGCATTAATTTATCCTGTGGAAATGACGTCAATATCTTTGTACACGTTATTCCTCGGCATCTCTCTCTCTCTCTCTCTCTTCTCTCTCACTCACTCACTCACTCACTCACTCACTCACTCACTCACTCACTCACTCACTCACTCACTCACTCACTCACTCACTCACTCACTCACTCACTCACTCACTCACTCACTCACTCACTCACTCACTCACTCACTCACTCACTCACTCACTCACTCACTCACTCACTCACTCACTCACTCACTCACTCACTCACTCATTGAATCTTCATCATGTACCAAATAAACAAAATAGGCTACAAGAGGCACCACAGTAAAAGGTCAGGATTTTTCTTGACCGCCTCGGGCTCCTTAACGCCCACCCAAAGTATATATTTTTTTCAAATTCGGACCATATTTTATACAGTCGTTGCAAAAACAAAAAATAAACATTACATGTCACTTCGTGTTAAGCAGCAGAGTTAGAAATTGCGGCTGCCGTATCTTGGGTTGCAGCATCGTCGCATTGAAAGAACCTTTCCGAAATGTAAGTTTTAAGAAATTCGAAGAGAGGAACGTTTGGAACACGGTTCTCGCTGTGAAAGTTCAAGGAAAGAAATTATACAGAAGGAAAGTCCTGAAGAATCTGTACCGGCTAGACCAGTCCACACCTACTGAGGCAAAATGAAAGGAAGGAAAGAACGAACACGGCACCAGCTGCAACTGAGACATGTCGGCTGGCGGCGTCAAATAACGTTGGCCTGGGTGAAACTGCGGAGGGGCTCCTTACGTTTTTAGAAATGGCCAGGAGTGCAAGAAAGCGATCGTTTTTCTTCGAATTCAGTGGTGGGCGGTTGGTCTGTGTGTTTGGTCGTGACAAGCGTTTCATTCTGTGCAATAAGAACCACAAAAGCAAAAAGGGACAACAGTTTTGAGACCGGAATAAAAGGATGCAGATTTCACGAGCTTGGTTTAACAGGCAAATAAACAGAAAATTACATTTCTTTCTTTATGGTTTTCTATTTGGCCGTAAGTGCAGCGTCTGCTTCAGACATCTTGGAAGCAACCCCCCTCCCCCCCACCTCGCGTTTTCTTTATACATTCACTCTCATCTCTGCGGTGTAATAACCTGCCTAGGAGTGTATGGTGTGTGCATATTTTTAAGCAGGTAATTGTAGCATTCCCTAGCCTAACCACAAAGTTGATAAGTTGGGCTGTTACGCAGCGAATAACATAGAAAGTGCACAGGAAAAGAAATAATGTAAAGCAAATGTCTGCACCATTTCATTTATAGGACTGCAATTCGTATTGTAGTCAAAGATGACATCGACATTAAAATGAGATGTAGCTGACACAGGCACGTACCCAGGATATATTTTCGGGGGGAGGGGCCCAACCCAATGTAACTTTTCTATGTAAACGACAGGGGGGTACCTTTACAAGTACGAATGTTCATAACGCCCGCCACTCTCCATAAAGACGCGTGAACCCGCAAAAGAGAAATGAAATAAGGTGTATCTCAGAGGTAGTACACCTGTGAGATAGACCTCCTCTTTACTTGACAAACAAGAAACCACATCCAATGGGCTCACGCAGGAAAGATACGCAGGAAGAACATTGCCAAGAACAAGTAAACAAACGAATCGCAAATAAATATTTCAATCATCATCATCATCATCAGCGTATTTTATGACCACTGCTGGACGAAGGCCTCTCCCTATAGTAGATTTCTATAGTAGCATACAACTTAAGAAAACAGCAGTTGGCAACCAAGGCACACAGATTGCGCGAGGTTGTGTTACTCCGCCAGGCAATCACAGAAGCAAACAAAATATTCCTCGTGCGGCCTTTTCAAAGTGGCATCGTACTTGATACCTCCAGAGCGTCTGCTGTTCTTGAATAGTCTTTTCATCTATGGAAGCAATGAGGTGTGCCACAGACATGGACAAAGTGTATCGAGTCCGAGCATTTCACTCTTCAAAAGTCTACCCGCCGTGGTCTCTTAGTGGCTATGGTGTTGGGCAGCTAGGCACGAGGTTGCGGAATTGAATCCCGGCCACGGCGGCCGCATTTTTATGGGGACGAAATGTGAAAACATCTGTCTACTTAGATTTAGGTGCACATTTAAGAACTCCAGGTGGTCCTAATTTTCAGAGTCCTCCACTACGGCGTGCCTCATTATCAGATCGTGGTTTTGGCACATAACACTCTATAATTAATTAAATCTTAAAAAGTGTGCGGTACAGTTAATTTCACTGCTGAGCAAGTTTTACTCATAAAAGTTGACTGCCAACTGAAGTAAAACGTGACAATAAATAGTTGCAGCGAAGTAAGCATCTTATTTGACTTCATAAATGAATTAGGCTTTCAACATTCCCCTGTAATGGGCAAGGGAAGCCGTGTAAAATTACACGCTAAGAATAGAAAATTATAGAGAAATAAATATTCGCGGAACAATCACAGATTGTTTTCGATCCCTTGTTTACTGCTCTGCCAAGTGAAGTGCCAAAACCGACTCGTATTATTATTTAGGAAGTTGCGTAACGACGCGTGGCCGCCATTCCCGTACAGCCGCGTGGAGCGCAGGACGCTGTGGTTCTAGAAGTACTGCGCCCACCGGGGAAGCTTAGAAAAACACCTACATAAGCACATCTCACTCGCACACTCGAGGAAATAATGAAGCAGAAAGGAAAGTTATGCGCAACTGGCATTTTCTCCGGCTGCAACTCGTTCCTCAAGCATGGAGTCCAGCTGACAACGAACCGAATCCCATTCCTGGTCCCTGGATTAGTCTAAACAAAGAAGGTTGAACTAACGAAGCAACAGCCATGCGCTTGACCGTTGAATACATGGTTGCAACTTAACGCATCTCGAGTTCATCGAGTGGGCACCGAATCGATGGCCTTGACACCCCAAGAGATGCCGATAAATACCGTCATCCAAAATGAGTGAAAAAGGCTGCAAAATGTTGACCACCGAATAGCTGTCAAGCCTCAACATTGATTTGGCGGCGCTTTAGGAATGTGCGTGAGGATTAGTGGCGTGGGCAGTGGGGAGAGGGGGGGGGGTAAGCCGCTGAATTTCGGGGGAGGGGGGCTTCCCCCCCCCCGAATGTTCTTTGAAAGGCAATGATTCATGCCTTTCAAAATGATTCACAGATGCATGTTGAAGCCTTTTTTAGGGTTGTTGTCCATGTATTTAAGATACACCTGCGCTTCTTGGAATGGAGACATTTTCCTTCAGAAACAAGGAATATGTTATAGGTTCGTCTATCGCACCGATTCTGAGTGACCTGTTCCTAGCCAACATTCACAGAACCCTGGCGGCGCGCCTCATGAATTCGCGGGTTGCTCGCGTGTTCAGGTTTGTTGATCATTATTTAGTTTTATTGGACAACCTTGATAACAAGAATCAGTCGCCGTTGTCACACCTTGAAAGAAATCTTAGACAGAGGTTAGAGCTATTGGTGATCACAAGTGAAGAGCCAGACGGTGGATAAATTAGGTTTCTTGACTTAAAACTAAGTCTGGGCTACAGTCATTGCTGTTGGCAATGCGAACCACGTGCAAATAAGCCCCTTTTGCCCTTGGAACCTGCGCATTCGAAAATCGTAAAACGAGTCATAGTTAAGTCATGTTACAGAAACGCGTTGCAAAAATCGTGCCATCATAGCATTGCTGAAAGATTTTGTGAGCGAACGCGCAGGCTCACAGAGGCAGGTTATCGTTTTCATGTGTTATAGTATCTGTGGCACAGTGTTTGCTCAAGGAAATTGGAACCAGGGCACCGTTATCTGGAAAGGAGCCTTGCGGTCCAAGCACACGGGACGAAATAGTGGTGATGCCGCACATTCATTCGATCGCGCACCGAGTAAAGAAAATTGGTAAAAGATGCGATGTAAAAGCGGTGTTTTCCGAACCGGAAAAATTACTGAGCATGTGTGCAAAAGTAAACCCAGGTGCCACACAGAAACGAGGCTGTGAAAGACAACAAAGAAAAAAGTTTGTCGAGTGAACTGAGGGAGTGGTATATTCCAGTCCATTTCAGTGCGGCAGAAAGTACATCGGACAGACTGGACGATGCTTGAACGAAATATTAAAGGAGCATGATTATAACGCTTCAAAAGCAGTCGCCGGACACCTTGGGATACATTGTAGAGATTTCGGATGTCGGCCATTCTTTAAGAATTGCAAGGTTGTGAGCAAAGATGGCAGCCAAATAACGCGAGAGAATCGAAACTGCTGAGATTGCGCGTTTGGGAAGTATGTGCGTGAGCACACCGTTAGTCTCCCTTAGTTGAAAGGAAATAGATTTCCTCACAAAATAAGCTGAAATTTCGTATCCTGTTCCTTTTTTTGCGATGTCGAGTGCAGCAAAAACGATCACATGACAAAGCCGGCTTGGCATTGGTAGATGGCCATGTTTGTCAAAACATTTTTTGTTTTTTGTCGCTAAAGTCCGAGAAACAAATTGGCTCTTGACTTTCATTTAAATGAAGTATAGTGCGCCTTTGCCAATAAACAAATGCATGTGCATGAGTAGACTCTATCATATTCAAGAACTTGACGACAAGCTTGTTGGGCAACCTCAAGACGCGTAGCTATCCGTGTTTAGTTCGTGGTTCCTATGCACTTTATCAAGCATTCTCTCAAAGTAAGCGTAGCATGATTGTTATTCTGGAAGCCCAGATTACTAATACAGAACAATTCACTTTTGTGTTTATTTCTTTTATCATTGAGAAACAAGTAGCCAGTGTTTCTTCATTATACGCAAATACCACAGAGCGTGGCAGTGCGACAGGTGTTTCAACAAGCATCAGTGTTTCATTATTAAATCACAAACGCAGTCGCCTTTCAACTGAGGTGTCTCTACGCTCAATGATTCACTTATGGAAAATAAAGTAATTTAAGGAATGTTTGAAATACAGGCGTCTTGCGTTCTCATTCCTAGCAGATCGGCCGTGAACGTTTCTTGCTCTGGCCGATTCACAACGAAGGGAGACGGCAGATGTATGCTGTTTATTGCTTCGTTCTACCTTAGCAAACATTTGGGCGGGTTATATTGGCGCTGAAGTAGTTACTTAGAAAAAAAAAATGCATTCTTCGCCGTTCCCACAAGATTGTCGTGTTCGCATTTGCCGGCTTCACTGTGATCTAATGACGACTCTTTTTCTTTTGTTCGCCATTATCCCTTGTGCAGGACGCACGTAGCTGAACGCTAAAAAGCACTTATCGAGGTATTTCACCTTATGCTGTATACGTTAGTGGGGAATGTTCAGATCCGCACTGAAACAGGTTCCTGCATTCGCTAGCTCTCGCAGTATCCTATGGCACACTTATGTGAAACCATAACACTGTTATTGGGTCAAGAATACTAATCGGAAAGCCATTCGCACTTCTCCCTGCAACGCGAATCCCCAAATGTTTTTACAATAGAAACACAAGATTCTGCCTGATGGTAGAGACGGACGTGCCTCCTCGAACGGATCGCTGCATTTTTCTCGGCGCTAAGCGACTTTAGAGTGAAGAAAAGTTCTGTTGATGCTTGTGCCATGGAGCCCTACGTGAATGTGAGCCCTGGCACGCAGAGCGACATGGTACTTTTGCAGGAGCAGACACATCAGATGTCTGATTTCGTGCTTCTTTCTATGTGTTTTGTTTTCATTTTAGTCCTTGTACATCGGCGATATGTACGACTGGGTCCATTCAAAATCAAAGATGGCTTTGCGCATTCCATCGACCATTAGCGGACATAAATAGTGAAAATGGCCAGTAAAAGGAATGTTTTAGCATATTTCCACTAAATAAATTTTGTGTAACAACCGATTTCACCTGTTGTGATTGCAGAACTAAAGTCGGTGAGTACTCAAAGCATAGCATCTCGCCTAGGACCAGGTCTAAAAAATATGTGCGCAAAGTTTGCAACCAAATACATTGCTCTTCTAGTTACCTTTCTATCACGCCATATTTTGCCTTAATGTGAGATTATAATGTTTCACATCAAGGCAAAATGTCTCACAAGACATTGATTTGAAAGCCTATCTGCAACCACTATGACATTAATTTATTATTAGTGATTTTCCAAAGAACAATACCTTTGAAGTGTAATATTTACAGAGAAATGCGCCATTTACCCCACATCACTGACCGAGACGGCATTAAAGCCTTCAAACTGACCTAGGTTCAATCACAACTTTGCGCAATACATGGTTCATGTTACTGAACTTAACAAATGCGAAATTATGACGCCTTGCCAATTACGTAACGTAACACGTAGAGCCTACCCCCTCATCTAGTTCACCTTGAGCACACGCATAGTTACAGTTTCTTGGAGTAACCATGAATGCTTCGCTATCATGTGTAACACACATCGAAAGACTCTCCTCTGAAGATTCGCGCATGCTGGGGTACTTACAACCTAACCAATGAAAGGCCTTTTCAGAGGTTAATGATGATATGTTGTGTTTAACCGCGAAAGGGTTGCATATAATCCAGAGGTCAAGAAACTTGCACATCTGGGGTACTATATCCGACATGAAGTCGAATACACGCCCTCTATCAGGCAGCCATGCCAAATGTACGTCATCTCATGCCTAGAAGCGGCCCAAAAACACGTTGGTCGAGTCACCGCATGGGGAAGAAATAAAGAGATGGAAGGCAAAGACGTTTACCAGAATTACTGCCTGGTTGCCTACCGTGCATGGAGGGAAGGGAAAGTGTAGAGAAGATGAGATGAGGAAAAGAGAAGATACGAGGAGGATCTGTCCGCATAAGCTCGAGGAAGCAGCTTCTACTCCAGTTTCTTAAGAGGAAGCTTTAACTTGGGTGCTCCTATTTAACTACATAGAAAAGGAAAAATTCGTTTTTCTCGCTAACCACTGCACCAAATTTGACGAGATGTGTTGCATTTGAAAGAAAACGTTAAAGCCTAGTGACTTGGTTTTAAATTTTGGATTTAGGTCATCAGTTTTTTATAAGGAATTGGGAAAAATTTGCAAAAGTTTACAACTCTCTAACTCAGCAGCGAAAAATGTTACAATTTTGTGAATTGTATCTAATAGTACATCTAAAGCGGGCAAAATTGTAATGTTACACATGAATCTAAAAAATACACAGTAATATGTAAATAGAACTTCTGCAGAGCCCTCGTAAACAACGCAACAAATTCACGTAAGATATATATTTACAAATCAAATTTGTCCGTTTTCAATGATCTAATGGATACCGTTTACAGAACTGCGATATCGGTTCTTGATGCAGAGCTATTAATTTGTAAACTTTGTGGTTCTATTTTTTTCAAGCTATCAAATTTTGGAAAATTCTTGAAACACAATTCAGGGTCTAAATCGAAATCACGCTTGCAACAGTAACTAGGACGTAACTTTCTCTCTCAAATGCAACACGTTTCTTTAAAATTGGTCTAGGGGTTACCTGAGAAAAACGTTTTTGCGTTTTTCTCAGATAACAGCCCGCGCCAGAGTTGGGCCTGAGCTAAAGCTTTCTCCTAAAGATAAACTTTTTTGCCTACATTGGCGGGTTTGACGTGGCTGTGTGGCTGCTGGGTCAGTCCTATTTTGTAGGATACTTTGGTTGATATATATTAAAAGGTTGTGTGTTTAGCGCATTTGATTTACACTATTTTCTTCGATTATCTCATTCAGTGTTTGCCTTTTGCTTCTGGGCTACATTACAGAACACGCATGCCCCACTAAGTGCGTTTCGTACATGCCCCACTAAGTGCGTTTTTGAGTCTGGTGGATTTGGAGCCGGCACGCTGGCTGACGCACAGCTAACACTACTGTTGGTTATGCAGGTCCTTATTGCAATCGGATCAGCGATCCTGCTCGGTGTGGATGGTGACCGGGCACTGCTCCCACTATCGCCGAAACCGTCTTCATCAAGCGAAATCGGATGGGCCACGACGACAAACAAGTTTGACAGCGGATTGCCAGTCATCACCGCCTTACATCATCGTTTAAATGAGCCACTCGTCGACGACGAACTACCAATCCCTGTTGAGCATCGAGGACCACGTGACACCAACCGAACCTACTTAACCGCGCAGCACTTTGGCTTCGTGGGATTTGGAGCCGGCACGCTGGCTGACGCACAGCTAACACTACTGTTGGTTATGCAGGTCCTTATTGCAATCGGATCAGCGATCCTGCTCGGTGTGGATGGTGACCGGGCACTGCTCCCACTATCGCCGAAACCGTCTTCATCAAGCGAAATCGGATGGGCCACGACGACAAACAAGTTTGACAGCGGATTGCCAGTCATCACCGCCTTACATCATCGTTTAAATGAGCCACTCGTCGACGACGAACTACCAATCCCTGTTGAGCATCGAGGACCACGTGACACCAACCGAACCTACTTAACCGCGCAGCACTTTGGCTTCGTGGGATTTGGAGCCGGCACGCTGGCTGACGCACAGCTAACACTACTGTTGGTTATGCAGGTTAGTACTTACTATCCATTGCAACTTCATGGTCCGCTATATGCGTTGCCGGCTCCTCCCACGATAATTGCTACTGCGCACCATCGCAGACGAATGTGCGCGCGAGTGTCTTGCCGAAATTGCCGCCTCTTTGTCAATAGAGTGTTGTACTTGATTCTTCTTTTGTTTCTATCGGGCGATGTCGAGCTTAATCCTGGACCTCTCACCGAAGCAGCAATGGAGGTACTTAAAAGTTTACAGACTGGTCAGGCAGCAATCATGAGCAAGCTAGATACCATCGATACCAAGTTAGCCAAACACGAGGCTATGCTGGCGGAAGTAAACAGTAGGCTTGGTGTAACTGAGGAACGGGTTGGAACGGTAAATAAATTAGTGTCGGACCAAGGAAATGCAATACGATCACTTGAACAACAAGTATCTGCCATGCGAAAAAAAAAACGTTGATCTTGAAAACAGAAGTCGCAGGCTTAATCTTGTCTTCTATGGAATAAATGACGGAAACCATTCTGAAACGTGGATTCAATCCGAAAACTTGGTTAAAGATATTTGCAAAACTAACCTGGGGATCGAACTGAATTCGATACAAAGGGCACACCGAGTAGGTCGTTACAGTGATAGGTTCAAAAGGCCAGTCATAGTAAATTTTTCTTCATATAAGGAAAAACAGGACGTCTTGTCAAATGCTAATAAGTTCAAGGGGTCACCCTACAGTGTGGATCAGGATTATTCATCCGAGACCCGAGAAATACGGAAGCATCTGTGGGAATACGCAAAAGTTAAAAAAGCGGATAGCAATAACAAGGTAAAGCTAAACTTCGACAAACTTATTATTAACGGAAAGACCTTCACGTGGGACAAAGAAAAAAAAAGAAGTTGTTCCATTCAGGGAACGGTGACGCAATAGAAAGAAAATGAAACAAGTATGTCGTAACCTCGTTGCTGTTGTAGTAAACTGTAGGAGTATAATAAACAAAGTCGATGAATTCGCCGGTCTGATAGAGTCTGTCAAGGCTGACATCGTTTTTGGCACAGAATCGTGGCTGAACCCGTCTATCGCGGATAGCGAAGTATTCCCTAAAGAATTCATTGCTTATCGGAAGGACAGGCCCCGCCTCGGTGGAGGGGTGTTTTTGTTAATTCACTCTTCTCTTAAATCATTTATGCTAGATCTTGATACCCACGATGTCGAATCAATTTGGTGCTCAGTCACCCTACCTGATAACTCCTCATACGCTGTTGGATCATTCTACAGACCACCGAACTCAAACTTCAAACTGTTGCAATCTTTGTTTGACATCGTTTCGGAGGCATCCCGGCAGCCTATTTTGCTTGCGGGTGACTTTAACTTACCTGACTTGGAATGGCTTGAAGGTGAATGTGTATGCAAAGTTGACAGCCGTGTTAACTTAGAAATGAAAAATCTTGTAAACACCTTCGGACTATTACAGTATGTCAGTGCTCCAACTCGGAATAGTAACATTCTGGACCTTTTGTTCTGCAGTTCCCCTACCCTTATTAGCTCGGTTTATATAATACCAGGAATAAGTGACCATCACGCCGTCATTGCAAACATTAAAACAGATATTAACCGATCAACGTCACGCACTTCAAGGAGAGTTTTTTTCTTCGAAAAAGGTGATTATCCTAGTATCTCCCAGGAGCTCCTCGATTACTTGCCGGTTTTTGAATGTCTTGCTGAGGATTACGACATCCATGGTTTATGGCGGGTATTTAAAGATAAACTGCTTGAGCTTACGGACAAGTATGTTCCAAGCGTAGACTCCACCAGACTCAAAAAACGTAAGAAACCCTGGGTGAATTCGCGTATTCTCAGAATAATTAAAAAAAGAAAGAGAGCATTTAATAGATACAAAAGAACTAAAAGTATGAATCACATAAAAAAGTTATCTGAAGTAACACAGGAGTATAAGTTTGCTATAAAAAATACGAAGGAAGAGTACTTTAAGACACTCAACGACAGAATGAAAACTAATCCTAAACAATTTTGGAGGTTTTTAAAAGGATGCGGATCAGATTTTGTAGGAATAAATGAAATTGTTTGTAATCAACAAATAATTACAGACGATTTTGAAAAGGCAACGTGTTTGAATACATATTTTCAATCTGTCTTCCTACCTAAATCCAATCATAGCTCTACACCACATGCAAGCAGACTTCCTTTAATGGAACAAGTTGAATTAAGTGTTAGAGGCATCGAGGCACTCCTAAAGGTGATAGATGAAACCAAAGCAAACGGTCCGGATGGTATATCTCCACGTATACTAAAGCGGTGTGCTACACCTATCTCGATGTACCTTTATTTAATCTATGAGAAATCGCTATCCACAGGACTCTTACCTAATGACTGGAAAACCGCTCAAGTTGTACCTATTCATAAAGGGGGTTCGAAAAGAGATGTCGCGAATTACAGGCCGATCTCACTAACATCCATCTCGTGCAAAATCATTGAGCATATTATATATTCCGAGATAATGCGTCACATAACAAATAATAATATACTAATCAAAGAACAACACGGGTTTCGGAAAGGTCTATCTTGCACAACACAATTAATTGAATTTTATCACGAATTGGCATTCGATGTTGACGAGGGAGGACAAACAGATTGTATCTTTTTAGACTTTCGCAAGGCATTCGATACAGTGTCACATCCACTTCTTCTTATTAAACTTAAAATGTTAAACATTCACTCAAGCGTACTCGCTTGGATTGAAAATTATCTGTCTCAGCGCCGACAATGTGTTGTTTTGAATGGAAAAAGCTCGGCATACGCTGATGTGACGTCAGGAGTCCCACAGGGCTCAGTCTTAGGGCCACTTTTGTTTCTACTTTATATAAATGATATTTCTGTTGGTATTTCTTCATGTATTCGGTTGTTTGCCGACGATTGTGTTGTTTATAGGAAGATTAAGAGTGAACAAGATGCTGCCATGTTACAATCTGACTTAGAATGTATTAATACTTGGTGTTCCACATGGAAGATGAATTTGAATTTAAAAAAGTGTGTTCATGTATGTTTTACAAGAAAGAAGAAGCGGATTGTAAATCTTTACCAGATAAATAATACCCTGATAAAAAACGAACCTATATACAAGTATCTAGGTGTGACGCTCTCATCCGACTGTTCATGGTCTGCTCATGTAGATGACGTCATTGTAAAAGCTGGTAGGGCACTCAATTTTATTCAGAGGAACTTGAAATGTTCACAGCCGAACCTAAAGAAAACTGCTTACCTAACATGTGTTAGACCAATTTTGGAATACGCCTGTGCCGTCTGGGACCCCGTGCAGAAAAACTTGATTGATAAGCTGGAAAGAATTCAAAACCGAGCTGCTAGGTTCGTCCTGGGGCGGTGTGGGCGGAGAGAAAGTTGTACTGAAATGAAACTTGAATTGAATTGGGAGCTGCTTTCCTCTCGGCGGAAAAAGTTGAGACTGAAGTTTTTATACCTCATATTTAATAATAAGACTGGAATTAGCAGTAAAAGCTACTTGAAAGAACCACATTATATTTCTAGGCGTAATGACCATTCACTTAAAATTCGCGAATACCGTGCCAGGACGCACTTGTTTGCGGATTCCTTTTTTGTGAAAACTATTGTGGAGTGGAATCGGCTGTGTGAAGAGCAAATGTGCTGTACGAATGAAGATTTGTTTTTTTCCCTCCTGTAACCCCCCTGCTATAACGCCTTCGGGCAATGCGGGGTAATTCTTGAATAAAGAAAATAAAAAAAACGTGAGTATATGACTAATGCACCTTGTAGGTTTGCCATATATTTAAGGGCTGCCTTCTGTCAAACAAACAAAAAATTCTACATAAAACCTGTCGATAAATGACCGCTCACAGCTAGACATCACTAAAGCACCGATATCTTTTAATGGACTGGTTAATTAAATTTACCAGGTTATTTGGTTTACATTATTTTGCTTCATTAACCTACCCAGTATTTCCCGCCCAGTTTCTGGCCAGCCCTGCATAATGGGCAGGTCCCACTACGTACGATTCATACATTAGACCTGATTTAATGTCGGCTAAGTCATCTTTACAGCACAGGGGTCAGTTGATCGAAATTCTGGGTTATATTGCACAGATACATCGATTTATTATATTCTCTCTGATTTAGTAATTTTCTTACGTGCCGCCGGGGTATCCCCCGCAATGTCATGTACGCAATATCAGCATTGTCATCCGCAATGACCATATCCCAGTGTGATGCAAGAGGTACAGAATCGTTGAGTGCTGCTTGATACCTGTCTTACTTTTTGTGTGTGTGCAGCTTTGAACAATATTATTGCCTTGACAAGAAGTTCATTCACTGGAAAAAGGCAGGGAGATTGGTCGCAAAGTGGAGTATCTGGTGTGCTACTCTGCGCAAGGGAAGGGGAAGAGAACAAAGAGGGTCACAAAGGGGAATGATGATGATGGAAGAAACGAGATGAAAGAACACATCGCACAAGTGCTGCGATCAGAAGCGCGAGTCCATGCCTGTGTCCTTGTGACATCGCTGCTTATACGTCTCATGGTGTGCATACTTCTGAATTTGTGCATGCATTTCAGCATAGCTTGTGAACTGTGCAGTGCGGATCTAAACATCGTCCGACAATAAAATGTTTACTTTTTGCCATGGGTAAACTGAACTTATCATAACAACAGTGTCAACGAAATTATATGCATGCCATTACTTGTAAAGCATAGGCTTACTATCTTCGCTAAAGCTTCACTTGATATAAATTCCGAGATGTGCGGTAGATCTGCAGGTTTTTACTCCTCATTCTCGATGATTTCGTAAAAAGCGCTTTTATAGCAACTCAGGCTAACGTCGGATTTGATTAGGTTGCGACAATTATTTTTCTATTCAAGGTGCTTCAGCACTTCTTCCCTTGCCTCAAGGTGCCTTATATCTCGCGTATGTCTTTTTTTTTTCTGAACAACGAGAACCACTCGATCTCATGGAACAACTTGTTAAAAGCATGTTTGCGAAGTGGTTCTCGACTTAGTCACAGGCTACCGCTCCTGCTCTTCTCACGCCAAACACTAAAAATGTCAAATTCGTTCTTGCCACATGCAAATGACTTCTGCAATCGCCTCCCCGATATCATTGTCACATGACAAAAATTCATTTCGCTCTAAAGTAGCTTTCTTTGCGTAACTAACCCGCATTCTCTCTGTCGTCTATTATTAATTGTATACTTTATTCAGTTTTATTGTGTTGAATGTCGAACAATTCCACACACCGACGTTTTGAAAGCTACCTCGTGTTTGCAAACAAATATATTAGCTTTACCCACACTTGCGAATCCAGACGTGGGCAGTCCAGCAAGCCCGTGAGGCGGCGTTGAGGCAGGGCCTTGACGTCCCACCTTGGGAGACCTGAGCCCGGGACGCGTTAAACGTTGCCGGACGTGCAAGAAAGTTGTATCCATCCATCCATACCCACACCTGCGCATTCTTAGGGTCATAGTTAAAAGCTGACTCCTTCTATTTTACGTTTTACATTCGTATTATGTGCTCATCTGAGCAGAGAAACACGTATACCTGAGCCTCCCCTTGTTTAATGCCCTCAGGCCTTAAAGGAGAAATAAATAAATTGAATTGAACCATCGCTTTTTCCCGATATCTAGAGTTTGCTGGAGTTATGCGTGTTTTCTGTGGAAGGCAGTAGAATACGGTGCAGGGTCAATTCTGATAAATATCAGCAAAAGGCATGGGACGTAAAAAAACAAAAAAATGAATCTTAAGATGCAATGCGCTTGTTCGAAATTATGCTTTGCGAAGCTGTAGTGAAACGCGTATCATTAACAGCTAAAGTATATCCGAAAAATTATCTTCATTTTCATTCTATGTAGCGTCTAAACTTACGCGATGTTTATATGTATGCTCTACACTGTTGGAAGCTTTGGAGGAACGCGAAAATTTAATCACGTGGATGCGCAGCGCGAGACATTGGGCGATGCCACGAGGGCAGCTATGTTGTCTTTTCGCGAGACGAATTGTGAGGAGATGTGCATGAAAAAATGGCATCAGATATCTCAACATAATTAAAGATGTTGTATCGGTTGCGCCGCTGCAGCACATGTACATTGTGGAGAATTGATATAAAATGGGCAAGAAAGCTTTGCTTTAGAATATGTGCAATAGTCTGCATCTTCTTAGGCATGTCTTCTTACCCAGAATGTTCGCATTAGAAAAAACCTAGCGGCTTCAGACCATCTCTCCAACAGTTTCTCCAAAAGGCATAAGAAAAAGTTAGTCAGTCAAGGGAAAGTACTTTTTTTTTTTCTCCTATTTTAGAGCATCCGAATGGTAGTTTTGCTATACGGAAGATAAAAATCCTTTATAAGGTGATCCACACAGCCTACTGTGCCCAGTGGTCATCACGATGCTTTGGAAATATGAGAAACGAAGAGAAGAAAAAAGAAAGAAAGAAAATACTGAAAGAAGTGTAAGCCAAGTTTTCTTGGCTTTCGTTTAACACCCATTTTAACGATTTTTCAAGGACTTCGATTCAGCCGAGACTAGGCGTACGCGTTTATGAAGGCCTATATGTTTTCGGTTCCATAGGATTAAAAGTAAATCGAGCTAGTGGTGCAGATTAACAACACCAACACCAGAAAAAAAAAGATCTCAACAATATTGCTGCACAAACATCACGAGCATATTTCAAAGAATAATAAAAAGAAAGGCTATCGACAAGCAATAAAAAATAAAGAGTATTTTTGGCTTTTGATGAAGTAGTCTTGTAACCACGTTCAGCGGTAAAAAAAAAACTTTTCTGTTCGTTGGCGTTCCGTTCTGGCTTCGAAGACGCGAAATTTAAATTACGTACTGACCGTTGCGTGGCTGACTATAAATCAGGAGTTTCGAAACTTTTGTTGCCAATTTCGCATGCTCTGTTTGGATTTGTCTTCTTTTTCTGTCGTTCTCCTTCAAACACTGAACAACTTTTCACCTACATAGTACCGTGAAACGCTTTTCATCGGATCTCTTTTTCACAGAAAAGCATTCCTCAAAGCAGATATGGTGAATCGTGTGAAGTGGTTAAAGTCCAGGTGTGAGTAATGCTACGTTTGTCTATTTCCTAACCTATGTTATTATATATTGCAGAAAAAACAGCCCATCCCATTCAGGTTGCTTCCTTGCTAAAAAAGAAGTTCAAGACTTTGAGGGGAACTAAAAAGTCGTAAAATAAAGAAAAGTGAGAGGAATAACAGCGGGAGAGAATAAACTTTATTGTTGTTGTAAAAACGCTTCTTGTTGGGAAAGATGTGGGTCGGGGCGGGCAGCTGCCGCTGAGGCCCGACCTGAATAGTCAAGTTGGTCCACCAAGTCTGTGCTGGTAAAAGCCACCTCCAGCGCTATCTGAATGTGGGGCTTTGAAAAAGAAACGAAAGCGAAAGCCGAACGAACCCGTATGCAGCAGACGGAGCCGAACTTCATTTATTCTCTAGCGACTGTGAAAGAGACGTCACTTAGAGTTTGTCGAATCGGAGCTTTCGCATAAAAAAACAGATTAGAAAATCTGTATGTGTTCAGGCTGTATATCATAACGCGCCTCAAGAGGAAGTCACGCTGCAGTTCGTTCGCCGCAACTTCTGCCCCCAGCCGCAGCGAATGCTGCACTATCATCATCATCATAAGTATACAGGGAGCCCGGAGCCGGTTCTCTGAGATTGCGTGGCGCGCTACAAGAATGACGCACGACGGGTGTCACAAGCGTTCGTAATGCATTTGATTCATGGTGTTCCGTTCCATATGCGTTGACGTCAACATGCATCTCGTGGTTGTCACGGCAACCAAGTTCGAAGGCACCAGAGAGGGAGTCTCACTGCGCAGAACCTCGGTAAGTTCTGCTCTGGCCTTTTGTACTCCGAACGCTGCATAGAACGGGTGGTAATATTAGGGACGGAGCATTTCTTGACATCACAACCCGTTCAAGAATTTCCATAGTTACTCTTCAGTGTTTGTGCAACAATAAAAAAGGACAGGTACACTGCTTCTGTTCAGTGTCTTCCCCCATTGATCAGTTACTTGGTTAATTCTTGCAGCCATCCGTCGTTTACATAAAAGCAAGCTGTTTTTGTACGATAACCTCCACATAGTTCTCGTGGTTTCCACTGAATATCAGACCAAGATAACATGCCGGACATCATTCTTTTTTGCGCAATGTTGTCGGAGGAAAGTTGAGGCGGCCTGATGCCGGTTGTGGTCTGATATATACTCAAAAGCTTACGTCACGCGGTCTTTATCGCCGACGTTGTGATATCGTGGATATTCTTTTTCATAGTACAAGTAAGTTTCTATACGACAACATCGTAGTGACGCTCCATGCCAGTAATTAGGCATGAAACACTGACATGCGAGCAGAACTAACGGACTGACATCATGGCCCACAGAACACGTAGTGAGCCAATACCCGCACATCTGAGTCCAGTGGACAGCGAGCCATCATCGCTACTAATTCTCCATAAAGGCTGACGAAGGCGCTCGCATCGCAGGTTAAGGATTGAGTTCCATACAGGGATAAAGATGTTCATTTCTGTTTTGTTTGTTATTCGTTTTCTGCCAAGGATGCAACCATTGCGATGATATATGCAGGAGACGATAAGAGATCTGGATGAAATATTCGCACAATTATCTCAGTTTGAAGGGCAAATTAGGCATAATTGAGAAGTAGAGAGAACATCTGATTTATCTAATAGTAGACAGTCGGATGGTTGCATTTAAAATAATCTAATAGAAGAAAAAAGCTCAACTGCACGGCCGGAGGGTGGTCATCCACGATACGAAAAGTTGTGCATGAGATGGGGTGCTTAAAATAACTAACGAATGAGAAATTGATTTGCTATATTAGCCGGAAATAATGTTTTAAAGGTATACAACCACTGAAACGAACAGTCAGCAATGCAATGAGGCGAGTTCCTGTCACGTGAAGATAAACAGGAAGCAATTTAACTCTAACTTGAATTTTGCCGTTCGATAGAGAAAAGTGAGTGTTATTTTGCGGCTCGTTATTTGTTCCCTGTCCTCTCTGCAAGAAATCTGGCTGCAAAAAGTGCGACAGCATTGTCGTTGCTGTGGTGTTGCTCATATTGCAACACCACAGCATTTTCCATATGAAAAGAAATGCCATGTGGGATGTGGTACAGATGATTTCATGCGGTGCTAAAGTAGGAAGTACCACTAAAAGGAAAGAATGAGGGACATTTCTTCACTTCTATGCTCATGCCTTATCTCGAAGCATAGGCATGAAGGAGCGAGAAGAAGCCGTGTTGACACGACTAAGTATATCTCGTTTGGTTTTCTGGCTTATATGTTTGGTTAGGCTTTCAGAGCAGACTTAGGCACATTGTCCTCTTTAAACGACGATCGAAAACCGTACCATGACTTCAGGTTGTTCATGATATGGCGCAACATTTCATTGCTTTGGGGCGGCTTCTCACTGAGTAGGTACTATTGGCTTGAACACCTTTTACTACTACAGACTGTACGCCTAGCTTTTTTGATAATTGCCCCCGGAATCCCCGCAATAAAAGCGGTAAAACTGAATTAAGCAGCATGGTGTCTGGCTATTTCTTCTTGCTCTCCTTTTTTCTGGCATATCAAGATTAGCTTGTAATGTATGCGAGAAAAATGCGCATGACGGTAGGAAAGATTACTGATTCAACGGATCCATAAACAATCCGCCTTCGTTATGCCATTGTGTTTGTTCGGTCTGCCGTTATGGTTGTTCAAGCATTCCGTCTTCGGGATGTAACACTCGTCATGTCATCTTCGTCATGCCATCATCATTCTACATGCATGTCTTGTGAGACCATCCTTCTAATGCCGTAACGACTATGCTATTTTCGTTACTCTAGCTTCGTCATCCAATTCTCCTCATGCCGCCGTCATTCGGCAATGATCACTATACAGGCGTGATGCATTCGTTGTCACACCGCCGTCAAGATGCCGTGGTGTTCATTTAACTGTAGTGATTGTAATATTATGGTAATATTATTTTGTAATAGTTATTGTAATATTATGTAATAATATTCTTATTATCACAACGCTATCGCTTGTCTTTTCTGCCAACTGTACTCAAATACGGCTGCAGTGTCTGTTCGGGAAAAGCTTTCCTGCAAGAACTGGGGTGCCGTCAAGTGATGCCCATCACATATTTTTTCCAGCATCCGTGTCATTCCACCGAAACAAGAAGGAATGACTGTTCAACTGACCCCTTGTTCCGCGACATTCGTCGTCACTGCGCGGCCTTGCTCACGGCTTCTTGAAACATTGTCATCTCCATCGAGCAAAAAAATGAAATAAACAGCTCACTTTTTCTCCTTTCTTGCGCAGTCGGGGGGTATTTGACCGCTTAAATAGACAGTAGAGTATGGCGGGTTCACGAGTCCTGATACAGTGGTTCCTCGTTTACTTGTCACCAAAAAAAAAAAAAGATATCCTGAGTAAATTCTCCGAAAGCAGAGAAGGAAGCAATGAGGTAACTTCGCTCCTTATCGCAGAATTAGAAACGCTGTCACTGTCACAGCACGGTGGCTGACATCCTCAAAAGGGGATGCAGACACCAAATAGAGAAAAGCTGGATGACGCAGAGCTTAGTCACGGCACTTCGCTAAGCGACAGAGTAGCGATAACAAAAGAAGGATCTCTGCGATCGCGCTTTCGCAATCGGCGTCTCCGACTGTGTTCGGTGTTTCGCCATTGACGAAGTATACTGAACACACGCATCCGATCTCACGTAGGGTTGAACAAAATGCTCAGAATACCATCGGAGATATTAACATCGAGTGACTGAGAACGATTTTAAGTTTTGCGTAACTGCCCAAGAACACAACATACACAAGGCACAAAAAGAAAAAAAGAAACTGTGAACGTTAGACGACCTCTGACCTTTACGTAAATGCACCGTGGGAAAGCACGCTTGCTTAAGCGTAATCGCCGTCTCCATGCTCACTCCTCAGCGAGTTGCGTCAGCTGAGAAACACAATCAAATTAAGAAACAAACAAACAAGAAAGAAAGGTAAATAGAAACCAAGATTGTTCATGAGCCTCCACGCCACTAAATCAAGTACACATGAAACTGAAAAACACTTAAGAGTGATCTACGGCGTCCTTTATCGAACGGGACCCTGAAGGGTGGTCGAGCGTTGACTTCGACGGAAACTGGGAGTTTACGAAGAATTCCTTCTAAGTGTAGGCGTTTTTTAGTGTTTACAGTGCCCTTTTTTTAGGCCCCGGAGGTCGTGGGTTTCATTATTGGTCGCACCGCTTAAATTAAACCGTAAGATCGAAATTACTACTTGATATGAACACTCACAAAAAATATGCATGCAAAATCACTTAAACCTTTACAATGACCCCTGCGCAAGTCTCGTTCGCGGCGCAACACGCCATTTCAAGCGACGTAATAAAAGTCCTTCGCAACTTGTTTATTATGGAGATATTTGGCTGGCTGCGGAGACATTATTCGCCCGCTTTATTTTTTGCGAGTTTAGCATCTGTGATCAAAAGAAAATGAAAAAATTAGAAATGAGCTAAAGTTTTCATTCAGCAAAGCCGTGCATCGGGAAAAGACGTACTCCCTGCAGCAGCTACTTTCTTGTGCAGGTACGGCCGTGGCGAGAACAGCCGCGTAATTCATTCCTTGTATAAATGATGGCCTGGCTACGCTTTTCTGACTTCAAACTTTCTGCGGCAAGAATCAAACGCAATTACGCGTGCGTTGCACAGAAGCACTATATTGTGCGGCTCTCATCATAGTTTACGGCATAACATCCTCCTTCATCTTTCAGCCACCTCTCTTCCACAAACCCTTCCCTATCAGGCAGCGGCAGGTTATATTAAGATAACGCGTGCCGACCTCTACAACGTTTCTGCCCTAAAACACCCTCCCCCCTCTCTCTTTCGCTGTCGCTTTTCCATCGCAATAATTGAAGAGATACTGATGACGCAAGCTACCTGTAGGCTTGAGATTCTGCGCAATGCTACTGAAGGATGTCATTCTGCTGTAGTCAGCATTGTAGTCGATTGATTTCTCATTAGAGAAATTCCAGTAGAAACATCTCACGTCCAGTCATGAGTAGAAGGCAATAGATCGCTCATGGCACTACATATATTTTCTTCTAACGAAACGGCAATCAAGACGGGACCGGGCGATTGGCAAACAAGCACACCGAGCTCTGACTTCCACGCACTCTCTCTGCTTGCTGCTCACCGTGTCCTACATTTTCTGCTGTTTCGTTCGAAGACGCTTACTGTACCGACAAGCTCGGATTCAGACCTTAGTGCGATAACATTCTTTTTCCTTCCCAGGCCTATCGCTGCGGCTAAAATTTCTATTTCCATCTGTTGCAGATGCCTTAGTCGATGTAGTATACTTAGCACCGCAATTATCTGTTGAAAACGCGCAAGCTTTGTGAATGGTTTTCTAGCAATTCTAATTTTTTGTTATAGGCTTTTAGAGTTTGTATAGAGCTGAGGCCGGAGGCTTACCCTCGTTTGTGAGGTTATGAATATAAAACGCCAAATCCTCGTTTTCTCACGGAATAAGAAAAAATAAGCAGTGTTATGGATACCTGTCGCCTATCAGAGTGGCAGGTGTTCCCGCGACCCTCCTTATTTATTCCTAAAATGAGGAGTTTAGTGCAATATTTGCAGAATGAACTTACAGTTCACACCGAACCCTCGCGCACGAAAAAAAAAAATCGGCAGCATGTTACACTCCTGTAACACATGAAGGTGAAAACCTGCTGCACACTTGGTAATGTGCCGTATCTCATCGTCGCTCTGATGCATTCTCAGGTCGGCTTCTCTGGCTTGTTTTCGAGCTTAGCTGCGGCTTCGCGCGCTCGTGGACAGGCTCGCGCCAATAACCTTTCCCTTAGACCTTATGTTGCACCCTTTCAGCAGGGGATTAAAACGTATGCTGTTCTGTGAGTTGTACGGGCGATTTCAATAAATGTATGTACTGTTCGCTTCACTTTTCTGAGCGCTTCTAGCCTCAGCCTTACGGGGGCATGACCCATTGCATTTTTAGGGCTTATGCCTTACATCTCTATGTTTCAAGGTGACGTTGTGAGGAACAAAAAATCAGAGCACTCGTTTCATTGCTCGCGCATTCGCAATCGTCTTCTTCCACATCGTTTCTTCCGCGTCGATGACGCTAATCATGCCAAAAAAAGCACAGTTTATTAATATTCAGGTAATTGAGCCATTCAAACCTACAACCTCTGGTAGGAGTCGTATCCTCGATCTTTGGTAGGAGTCTAACGCTTGACATCTGGTGTTAGTTAGGGCTAAGTTTATTAGGCATAGTGAATTAAGATAGCTTTAAATAATGCACTCGAATCCAGGACCTTTAGTGGGAGAAAACAAGTAATAAAGTCTAACAACGCCTTTGAAAGGCAATGCGCTGCTAAGTAAGCAATTTAATGAATGTCTATTGAGCGCGCTGGCTTTCACCTTCGTGGTATCAATCGTCACTTACAGCGCATACATAGACGAGGGACAAAAACTGGAGGACGCTTAAGCTTCGCCTTCAAGAGTGGAACGCGACAGCGTTCCCGTCGACCCGCCAAGGGGTGTAAGACAATGGGCTACGGCGCAGCGACTACGCGCCCCGCATCGGACGCGGTGAGCGTCGAGCAACGCAGCGTTCGGCGCGGCAACGAAATGTGCGCCTGAGCAAGCGACGCACGCCTGAGCCTTAGAAACAGCTCGTTTCTAAGGCAACACCGCATTCACTAGAGGCGCGTTTGTACCGCTTTGAAGCATCGAACTCGTGGCTCACAAATAAATAAAAAAAACTCGTGGCTCAGTGGTAGCGGCTCCGTCTCACACTCCGGAGACCCTGGTTCGATTCCCACCCAGCCCACCTAGCAAGTTGTTTTTTATTCATGAAGTGCCTGCTGGGATTTATCGCTCACGGCCAACGCCACTGACGCCGACACCGACGCCGACGACACCGGCTTTTCTGCGACACGAACTCCTTAACGCTGTCGCGTTAAAAGAAGACGATGAAGACAACCGCTGAAACAGTGTTAGCGATGCCCGATGAACTAGAAATATACTGAAGCAAGGTTTTGGTACGGGCTAGTTGGTATTCCATGGTATCAATCGTCAGTTACTTTTGTTCCTCGTCTGCGCATGCGCTGTAAGTGACGACTGATACTATGGAATACCAACTAGCGAGTACCCAAACCTTGTTTCACTTTCACCCTCTTTGGCGTTTGCTAAAGTGGCTGTCAATGTTTGGCTTTCTCACGGAGATATGATCAATTGAGAAGGTCACGAGGGTTTTTCTTTTTCCTACTCGACTAGACGCCACCTTTTTGTGTGTTGTATTCGTATTTACAATGAATGTATGCACTATATTCTTCACTTTGCTGAGTGTTTGTAGCCTCTGCATTACGAGAAGGATGAGCTATATCATTTTTCGCTTGCTTAGCTGGATATGAGCCCTGTATGATAATGATAGTTTTTGTCCCACTGGACCAGACGCGTTTTTTTTTCATGGCCATCGGGGGCTATGAGCCACTTAGACTTAAAAGTTCGCGTATACTTTTGGAATTTGAATCGGACGCGCACCATGTGGGGAATAAATGTCAGCGTTAAGCGCTTAACGTACATGTTCTGGTTGCCAGCTTTCAAATGTAGTCATGAAATTATAGGCACAGGTTCTCGCTGGCACGCATAAAACGAGAGCCCTATTTCAGAACTACTTCTAATGAAGGCGTGCCATCGGGTTTAATATCAGAGGTGCCGCTTGCTTTGTTGACGCGTTTCCACGCGTCTGTTGTGCGCGGCCGGAGACCCCAAATCCCACCGTTCCACAAATATCCCTCGGCGGCAATCCCTCGTGTGACTGGCCCGCCGACCTTCAGCAGAACTGCGTGCCTCTGAGATTAAGCCTCTCGGGACAAAGCGCCCCGCGCTGGAAACGCTATAGTGTCGGGGGCACAACGCGGAGACGAGTTACCGTTTTATGCCAGAAAGTCGGCGTACGACGCGCGAATACGTCAGGTTGGCAGTTCAGGGCGTCTGGAATGGGCTCTCGCAAAGCTCTTTTGGAGTTCTATAGGCTTCACTTGTGGTCTGACGCCTGCAGGCGCGCTAACCCGATTGTTCGTTTAGCGTCGATGTGAACAAAGTGTGCCACGAGCGACAGCTTTCTAATTTCGCACGACGCTCGCTGCCGCTAATTGCGTGCAGTGCTGTGGAAGGCCGTGTGCTAAGATCAATAGGTTCGTCCGTTCTACGTGTGCATTAGGCCTCTGAATATGGAGTGCCCGAGAAGCATGGAAATGAAAATCGGCCATGTCAACTTAAGATCACATGAGCCTTCGGCAAGGTGTTGTATGACGTTCTGAAGAAAACAGATGGGGTGACACAGCGGCAGTGTCTGCAGTTCCCTATAGATGAGTCCGAAGTGCGTATGTTAACGAGTACCGCGTAGAAATAGTTAGAAGCAGCTAAAACAAGAATGAAAAAAAGAGTGAGAAGAAACGAAACAGTGAATTGCTTCAGGTTTACTAAACATAGTAAAAAACGGTCGATGTGCCCGGTGCTAAGTCGAGAAAAGCAACGTTCTAATGTTGTGTGTTAGGGCTCAAAGCAAGCCCCTTTTTGGGTCTTTTACTTGCTCTACTTCAATTAAGCTCCTACTAAATACAACTTTGATGGTTCCTAAATGGTGGTTCCTGAATCGTTCCTGAACACGTCTATACACGGCGACGTCTTCACCAGGGCGCGTTTTGTCCCTAGTGTACTCGTCCTTAAGCAGATGACACATGGTGGATAAAGTGATGTCGAATGGAATGTATCACTATTTCATGAGCGCCTTATGCATATTTATTTACCCATTTCACATTTATTATAGGTACGCGCCGGCGCATTATTTCGCAGGTTATCGAAAGTTTGACCGTGAACAAACGTTCACAGTATAGATAGTGTGCGCGAGCCAAATTTCCAGCTATTTATGAGAAGCCGTCGACGCATCTTAATAGGCATGATTCAAAACAAAAGCTTTCAAGCCACTCCATTGCCATTAGCTCAATAAATGCTATGAATGCATCTCTGTCTCCCTCACATCCGCAGCTCGATTCCCCGAGCAAATGATACCCCCACGGCACTGGTCAGGGTGCGACGTTTGCAGCCGACGTATACGTCTTGAACCGAACGCTGTGACCCAACCGCTGCATTGTTATTGTCAGATGACGTAAAACAAATCTAGAAACAATTGTAGCTTGACAGCAGCTTTAAAGAGAGATCAACTGCGCGAAGCGGAGACCACATGAACACAAGAAAACCAGGAAAGAAGAATGATCCCTTTGACAACGAGCGTATGCAGACTTTTGGCAAGCATATACGAGAAAAAAAGGATATGTGGTTGTACCTCGGAGGCCAAAGTGAATGACCACGCGATATGTTCATTCTAGTTGTTGCAGATGCTAATTATCCTCCGACCAAACGCTGACCAGCATGCTGGATTCTGTGTTAGGCTGCATTCTTGAGGTTTCACGGCTACTGTTAAGTTGCAATGTCTTAGCACAGCCGTTATGAAAGTTCGTGAGGCGTCATGAGGTGCCTCCAATATTTTGTTACGATACAGCCAAGAACGATATTTAGAGTTTTTGTACCCGTCGCGGAAGCCCAGAGGCGATGACAGTGTGCTGCTAGACCTGTGACCTGGATCGTTGCAACCGTGGCTAAACAGAATTTTTTGGCTGCACACGTAGCCGTCAGCACCAAGGTTTTGTTTAGCACTCTTAGAAAAAAAAAACTTTGAGGCAGTACCGTCAGACGGAAAGCGCCTCGGCAAATAATAGGTTCAAATTTGTCTCGAAAGGCGAATGATTGCAAGCGGTAGCGAATCAGTGGAACATCATACAAAGTAAGACCTTATAGATGTATGGCAAATATATGTTGCAATAAGCATTAGCTTCCTAAGTAAGCGCAAATGGTTTCAGCGAAAGAGCGAGCATAAACACAGTCAACTAGACAACCGCGAGCACTTGGGTTCCCAATCCCGGCGTGATGAAAAGCCGCAACAGCGGGAAACGCGCGTACTGCCCGGGGAAAAGGGAAAGGGGGACGGAAAGATTAAAAGAAGAGAAAGTCCACCAGGGATATCATTCGGTCACTCAGTCCGGATCACAGACGCTGACTCAATGCGGTAGCTTTCAAATATCGCAGCAGCGCTTTTGCGGCCTTTTGTATCTGCGATATGGGAGGCCATGGTGCCAAGATCATGTTCAAGGTGAACGGCTTTCTATCTAGCTGTGGAGAGGTCGTGCGTTTCATTTTCAAAAGATGGGCAATAGCACAGTAGGTGTTCTATAGTTTGCTTGACACCACAGGCATTGCAGTCGGTGCTATCAGATATTCCAATCAAAAAGGTATATGCATTGGTGAATAAGACACCCAAACGTCAACGGCAGAGCACTGTTTCCCCATTAGGCGGAAGCCCTGGTATCAGCCGCAGTTGCATAGATGGATCGAGGGAATGCAATCGATGTTGAGTGAATTCAGATGTGTGCCACTTCTCCAATGTCATACGGTGCGCTATCTTGCTTAAGTGTTGGGATGCGTAGGTCCGCGATAAACGTACAGAAACAAAGGTTGCTCCTTCGTCTGATCTCCTAGCAGTTTCGTCAGCGAGGTCGTTGCCGGAATTACCGCAATGGCCAGGCAGCCACTGAAACACGACGTCGTGCCCTTTCGCGATCATATGATGGTGCATTTCTCGTATCTCCGACACGAGTTGTTCACAGGACCCGCGACGAAGAGATGACAAAGCATATTGTAAGGCCACCTTCGAATCGCAGAATATTGCCCACCAATTAGCCGGTTGGTTGTTAATATAATCAACGGCACATCGGAACGCAACATGCCCCGAACCGGTGGATGTTGTCAAATGAGAAATCTTGTATCGAATGCTTAATGATAGTGATGGTATAACCACTGAGCCGGTGGAACTGGTCTGAGTGGAAGAGCCATGCGTATACATGTGTACTCAGTCAAAGTAGAAGGTGTGGAAACAATACAGGGCTGCTTGCTTCAAGGGCAAGGTAGGCAGGTCGGTCTTCTTCACATGTTCACATGTGTGTGTGTTCACATGTGTTCACATGTGTGTTTCACATGTCTTCATGGAAGACATGTGAAAAAAGCCTTGCTGTAAATGCGTATGGTAAAGTGAGATAGCACAATACTTTGTGAGCGTCAAAATCTACTTATTTCTGTTTACTTGACGCACCATCAAAATGACATTGTCTTCTAACATTTCACAATATTAGGCATTATTCCCGTACCTTAAGCCTTTTGCAGCAGCTACTCATAAGAACCACCGTTTGATCACATCAATACAAGCTAAGAGACCTACCACCAATCGAGAATTGGTGTTTCACAATTGTTCTGACCTAGCAAAGCGTCGGTCACCCTGACGGGCACAAAAATCGTAAATGTTTTGCTCACTCATGCGCTTAATAACGCCAAAGAACTCAAATGTCCAATTGTAAGCTAGTCTTTCACCATCTGAATAAACGTTCCCGACGTCCTGAATAAACGTTCCCGCCGTCCCGAACTTCCAACGAATGCTGCCGTCGGACCATTCTTTCGGTACTTTGTTATGCAAAATACTTTTTTTCGCGTCACTGCAAGCGATGCATTGTCAGACTCCAACGCGATGTGTGCCGATTGGGCAGTGCGCCCTTGCTAATGAATTTCTGGTTTGGAAATTTAAGTATGCAAATGCGCCGTTGCTTGAGTACGCAATTCCGTTCATGCTGGCGAGCCTGTGTTGGATAGAAACACGGCCGTATTCAACAAAGTTGGCCAGGGACACCACTGCAGTCCACTAACGAACGAATGGCTTTCTTGTGGACAAGCATGGTGATTTGGCCTATTGAGGACCTAGCGAAATTCACGCGTAGGCTTGGAATCAATTTACAAGCAGGTAAATGCTGTCAGCCCAGCACCTGTGTGGGCCCCAGTCTGAACCGTAGACTAGAGTAAGCTAAACCACCAGAAATGATTGCACACGTAAGTAATGGCTCATGCGGATCGTAAAACTCTGTTGGAACACAAGAAATACCTCTCAATACATAGTGCAGAAGTGGAAAACAGTGTTTCATGTTGGCGGCATAAACAATCGTAGGCATGATTTCGTATCATGTTTATCGTGCCATGAATACATAATGATGAGGATGATGTGATCACGATTCAATAACGACGGTGGAGATGATTACAGCGCGACAATGACGGCCGCATGATCAATAAAGCCTGACAATGGGAACACGACAGCGTAGTGATGATGTCATGACGACTGAGGCACATCTGGGCTTTCATATCTCTGCTTGTTTACTTCGCGGAGTGCCGACACTCCACCGACCATTCACTTGGGGTACATGCTTATCGTAGGCACTCTGCGGTTCGGTCTGACCTAAGCGGTGGGGAGCTGGTAAGAGGTAATGGTGCATCTAGACGACAGACACATAGCGCACTTCTGCGACAAGCGCCCACCCACAACCGTCAGCCAAGATCGCGCATAAATTACACACAGCGCAATCATCAACCACAGTATCTAAATTTTCAGACGCCACAAAGCTCTCATGCGACAGCATCATAACCTCAAAAAGCCTTGTTTAAAGCACGTTGGTGGGCTAGTTGGTTGAATGTACGATGCAGTGTGTAAGCACGACTGAACAAGGACGTCGAAAGAAACAGATCGCTGTGTCTGTGTGTCTCTGTGTAAACAAAGCGCTATCTCTGTGTACCTGCTTCATTCCACGTAGTCATTCAGTAGCGCTTACACACTCTATCACGGTCTACTAACTAAACTCTAAAACTCTAAAAGTAACTAAACTCGAGCAGTCAGTCAACAACAAATGAAAGCTGCTGCGCTGCGGTGCGACTTCCACCACTAACAACCTAGTGGCAGAAAAAAAATCGAAAAGCTACGATAAACAAAAAATGTATCGCGGGCTGTGTTTTGAGCCTCTTGGCTGTAGACGAGAGAGTATTTTTCACCTAATTGAATATCTAGAAGAATTCAAACCTTTTTGGCAAAGAAAACCGCAGGCCTGAGTAGTTCGCGGATAAAGTAAAAGTCATTCACAAGTTGAAAAGCGCTAGCATGATAATGAAAGAACAAATTGGAACATTGAGCCCGAACGTGTAGCTCATTGTGCTCAGTTCCTTAATCTCTTAAAAGCATGGATTAAGGTATGCGCTTGGAGAAGCACATTTTTGCCCTTCAACATTTTCTTTCGCTTAGCTTGGCTCCGAAGGGAGATGAAGCCGCTCTTGAGAGTAGTTTGTGGGTGTAATTAGTTGCGAAGCAGGCTGTTTATTCTGAATAGAAAGGCATTTCCTTGCAGCAGCTCTTTGAATACATTAAAGAAATACGAAGCCCCACTCGAGTCGAACAGTCAACCGCCCTAAATTACGTGAGAACATTATTGAATTAGAGCTTTCTTTGAATGTTAAAGCACACATCGCCCTTTTTCGCAGCACATATATTTTTGCCAACGTTTATTTGCAGTTTCTTCCTCCTTTGACCCCCTTTACTTTTATCCTTTTGGGGTATATTTTTTTCCAGATATTATTTGTCGTTCGCGTGCACACACTTCCAGTTTATTTTCACATTGTTTTAATAAGTTGTCAAGCTCGCACATTATCTTATGTAATAAATTCATTCTCATATTGGATTCCGCTTGGAGCTCTTACTTTAGGACATTCTTCTTTGTTTTGCTGTGTTCATGTTCTATGATATTTGTCAATAAAGCGTGAAAACAAAAAAAAAAAGCTTTTCTTGTGGAGAATTAGAACATGTGAAGCTGGAACTGTTGCTGAGGCAGAGTCAAAGTGAGTCTGACGATTTTCGGATACCTGCGCTGGGACTGAAAGTATGCATGAGAGATGCGTCAGAAAGCTAAAAACCATCCCGGTCGCCGGACAAGGACAGATTTTTACTCAACAGCGAGGCTTTCTTTCTGAGCGACCCGTACCGCTTTCCTTTGTAGCTTCGTGCTCAAGTTCGGATGGATGACAATTTTTTCCCCCTTTCGTGTACTTTCCTCCACCTTGCGGCCTCCCGGAGAACTGATTTGTAATATGGCAGTTCCGTTACAATTGTAAACGGGTCGCTGTGCTTGAGAAAGCCTTATGCTGCGGGCTCCATTCCGTTCAGCATCGGATAAACTTAAGGGGTGCTTTTTTGGCATATTAGAGTGGCACATTCCTAGCGGCTCATAGGTGTTGCCCAAATTGGCGTCGACGACGCTCATTCAAAAGGGACGCACACTTACTGGCACATTTCTAGTGAACCAAGTTGATATGGAAGATGTTCAATGGAGGCCAGCACTGACAGAGTGCCACATGACCTGTGCTCCAAGTCGGCCTTATAGAGATTCTTCAAGCAGCGGTACCTCACTCCTGCGTGTCCAGGGGCCCACGCTGGCGTATGAGAGGTTCGTTGAAGAGCGGCACGTATGTGCAGATTGCCGCATACATAGTCACGCACATTGGTCCGTCGGTTCGTGTCGAACCCTGTTACCTCTACACAGCAGCCCGATGCACTACCCATTCGATCCCCGACTACCCAGTGACAACTGTGAGAGGAAAAGCAGTTAAAGATGAGCATATATATATATATATATATATATATATATATATATATATATATCGATAGGTAGATAGATAGGCAGATAGATAGATATAGATAGATAGATAGATAGATAGATAGATAGATAGATAGATAGATAGATAGATAGATAGATAGATAGATAGATAGATAGATAGATAGATAGATAGATAGATAGATAGATAGATAGATAGATAGATAGATAGATAGATAGATAGATAGATAGATAGATAGATAGATACGGTGTTATAGTTCTTGGGCTTTAAAAGGAACGTCATGGCGGTGGCGACGACGACGGCAGAAATGCGCTCGGAGTGTTCATATAATTGCTATCGCAAGAAAATGACGTATGGCTGAGGATCCAACCTAAAGATGACGCTAGGATGAGGTCGAGGTGAGGCTGACGACGGGGCCGGTGAAGGATGAGGTGAAGTCTCCTGAACGAACGCCAATATATTGGGATGTGGTTGAGGGTCACTGAAGTCATCGACCCTGATGGGAAGTTGAAGTAAAGCAAAGCAACGTTAGATCGTTCGCCTGCGTTTGATAAGAAGCGGCTCTTCGCTGGTCGGAACCTTAGGTCATGTTCAGTCCCTGCTGTGCCTCGAGTAGGTTTGTCTTGCTCACTGCAACTTGCACCACGACTATTTCTTCCAGTACGATTGCTCTCCGGGTAAGCTTTGCAGAATGGAGCTCATCTGTCGTGGAATATGCACAGAGGCGGGCGTCACGCAAAAGGACAGACGATTATAGCTCTGCCGTCTTTGATGCATCTTCATCATTGCCATCTTCTTCACCTCTTCGTTGAAGAGAAGTTGTTTATACGAATTGAACAAATTGAGAGGATGGGGGCCGACTTCTTTGCCTCCTTTAAGTGCTGCGAAAATGGCGTACACTTTCGGTGACGGGCACAGTTCCAACTGCGGGGATGGATTTAGCGTTAGCTTGAAGTAGCTGCGAAGGCTGATGCCACCGTTCTTGCTTCACCATCTGCATGACTTGCACAGCCCACCACCTTACGGGTGAAAGTACGCAATTCGTTAGAAAAGGCTCAAGTTTTGCAAACACGTTAGCTTGAGCTTATATAAACATGACAAGCTTTGCAGACGCCTTTAGATATGTGTGTCCTTAAAATGTGAAAGCTTAAGGTACGAGGGGCTTTTCTTGGATGCCGGTTCGCAAAGCACTGTACGTGAATGACGCACTGAAACTGCAAAGCATGCTCAGTAGTTCAGAGAACTCAATAATGAAGCAAGTTGGCTGAATAAAACATCGTGGTTAAGGCATCTAACTTGAACGGTATAGGCTTGGGTTCGACTTACTGCATTTTCTCGGGTAAAGCAGATGGCAGCATCCCTTCAGTCGTTTCAGGATTATCTGAGCCGGAAAGGCTCCGTTCTCAAACAGGGTTTATGGCGTAAACCGTCAAATTGCAGTTCCGTTACCACAAGCAAGGCGCTAGTCAAAGCTACGAAAATGGGTGAAGAGGAGAAGATAAGGAACAATGCGGCGCACTTGCTTCTTGACCATCTTTCGAGGAATCGGTAAGAGAGGCAGAGGATAAGAGGGTGTCGGGCGGACGGGTAAGCGGATTGTGAGATTCAATTTTGTTTAGCTTACTCAGCATTATCGAGAAATGAGCGCGCAAAGCGGCTTACGTGGGCCATTTTCTTTTTAGGATACTAGCGCAAACGACTACGCTCTTAAGTTTTGCTCTAAGTGACCTAGTGGCTGCAGCAATCGTATTCCTTTCACTCCCATCAAGGTTTAGTCTAGTTTACTCGCTAATGGGCGGCTTCCGAGAAAGTCACGCGTAGTCGATGAACATGGAACAGCAACAATAAAAAGAAAATAGTGTACCTATGGTTGGAGCATGTGGCGTAGTGATAAATTGATGCGGGAAGCAAGGATAGTGAGTTTATATTCTGCAACACATATTCCACAAACACGCCACCTTGCTTAACTGCGCTCCTCTAATTAAGGTGCGAGTACACCAAGTTTTGAAACGCTTGGTCAATAAAGAAAGGTAGATCATAAAAAAACAACGTTTACTATCTCCAATAACTTCCACAAGCTTAATACAACGTTGAGCTCGCTAGCCATCCGGTAGCAACGAAGCGCCTGTTAAAGAAAGAGACAAATACTAGAATGCAACATCAGAAAAACGTCCATGGTGTAGTAAGCGCTGATCTTGCGGCGCTACATTAGAAACCGTTAGATTATAATTTGGCAATCAGCAAGCTCATGTTTGTAAACGTGAACGCGATGCCACGGATGTTGTTCTCAACATCGCAAACAATTTGTAACCTGCGCTCATACCATGGTCTATGCCATCCGGCTTTCGTGCGGAAGAACGTATGTTGTTGAAACCGGCAGATGCATCAGCGAGAGACTAAAAGAGCCTCGATATAACGTCACTATGGTAATTTCGGGTAATTTGTGTATTCATTGGCGAGATTGTCCCTGCAAGCCCATGTTTGAAAGTAGTTTGATTGTGCATAGGGCTCATAACAGAACGACAAGGGAGATTGTGGAGGCCTATGAAATTCCGAAATTAGAGCAAGGGTGCGTGAGCAAGCCATCAAATCAAATCAAAGTTTTATTTCATCTCTCAACAAAGAGAGAAAGGGGGCGGCGGGAAAAAGCTGCATTACTGCAGCTTGACTAAGCCCGCCCCCCTATGGTACAATTCGACAGTGTGCAGCAGTAGTATAAGTACATAACATAAATCGAGGCACTTAACAGGCAATGTGAAGAAAAAAAAATGGTAACATGGACGTACAGGCAGTAATCTTTTTTTTGTGGAGAACAACAACAAAAAAAATTGAAGAAAATAGAATTACATACGAAATAATTTCAGAAAATAAGCTGTGAATACAGCTAAAACATGAACAAAATTGAATACATCAGATGTATCAAACTCGATATACATAGACGACATAAGCATATGTGCATACATACACATATACATACACTAAATCTAATGTATACCAATACCAATGGACGTACTAATATGTATACAATAATCCAATACAAGTACAGGAATCACACAGCGGGATTTTGCGAGAGGAAATAGGTGAAAAAAGAACGAGGAGACATAGTATCCGGGTTTAATCCACTTGTAGTTAGGGTGTTTAGTAGATCAGCTATGCGATAGGACACAGATTGCTGTCCATAATTAGTACGACACAAGCTTGTTAACCAAATGTCGGTATGTCTCGTGTTATAGGGAATTTCGCAACGATTCAGGTTAAACAACTTTACATAATCAACATTTCCCCTTCTCAACGTTGTTCTGTACAGGCATGCTAGACGAAATGAATAAATGAATTCAACCGGCATTATTTTGTATTCGTAAAAATATTTATACGTGTGTTCTTTAGAGGAAAGATTAGCTACAGCACGAATTGCTCGTTTTTGACATAATTTTACTTTAGCGATGTCTTGTTTTGATGTCGTTGCCCAGACTAAGTGACAGTTATTTAGTGTAGAAAGAAAAAGTGAGTTATATACAGTTCGTTTCACAGTGGTAGGCAAGACATGTCGGTGTCTATGTAACAGTCCCGTTATTCTGTTTAGCTTTCCGCAAGGAGATTCCACATGTTTGTTCCAAATCAGATTTTCTGAAAATATAACTCCTAGTGTTTTAACCTCACTTAAAATTTTATTTTCCTCACTTTTTAAATACAGCCTGTCTTAAAGATTTAGGGCGTTATGCTTTGAGCGAAACATGATCGCTTGCGTTTTTTTAGCATTAATTCTTAAATAGTTTCTATCACACCAATTTGCGATATCCTAGAGCACAATGTTTGCATAATTGACGAGAGTGTCCTGATTTGTGCCCCTGGAAAAAATGGTGGTATCGTCTGCATAGCCTATCCATTTGATGCATTCAGCGGTAGAAAAAAGATCATTCATGTAAACATAGAAAAGAAGTAGTCCGAGAATGCTCCCTTGTGGCACACCATGTGGGATAGCTTTTATTTTTGAGTTTGAATGATTATGGCAAACGTACTGACACCGATGTTGCAGATACGAAGACAAAAGCTCCTTTGCGTGACCACGTACTCCGTGTTGTTCAAGCTTAGCTAAAAGTGTAATATGATGAACAGTATCGAATGCTTTCGTGAAATCTAAATAAATACCTAAGACTAGTTCTTTTGCATCAAACGCTGTAGCTATAAATTCTTTTTGTGTTAGTAAAGCCAATTCCGTTGATTTGCCTTTGAGAAAACCATACTGTGATGTCGAGATGAGTGAGTGTTTGTCTAAGAAACCATACAATTGCTTGTGTAGGATTTTTTCTAAGCCCTTCGAAAAGACAGGCGAAATGGCAATCGGCCTAAAATTATTTGGGCCGTTTTTATTTCCACCTTTGTGGACAGCTACCACTTTTGCAATCTGCATCTCCTTCGGAAAGCAGCTCTTTTCTAAGCATAAGTTGTAGATTTCAACTAAAATGGGCGCAATGTCGCTGTCCTTAAAGGAGGTACGATTCCTCGGTTTATCGTTGTAACCATTGCAGTGTCTGATTTGACCATGCCTTGGACATGTGTACGGTTTATCGACATGCACCACTGAATGTTCTTTTCTTTCTAATTTTTTTCCTCTCGTAATGTATATATTTGTCGATGCGTGCCAAAATAAAATCTACAGTTGAATGTAGCGCTGGCTCTGTCTATCTGTTTCCTTCTACATCCTCGTTCAGTTGCGCTTATACACTCTATCACTTATGCACTCTATCGCTTATACATATTACTTCACTTAATTTACTATCACTATCACTTCACTATCACTTATACTTATATCTATCGCTTGTACACTCTATCATGGACGCGATAAATTAGGAGGCCTGCGCGCAGTCGGCTTTTCGTGGTGCAGAAATCATTTTGACCTGTCTTGTTCCTTAGTGACTTGGACTGTTGATGATTTGTGGTGTTCAATGGCGCAATGGCCAGCTATGGCGAACGAGCGCTGGGGTATATGATAAGGAATTTTCTAGTTTATATGAAATGAATCAATGAGTGACAAGCGGTAGATGAACCATAGCTGTATGAGGGCCTGGAACAATTCGTCATTATTTGCGTAAAATATATGAGTATTCAAATGACGATGGTTAATGATATATGCTATACGCATAAAAGTTCCGTTAGGAAGAGATGACATAGCAAAGGGATTCGTCTGTTGAAAGGTAACCACATGAAAGTGTGGTGCTTCTCGTATACAAGTGTAATAGTCTGAATTCGCCCTGTGAAATCATGACAGGAGTCATTATCTGACAGACCGCGGCTCTTCCGGGCTGCAGCAATTGTCAATCAGCAGTATGCCTGAATTCCGGAGTCCTTCATTTCTAGAATAGTCGATGCTGCAGTTCCATCTTGTGAAAAGAAATAAAAAAAAACAAGTTTCTCTAACAACGAAAATTCTCATATGTTGAGGGCTTATAGCAAACCGAGACTTCCACCACTACGCGTCCAGAAATTAGATATCCCAAATTCCGGTGATAAATTCCGGTGAAAGTAAACAGCGACGACGCCACTGCCTTGTACCATTCACGTTGCATAATCAACCAGGCTCAAATATTCATATCTTACGTAATACGCGGTTTATGTCTTCCTCGTTCGCTAAGTTGAATGAGCAAATGGTCATGTCATTTAGTGTTCAAATCAGCGAACTGAAGTAGGTTCACTCAAAACTCAATCTATGGTAGCCGCTCTCATTTGCGTGGATGTTTCATGGTGCGATCAATATTACATGCTAGAGTTTGCTTATTATTTGAACAATCTTTGAAAGACAGCTGTCCGTCTGTAAGCGTGACTGTATACTTCAGTGCTGTTTGCAAGAAGTAAAAGCGGCATCCTTTGATTGATTTGATTCGATGCTATTTTAGTCAACCACAACGTTACTCTCAGGTACTACCTTCACATGCGCGAGGCGTGAATACTCGGCTATAACTGTTTTTATATTAGACGCCACTTCACATTCAGGGCGGGTGTCACATGCTTTAATGAAGCTTTGAAATAACATTAGTATATATTAACGTAATGAACATGTTAACGCGATCACTACAATCACATATGCTTCACATAACACAAATAGATGCATACAAGGCTTTCAACCACGCTAACATGTAAAGCTTAAATCTGGTCTCCTGGGGGTGTCTTCTGTAAGTGTGCACCAACCGGACATGCCAGTTTCGTCTACTGCTGAAGTTCTGATTGACCGGAAGCTACTGCTACTGAAGTCAGCACTTTAGTAGCAGACGAAATGAACAAGTCCACTAGGTAGCTACTTGCAGAATAGGCCCCATTGTGTGTGACTTAACCTCTTCGATACACGCTTCCGCGCCTGTTTTTTGGTCACCTCCTGCACAGGCACCACTTGACGCTCACACTGCTCTTTTTGTTTGTAAATATCAGTTCATTAAGCGATAATAGAAGTTTCGGCAGTATCTTCGGCGGGTTTTCCTCCTTTCATTGTCAATCAGAGAAAAATAATATGAACAAATGGATACAAAAGTAACGCGCGCGCGCGCAAACACACACAACGTCACAAATGTACTCTGTTGTTGATTTCGTCAAGCAGTTTCCCTCATTTTCCACTGACATGTTCCATGGAATAATGAAAAGAACCTTGAAGGTTTAGCGTTCACACATCACAGGAGACGTTTCTCTAATGCAGATTTTTTTTAATGAAAAGTTGAGTCCAAGAATTTATACTGGGAAGTATGCAGCCACGCTTGTAGTTTTTTTGTGATAGCAGGCGTGTACACACCGCTCATTGGTTTGCTCTTCTTATAACTAAATATTTCATCTCATGTAACTGAAGTTCGTAGTGCAAGCAAGGTGTCGATCACCCTTGACGTATAGCGTTTCAAGCCTGACCATCGCATTTTGGCCATCGTATTTCGTCTACGTTGTCCTCATATCTTTCGTGGGCCGTTTTAAATTCACAATGTTACTTTTGTGTTGCACTGATATGACAAAAGCAGAGAAAAGAGTGTAGTCCAGAAACAAGTGATTCGCCAAATAAATATAACCTTAAAAACTGTCCAGGTTGGTCTCTAACGTAGAAGGACGTTCTCCGTAAAACATTTTTTTTTTCATTCGACACATTTACGCAATTCATTCAACTGAGACAATATCAAATGAGTAATGCTGGCTGACGCTCCTTTTTTTTCTAAATGTAATTCTAATATTTCATAGTAAACATGCATTCAATAGGCATGATGGGACGCAGAAAGCATGATAATTTTTTTCGTAGTGGTTGCAGTCGTGGTGGTGTTACAGCCGGTGGGGTTAACTTGGAGTGCTTGACCGACTATTCTACCACCTGAACATCTCTGACATTGTCAGCATGGGGAGAATTACTTGTCATTTATTAGTGTAGAGGCTTTCCAGAAGGCAGCAATCGGGCTCTATACTGCTTTCCGGATTTCTCCTTATGCCGGGTGTTTCCGAGAACCCGTTTGTTTTAAATATGAACGTAATTTCAGGAATGGTGGCTGTAGCGCAATCGTTCCTTTCAGATTTATCGCTCATTAGGTTGTTCTTGCTACAGGTAATAGACTTGAATATTGTGGTACTTCCTTGCCTTTAAAAGAAAATTATTACTCGTATTAGGCTCAGAGAGGAACGTTTCCGACAGAGAGACTTTGCGTCTATCCCACTCTAGAGAGAAAACCACATGTCATACTCTCATTTGCCTAATATATTAGAACACGATATTCGAGCCCGTTAGAGTTGGACGATCAGAAAATAATAACGTGACCCATGAGTTGGAAGAGTAAAGGTGGACTGGTGTTAGAAAAGAAAATCGACATGGTTATTCAATGGCTCATGGCATGGCCGTAGCCTTGAAAATATGCGCACATACATGCAACATTCCATTGTCGATGAGAGGGCGAAAGCTCGTCACCAGCGGAACGCGGTATCGTCAGTCGTTGGAGATAGGAGGATGAAAACAGAATTTCTGCTTTGACATACAGTGGCCCTTGCCCTTCCGGTCTTGCTGTGCACTGAGGAGACGCAAGCCAGATGAAATATGGTTGTTCGATGCACTCTTTCGAGTGTCCACCCTCTCGTCTTCCTCTCGCTCCCGTTTTCTTGCTTTGCACAATATTATTCCTTCCTTCCTTGTCCTCTGGATGCCTTCGGCGGCTAAATTTATATTGCTGTCGTGACGGTGTTTGCCGGGGCTCGTTGGTTGGATGTAGCTCATTTGGTTTCCAGCAGAGCATTCGAACACCGACAGGAAGAGACGATGACAGACGGTGGGACCTGCAAATGAATGTTTATTCTTGCTTTCCTACATTTCCTATAGCACAAGACAGCCAACGCTTCCTTTTTTGTGTTTGTGTGTCACGCCGGTTATCCGATTCCTTAGGTTGAAATATCATCTTTGCAGATGTAGCGCCTTTCTTTTTCTCTTAATAGTTAAGCAGTCGGCAGGAGCGGGAAATCTTGAATCAGTGCACCGCCAATACTACTAACAGAAAAAGAAAAGAGATACTTGCACACAGACCATATTTCAACCTATGTAGTCGGATAATCGGCTTGACACAAAGAAGAAGCATTGCCTGTCTTGAGCTATAAAAACTGTAGGACATCAATAACAAACACTGAGTTGCCAGTCCAGCGTGTGTCGTCGTCTCTTCCTGTCCGTGTCAGAACGTTCTGCTGGAAACTAATTGCGCTACATCGGTGTCTTTCGTCATCGCTGCCATGTCTCTGTAAGTGTACTATTGGTAATGGGATTACATACCTCAATGTTATCGAAAGCAGGAGATGTGCTTCTTAACGAAAGCTTATTACCAGCATTTATTTATTTGTTTTCCTGTGTGTGCGTGTGCGTCTATGTGCGTGCGTGCGTCTGTGTGCGTGTACGTCTATGTGCGTGCGTGCGTGCGTGTGTGTGTGTCTGTGTCAGTGTGTGTGTGTGTGCGTGTGCGTGTGTGTGTGTGTGTGTGTGTGTGTGTGTGTGTGTGTGTGTGTGTGTGTGTGTGTGTACTGAAGAAAATGGATATATTTTGGTGTTCTAAGTGCTCATGTCGAGGCAAAGCAACGTCTGCATCAACTCAAGAGAAAAAGGCGATCATTCTCATGTTTTTTCTTACTTCTGCGCCACCGCATGTCGACATTTCAAGCATACTTATATCACACGGCGTAAATTGGCCCGCCCGCTCGCTATTTTTCTTACACTTTGAAGGAATTTAAATTCGAAACGTGGCAAGTAAACATCCCTAATGAAATACCTTAACCAGCTACCAGTTCCACTTCGTCTCAAAACTCCGTCTCGACGCATGCCCACTGTTCAACTTTATTTCCTTCAAATCCCGGAGGTCAGTTCTTTCACCCGGAGCAACAGAGCCATTGACCGTTACATACAATGGTCCATTCGCCGCTGCGTTATCGCATCAGATGTGCAAATAAAATCTCTGTTCCCTACAGGTGTCCGAGTGACTGTTTTGGAGCCATTACATTGTATCAAATATTGCGTCCGTCGCACCTATTGTGACTCAGGCGGCGTGCCACGTACCATGTTAGATTTAAGCCCAGAATGTGTCGCTTACTACTCGGAAAACGACCAGGTGCCACGACGATTTGATGTAAAGACGGGTTGTGATACAAGGGAAATGGCTTCGTATGGCAGACGATGGGCCATGAAGATAGACAAATGAACCGCTTTTCTTTTGATCACTTGTTTCGCCAAAAGTGCCCACATAACCTTCGGCTAATTTCCATTAAGAAGTCGTCATGTTAACCTACGGACAAGGTGTACGGTGATGAAAATCTTTATGGGGACGTCGCTCTTTCAATTAGTCGTGCCATAGTAAGCCTGCGGTGACGCAATGCCACAATTTAACGCGCACGGCAAGGTGCAGAGTAACGCACGAGATCGATCGTTTTTTAAACTGGTGGGAAGGCTCAGTAAAGTATCGTTTAAATATTGGTAATGGAATAACAAGCATATTTCATATAAAACTCACTGATCTTGGTAATTCTTAGTATCGATCAAATCTTGACATCGATATGTTAACTAACTGAGAGCTAATTGCTTAAAAGAGAACTCAGATAAGCTGTGAAAGCAAGTGCAGGTCTCTGTTGCGCAAACTGCCCACGACATACGTCTCTGTGTTTATTAATTGCCACTTGAGGTTAACTTTCACAAACTCATGCTAGTCAAGCACGGTACTGCGTGTCTTGTTGAAGCGTCTGTGGTTGCTGGGGGGCCACATTGTTACGCCATCTTGTAGGCACCCAGCGCTGGACACTATGGCGTATCGATGCGTAATATAAGGTACACTGACACAGCAGGATACATCGAGCTATATCGATGTAAAATTCCTTTGTAAATCTGTCATCCCTTTCTGTGTGCCAATGCATAATTATATGCGTAAATAATTATCACCGAAGGTACCACAGCGGTTCTTCTGTAAGAACCGCCTGCACCAAATTAGACGAGTTGACTAGTCTGCAGAAAACTTCCGTATATGCCACTTTCGATTAATCAGACAGCGCTGACGTCACATAAGACGTACCGTATTCCACAACAAGTGTCACCACAATTTTTTTATTAACATTTTGCATAATGATTATTCCTTAATGCTTTGCTGCCTGAGTATTTATCAAACTAAACAATGTCAAGCCAACAAATCTGGTTTTCCATCGCTTGAGTAGGTAGGTAAATAATGAAGTAGACGCCGGTCTTCAAACGCAATCCAGCAAACTGCACTGCTTTGCCTTGAGTCTTAGTACTTTCTTAGGATGCATTTCCTTCATTTTATTGATTTTTTTAATGATTTTTCCTGCCGAGCGATGAAGGAGGCGCGTGTTCTAGACCCAATGGCGAAGGAAAAGAAAAATAATTTCTGAAAAGAATCGTAACAAGATGCAGCTCCCATATGTAGGTATCCCTGCTGCTTGTAGAGAACGCTGACAACGTACATTTACAATTCTGCGTCTGGAACGAAATATTTCATTTCGTTTTGCTTAAGGTAAAAAACGAACAGTGAGCGTCTTCGGGCTTCGACTCTGGTACGTGAATGCTTTGCTAACACGACAGAATAAACAAATGTGTTTACTTGACAAGCACGTAGGTTGCATGGTTTTGACAAATGTGAAGTGAAACAAGTTTTTTTTTCCAGAAGGCGGATACGTTCGACGTGCCACGTTACTCATATTCGCTATCCCTTTCGTGAAGGTCTCGAGAGTTTTCTTGTCACTTTAAGATTTGTTTACTTACGCCTTACTTTCTGTCAGCAGCCTGAACAGGCTAAAACGAGACATGTCATTGGACAGAAAAGAAAAGATAAACATCGATAGAACGCCTCGAAGGAAGCCAGGGAGAATGCCGTGTTGCGTGCGATGTGTAGGCCAAAAATAAGCAGCGAAGCCTGCCTTGTAACGTCGCTATGGCTCCGGACAAAAAATAAATTCGTGAGTTTTGTACGTCGAAACCTCAAAATAAGCCCAATACTTGCGTTAAGTCGAAGGCGCTTTCTCAGTATTAGACGCCCCCTTGGGAAAAAGACAGACTTGCCTCTAGGTTGCAATTCTACTATGTTGTTCTCTGGATGTGTATTTTTTTTATATAAAATTCGCCATGTCTGACGCTCTTGGAACATAGCATCAGAAGGCCAGTCTTAGTGGAGCCGCTCATTGTTTAAATTTTCTTTGTTTAATTTGAAGACAAAATTGCGACGCAGATGCGTCTGCTGCTAGAAATTCGTCAAGACCTGTTATTTCCTACTCCAGGTTCACGTGCGTCGGCAGATTGAAAGTGTGTGGACGAAAGAATAGCCGGGTTGCGTTGCCATCAGGCAACGCATCTGCAGTTATTCGTGGAAGGATAGAACCCCATAATCAGAAACTCGATCACAAAACTAAAATAAATAAGAATTACATTCATGTGGTACTACACGCACTAAAGACATTTGCCCCGGAGCGTTAAGGCAAATGGGCAGTTTCAGCCAAAAGACGAAGCAGTGAACGCTATAACAAGGTATAGCGTGGCGTTCAAGCTTCTCCAACGGTGTTCTAACAGTACGCGGAGGCGACGTTTCACGACAATGAAACAGAACTAGTAACGTTGGCATAAAACTTACTCTCGGCTCTTCTAGCATTAAAGTTGCACCTGCTGTTAAGTCATGGAGCTATTTTTCATGAAAACATGCATTGAAATGAACATGCATGGAAGGTTAGCTCTAAATTGTCACAGGCAGTTTGTGTTTCATCGACGCTGTAGTTTCTTCTCCCATCACATACTAAGTTTATAGACTCTAATCCTATCTTCTTTGTCCTTCTTTGTCCGTCGTTCCTTCTCAATGCGTCGGCGTCATACCATGGTCATCCTGCCACCATGCTCATGGGCAACCTTTGGAAGTGAGCGCCATAGCACAGTGGGATGATATCGGAGTATGTGGCATGCAGTAAAATAAACAGTAGTCTCAGAGTTACCACTGCACGTGTTAAATAAACGTTACTCCACGAATACGAGTGGTCGCTGCATTGCTTGGCTGTTACTCGCATTGCAGTCGACGATCCGAGTTAGATGAGTTCAACAGTAATTGTTAAATATGTTTATTATTGTTCATTTATACTTACTCCACATTAGACATCGCAAGAAAGTATTATACATGATATGAACCGGCAGGCGTCAAGCATCGGATCGCTGCTCACAAGATATCTCAACAATTGTTATGGTTTTCTTAACTATGAAGCTAATAAAGCAAATGTTTCTTCGCCTACTCTACCCGGTTTCGCGTGGCTGTTGCTTGGTATCGAAGCGGATATATTTGTGGATAGATATGGGAAGTTTTTTAGGTGCGTCCCAATGTGGTACCAGCAAAGGGTACTAGATAGCCCTCGTGTTTTGACCGGCAAAATAGCGAGAGTAAGCGCACCTCTGTTCTGAGTAACAAACGCATTCCTGTGCAAAATCTGTGCATATAACGTGGAGTCATAAGTAACACCAAAGCACTCTGATCTCTTAAGTGAATAGCGCCTAATGAATAGTGGACTATTTGATCGACTCAATTTTCTTCGACATAGCCATTCGGTATGTGTCATTCAGTGCGTGCTCATTTTTGGCCGATTTTACAGGTTGAGTACGTGTTACTCTGGCACAAGTGGTGCACAGTCCCTAATTGTAGCAAGATGTGCGTCGTATATATCTGTAAATATAGCTGCCATCGCCACTCTCTTCTACAAGCGTCACAGATGGCCTTGGTGTTGATGACATTTCTGCGTATGCGTCTCCACTGTGCCTGATATGGTGTTTTTTATTTCAGCGCTGCTTAGGAATCCTCTAGCACATAAGCACTAAAATTACACAATAAGAAAGCAGTGGTCCTTGTGGCCGATGAATTAAAAAAGCAATCCATGACGCTCATTGCCGCATAGCATCAAGACCAAGACAATTCAAAAGCGTGGCAGTTTGAGCGAGTTGGTATGTCATGACTGTTTTAGGCTTGTAGCGCAGCTCAGAAAGAGCAAAAAAGGGAGGAGGTAGGGGTAATCAAAGGGAACTTTGTTTTCCGTTCCCTTTGATTACCCCTACCTCCTTCCTTTTTTGCTCTTTCTGAGCTGCGCTACAAGCCTAAAACAACCAAGACAATTATACGCCAAGTAGTTTATTGCATGGGACATATTACACACCGCATGAGCGAAACTTCGGTTACCACGGATTTAAACATGTGCACTGGATCTACATATTTTGAATATATTTTAGTTTCTTTCTCTGAAAAATTTACGAAAGTCCCTCGACTCTCGGTCACTCCTTCGTAATGGGTTAACGCCCTAATCCTCATCATTATTGGGAACTATTCAAGTGTATCTCGTGGCGAGTCGAGTGGCCTATTGCAAGAACGCTGTAGAGAAGATTTCAGTGACGTATATGCGAGAAATTTCGCAAGGTAGTGGGGTAAGTTTCATGGACAATGAGATTGCAGATACGCTGAAAACACCCACGGACCCCGCGGCACCCCTCGTCTCCTTTCACACGCACACAAACGCAGCACGAACACATGCCCACGTAACCTCAAGGTATATATCCATTTCGTTATTGGACTGTCCTAGAGTTTCTTTTTCAATGTTGCCAAGAATGCATCCTCTCAAGTTTTCGCTATACTGAATTCAGGAAGCTAACGCAGACATACGTTTTCAGCAGGTGACTTTTACCTCGTGGCTTCAGGGAACAATGCAGTACATGTGCTAGTTGTTATTCCGCTCCTCCGCAGAAACTTACAAAGGCCGCTGGCACAAGTGCTGGTGTAGACGGCCTGAGCACGAGAAAAGAGAAGACTAAAAGTGATATGGTGGGACGCTTGGCAAAGAACGACGCCGCGGCTCACACCAGGGTAGTTACTGAGAAAGCCTGCTCGTCAACGTCTTCACGCTGCAGGCCACGACACCGAAAAAATCAGGCAAAAGTCGTGGTTTCGAAACCTTTCATCCTCCCCTCTTTCTACCTCTCCTGTAAAATTACAGGAGCACTGAGCTATTCTGTGGTCTCCGTGTATGGAGTTCCAATCTTCTCCCATCTTCTCTTCTTCTTTCCCGCTTTAGCACCGCTTCCCGCTTGCTCCATTGACAAGTCCTATCATTGACTCGAGGCGCACCCGGTGCTTTTGTGCTGGCCCTGAAAGAGGTCGCCAACCGTCAAAAGAATTTTTTTGTCTATACTTCCGCTGAAAAGAGAGAGAGAGAACGAGACGTCAAGTCTACCTAGTTCTGTGCATTATTCGCGAAGTTAAATGAAATAATGATTGATGAAGCAGGATTGCATAAAGTTTTCTCCACCTGAAATATGTTGTTACGTTGCAGAAGTCACATATATAAAGATATGTTTACAATATTTACATGAGAGACAACGATGCCTAAACAACATGGTTGTCGAGAGTGATTCCACCTCTACACACCAGATGGGCTTCTGACTGGAGCCACTCTTGGTTGCGCCGTAACATAACCCCTGCCTTTAAAGATGCCGTCTCGGCGCTAAATATAAGGCAAGTGAACTCGCGGCAAAGTAAGGCTTCAGCCGGGACATATGCACAGCGTCCGTAGGCAACACAAGAGTTCAATAGAGCAATGCCGTAGTTCACATCGCTGAGCTGACGCAATATCGTGTAGGGCCCTGTGTAGCGCGGAAGCAGCTTTTCACACAAGGCAACACAGTGGCATGGCGTCCATAGGACGACAACGGAGCCAGGAGAAAAGTGAATGTCCTGATATCGGCTGTCGTACCGGATCTTCTGCGTGAGCTGAGACATGGTGAGCCGGGAGCAGGAAATCCGGCGTGCCATGCGGGCCATGGCGCAGACGTCTTGAGCGCATTCAGTGGCAGTGCTCGTCGAGGCAGGAAGCAGTATTTCAAAGCGCAGAGAAGGGCGGCGGCCGAACAGAACGTAAAAGGGTGAAAAGCCAGTGGTCTCGTGACGGGACGAATTGTAGGCGAAGCTCACGAAGTGTAACGTGTTGTCCCAACACTGTGGGCATCAGAAACGTACATAGACAACAGTTCTGTCAACGTGTGATTATTCTGCTCCCTCAGTCCATTTGATTGAGGGTGGTAGGCGGGGAAGGTGAAGCTGGCAAGCTTGTGCTCCGCTGAACAGGAGCGAAGTACGTCTTCAACTACTCGGGACAAAAAGATGCGGCCGCGATCAGTAAGGAGCTGCCGGGGCACGTCGTCATAGAGGGTGACGTCGTGTAAACGAAAATCTGCCGCCACAGCTGCACAGCTTGTGCGCCAAGCACGCGCGATAGCGTACCGGGTTGCGTAGTCAGTCGCGACAACGACCCACTTTTTGCCAGATTTCGAAGTCGCAAAAGGGCGGAGAAGGTCGAGACCGACGCGAAAGAGTGGCTTTGAGGCCCCTTTGACGGGATGAAGGCGTCCAGTGGTCCGCCGCACAGCAGGTTCTTTCCAGCGCTGACAGAGCACACAGGCTGCAAGGCAGCTGTGTAAAGAGTGGTGCAGGCCTGGCCAGCAGAAGCGGCGTCGTACGCGATCATAAGTACACGAAACGCCGAGGTGACCTGCAGGGGGGGCGTCATGAAACTGCTCAAGGCTTGTTTGCAGATGGCGTCGTACAACGAGTAAAAATTCTGGTCTTACAGTCTTAAGGGCGTAAGCAGCGACAATATAGAACGCCATAGCGAAGCACGAACAGGCGCGGCATCGACTACGAATGTCCAGAATGGAGACAATCGATAAGAAAGCGTAAGCAGTCATTACACCGTTCTTCAATGCGGATGAGGATGGAACAGTTGGTGTCACACACATCGCATTTACAGAGCGGTCGAAAGGATGATTACAGAGGCGGTCGGAGTCTTTGTGCGAACGGCCTGACTTGTATAAAACATCAAATGAATATTGTTGGAGCCGTAGCCCCCTCTACCCAATCGTCCAGTGGGATCTTTAGGTGAGGAGAGCCAGGAGAAGGCGTGGTCGTCAGCAACCATGAAAATGTGCAGCCGTATATGTAGGACTGGAATTCGGCAACTGCGCACACTAATGGCAGGCACTCCCGTTCGGTAACTGAAAAATTCCTCTGGTCGGATGACAGGAGGAGGCTCTCTGACGCACTCTGAGTTACACTGTCATTCAACAAGTACAGCCCCAGTTCCATGGTCACTGGCATCCGTGGGAAGTTCAGTGGCTGCAAATAGATCTTAATGAGCCAGCAATGCGGGAGCTGTGAGCAAGCGTACGGCGGAGCGTACGGCGGAGGAAAGTTCTGTACAGCGCGAATCTTGTCAAGGTCGGGTTGAAGTCTAATGGCCCTGACGAGAGGGCAAAGAACTGCAATTTTACGACGTCCAAATTGGCACTAGGATGAGTTTAAATGTAGGCTAGCGCATCGGAAAAGAGCAAGAATAGCCGGTGCAAGCGTTAGATCACTCGTGAAAGTTGATTAAAAAAATAAGACATCGTGTAGATAACACAAACATGTGGATCATTTATAACCGCGAAGTAAGGAGTCCATCATTCTTTCAAAGGTTGTCGGTGAATTACAAAGGCCGAACAGCATAACCTTGAATTGGTAGAAACCATCAGGTGTTACGAAGGCAGTTTTGTCATGATCCATGTAATCTATATACCGACATTTGCCAATAGCCTGATCGGAGGTCTATCGATGAAAGGATTTGGCTCTGTGAAAGCAGTCCAAGGCGTCATCAATACGCGACAAGGTATAGACATTCTTGCCTGTGTTATTGTGTAGGTGTCTGTAATCTACACAAAAGTGCCAACTGCCCTCCTTCTTGACTAGGATGAAAGGAGACGCCCACGGACTGCAAGAGGCCTTGATAAGGCCTTATGTGATCTCATTGACTTTTCGTTCTATCACTTATCGTTCTGCATGTGAAACACAGTACGGCCGGCGACGTATCGGATTGGTGTCTGCGGTGTAAATACGATAGGTGGCCACCATTGTCTCGGCTAAAGGCCGGCCGTCAAGATTAAAATTGTCGCGGTAACTTTTCAAGAGATGGCTGAGGACAGCAGCTTGTGCCGTAAGACGATAAGGTGCAATCATTTTGCTAAGTCCGTCTGTGAGAGCCACTGAATCGGAGGTTCCTCTAGAGGGGGACGGAGTTTCGGCGTCAGGAAGCGATATGTCGCAATCGTTCATAGGCGAGAGTTCGGGCAACGACATGCCTCAGGTAATAGTTTGAGTCGAGCAATTAAAATTGAGAGGGAGCGAAGTCTGACTGCCTCTAACAGTGAGCACGGTGTGGGGAAGGGCCAAACTTAATTCAAACAGTATGTAAGCGGTGCGACAAAGTGCATAGATGGCGTCAGGAACGGATAGGAACGACAGCAGAGTGACGTACTTAGTGGTTTGAGGCGACAGGGGATGACTTCGGGAATGCATAATCGTGGTTTTGTGCCTGGTGAACTATGGCAGCCGTGGGCAGTTCGTTAAAAATGAAACTAGGCGTGCAATCAAAGAGGGCTGAATGGGCCCATAATAAGTCTAAGCCGAGTATAACGTTGTAAGCGCATTGTTCCAAAACAGCAAACAAAACAGTTGTTAGGCGCCCCGCGATGGCAACGCGAGATGAGCACATACCAAACATGGTAGGCTTTTGTCTGTCGGCGACGCGGAGGCTGCGTGATGCAGCGGGTGTGAGAAGTTTGTTCAGACATCGGTGCGATTGGGCGCTCATCACGGATACGAGCGCACCAGTGTCAATGAGTGCTGGAACACTGATGCCATCGAATAAAATGCCAACCAAGTTCTCTCTCAAAACTACGGAGAATATCGCAGGAGTAAAGTGGCCAATTTCCTCTTGATAGCATTGTTGTACTCTCGCAATATGTCGAGTGGAGTGAAATGCATTGTTCACTCTGTGAGCAAGGTGAGAGTGAAATGTTCTTTTTACCCTGCCCTTGTGAGAGAGTGTAGAATGCGCGTTCAAATCTTGCGGCAGTAGAGAACAAAATGTAGCGTAAGCTCCTGCTTTTACTGTGGAAGCCTGGCCCCGAACATGGCGGTGTATCACTCACACACACTGGGCAAGAAACACACCGTTTTGCTTCTGAGAGAACAGGCAGCCATAGTGCAAAGGAAAGCGGAGCCAGCGCTCTACTTTTACACTCTGAGTAGCCCCACTGCGCGCGCGCACAACATCGCGGAACAGCACAGCACCGGAGAAATGCGATCCGTCCAGTGAGCAGGAACGAAGGCCATACAAGGGAGGCCTTGTGTCAGCCATCTCGCATCCCCGTAAAAACAGGACAGTCGTAGTCGTTCGTTGGATCTAACATCAAATCCTCCACGGTAAGTGAATTCTAACTTACATGGTAATTCTGCGTATATGACATGCTATCGCCAGCAAGTCGTCGCGACGTTTAGATGACGTGATGGAGAACGGACAAGGCAAGCTCATTGTGTCTCGCGATGTCAGTCGAAAAAGAGTCGGCGCGATAACTGCATGTGATTTTATCACTTGCCGCTATCCGTAAGAGCTTAGAAAATCGCAAGCGTTGCCAGAACCATGGTATGTTGAATAATACCCGAATCTAGGGGACACATAAAATGGCTTCTTTACCAGCCCATGACTCCGAGCCTATGCGGAGGTGCTTAGCGTGCGTTGTCTACTGCGTACGAAATGATATTGAAATAAGGACTCACAGTCACAAAGCACAAGGCGTCATTTTGCTGATGGCGTGCTTTCGTTATAATATGCCGCGTGCTTGACGGTGTCTTTCGCCCATGGGTAATCAGCGACCACTGAAGTTACGTGCAGCACCCGTACCAGTTATAAACTTTGCCATGGGCATTCAATTACATGCTGCAAGAGGCCAGTTGGGCGCGTTATCCTGAACTTACTGAAAACGCATGAGGAATTCATATTTTAGGCTGACTAAGAATGAGCTGTTTTTGCTCACGTATTAAAATGATGTGACTGGTGGAATTGGTGGTATTGGTGGAATGGTGGTATTGTGCACTGGGCTACCTGGCCATTAGCGTGACACGTAAATGAAATTGCAAACGAATAAGGGGCTGAAAGCAAGCATGCGTCACCCGCACTGTCCATATTTGCTTCCTAAATAACCCCCTCCGGCTTCTGTACAAATTACTGACGATTGATCGACGAGCATGAACAATGCATAGTAGCGCGTGGGACAAGGCATGTGAAATTATAGAAAGTGCGCGAAGGTTCTGACACTTTGGAGTCTTTAATCCTGCACCTTAGCCTTGCTCCACGAGCCGCTTTGAATTTAAACCACGTTTTAAGACGGCCAGCACTGCTGCGAAACGAACCCTCGACCATTCTCTTAGCAGCACCATCAAACTTTCAAAGAGCCACCTGGACAGGTTACAAGCGCTGACTCGACTAACTACGATCACGTTGCTCCGTTTTATTCGTAGTCATTGGAGCAGGGATGCCAGAAGGTGCTCCTGCCTATAAGAGCAGTACTGAACACCTGATGTGCAATACATAAGATATATAAATTTAGCTGCATACTGTAAGTCCAGCTCAGATGTCAACTGGTTCCTTTCTGGCAGAGAGAGCGAGTGAATGGCATCACTACATTCCTTCCAACACACATTTTTTAGGCTGTTTCAGGCGTGGTCTTCGCTGCAACATATCGTAAGTGAACGCGTGGCATTCTGACAAATAAAAAAAAGTTTTTTTTTTGCAAAGGCCAGCGCAGAAGCGTAGCGGGAAAAGGAGACGATGAAAGGAAAGACGTCTTTCCTAGCGTCTTTCCTGTTCCTTTCTTGCGCAATGCTTCTGCGCTCCCCTTTGCAAACATCATGTCCAAACAACTGGCCCAACAGTTCACTATTCTAAGGAAACAGATTCATTCTTACAGCTTTTATTTCACGAACTTTGCACACACGTTGTCCTGCGAGGCAGGCTACAGTCAGCAAAAAGAAAAAAATGAAATCAATGTCTATACGGCGAATACTTGATTTCGGCTACGGCATTTTGTTGTCGATATTTATATGCCCTGTTGCGCTGTCGTCATTATCCACGATATCCCAAGATGTCCTTTCTTCCTTAAATGTACCGGCCCTTGGAGGCAAGAATCATTAGCCGGAGAACGTGTGCCACTGCTTAGATGAGCGTACCTTTGTAAGGAGAAAAAAAAATCGACGCCTAATTCTCAGAGGAGTCTCATCAATTCAAAGGTTTCAACACCAACCTAAATTCTGGTATCATTCTTTGCAGGGACATTCACGACAAAGCTGATTATACGAAAATGAATCTCCCGAAGGGTGTCAATAGAGGGTAATCGCACGCCTTTCGCAAAGACCTAGCCAACGGCTCTACGGCATGACGCTGCCTTTTGTAATAAAACGGTGGGGGGGGGGGGTGCAGAAAGCTCGAGAATACGTATCAAGAAGCCTTCGTAAAAAGGCTATGACAATCTCAGCTTTGCGATATATATTTTGTTCACTTTTTGTTGTTTCGCGATTTCCGCTGCGAAGTGATAATTCATCGTGTTATCTGCAGGGAGCATATGGGCTCCTGTACCTGCCTTTGCGTCCACAGCATTATTCATATCCCTTGCCGTGTATAATTGCGCCAGCATAACTTTTTCGCATCAGCGATGTGCTAACGCTGTCGTTCGGACACTTCATTAGCAATTCTTTTGTAACTAAGATCTTCTGTTCTTGGGTGCTAACTTTGCATAATTCCTTCTTTCTCAATTACCTTTTTTTATGCGAAGCATATTACGAGGGCTCAACCCAGCTCCTCAGGCGCGGCGGTGACCATGAAATCACGTGACACCGTGACGTCACGACAGAGGAGAAGTGTCTTTGGCTCAACTCTTGCAAGACGGGCTGGGTGGGAATCGAACCAGGGTCTCCGGAGTGTGGGACGGAGACGCTACCACTGAGCCACGAGTACAACGCTTCAAAGCGGTACAAAAGCGCCTCTAGTGAATGCGGTGTTGCCTTAGAAACGCGCTGTTTCTAAGGCGTGCGTCTCTTGCTCAGGCGCACATTTCGTTGCCGCGCCGAACGCTGCTTTGCTCGACGCTCACCGCGTCCAATGCGGGGCGCGTAGTCGCTGCCCTGTAGCCCATTGTCTTACACCCCTTGGCGGGTCGACGGGAACGCTGTCGCGTTCCACTCTTGAAGGCGAAGAAGTAATGCATGAGTTGTTTCTTCGTCTAGCCGAACCAAATATAGCCAAGCAACAGCAGTTCACCAGGCTAAACAGTGGTTCAACAACTAAAATAAAGGCTAGTATGCTTCGCATCCTGGGCTTAACCTTACCTAAGCCACAGCCATTTTTTTCTTCTCTGAAGAAGTGCCGCCTGACACGTAACTAAGCCGGGCCACAACGAAACTGAGCATAAACATTACTTTCTGTTAGAAGTTTAACTCTTCGCTCTTGTTCGTAACAAAATGATTTTTTTTGAGGAAATTCCTTACACAAAGCTTATCACCAGAGCAAACACATTTCCGCGTTACGTGTGGTCAACTAAAGGCAATTCAGCACATTGGCTATTTCACTAGCAGGGCGCTAGGATGTAGAGTACGCAATAAAAATGGTCGTGATATTCCTTTAGTGAGCGGGTAAGCACCACCCCTGCAAGGGCTGCAGACACACTTGTTGTAGTTGATGGCAATACGATGAGAGAACATACGATGTGTTGAATGCGCTCAGGCACTATCCCTTCCCGACAAGCCATAGATGACTGAGGTTTCACCTATTATCGGCGTTCGGGCTTAATAGATTAGGGCGACATAATGAGCACGTGTTCATATTATTTACTTCTTTTACCAGGCCTGGTATTCCCGATAGTTGCTGTGAAGTGTTCGATGGTGCGTCATTGAAAAAGCATGAATGTGTGTTGTTGTAAAGCTTTCTCCTGACTGACTTCTTGAACAGGGCGGCTGTGGCATTCGAGTATTCATATTTTGCAATATGTCGGCAGCGGCATTATTATCTACCCCTCAACAGTGTTATATACATGTATTGCACGAATGAATATATGCTGCGAGGCTTAATGAGCACCTACAGCAAATATGTGGTTCCCTGTCTTTGGTAGCGTAGTTATTTTCGCAAAATAAGAAAGGCGCACAAAAAAAGACAGAGACATAGAGCTTACTGGACACTCCGCAATAGAGCTTCGAGTGAAATAATTTCTTAGCAAGCTCGGAAAATTCACTTGAAACGCAATAAACGGCCGGAAGACAGCAGGTGTAACAAAATTTTACGAGAGCACAGGAGAACAATTATTAAAAATACAATCTAAGACGATCCCATAGACACGGAAATTGCATTATTAGTTCTTCAAGAAACCAACCATCAGCAATAAACAAAAATAAAGGGAACTAGGAAATGAACAAACACCCGAAAGAAGAAGACAAAGAAAGCAAGTCTAAAGTTTGCTGCACCACTACATTTGAATACAACAGTTTGTGTGTGCTATTAAACATTCAGAGCAGTTCACTGCACGGGTAGGCTTTATCTCGGTCCAAGCTTTTTCGGCAAGAAAAAAAAAGCTATAATTAGCCGTTCTTGTAGCTATCAACACATTCGTGTTCAGGAAAAGCTAATAGAAGGTGGTCGGCATCGCCCCACGAGTGGCCACGCTCGAAGGAAGGCAAAATTGCATGAAGTATACAGTGCATAGAAAAACCTGTCTATGGTATTTGCCACCTTGATCAGTGGCTTAAACAATTCGTGTCATGATCGCTATCGACATGCGCCGGAAAATTGATCACCGTCAAATAATACAAATACCCGGGTATAATACGGACATCAATACATTGTCAAGTAATATTGGTGGAAAATAAAAATACGAAGAACCATTTACATTCTTGTATAACACGAGTGAGACAGCTTAAAGAAAGCTAAGTACAACGAAAATGAAATAAGTAAGACAATAGAGGATGTGACAACAGCACTAAAATTCCTGGATGAGAGTACCTGATGAGGATTTGCAGCTCAGTTGTCATTGGCTGCATTGTCTCAAGTGAATTTCTCGTCAGAGGTGCCCTTCCACATGCACACGTCTTCGTTGCAATTGAGGTAAGTAAGCATGGTGGCTCAAGAGCGCAGCGAATTGCACTATAGTTACGCGGTCATTACAAAATATGAACGCCAGACTAAGGATTAAGTATCATTTGGTTCTGCATCAATTACGAGAAGCAAATTCGAGATGCTGGAATCTGAAAAAGAGGCCCTAATATCCGTAGCTTTATATGGCCATTTTTATGCTTAGTGTTCCTTTAAACAAATAGGTCTGTATAAGGAGACCAAATTTAGAATGCGCGATGCGCGCACATTGCAAGAAACCTGCTGCATTTATCGTCTGTCTGTGGCTCCTGTCATCGCCATTATGCAAGTTCCGTATTTATCAGTAGCAGTGTGCAGCTGAGACTGGGGCTCCAATCCTCCTTGGCCCAGTCGACAAGACTTCATGGTGGCAATAATGGTAGAAACAGCCATTTTGGTGAAAGAGAGGACAAGGACCCGTAGGTGGCAAGTCTTCTAGGACGAGGATTCAAGAGCCTAAGGCAGGACCTTCAACACCGCGAGGAGTCGAAAGTCGCGCTGCTGGATGGTAGTTTGTTATGTCTAGTAGTCATATTTTTCTCTCTGGTGGGATCTGTCGAATTAAACCTGAATGGAGTAGAGTGCAAACGAATGTTGGTTTGAACGAGACGGCAAGAGTCATGGTAGAGTTCCGGGAACGTTATGCTCTGTGCAAATGGCGATGATACAAATGCAGCCTAAAAGCGATGAAATAGAAGTGGGAATCGAGCTTCTGAGAAATCAGAGCAGTCGAAGTGCTGCTGCGTATTCTTAGACCATTGAGGTCAGCTGGAATGGGAAAAGTAGGCTAAAATACAGCAGCTTGTTGAAATTAGTGTTATTATCCCATGCTTATTCAAAAATCGCTCGTTTCATCGTGGCTCGACAATGTTGAAACGACGCTTGATTCTTACCATGTGCCGCGTGAGATAAGAGCAACAGTGGTGCTGGATCGTTTGAGTGAGGAAGTCACAGGGTTTGTCGTCCATCTGAGTTTAGGCGAAATAAGGGACTACGACGTCACGAAGAAAACAATGCTTAAGTGACTTCAATTTTCTTCCGTGGACTTATCGCTGCCTTTTTGCACGTTCTAAGAAACAGTTGGGATGCGTGTTGCAGCCTGTAGCGGGAAATCGCTGCCAGACACTCTCACTCGGGAATTCCACAAAATAAAGTGATACTCTCCCCTAAATATATGTAATTCAAACAAAATTGGAGTAGTAACCAAGAACTTGCCACGTCAGAGGCCTAATGCTCCTTTTTTTCGACGTACATTGCACTCTTAGTTGCATGAACAAAAATTATGTTTGTAGATAATAGTGTAAATTGCGCGATTTCATATAAGAATACTAATGAAGACCTGCTCCAAAGGGCATGAAGGGGATGCTTAGCCGGACGGAGCACATTTCAAGCATCTCAGTATTTGTATCTGTCCTGTTATGGAAAGGGCGACAACCACGAAGTGCGATCTTGATGGCGCAACCCAATGCCATGATTATAAATGGCACAAGCAAGGCCGCATCACTGAATGTGTGGGGGCTCTAAATTCGCATTCGTGGACCCGGTCGTTACTGGTTAGTGATATATAGCTTGCCCCGTGGCGTGTACTCGCAGAGCCGTTGGACACTGTCTCAGCTATTCTTTCTTCGTACGCACGTTTTTAAACGGAAAGCGCGTATCTCCCCACCAAAACCAGGCATGTCACAGCAGTCACAGCACCCCCTCTGCCTACAATTCCAGACGCACTTAAAAGAGACGCACCGGATTGGAGGCACGTAAGTAGGTAACCATATACGTGTAGTCCGGCGCAGACACGGGCCACGCTTGCTTCGTAAGTACAGGCCTCGAATAAAAGGTGCGTGTGTCCTATATCATTTATTCATACACACTTAACCTCAGCAGCAGCAGCAGCTCAGCAGCTGCAGCTTTGACGCTTAGGCGGAGTAAGTACAAGTGAATGTTGCGCACCTCTATGTACTATTATTTTGTAGTGTTGCTCAATTTTCATCCGACTCTATTCAACACTCCTACGACAAGTACTGATGGTGACGACTCTCGTCACGTCCAATCCAGACGGTTAATTTCTCTTAACAGTTAACCCAGCCGTAAATATAAGCTGATTATTTCAAACACAGTATTAGAATAATGGAAATGCTGAGACGGGGTTGTGCGCGCTCTTGGAGGGGAAGAGCCATTATTTACCTAAATGTTTCCAAGTTCATTGTAAAAATGATGGACGACAATGTAAGGATGAAGGTGCATCAGGAGAATGATTTGGCGATGATCACATGCATTTAAGGAGGCAATGAGAGGTCTGAAGGGCAAGGCGGATAGGTCACCGAACTACGCGGAAGGCCACGGTATACGGCCGGGCGTAAACTCTTTAGCACGCCGTTATAACGTTACAAAGCCATTTGGGGCGGGCGCCTCCCGAATGGCAGCGTTTCCTCTCTAAATGCCTGGAGAGAAAGACCTGTAGTTGATCCCCTCTACGCTCTCCTTCCAAACCTGCGAATAGGCACTGCTTTCTCCTCCTGCCCTTTAATATCCCTTTCCACCGATACGCAACGTTCTTGTAGCCGACGACGCCGATGTATTACGCTGTTTCCAAGCACCCCAAGTCTGAACACTTAGCCAATGCTGCCACCCTCTTCCTCAGTATGGGCCATTTACCTTCAAGGAGGTGTCTGCGTGTGGTTTATGAGCGTGAGCGTATACGTGTGATTTTGTCCAAAGAACTTCATGTGTTAGGGCAGAAGTGTTCGTGCCCTGTGTGGCTACTCGAGATGAACTTTGGGCGAAGAATTCATCAAGCCTATCGACAAGTACATCCGCTAGTAGGAATGAAGGAATAAGGATTTATTTAACATTAGTTACATGGCTCCAGTTACGGAAGCCCGCTCCACGCAGTAGCATGTTAAAGGTTCGAGTTCCCATCAGGAGACATCGACCCGAATGCACGAAAAGTCTCCGCCTTAAATACCGTCGTATTCCCTAAGCGACTACACTAGGGAGTCTGACGACTGTATCGAGACCAATCACAATCGTCGAATCAGTTGCGATACCACACCCATGATATAGCATCGTTTCGATGCGATATCATGGATATCGCATCGGATGCACCCACTTCCGATGCATTCTTACCTCCGATGGTATGGAACAGAGACATGATAGCAACGTAGGAATCCAAGGTCGAAGCCGTTGCCATGGTAGCACTCGAAGTTGACCCAGATTCATCATTAGTTCAGGCTGTCAGGTAAGTACTGGGGGCCTTTTGTGGACCCGTCAACAGTCAGGGTCAAGGCTGCGTTGATTTCTAGATAGGCGCTGATGGATGGGTGGGGTTGTCTCGCGGCAAACGTCTATATAATGGTATTTGCCGTGTTCAGACGTAACGTCCGTGTTACTTAAGGAACATCTAGATGGAAGGTACCTGGCAGCAAAAAAATGGCTGTGGCTTAGGTAAGGTTAAGCCCAGGATGCGAAGCATACTAGCCTTTATTTTAGTTGTTGAACCACTGTTTAGCCTGGTGAACTGCTGTTGCTTGGCTATATTTGGTTCGGCTAGACGAAGAAACAACTCATGCATTACTTCTTCGCCTTCAAGAGTGGAACGCGACAGCGTTCCCGTCGACCCGCCAAGGGGTGTAAGACAATGGGCTACAGGGCAGCGACTACGCGCCCCGCATTGGACGCGGTGAGCGTCGAGCAAAGCAGCGTTCGGCGCGGCAACGAAATGTGCGCCTGAGCAAGAGACGCACGCCTTAGAAACAGCGCGTTTCTAAGGCAACACCGCATTCACTAGAGGCGCTTTTGTACCGCTTTGAAGCGTTGTACTCGTGGCTCAGGGTGTTCCACTTCCGGCCACCGCAGTGAACGGACGCGGAATGTCTTGCTCCCCAGGAGCGGTTACAGCGGCCCTTGGCCGCGGTTCCCGGTCAACGGAAAAGCCTTCTCCGGACTACCAGATGGTTCTACCACAACTTCCTTCAGGTGCTAGTGTTTTGAACACTATTTTTATCCACGGCGAAGTTAAAGCACGGCCTTACCGTGTTGAGCACTTCAGGGACGCGCTTTCAAGACTGATGCTGCTGCCGGAAGTGGTGGCCCTCGGGGCTTATCAGATGAATCATGTGTGGGCCGTAACTTTTTCGAACGAGGCGGCAAAAAAGAAGATACTTGACGCTGAAGCATTTCTTGTTAAAGAACATCGATGCGTGGTCATTGACCCGTGCAATCAGGGTGTCAGGCTCAAGCTCTTCTGGCTGCTGCACGGTGTTCCTGATGAAGACGTCCGAACAGCGTTGGCACCGTTCGGGAGAGTGACCGAAGTGACGAGGGAGAAGTGGAAAGTACAAGGCTGCAACGACAAAGGAACCACGACACGGTCTGTGGTCCTTAAACTCAAGCCCGGAATGACAGCGGACGACCTACCACATCAGCTTCGGGTCGCGGAAGACCTGGCTCTCGTCATTGTCCCGGGCAGAGCACCCCTCTGCCTCCGGTGCCGTGGCACCGGACACATTAGACGAGAATGCCGGGTTCCACGCTGTGGGCTGTGTCGTCGCTTCGGCCACGACGAGACCCAGTGCGTGAGAACGTACGCCAACGTTGCTGGTCCAGGCGGGAGCGAAGACACATCGGAGCTCCTTATGGATCAAGAGGATGCCGAGGAGGCCGCTAAGGAAGCAGCTGAAGGGGCGGATGCTCAGTCTACATCTCTGGAGATGAAGACCGAAAATGTGAACTCGGAGGGGACTGATAAGGGCAACGTGCCCGATTCGACGCCTCCACCTGCCAAGGTTCAAGTCAAGGAAAGTGGTGTTGAGGCGACGAGTGCGTCTTCAACTATCCAAGCAACCCCAACCACCGCGGTTGACGAGACAGTCAGCATCTCCGAGAGCATGGACATGACTTCCAACGCTAAAGGTGCCGGAAAACGGTTGCGCGACGATGTTGAGGACCTCAGCCAAGACACCGACGGCGCGGGTACCGAAAGACCGCCACAGAAAACCCAGACAGGCCGAAGGTCGACGTTGAAGGTCAAACTCAACGTGCCGCCAGACAGACGGCTGCTACACGGGCCACCTCCGCCTTAGCGGAAGTTGTGTCCCGGGAAGAACTTCCAAAACCCGATCTTTGATCGGGAACGGGCCTGCGACTACGTGGGTTGGCAGTCGTCGGCTCGAAAGGGAGGGCCATGTTCTTCGAGCATCACTGCATACCAGAGTCCGTATGTTTCCTAAGAAAAATTGTGTAGGGGCGTACCCTAAATCTAACTAAAACAATGGCAGACGCTATTAACCTCACCAGTCCGCTTCGTTTGGCGACATTAAACGTCAGAGGGTTGTCGCAGAGGCGAAGACAGTGTCAGATAAGTCGCATGTTACTAGAAAAAGACATTGATTTGATGGCTGTACAAGAAACAAAAATTGAATCTGAAGGAAAAAACGGCTCGTTTGGTTGAAATTTTCAGAAATAAGTACAATGTATGCGTTTGCCACGCGAGTGGTACTTCTGGGGGCTGCCTTTTGTTTATTAGAAATAGCATTGGGATAATAGAGCAACAAGTTACTTCATGTGAAGGGGGGCGTTTGCTTATTTGTGATTTTTCTTTTTCTGGATTGCTGTGGCGGGCGGTTTGTGTATACGCCCCTAATAATGCTCGAGAACGTGAACAATTTTTCGTTTATCTGAGGTCTTTCTTGCGGCGTGAAAGACACGTCCTAATGTTTGGCGACTTCAATTGTGTATGCCGGCCGATAGATCGATCGAAAAAGCAACTTAGCCACGATAAAAGTGCCGCACTTCTGCATGAAATTTTGTGTGATGTTGATCTAGAGGATGTTGGGAGTGTTCTTGGTTCTTACAGTCATGTGCAATATACGCATTTTCAAGGAGACAGCCACTCAAGGTTAGACCGCATCTATGTTCCTGTTCACTTAGTTCCACTACTTTCTGAATATGGTGTGGAATGTGTCAGTTTCAGCGATCATTGTTTGGTAACGGTTACGATAGGTATGAAAAAGAAAGAACAGAAATTTAATTGGCACCTATGGAAACTTAATGACAACCTTATGCAAGATGAAGTATTTCTTAAAAGAATAAAAGAGAAATTAGACGCTGTTCTCCTTGAGGATGCAAAAAATGTTGTAGAAGCTTGGGAGATGTTCAAAACCGAAGCGAAAACAATTGCTTTAGAGAGAGCATGCGTGTTGCGGCAGAAACAAAAGCAAGAAGAAAAGCAACTGCAATGCACGTTGGCATACCTGTTGAACATGGAAAGCGGCGGGGCTGGTATATTTGCACATGATATTAAACAAATTAAAGCGAAACTTGAAGTGATTGATGAAGAGAGATATCGTGGCGCGGTTTTAAGAGCACGCGCTGAACGCGTATGGCTGGGTGAAACGCCCACCAAGCGAGCTTTAAGTGAAGAGAAGAGGTACGCTATGACCAAGGAAGTAAAAGAAATCGTTTTTCAAGGGCAGCTTACAAATGACGGGGAAATGATAGAACGTGCTTTCGTTGACTACTATAGCACGCTGCTAAGCAAGAGGACAAGCGAGATCTCTGCGTTTAAGAGTGAATATTTACCTCTTATGCCGAAAATTGATGGTCAACTCAAGGATGCCCTTGAGAGGCCGATTTCTGTAGCAGAAATTGAAAAGGCTATAGATGACCTTAGTGTAAGGAAATCGCCTGGACCGGATGGACTTGGGGCAGCGATATATAAAATTTTCAAGGTTGAAATGGCTGAGGCTCTGCACCGCGTCATAACCAAGTGTTACGAACAAAAATGGACGCCTCCTTCTTTCCGACAGACACACGTAGTACTGATACCTAAATCAACAGACCCCATTAAACTTCAATCCGTAGAGACCTACCGGCCAATAAGCTTAGCAAATATTGACTATAAAGTATTTATGAAGGTGCTCGCCCATCGCCTTCAAAGTGTAGTCAAATCCCTAGTAGGTACACATCAGACATGCGGTATAAAAGGCAGGACTATATTCACAAATATACATATAGCGCGAAGCATACTTGAATGTTGCGATACGATGGGAGATCATGTAGCTATGCTACAACTAGATTTGGCCAAAGCTTTTGACAGGGTGTCCCACGAAATCCTGTTTATACTTCTTGATTATGTTAATGTCGGATCAGTCATTTTGGACGGGGTAAAAATGATGTATGATGGTTGTACCACAAACTTAATCATTAACAACAAACTGAGCAGGCGGATTGCAGTAATGTCTAGCATAAAGCAAGGCTGTCCGACCTCAGCCTTGCTCTTTGCACTTTATTTAGAACCTTTCTGTTTAAAGTTACTACATAACCATAATATTCGCGGGTACACATTTTTTGGTAGAGAAATAAAAGTTTTAGCTTATGCCGACGACATAGCAGTGTTCTGTCGCGATAAACAGAGCATTGCAGAAGCTGTGAGGGAAGCCCAAGCTTTTTGCAAGGCTTCCGGTAGTGCCATAAGTTGGTCAAAATGTTTAGGGCTTTGGCACGGGAATTGGCCAGATGCACCAGAGGTCTTTTGCAAAATGCAATGGAGTGTATTACCCGGCACTTATCTTGGGGTTCCACTCAGTGCCTACCGTGAGCCAATCGAATACTGGACGAGCGAGAGAGACGGAATGAAAGAGCAAACTAACAAATGGGGAGGCCACAACTTTTCGATGTTTGCTAGGGCCAAAGTATGTAATATCTTTTTAGTAGCTAAAGTGTTCTACGTCCTGCAGGTGCTATGCATGAGCCGATCTTCAATTCAAAAAATACACAGAGTGTTTGCAGAGTTTATTTGGGGTTCGGTGTGGGAACGCACGAGCAGAAGTAATTTGTTTCACACATTGCGCAATGGGGGACTTGGTTTAACGCATTTGTTTTTCAAGCAACTTGTATCGAGATTTGTTTTCTTCCGCGACCAAACCGATGGGTTTCTGCGGACGGTAATCCAAGTGAGATTGCGCGACGCTTTGCCCGATTTTGTTGTATCGTCGCACGCAATCAAACCGATGGCACTAAAGGGCTATCTGCGTGAAGTTTCCATGGCGATACGTCTTCTAAACGCTCGTTTTTCGAAAGACTACTTGTTTGCAGTGTCACGAAAACAGTTGTATAAGGATCTTGTTGAAGTGTTTATACCTACACCAGTGTATCGTTTTATGTATTACTTAGGGCCTGAACGAGATGTTTTCAAGCGAGTCAATAATATGCCTGTACGAGCTAACACAAAATCATTCTTTTTCAAACTGCATACCGGCACACTGCCTGTTAAGCCATGGCTAAGAAGCAAGGGCTTGTTTGTCCCAGGGTCAGACAACTGTCTTATATGTAACAAGGAAGAAACTGTCGAACATATTTTTCTTGACTGCCACGATGCCCGCTTTCTTTGGGACATCCTGCAAAGAACAATAAAAAAGGAGCTTCCTATCACTGCGTTCGGAATAAGGTTTTTGCCATGTGCTGAACCTGACGGTGTGCCGGTGGACATGTTGATGCTATTGTGTATGCAAAGTGTGTGGCGAACTCGTATGGCTGTACGCAATGCTGATGTTGATGCAAGGCCAGCAATGTATTATTTTACCGAGAATGTTAATTATACAAGCGAAGTGTTGAAACTGCTAAGTGATCCGCCAAATTGGCTTTCAGTGTTGGACAGTTTGGCTTCGATGAAGCCATTTTAACATGACACGTCAGTCTTAGTAAAGACTAGACGTTTTAACATTCGGATTCATTTGACAATATTTGTATGTACTTGCCAAGCCGGTAATAAAGAAAAAAAAATACTCGTGGCTCAGTGGTAGCGTCTCCGTCCCACACTCCGGAGACCCTGGTTCGATTCCCACCCAGCCCGTCTTGCAAGAGTTGAGCCAAAGCCACTTCTCCTCTGTCGTGACGTCACGGTGTCACGTGATTTCATGGTCACCGCCGCGCCTGAGGAGCTGGGTTGAGCCCTCGTAATATGCTTCGCATAAAATGCAATGGATGGCTGCGTGGGTTTCGGAATAGCGTTGACATCTGGCGAAAGCAGACGGCTCGACAGTTGACTCGCTCTTGCCGGTTCTATCTTGAAAGCGATCGTCTTACGTGACGAATAGGCCGAATAGCGGACGGAAGGACGGTTTTGCTGGTTGGGTAAACACACAAATGCTTACGCATTTAAAAAGGGTTATGGACAATAGTCAAGAGATGCTATACACGGTTATTGAAACTAGCCACAGTCGTTAAAAGCCTCGGCTACTCTGTGCTCAAGTAATTTTCCCTATGTTGTCCTTAGTGTCATTGTTTGTTGGCTTCACATGAGAGAGCAGCGCGTACGTCTACGATCAGCCACCATACCCAAGTCCTACAGCCGTTCTTTTACGTCTCACTAAAAGCATGTGGCGTTACTTGTAACCACTGTATTCTTAGAAGAGTTATTGTTTTTTAGCGTTGTAAGAATTATGCATAATATTTTGTATTTTTAGTTGACGTAAAAAACAGCGAGAACAAACTTTAATTTGGTAACTACCTGTTAACCGCCTCTGTTATCCCCACTCAGGGAGGAAAGGAAGAAAGGAAACAAGCAGGCAGAATGTGCGGGCGTCCAGGAAGAATATATTCTGGTGTTCTATCTTAAGTTGGGGCAAATGAGGACAAAGCTGGCAAATATGGCCCACCAAAAAAAACCTCACTATGCTCAAAGCTCTACCCGTTTTCCTGAGACCCTACGCTGGTGCTTTTAATGCCCAGAGGGCAGACAAGCAGAAAAGCCAGAGCAAGAGTGTCATTTCCTCAGACTATTGTTTATCTTACTAGAAATCTTTAACTCCTGCCAAACACAAAATTTTCTTTTCAAGTTCTCGTAAGATGGAGAAATGCTTTTGCGAGTCAATTACTGGGGAGATTTATTGAAAGTATTTGCATTTGAGAGAAAAGGATGAACAATAGTGACAAGAAAGCAGAATTGTGTTTTAGTGCTTCAAGATTTTGAGACAGATTTTTGAGAACTTCTATGCTATAGAAACAAGAAGCACCATGCTTACCAACCTGTAACATTTCACCTAAACAGATATCGCATTTTTGTAAACTGCATCTGTTGGGGCACCTAAAATGGACTAAACGGATAGCGAGTTTACTCCTTACGAAAGAAAAGTCACAATCTTTACGATGGTTTTGCTAATGGCCTAATCAAAACTTAGTGGTATATTTTTCAGTGGTGTTTAAAGCTTGAATTCTATCCGAGTTAGATTTATTTATTAGGTGCAATTCATAAAGTTATAATAATTTTTAATGGTGAGGTACACGGCTGTAAACCCGATAGATGAGCACTTACCAATTATATCATTGTAACGTTTTTCTGAAATTCACGCCATAAATAAGTATTCCGCTTGGTAGGCTCGCGAGATTTCAACATCTTTTTTCTAATAAGCGCCAGAAGTGTGATTACCTTCAGTGCAGTGGCGGCCGAGTAAAACGCTTTCGCTCTTTCCATCTACTTGAATAGGAATCCCTGAGCTAATGCCAAGTAATACCGTGCAAAATGTATCGATCGAAAAACTCTGTAGCTCAAACCAGCCTCTTGTCGCCCTTGGTTGGTGGCCTCCTGATTCCAGGAAATCTTGGCTCTCTACCGAAAGCCGGGCTTTGTTCAGCTGCCAAAGTTAATAATACATCGCAATTTCTGAACTGCGCAAAGCATTCAATCGACATAATGAAAATGGCTCTGTCGAAAGAGTGCTTTGTTAGACGTAAAGTGCAGTTTGCGCTGGTGCAGGTGGCCCTGATTATAGTTTATTGCGCACTGTCGTTACTTCGACATGCGTCTATTACACATGTCTCAACAATCAATGGACGGGAGAGTTTTAAACAGCGTTAGACAGGATAAAGACACGAATCAGAAGGCAGTGTACCTATTTTCTGTGTCGCGTGTAGCGCTGCGCAAAAGTCTCATGTTCGACATAATTTACTAAGTAGCCCAAGTATAGAGGCTGGTGACGGCAGAATACCTGTTTGAGAAATATTTACGATGACATGCCCTTTACTTTACCCACTTGTCCCCATTCTTTCAAAAGAAATGTAATAATGTAATAAAAAGAGGGCATGGAGATTCTTCCTGCCTGTTGGTTGAATTGTCCACAAGTATATGTTACTACTGTGGTTTTGTTCACCGTAGTTAAGGATGCATGAATCAGTGATTATGCAGTGTGGGCCACATGGAAAACATCTAAATATCTTGAGTTAAAGATATTTTAATTTTTTCTGACTTGTAATGGCAGTAAGTTCTCATAATAATTCTCATTGTTCATGTCTGTGAAAAAAATGCCATGCAGTGACACGATAGCTGACGAACCACAATACACAGTAGATCTTAGACTGTTGCGCGCGATAACCGTTGGATTGAATATTCGCAAGCGCAAGTAAGCTACCTCTTTTCTGGAAGCAAAAAAAAAGGGTTATATTCGCTTGAAGAAGTTACGCCTCCCGCCGGGGCAGTGGAAAGACTAGGCTTTTTTTGTTCCTCTTACATGTTCGGACGTAGCCACTGATCTCTAGTAAAGCAACCCTATAGCTTTTCACTGCTAGATTCGTTCGACTTTCATGAGTTTTCCCTCATCCTGACACCGCAGGCGGTAACACACATTCCGCACAGAAGCAAAGACATCGGCCAGAGACTGGTCCCCTAACTCGATGGTGGCTCGCGTAAGCTTTGAAGGGACGTCGACATGTTTCAGTTTGTTGTGAGCGACGTAGTCGTGGAGGGTCGCTTTCATGCCCCGAATATTACGGTCCTGCCGTCGGAACTGTGTGTAGTCGCCGATGCGCCTTCTTACAACAGAGTTCTGGCGGCGAAGTTGTCAGGCCTCGTTTTCAAACTGGATTTACCTGGTTGTTGTTTCGATGGAGCATCCTGGCGTGATTTCCACGAAAACGTGCTGAATTTCATTCCCGCCCTCGATGGCAGGTGGCCGTTTGCGCTGCTCTCAGCTCTTCAGACTGTTGATCCGACGCTCCTTGGCTGCAGCGGTGGGAACCCATATACGCTTCCCTTCTTGAGCAGCTGTGTGCGCATTACGTGGAGGAGCCATGATGTGTGACAGAATGGACCTAGTGCTATCCTTGAAAGAAACAAGACGAGGTGGGCGCCATCCAGTGAAAATGAGATACAAATACGTGCTAGAAGAAGACTATGGAGGACGAAGCGGGCAAGATCAGGTATTGTCGGTACGCGTAGAAAAGGAAAGCTTAATGTAGGACTGCTCCTGCAACTGGGAAGTCGACGTGGTTAAACATCAAGAAGGCGTGGATGTCAGCTCTATCTGATGTTTGAACGGGTGCTAGCCCATCATGGCAGCTGCAGGCAGGGCCATGCTCGCCGGCATTGTGATCTGTTTTGCGCTGCCGAATTTCCTTGTGAAACCGAATTTGAACAAACATGTTGCCTTTTTGAATGCACGAACTTGACTACACACGTTAGTAGAGCAGGTTGAGCATATTCCGTCTCATCGCTACCTTACCTGCTGGAACGGCAGAAAGTCTGGACTTGCGCGATCTATAAGCAACGATACGTACCTTTCCGACACCGTTAGGCTTCCTTCTAGTACCAATAACACAAATAAACGTGCCCTCCCTTCGCAAGGGCTTCGTGGTTCGAGTAAATTGTGTGTAGTTGCCTCCGTAGCTGTGACGGCTTCGGAGCTTGAGCTACTCGAAAAAACACGCCAATTTGAAATCGTCATTTTAACATCCTCTCAACTGCTCATGTAGTAGACTTCACATGAAGCATGGTTCCTTTTCTTGGGCTTTCCATCTTTGGCTGCTGGTAGAACACGACTATGTGGTGTGCTCTGCAGTGACACCAAACACCTGCACCTTTCCTGGCTTCTATTGCTCTCTCTCTCTCCCGAACATCTGCACAGGGGCGTAGTCACACTCACTGTCAACGCCGGCGTTTACACGTGCACAAATGACGGTTCTCGTCACGCCGACCTGCGTGAAAAATACCAAGACTGAAGAACGGGCTAGATGCCAAAATATTAGGATTGGCGAAGGATCGCAGAATAATAAAAACAAAGGCAGAAAGAACGGGAACCTGCCAACACATGTGTGATTGGCGAAGAAGCGCAAGAAAAACAAAACCAAAGGAATATAAGGGGTGGTGTGCGTCTTATTTTTTCCCGTGAATCTTGTGCTTCGTAGCCAATATACATGCGGTAAATTCACGACACTGTTAACATGCCCAGCAAAGTAACATAAACTGCAGGTGTCCCACGTCCTATCTCGCAGCGGCGAGATAGATAGATAGATAGATAGATAGATAGATAGATAGATAGATAGATAGATAGATAGATAGATAGATAGATAGATAGATAGATAGATAGATAGATAGATAGATAGATAGATAGATAGATAGATAGATAGATAGATAGATAGATAGATAGATAGATAGATAGATAGATAGATAGATAGATAGATAGATAGATAGATAGATAGATAGATAGATAGATAGATAGATAGATAGATAGATAGATAGATAGATAGATAGATAGATAGATAGATAGATAGATAGATAGATAGATAGATAGATAGATAGATAGATAGATAGATAGATAGATAGATAGATAGATAGATAGATAGATAGATAGATAGATAGATAGATCACTCGTTTTCTGCTTCATATAGCACCTACTTTTACGAATGCGACCTGACTCGCACAAGCGTCGATTTTAGTAATGAGCAAACGCGTCACAAAGAGTTTTTTAGTTCGGCAGGCCTTGGAAACCTTGACACTGGAAGCGCCGTGGGTGCCTTCGGCCCCGTGACTGCATCACATTCAATTTCACTTAGGGTGGCGGTTGGCCGCGCTCTTTGGCATCGCGCTGCTGGTGCCTTACGACGGTCGCCCGGTGCCGATTCCGAAGCTGTGAGAGCGGAGAACTGCGTCATAGAGATCCTAAGAGCTGACTCAGTGCGAATCGGGTGGAGACGACGACAGGCATAGGGAACGGAATCCTTTACCTATGTAGGAGAAAAGTAATAATCAAAGACAAGAATGCAGCTAGAAGAGATCAAATGAAACAAAGAAATAAAAGATAATGCAACGCCAATGTAATGTTGGCATCTAAACAAAGTGATGCTTTAGTGCTATTATTTGATGTGCCTCTTTCTAGATAACGCACAGCCACTTCGAAGGTCGGTCTGTCATACGTTGAGCCAATTTGCGCTGGCATTGGGTGAGGTTTCATGTATATTTATTGATACCACCTGCAGTAGATCATTGACAAATGGAGGAAACAGATGTTTTGGGGACATTTAATGCTCGGCCAATATCGTACTCCTGCCCACGCGCAAAACTGCAACGTAAACGCGGCGACAAAGGCCTGCTCAAACCATGACAATACAACAGGCTAACAACCACGTAAAACACGAGTATCTTGTGGCACATACCAAACTCCGTAAAGCAACCTGACACCTCAGTGCAGCGACAAAGCAAAGAATACCACTGTTCAATAACCTAACAGCAAAATTGACAGAATTTCCTATATTTTATACCTCGCAGCGTAGATACGAAATTAAGGAGATGCCATGGAATAAGCACGAAATCCAAAAAGCAAGCGAGAATGGTGAGGCCTTATAATTAGTGGGCACGCAGCAAATGAAGTTGGTGGTGAATCAATCCCGCGAAGGGACCAGAAATTTGAGCCACTTATAGACAAACAAGATCTGCAAGTGGAAGTGAGTGCCTGGGAGATAGGTGAGTATTAATGAGCGGCAGTGTCCCTCATTCTAATTATGCTAATGTTCTCTTCGCAAATGCGTCGTTATCCGTGGTCGCCAAATGGCAAGCCGAAAGATACTCGCCTACACTGGCACGCCGTCTGGTGGTGTCAGTCTGCACTGATTAATACGAGTTAAATTCTTTCTTTTTCCTGGATACCCCCAAGCTGCGTCTTCTTACGCGAAAGTTCATAGAAAAATGACTCAATTGCTGGGTTACACGAAGCTTTCCTTTTATTTTTCAAGTGAATCAGGAAAATATGTACCTGCGAGAAGGGCTAAAAAATTTAAGCCATGTACAAGTGGCGAACGTAGGAAGCCGTGCTTGCCAGGGGAGAAAAGATGGGCAGAAACTATTTGCTACAGAAAACACGACTGGATGGAACCTATAACTTTTCTGGAATTCCCGTGCAAAAGCCAGGGAAACAGATGTCGAGTCTCTTTTCTAGAAACGGGGCCGCATTTTTTTGGTGGGGGGGGGAAGCAAAACAAATTTATAAATATAAAGAAATGGAAAGTGGCCTGGCACGTAGCATTGAAAGCATATCCAAATTCAACTCCTTGTCCTATTTCTAGTAAATTCACAAGAAGAAGCGTTGCTTCCTATGTGTAGTGACACCAGCATCGAGTAACACTTATTGTTTGCGCAGTACTTCCGGTTCACCTCCTGCGACGACCCGGGAGGAAATTCAAAAGAAATCTGAAAAAAAAACGAAAAAAGACTGCAATACAAAATTCTTGGGTTTCATTATAGATATGGTATCACAGAATAAGTCAAGCTACATGTTGAGTTGCTGAAGCATCTGCAATAATGACTGAGACTGTCTGGGGAGAAATTCAAAATAAATCAGAAGAAATATAAATTAATTGTACAGTAAGAAAATCATGAATTTCGCAATACATATGATATCAGAGTTTAGATTTAGATTTAGAAGAGTTAGATTGGTTAGTAAGGTAATTCAGGCACCGTCACTGACTTGATGTCGTCACCTTATCAGTGAGCAAGAGAAAATAGGCATATAAATTAACGGTGGCAGCAACTGACTCCCACGTTATTTTCAGGAGAAGTGGCTGTTGCACCATTGCAGCAACAATTCGCTCGACGAAGGCTCTGAATAAGGACTGTAGGGGTGGCCTCCAACGCCCGACAAGCCCAAGAAACGACTCACGAAAAGAGTGTCTACAAAAAAAAAGATTCTGTGGGGAATATTCTAAGGTCACTGGTGACGTTGTAAAGCCAGGCGGCTGTTGCTCATGGAATCCTAACGACGTGCCTTTTGCTACGCGCGTGTCAGCGTCCCCATGCACACTGTTCCTAGAGGGCTTTTTGAGCAGGCTAGATCCCGTTTTCATTGTGTTTATGTAGATTGCTTAAGCAGCAGGACAATATATATATATATAAAACTTCTTGCCCTGGCGACGAGACATCTCATTGTAGAAAGTGGTCTTCTTTCCCAATTTGCAGCAGACGGATTCTTTTCGCGTCTGTTTGTTCGCAGCAGCTTGTTTTATAATTTGTCGCAGTGCCGTTGGAGGTGGCGAAAGAGCCCGAGAAGCAGAGCAAACGCACGGGCACAAGGCAGCGCCTGTCATGCCCTTCTTCTTAGCAATCAATTCTTGCTTGTATAGGGATTTCTGCATGCATCTGTTCCCGATATGTTCGCACTTTGCTCAGTGCGTCTGCGGCCGGCACCCGTTCACTCGTGACGGCCCCGTTTGCGTCAGTTGCTTTGCTAGTATGCCACGCAACTTTTTCTGTGTGCGCGCCAACGTACGCCCACTTCTGCCTATTCGTGAATGGCCACCCGAGTCTCCAGTGTATTTAGAGATTGGAAGAACAGAGTGAGCGTTAGAAACCTACAGACTAGATAGACATCCAGGCTCCTGTTTCTTTGGTCTTGTACATAGTTAACATGCCAGAAGGAAGCACTAAATTACAGGTCCCGAAATCTGTTATCCAGGAGTTAGCTAACTTCAAGAAACATTAGAAAGTTTTCTGCTAGTGCCACTGGTGGTGTCCTCAATGTCACAAGCATGACGTCACCCCTTTGTTGGAGAAAAGCTTGCTTTTGCATTAAAAATACGCCGTATGCCAAGTGTTCTTACTGCCTCCCGAGCGATAGTTGTATTCACTGTCGTTTCGTCGCTGCATCGCTGCATCGCTAAGTGGTGTGGGCGCCCGGTCCTATTTGCATCCTCGGTTTCACTCAGCGTGCGTCGCAGACAGCGGGCACGCATTCGGTCGAGAGCTTTAGAAAAGGCTTCGGCATGTTTGGACGCGCGTGTTTTTCTTGTGTCGTCGCTTCGTTTACTTGTGTTCACTAGGTATGCTTCGTTCATCGTTTCAACGCAAACATTTGCTCTCGCGCTCTGGGACTATCGCGTTCTTTCGAAAGCAGCGGAAGCAGCGCACACGCACGGATAGCATGCGCCGGTCAACGGCTGAATTATGCCGAAGGCACGGACTGCCCTTCAGAGAGATGCGCAAACTGCCCTCCACCTGTGTGCTCGCTCGCTCGCCATGCGTGCGTGCGGCATTCTGCAAACGAGAATTTAAAACGGGACGCGCAACGTTCTGGCTGGTTCCTGCGATACTCAGCCAAATGCGGCAAGATGCGTTCACTTTGAGGAAACACGTCAGAAAGGCTAAGGCTAAAAGGCTAAACACGTCAAATGCACGGTGTTTTGCGCTCTCTTTAGAGCGTCTGCGGTACGCATTCGTTTAAGTTTGACGACGAAGCATCGTTCGTCCAGACGGACGACTAACTATGACTATGTCCAGACGGACGACTAACGCAAGGAGTATCCTGCTCAAGACACTAGAAAGAAACATGGCGCAACTGTATCTATGAGAAGCAAGTACGGTGATTCAATCCGCATTCAGCACTACACGGAAACGAATACATAAGAGACACGAGAAACGCCATTCTGAAGCAGTCCGTAAAGGCGCGTGAGGGTTCTTCAACAGCTGCTCAACAGTGGATAGACGCGTATTGCATTTCGCCCGTAGGTAAGCTCGGTTGCCAGGCGTAGGAATTGGACTCGCAACTTCGTTTTGAGCGGCATAACCCATTGAGCCTCCGAAGTGAGTACAGCCAAATATTGATGTTTCTACAACGATTCCACAAGTTAAAAGCCAACATTTCACGCCTCTAAGTTCTTTGAGAGAGAAAAAGCAATTTAGGCTTTCAAAGCAGACATTCATTAGGATGTAGGCATTAGAACATGACGTGACAGTATGCAACAAGAACAGCTTTCACACGCATAGTCTCGTGAACAATTTTCTCCGAGTCCTTGTGTGTTTACCCACTAGAGTGTCTTGAATGTAACTTCATTGTTCTCTTTAATATTGCTCGAGGGGATACCTGGCTTTGAAAAAGCTGTTTAAGGTCAAATGGATCGTAATTGAACTACTGGACCTTTAGTTCGCATGAGTCAACAGGGTTATTTTCTTCCTTTCGTCCACGAATATGGCCGGCAGAACTTGCAGTTAAAAAGCATAGGTTCGTTTGCTAATTGTGTCACCCATTCACTTGTTTATTATATTCGCTGACTCCAGCAAAGATGATTATGGTACTCGCTTGCCAGCGGCAAGTGAGTGCCATCGTTATAGTCGTAAATTCGCGGGGAAGTTGTGCAGTTGACATCACTGCAGAACGATGTCACATTGACGGCCAAAAATAAACTAAGCATTCACATGGTGCCAAGCGACATCCACCTTTCGTGCACGTGGAAACGCACGTGTAATATGATTTTGATTGATGACGATGGGACAACTGTGCTGGCAATAACTGTGGTCAGGAACTTCTCGACATGTTAGACATTGTTTTTCGCCGCAAGCTGACAAGTGCGGCGTTGGCTAAAACAGATTACTCGGCGATGCTATCGCTTGTCACAGTGTAACTGCAAGTCGATAATCTAAGAAAGTAAGTTGTCTGCTTTTGTTCTGCTCGGTTGTAACGCAGGCAGATAAATAAAGCGAGCAATTGCAACGAGTGCTGTGGCGCGTACTTTATCGAATGCGCGGCGTAAGCAGGCAACAAAGCGTGGGATGGCGTGTGTGCACCAAACACTGCATAATGTTCACCAAAGCAACGCGAGGGCTTCTACCAGCGATCTGTAGTTTTATGACGGTCATTCATAGCAGATTTTATTCATAGAGGTCGAAAGCGTTACGGCCGAATGTGGGCTGAAACCAATTACCGATGACACAAATCACTCGTGTGTGATTGCAGAGCGAGACCATCTCGTGGGTCACGCACAAGTATATGAAAGTTTTGCAATACGTTAATGAGAAACATAAGTGTCAATGTCCAGGCAAGGGGAACAGAACGAGGATGTTTGGAAGTAACATGCTTTCAGTTTATATACCAGGCAATTGATTTGTGCAATACTCCCTCAGCTCTCTTGAGAGTGCTTTCTATTTCTTGATGACGCAAGGTCGGATAGTATTGATGTACTTGAGTGGGCGATGTCGCCAGAGGTCTCTTAAATGGTATGGTCATAAAAATGTTCTCGCAGCATGTCATGGAAGATTCACAGCATTTTAATCAACAATGTTGATTCGGACCTGCTTATTCTCTGCAGTTTATGGTTTAGAACGCTGTTAGGGCCACCAAGATAAACGCAGTGACGCTCGTTATAAGCTAGTGAAGGACAATGCATGCTTATTTCTTTTTCGTCAACCTGCGGCTTCTTTATAGGCAGACCTTCTTTGTCATAGAATCGTATGATTAAATTTTGGTTCATGAACCTGCAGTCTACAGATCTATTCATGCTACTTGCTCGCATACTTCTTTCTTTTTGAGAGCCGAATAACGCCAACGATTCAGCCATGCGCTGACCACTCGTCAAACGTGCATTTGACTTTCTGCTTCCGCTTGCTCCACTTCTTGAAGAAGAGTATTTTGGCGCGTGGCGGTAGTTTTCCGCGGGTGGGAACGAAATTAAATTTTTGACCACTCAGAGAAAACATCCCGCTGCAAAGGTGCCATAAAACTGTGCATGCAATCCCCAATCATGTCACATGTCTCACGCTAATTCTCGGCAAACATGTGAGCGCTTGCAGGTGTGTAAGAGTTGACACTGTCCTTGCAAACAAATCTGGATATTACTTAAAAGAAATCAGAGACCTAAATCAGCAGCATCAATGAGTAGATGTGAGAAATGACGTACAAAAAGCTAAAGTAAAGTCGAATATCATGAATATCAACCAAGAATTATTTAAACATAGTTAACCTCTTGAATATGTGAAAGAGTACACTTATCTAGCCGAACTATTATCAGAGGAATTGGATCATGAGGAAGACGTATTCAGACATAAAAATGGCTTGAAATCGGAGTTCCCAACTCTCAAGTTGACAAAGTTTGTACGGGGAGAGGGGGAAGGAGACAAAAAGACGACGGTAATGGCTGCCGACAACCCACCGTGTCAGTGTCAGAGAGTTCTAGTATAATGTGCAAGAAAAGCGTTTGTTGAAAGTTTTTAGTCAATATTTACAACAATAAAGGTAGAGTTTGGTCGCCTTACTAAGGCGGCTACCAAAGCCGATAGAGTTATTGAGAACGGATAGGTCCTCCAACAGAACTCCAACCATGACAAAAAGGGAATCCGCCTTTATGTTTAGTTATGATTATGCAACAGGACACCAAAAATAATAATGTCCGAATGAGCTGTCAGGCAATATAAAAAAGAAATATGGTTTATGTATATGGATAAAGTCGACACATGCGATTACGAATGTTTCAGAAATTAAACAGAGTCACTGAACATAGGCATCAAATTCAATATGACGATGCAAAACAAGGTTGCTGGGAAAGACGCTATTTCAGTGTACGTTACTCATGCTGATGACGATGACAATATTATTCCCGATGACGATGATAAGGAATACACAAATGGTACTCTTGCCATTTTCCACCAGAGGCACCTTGTAAAATTTCATGCCACCAACTACAAGCACGTTATTAAATTTAAACGAGGCCTCGCTGAACTGCTTGTCTGCCTAAAGCGTTAAATAAATTAGAATCCTCTAACCGTGGGGGTCTGCAGGTGACGGTATATGCAGGTAACGCGCGACATATGCCAATTTCTCTTCGGCATGCCATGAGCGATGGTGGTGGCACCCTCCGAATTTGAAATAGCACTTCTGAGGCCCAGAAAAGTGTCCTCCTTGATTCGTTATAGCGCTTGGGCGTAGCGTCAGAAGCGTTATTTCAGTTAACGCTGACATCGCGAATGGAAATACATGTTCCTCTGTCAGTCTGAATTACACGTGCCACGTTCGTGAAGTCATGTATAGCGCAGAGTGAGGCACCGCGCATAGGGAAAGACGTTCCCCGCTTGACACGATTTATTCTTTGAATGGTGGGTGCGGCATTTTCTTTTTTACCGATTCTTGTTTGCAGCTGCACTTCACAATGGCGTCATCGAAAAGAACGCGGCATATTTTTGATCGCGTGCAGAATCTTTCCTAAGCGTGCCCCATTTTCCAGAACCCGTGTTCTAAGAAGCCCGCCATGCAACTTTCAGTTAATGCGCGCGACTATGCACAAAAAGAAAAAGAAAATGGGTGCGTTACCGAAGAAATCTCCTGCGCAGCATTCGGACACCCTATTTACGGGGTGCTGTTACGCGTGAATATACGCTCGGTGGCCGGAAAGTGATACCCTAGAAGTTCCTTCAGCTGGGCAAGTTGGTGATTCATATCGGTGACTTGTTTCGGAGTGCAAGGTAACACACGATCACACAGTGCGGTGTGCTTTCTACGGGTGCTTGCTGTTTTAGTGCGTGCTTGCCTGTGAGCGTGCACCAAGTGACACACAACAAGCGAAAAGTTTTCTCGACGAATCATGGAAAATATTGGATGGCTATGTAAGCTCCTAATTTTTAGGCACCATGGCTGGTAAGCCAGAATTTTTTTTTCTTGCAGTTCGCTTTCCTTCGTTAGGTGCAGTGTGTGTTTTCTCGTATGTTTGGTAAATATATTTTCAACATTAAGTGATGCCTCTAGGCCGTTTGTGCTTTCGTTATTGGAAACGCAGTCGCGCTTTAAATAAGGGAACACAAAGGCGGTATAGTAAGGACGATCTTCGCTTTTAGCAAAACAGTAATAGGGCACAGCCCCGCTCGCCTGATGTGAACCTTTTCTTCTGCAAGCTATTGCAAGGAGAACGTTCAAATCTCGAAAGCGGTTTACCGTGAAAGTGTCGCAACAGGAATTCGATAACATAGTTCTCGCGCAGAAATTGTCGCACATTCGCGAATCGCACCCAAAGAAGCAGCTACTAAGGCGACGATCGAGGCAATCCGACAGCATTCTCGAGATGGTCGTACGGTTGAAAGAATTTAGGTCAGCGATTCAAGAAGAATTTTTTGTTTGTAAATTGCCTGGGCGACGGGAGCGCAGCGCTAGGAACGTGGATTTGGGCGATGTTTTGGCCAACGAACTTCACAGACCCAAGAATTCCACTAAGTCAAGGAATTCGCCGGCCAGAGCATTGTGACGGAAACTGGAATTATGTAGCCGACTGCACTCAGCGATAGGCTTCCTTACGAAAGTCGCCGAAAAGTTCTGTTGTGCTGCTCTTGACCTGCTGACTCGAAAGAAAGTTTTTTTTTATTTGCAGCTAAATGCTTTAAATGATTTGTATTAGCTGTTGAAGTTTTTTGTTGACCTCTGACCGTGGGTTGTGCAAGACTCGTTTTGGTGCACGCACACACTTACCATCAAAGCGTGAGACCTCTGTTGCTGTGGCATAAACATGAAGCAAAACTATGCACGTTGGTTCTTGCTAAACCGCAACCTTGTACGTTCTGAGAGAGAGAGAGAGAGAGAGAGAGAGAGAGAGAGAGAGAGAGATAGAAAGCGAGAGAGAGCAAGAATAGGCACATGATTTGCTACCTTACACTAGGGGTGGGGAAAGGGGAAAAGAAAGAAGAAAAAAGGCAGAGAGTACGCAATGACTGCGTGTGGGAGGATGCACAGGACCACTATAAACGACCTCTTAAGGCAGCGCATGTTGAAATTTTGCATAAAGGTGGCATCTCCTAGTGAGCTGGGTTTTCTCGTCTTTGTTCGTTGCTTACCACTTTCATTTACAATATATCCCAGCTGGATGTCTGTGGCGGGAAAATTTAGGACATTTCAATTCTGCTGCAATGAAACAGTGGCTCCATCTCTCACTACTACGCCAAACATATGGTGTCTAGCGAAGCCGTGACTGAGAACACCGCTTTTCAGCTGCAGTGAAATTAACTTTTTTTTTTTAGAGGCGTCATCCTACTTGACACCTACATTACATTTATTATCTAGAAACGTAGTAATTATTGCCCAAAAGGAGAGCAGCAAACCAAATTCTCAGGGAAATTCTGCCTCTATTCTAAATTTCTGTGAAGTTTCAGTTCAAATCAGCTAAAACGGTCGTGCACACGTTGAGCTCCTATTTCGTTCCGCACAGACAAGTACGCATCTAAGCGTGTTTTCTAGCGAGCGCGTCATTTTGTGCGCCTCTCTGTGAGAGAGAGAGAGAGAGAGACAACTTCACGTAGTCGCTTGCAGAACGACACCATGACTAAATGGCGCCGTGACGCGGGCCCTGACGTCTTCTCAGCGGGTCTCTCTGTGAGAAAGCCCGCAAAACACAAGAAGGTGCCGCATGGCTACACTCGCGGTAATCTTGGCCTGCTTTTGGGAGCTTCATTCAAGCTTCGGAAAACACTGATGTAGCACGTTAGAGAAACACAAAGATGGATCGTCAAATTTTTCATGACGACCTAGAATTTTCTAGTCAACATTTTTGCTCTGATTATAATATTTGAGTATTACCTAGTTATCTTACCTAATTACGTATTTAGGCGAAATACGAACAGTAGTATCACGTGCTCCATGTGATGGCAAGCAACACACCCTTGTTTCCGTCCCGCTACGTGGTACTCGCGTATTTTGGAATTTTGGGACAAGGTACTTGGGGCATATATGTGCTCTTCTTTATATAAGACTCGTTGCTGTTGGCTTAGCAAGCGGTTATGGCGTTGCGCTTCTAAGCACAAAGTGACAGGACGAAATTCAGGATTCCGGAAAAGCCGCATTCGACGACGGCGAAAATGCAAATACACCCTTGGGCCGTGCAATTGGAACTCCAGGTGGCCAAAATAATCACGAGTGCCCTCTACGCCATGCGTCATAATAAGGGTGTATTTGTGGACCGTAGAATTCCATACTTTATTTTTGTCTGAACTAATTTTAGAAGTAAGCGCTTGTGTGCACTTCCTCTTCCTGTGATCCATCTACTGGTACGCAGTTGCTTACAACCATCTTTGCTCTCGCATATGCCCTTCTTACTGCATTTCTTGCCCTCGTTGTCTTACCATAGGCTGCTGACGTAGACGAGATCTACAAGCATACTATCGTAAGAAAGAGAATATAAACGATAGCAGTCAGACTAGACCTAAAGAGTAGTCACGGCCTATGAAAACAAAAAAGAAAGTACCGCAAACCCCGCGTAACAATGACCTAATGCGACGTTAGTGCGATTATTCATCAAACAATGTAGCAACACAGCTAGCAGTAGTGTTTATTTAAAGTCTGCAGTAGTCATTCTGAGAATTGTTTTACTTCGGCTAGATCAGACATGCGCTGTGTCCTGTGCGGGCTCACTTTGGTATCGCACTCGCTTGCCGAGATTGCCGATGAGCGTGACGGTATGACGATGATTGTATTACAAATGACGCAGTGATAACGATGGAATGACGAAAGAGAAATAACATAGATGGAACGACAAAGGCGGCATTACGGCGTTGGCCTGATGCCTATGAAGGGACGATTCTGAAACGATGCCGGTGACGTAACGACGATATTGTGATAACAGCGGAATGGGGACATAGAATCGTGACGAGTGGCAGTTCTTTTTCGCAACCCAAGAGCAGTTTGTCTCGCGATACTGATGGAATTCAGATTGGTCCCATCAAATATACGTTGGATATCATTTTCCATTATATTAGGTACACATTTATTCTCCGTTTGTCGAGTGCAGTTTTTTTCGGAAAGAATGCAGGTAGCAAAAGTCAGTGTTTTCAAAAGTCAGTGTTTTGTTCAAGAAGAGTGATACCAATGATACTAGGAACTATATACTCATATCTATACAGCCAATGTTTTCGAAAGTCTTAGAAAAAGCTAAACAGCGTCGTCTGTACCAATTCCCCGCAAAATATGATGTAATTTCGCCTACTCAGTTTGTAGTCAGGAAACACCTATCTACAGAAGTGGCATTATTCGAGCAAAAGTTCCAGCAACAGACAGACGGACGGACGGACGGACGGACAGACAGACAGACAGACAGACAGACAGACAGACAGACAGACAGACAGACAGACAGACAGACAGACAGACAGACAGACAGACAGACAGACAGACAGACAGACAGACAGACAGACAGACAGACAGACAGACAGACAGACAGACAGACAGACAGACAGACAGACAGACAGACAGACAGACAGACAGACAGACAGACAGACAGACAGACAGACAGACAGACAGACAGACAGACAGACAGACAGACAGACAGACAGACAGACAGACAGACAGACAGACAGACAGACAGACAGACAGACAGACAGACAGACAGACAGACAGACAGACAGACAGACAGACAGACAGACAGACAGACAGACAGACAGACAGACAGACAGACAGACAGACAGACAGACAGACAGACAGACAGACAGACAGACAGACAGACAGACAGACAGACAGACAGACAGACAGACAGACAGACAGACAGACAGACAGACAGACAGACAGACAGACAGACAGACAGACAGACAGACAGACAGACAGACAGACAGACAGACAGACAGACAGACAGACAGACAGACAGACAGACAGACAGACAGACAGACAGACAGACAGACAGACAGACAGACAGACAGACAGACAGACAGACAGACAGACAGACAGACAGACAGACAGACAGACAGACAGACAGACAGACAGACAGACAGACAGACAGACAGACAGACAGACAGACAGACAGACAGACAGACAGACAGACAGACAGACAGACAGACAGACAGACAGACAGACAGACAGACAGACAGACAGACAGACAGACAGACAGACAGACAGACAGACAGACAGACAGACAGACAGACAGACAGACAGACAGACAGACAGACGGACGGACGGACGGACGGACGGACGGACGGACGGATGGACGGACGGACAGAGGGATGGACAGATAGACGGATGGACAGGCGGACAGAGGGATGGACAGATAGACGGATGGACAGGCGGACAGAGGGATGGACAGATAGACGGATGGACAGGCGGACAGAGGGATGGACAGATAGACGGATGGACAGGCGGACAGAGGGATGGACAGATAGACGGATGGACAGGCGGACAGAGGGATGGACAGATAGACGGATGGACAGGCGGACAGAGGGATGGACAGACAGACGGATGGACAGGCGGACAGAGGGATGGACAGACAGACGGATGGACAGACGGACAGAGGGATGGACAGACAGACGGATGGACAGACGGACAGAGGGATGGACAGACAGACGGATGGACAGACGGACGGACAGAGGGATGGACAGACAGACGGACAGAGGGATGGACAGACAGACGGACAGAGGGACGGACAGACAGACGGATGGACAGACGGACGGACAGTCACAGACAGACAGACACGGATGAAGTGTCACAGACAGACACGGACGGACAGTCACAGACAGACAGACACGGATGAAGTGTCACAGACAGACACGGACGGACAGTCACAGACAGACAGACGGATGAAGTATCACAGACAGACAGACACAGACAGACAGACGGATGAAGTGTCACAGACAGACAGACGGATGAAGTGTCACACACAGACAGACACAGACAGACAGACAGACGGATGAAGTGTCACAGACAGACAGACACAGACAGACAGATATCGCAACTACGGGCCTTTCTTCACGCATGCTCCAAATAGTAATGCAGCAAGTCTTGTGCTGAACAAAGAATAGGATTCAGCAAACGTTCAAGTTGGAATAAACGCCGGCATTCTCCTCCTTGAAAGTTCTTAGCAAAAGCTAGGTCGCTCTTTTTTATTTCCAATAAAGACAACATCAACAAAAAAAGGCAGTTCAACACAGAACACAAATAGCACAGGAAAAACTCATGCATAGAAACACCTAAATTGCAGGAGAGCCGGCTGAGATAGTCTTCGATTTCTCGCGACTGAGTGAAAAACTACGACGGCGGGAAGCGCGCCGATCCATTGTTAATAAGAGCCTTTTTTTTCGACACCGCTGCAAAGCAATATTTCACGGAACGTCAGCGAAAAACGAAGTTTAAAACTAACACCTCCCTCATTTGAAGTAGTGGCCTCGACTGCCATAGAATTGGTATCAATCTCATCTGCTCCTCTGAAAATACTTTCATTGCAACAGATGAAATCAGTAAAATCAGGTGAAATCAGTGGGTGACATAGCAAAGCTTGACTCAGCTACCAAACGTAATTGACTCTGTATTATTCATCAATTCTTGGTGCTAGGTACGAAACAAGCTTATTGGGGATGCGTACAAACTTTGAGTATAACTATGTTTTATTTTAAAAACACAACAAGCCCATAGTAATAGTGCACGTACGATGTACTTAGTGATGTGTGAGCAATGTCAATGTCCTAAGACAAATCTTTATAGGTGCAGTTTTTTTTCTTCAAAGGAACATGTAGTATACTGTGACAGAAGCGCTTGATTTACGGTGGTACTGCATAGCCCGGCAGGTTTCCAGAGCATTACATCCTGCGCTTTTGAAAACGGAGCTTCTTTTTGTTATTTTTGCCCCTTGCCAGAGTTTTCTGACTGCGGCTCCAGCTGGTGGTCTTTCTGAATATGGCGCGCGCTTGTCATAACGAATACTTTATCTTGGTGGCTTAGATTCTGTACAGTGCAACGCATAAACATTACGATTGCATGAGACAAAGACTGTGTGAGGGAGCACATTATATCGGCGAACAATATGAGCAAGCGTACGCGTCACATATAGCTTCATAACGCCTTAGTATACCACTTCTCATAAATTCCAACATGTGTATTGTATCTGCAGAAAGTTATTTCTATCTCTCTTAAAGGAGATGTTCATGCCTCTAGATGGCGACTGCGCATTTTCTCGGACTTCATAGATGTGCCCAAAGCAATCTAAAAAAAACAGACATGAGTTCTGTAGTTCGTATATGCAATGAACAAATGTTTACGTACTGCTCACCAGATATAAACAAACATTATACAATGCATACGATACAAAACACCTGTAAGCTTAAATTTAGAAGCACGTCACAGAAAGCCCATGGGGTCAAACTTAATCAGGAGTCTCTATGTCTAATCAGTATGGTGTCTTTTCTACTCCATATTGTTCTTTCGGTGAATAAAGACCATAATTTAGATTGATTTTTCCTTTGAGGCCGTCGTCGTCAGATTAACTGCGCTCGATGTGATTACGTCAGAGTAAGATTGTGTAGGGCACAGAATAACAAGTGCCGACCAATCTATATATATATATATATATATATATATATATATATATATAAGGATAACATGCTATGATAATGTTACATATAATGATATATATAACAAGGACATCAGGGACAGCACAGAGATATTACTTGTAGTTACTGATTGCACTATATCTAGGTATGTATACATTCAATATGCTAGGTGAATAGATTACAGCTGCAGTATTATCATACGTATAAGAGCACATAGGAGCAAGTCTGTAAAACACCTTCTTGTTACGAGACGCGTAGCCGGCTTTGAAATCAGGAGCTGCCGTCTCCCATTTATCATCTTAATTAAAGCCAATGATGTTGCTCTGCCACAAAACGCTGTCACGCCGAAGCACGTTTCTAGCGATGCATTGTCAGATCAGGTTCATGTACAATTAAAACAAAGAGATGTGAGCCACGTGTGCCAAATGCAACTGTCGCTACAATACGCAGTTTAGTTTTAAATAGGATACATAACTACCATGGCGTTTCGTGTGCATGCTTACTGTGTGAAATTTTAGTCTTGTGACGGGCCAAGGTTCTAGGTTAATGAATTGCTGCACATTTATGAGACCTTTTACGACAATGATACAAAAGTGCTCACGAATATGTCAAGCGCCATAGAATACGAGAAGAGAGAGGTCGTCATCAGGTGTACCTAAAAAAAAACAGCCCACTGTACCTAAATATCAGGCTAGACCTACCTGAATGCTTCGTCACAGAAGAAAAATGCCGTGCATTTTTAAAGAAAAAAGAGGCACACGGTACTGGCACAAACTCGTTTTCACCACACCTCAGAATTCAAAGTCCTCCACGTTTTTGGGTACTCGAATTGCGTTGCATGATGTTTCCTTCCAAGAAGTAAACACTTTCTTTATAATATTAACACACATATTCGTTCTCCTTTTTTTTTTCTTCAAGAAAGGGCCCACGTAGTACACGTGGGTTCTCTACGCTTTATTCGAGCATCATATAGTAATGTTCTTTCGCCGCATCAAATAGGCGAGCGGGAAACCCGGTGGGAATAAGTTTGGACGCCATAGCTATCAGCAAATACAACCGGAACGCAGTTCGTATTCGTGAATATTGAATGGAGATGGAAGGCGACGAGCAATCGACTATGCGGCGCGTGAAAATAGAATGACTTGCTTGTTTCCGTCCATCGCTTAGCCACGCGCACGTTCTCCTGCATTGTTTAGCGTGCCTTTCCATGGGAGGGCAGGGAGGCTCTATGTGACGTGGAGGTATGTTGCATGCGAACTTCAAAGCATTTACCGATAAAAAGTAACGAGGGATTGCTGCAGCGTATCACGTTACGGTAATCCTTGGAGTGCAGGGATATCACCGTCTCTCAGCTACTCGTGCTTTCTTAATTTATGAACGTGCCGAACTAATCCTTCTTGGGTGGTTGCTTGGGCTGGTTGGTAATTCATGACCAAAAATAACGGACAGCGCGAAGGACAAGGACAGTGATAGACGACATACACAGCGCTGTGTATGTCGTCTATCACTGTACTTGTCCTTCGCGCTGTGCGTTATTTTTGATAATCCTTCTTGGGCTCTAATGATTTCCGTTCACCACACGATGTTGCTTAAAGAATACACGTTCTTCGCACCGTGGCTGCGGCCGTCCCATAGAGTAATGAGCTTTCATCAGTTGTAGGCGTCACCACGTAAATTACACGTCGCATGAAGGTAGGTGGCTAAATTAATGAGAACAAGAAAAGCAAGCTGCCTAAAAAAAAACAAAAAAACATTCATCTAAGCTTTAGTGAGTGTGCGTCAAGAACAGCGTCTGCCGATCCCGTGAAGCGCACCTTCCGTCTACGCTAGGTTCACTGCAGCTTTACTTACCTGCCAGGTTTAGTATTCCATCGGACACTCTTTAAGAATGTCGATGCGCCATCTGCTGTAGGTCTGCTTACTAAGTGCACGCAAAGTGCTCCCGCACCTTCACTACCTAGGTTCTTGCGTATTTGTTGTACTTAAGAAACTCTTAGCACCTGTATATAGGTAGCACCAACTACTGCTCCTCTACGGCATATTATCCGTGCTCAAAGCAATAAAGACGATGAAAGCAAACATCACCAAAATACCGTTAGATGAATTCTAGCGTGTACTTTCAAAGCACATCTGCCTGGGCAGTTTAAGCAACAGACTGTAGTGTGTATGTGCCAGCGATGGCCTTGAAAAGTGTTACGTTCAAAGAAGTATGACACTCTAGAATAGACAGGCGAGAGTCACGGAAAGCTGAGAACACATAGAAACGCGGACACATAAACATACTTGATTTCAGAAGAAAAATATTAGATCAGCAAGTAGAACGCGCGAATAAAAGTACTACAAACGCATTTAATACCTTTTTGTGCACTCTTGATTCATCCAGAAACTGCAGTATTGTGCGTGTAGTACTCCATCGCAATTCCTTCGGGCAGCTTTCGACCTTTCGTGCGGAACGTTTTATCCTGACGCGCTCCATACTTTTCTGGGATGCCTCACGGCAGCGCTTCGGGCATCTTTTAACTGCCTCAAACAATGCGACCTCCTTTCTCTACAGCTGTGTAGAGAAAGGAGGTTGAAGTACTTCACCGCTAGTGTAATGCGCCCTAAAATATGGCAACTGCTTGAGGCCCACATAAAACACGTCAGTTAGTTCGAGCAAACTGAGTTATCACCAAGGCCGGCGATCCAGCTGGACTCTGACAGTAACGTATCATTAAGAAGTACAAGTTCTCCGTCTCTTTTCTTCTACCCAATGCAGATATATATATGTTCTTCGTAAGCATCTTGCGTCGAGTATGGTATGTTTATTGCGAGTAGCACAGACGCTCGACGCCCATGTCGTTGAAGCCACCCCCGCTGCCACTGTTTCACGGTCCCGCTATCGACCTCGCATGAGCAGCTCGCGCACAGAGAGCTGGACGGTCTCCAAAGACGAGGAGTTTGCTGTTCGTCTGCGAAACACAAGAAAGCGAAGTGGGCGCACCGTCTACGCTACGCTTAATTCGCTTGGCGGAGGAGCCTTCCGGTAATGGCATGAGCGTCACGCGAACGTGCACTATAGACGCACTAGCGTTCACAACGCGCACTAGCGCACTAGCGTGCACTAATGGCTGTGTGCCACAGCCGCTCAGCCAGAACGCTATAGCGTAGATGCACTGGTCCGGGAGCTCTTAAGAGGAAGCTTTAGCTCGGACCCAACTCCGACGCGGCCTATTCAAATACACGTAAAGCGCAGAAACGCTTTTGTGCGGTAACCACTTTACCAATTTTGAAGAAATTTGTTTCATTTTGGAGATGATGTTACGTTCTAGTGACTGTTGGAAGCGGAATGTCGACTGCGGGCCTGAATATGGTTAAGAAAGGTTTCAATAATTCAAAAGCTCGAAAAATATAGAAGCACGAAGTTTACAGATGAATAGCTCTGCATCAAGAACAAATATCGCGCTTCTGTAAACGGTATCCATTAGATCATCCATAGCGGACAAATTCTTTATGTCAGTTTACATCGTACGGGAATTTGTTAGGTTGTTTGCAAGGGTTCTGCAAAAGTTGTATTTACATAATAGAAATTTTTTTCGAGGTTCATGTGTAACGCAACAATTTTGTCCGCTTAGATGCACTATGAGATACAATTCACAAAATTGTCATATCATCTTGCATTGTTCAGTAATCTTACATTGTTCAGAGTTTTAAACTTGAGAGTTTCATTTTCTGACAATTGGCGATTTTTGCCAGTTCTTAGTGAAAAATTGACGGCCTAAATCAGAAATCTGAAAAAATCAGTCAGTAGACTCGGATTTTTTCTTTTAAATGCAACAAACCGCGTCAGGTTTGGTCTGGTGGTTGCCCGAAAAAAGGAATTCTCTTTTTACATGAATTTAGACAGGAGCACCGGAGCTAAAGCTTGAGTGAACGTCAAGCTCACGCTATTATTTCACTGGGCCCTGACTGGCGCTGACGGTTTCCCGTCGGTTACATATTGAGCACCGTCAGGTGCTGTGCCCTAGCCATCGCGGCTGCGCCCCCCCCCCCCCCCCACCCCTCCCGCTGTCCAAATGACACCGTGTAATATTCATTTCGGCCACCTCTGCCGCCGTACGTATAACATCGTCCACACATGCTCCTCCCTTGCGTTATTTATAAATTTAATACGAACTCTCGACCTGTATTCCATCCGCGAGATCAAACAAGCTCGCTCCGTTGTCCGAGCTTATGCCTATCAGACCTTGCAGCTGCAAATATGCGTGAACCCCCACAATAACATTGCAGAAACTCCAGCGCTTACATCGCGAAGCGAGTGAATAAGAGCCTTGGCATCATCGCAGTTCCCATACTAGGGAAACAGGTGGGGTTGAGGGGGGAGAAATATTCAAAAGGCGACGTGAAAGGCAAGGAAACGCTATTACTATAGACATGACAACAGTTGCGGTGAAACTGGTACGCTACGTTTCTCTCGAAACATTTTCGTCGGGCGATGGACCCCTGGCAGCCTAGCCCCGGGCACCAACAGCAACAAAATTTGGACAAATAAAGTTTATTCCTATCCTATATCCCCACGTTCCTATCTATATATTCTATATTTATATCCTATTTCCCTATCTGCTATTACTGAGAATAAACGCCACGCAAGTATGTCAAGCGGACAACTTAGACAGGACGTGCAGAAGCAAAGGCGCATTAATTAAAGCGCACAACAGGGTTTAGGCCACACTACGGGAGTTGTCGCGCATCAGATCAACACTTTTGTTCATCGCACTGCTGGAGGTTCCGGGTTTGATTCCGACCGCGGCAGCCACATTTCGATGGGGCCGAAATAAAAAAAAAAACGCTCGTGCACTTAGATTTCGGGACGCGTAAAAGAACAACGCGCCGTACAAATTAATCTGAAGTCTGTCACCACGGCTTGCCTCATAACCCGATTGTGATTTTGGCTCGTACTGCCACAATATTCAGTTAAAGGTTAATACTTCAGGCATGATGGGATGTGCCGCGTGAGGCTCACTCACCGCTAGCGTGTTGTACTACATGATGAAGAAATTGAACATACGCCGTCAACATCGCCACTCAAAGCAAACATTACAGCAAACATTAGCAAACATTACAGAAAGCTTCGCCTACATCGATCCCAGCAGTGCGTGGGATTGCCATAATTGTTAAGTATGATTTCATTTTTTAAAATTTCTGGTAGTGTTTCTATCCAAGAAAGGAAGAGCAATTTCCCCCATAGTTTCCGTAGGTTCATTGTTTGTTGCCTTCATGTGGTTGCAAATATAATAAGAAAGACTCTACGCCCCGGTTTCGTTCTGGGCCATTCCGCGTGATTCAAAATATTGAGTGATTCTAGAATCATTTCATCTCAGGTGTAGCCACTCCGCAACTCTGGGGCCAAGTAAGAGGATGGAGATCATTCTATAGATAATTTAGTCGAGGATGTCATAAATGGACATGCAGAGATTATATAAATATATTCGTGGTGGTCCGATTCGGTTGGAAAATTCTCTAAACAGACGGAGATGAAAAAAGGTTGTACCGTGTGAATACATTGAAAAATTAAATTATGGGGTTTTACGCACGAAAACCACTTTCTGATTATGAGGCATGCCGTAGTCGAGGACTCCGGAAATTTTGACCACCTGGGGTTCTTTAACGTGCACCTAGATCTAAGTACAGGGGTGTTTTCGCATTTCGCCCCCATCGAAATGCGGCCACCGTCGCCGGTATTCAATCCCGCGACCTCGTGCTGAGTAGCCCAACACCATAGGCACTGAGCAACCATGGCGGGTGTGTGAATACATCAAACATACTGATCGTTCTAAGTTAAAACGTTTGGATACCCACATATTGCGTGTGCTAGTCGACTTACCGAAATTTAAAAAGAAAAAACCCTGTGCAATGTACGGCAATGTTACTGCTTGAGCGAGATTACTTAAGAGGTGGATATCATCTGCACAACAAATTCACGTGCACAATGGACAATTATCAAAATTTCCATAACTATAGATTGAAATAATTGCTTTATAGCACTTGTCTCCATCTACGAATCGTAGCTGCATTGAGAGAGACAGATATTTATTATGCAGGGAAATTTTAGAGGTATGCTTGAGTTACTATTCTGTAACGTGATATTCGTACTTTGATTAATGGAAACCAAAATAAAGAAGCTGGTGAGTGTTCAAGGCACAATCACTTGAAATGAAAACTGGGCCTTATTTTCGATTTGCACATCGCATGCAAGACAACGAAAAGGAAGAAGGCACACAAATGCCCACAAATCTAAAATTTATAATCATAAACGAGGATTAACTTTGCAAAACCTTATTTGTGACATTATTAGAACAGGTTAAGGTATTGGGAACCTGCCTTACTGGATGTTCGAACTTCATGCTTCTTTGAATATTAGAACGTATACAACATTCGCAAGCACAGCGAATACAAAAATTAAAGCAATGTCACAAGCGACAGAAAGAGAGAGCGAACGAGCGAAATCGTTTTGCCATTTCTGCCTCTGGATTATAATCGTAAAGCAACTTCAATCAAGGAACTCGCGTGGGAAAGTTTATTGAGAATGTCAAGTACTCTGGAGGAACGATTTCGAGCGCGCTTGCTTTTTGCGAATTATGTTCTCATTTCATTTCTTTATTTGAGCAAGTATTTTTCTATGCTTCGTACTTCTTTTATTTTTAGTGGTCACCGGCGATATGCATATTAATGACTCTCTGGTTAGGGGTAATCGATTAAGAAGATTAAAACACGAACAGCCTGACGAACCTCTGTCTTGACCCACCCATGCAAATTAAAACCCAGACATTCACTTCCAACGAAGGAAAAACACAAGATTTAGTTGAAGCTTTGGTTAAAGTTGCGTTATTCACGTAGCGAAAGCAACTCCACACACTTTGTCACTCGTGCACAAGTGTCCGCAAATTTGTCCCGCATACGTAATACGATTGGACTTAACTGCATTACAGTCGTCAGCACCACTTGTTCCTCGACACCTCCCCTCCTCCCCTCCTCCCCCCCTCCCCCCTTCCCCCCCACTAAGGTATAGGCAAGAAGAGTACAAACTTCGGCGGGCTTGTCTTCGCTTAGACATTAAGGCGGCTCAACTAACGTGTTTACTAAACCATGGGGTATTCTAACCTGTTTAATGCATGACGCAGATTGAAATTATTCGTATTGCCTAGCACGTGCAAGTCAAATCCAGTTGCTTATCTCGTCATTTTCTTTCATGCATGGTAACATTTATCTTTTGCGGCTCTCTCGAGTCGAAGGCAAACCGTGTAATAAATTAGAGGTACGATGGCAGCAACGGCAGCTGCCGACGCGGCCTGACTGAAAGGATCATTTTGACGCTGCATCCGGCATTTTTTTTTATTGAAAAAGAAAGGCAAACATTGTACGGTCCTCAGGGTGCATCAGCTTTCGCAGCGCCCTCTTGGACCCGAGCAGGCGATTCTGTTTAGTTTTGTCGTACATGAATTGCCCTCTTCTCATGGAATACGAATGGCGCCTCAAGTTGTCGTGCACCATAAGCCCGACAGTTGACTCTGAGACATGGAGCTCTTTAGCAATAGACCTCATTGACTGGCCTAGGACATCACTCACGATGACTTGCAGCTGTTGCAGAAAATCAAGTGGTCTGACGACATCACACCGCTGGCTGTGTTCCTTTCTTTTCGCCAAAGATGGCACGTCACCGGCAGAAAATATGAGTGTTTTCCGAACCTTGTAAAGAAGGATATTGCCACGTTCAGGAAGCCGAAAATATCCAAGTCACTGTGGTCAGAAGCCAGCGCGATGAAGTCTGGACGATGTTGCATTTAGTCCGTCTAACTCTGCACTGCCGTCGTGGAAAAAAAAATGCACTACATCCGTGATACAGGTGTCAATTTATGCAAAAATACACGCCTCGACAGATTTAATGAGACTGCTGGTGATAGTGACTAGTGTTCCCAAATATCTCGCGCGCGTAGCTCCATAGCAGGTTTCCTCGGCACCATCCCTATCCACTATGTTGTTCTCTCACTTTGGTTAAACATCCTTACTATTATCGCTGTCCACACACCTCGAAACGTTTTATATACAGTACATTTCTGGTACACAATTACATAGTTTCTCCGCTCAGAGTCAACGTTTTTTCAGAACGTGAATACATCGGGCCTTCTGCCCAAAGCCCTCTCATAAAAATGGGAAATCCGAGTTTGTTGTGAAATGCAGATGAGAGACGAAGTCTCCAGCATTCTTTACAAGCATATTGACACGTGTACTTGTTTATCTTTATCGGGCGACCACGTTTCACTGCCTAACAAATGTTATCGCATAGCGTCGGATGCGCCTGGAGTGGTGCCGATGGTTCCTTCCGCTGTCTGTCACCGAACATCGTGTAATCTGACTGCTAGTATGCGCGAAGCGAATAATGTAGAACTTTGTGGAAGACACGCGGGTCCCAGCGATTATTCTGGGACGTTCGACGACTGAGGTATAAAATGCGACGCGCTTGACCCGCTGATAAAATTTTCGACGATCGCCGACTGTGTTCGCCGCTATCGTTGTTCTTTGAGTGTAGCCTGCTTTTGAGGGTACAATTTCGCCCAATAAAACCCTAGTTTCGTTGATCATAGTTTTGCTGCCTTCTTACCGTCACCAATACGTGCCATATTTTGTTTAGTTTGTATCGAACGATCGAACACGTGTAGTGGCATCTGACCTGTTCTTTTAGCTGAGACGTCATCTGTTGTTGTACCCCTTCTTCGTCTGTCATGTACAAAGTAAAACCAAAATGCGTGTTTCGCCAAGTCATCATCAGCAGCGTGTACTGCTGCAAGTCGAACTAAAGCATTCACTTGAAATTTCACGCACTTTGACCATTGATACAAGCTGACTAAGACGTTGACATGATGATAATAATGAAGATTTGCACATCTCACTTGAAACCGGGAAGGGGAGGGGTATCTGTTATTACGTATCATCTTTCAAGTTTCAGGAGTTTCTGCATTTTTAAGAAGCTTGATACCTCACGATACATTTGCAGTCGTATAGAAACAAGAAGATTATAGCATGATGTATTGTCTTCAAGCTTTGTTACGCTTATAGAACGCTCGCGAACGATTCAGTGCAATACGTGCAGATTATGCAGTGAAGTTTACTAAGGGGCAACCGCGAACACGTACAAATGAACGCGTAGCAAAAGATCAGGCTGACCCGCTTTATGATTGGGCCATAGAGCAGTGTTTCGAGCCGAGTGTACATGTGGCGTAGAAAAATCGCTGATTGTTCAACGAAGGTCTAACGCAAGTGCGGCCGCACTCATAGACTAGACTATTGCGCAATAGCCATATAATACTTAAATTTACACTATATAAATATATTATCAAAAATGAAATTTCCACGTGTTAGTATAGAGCGAACATGAAATGAACGAGGTCGGGAGGGAAGAAATTTTCATGTAAACACCTGGAAACCTACAGCACTCTTATAATGGAGCTGCATTGAGGATTGAACTAATGTATCAACTACGCCACGATCCTCGCCCGGGACCCCGAGGTGGCGGAGCAAGAAGCCATAGCCCTGGCCGTGCTCGACGGCAAACGGGAAGTGATCTACAGCGACTCCAGACTGGCGATCAAAGCCTTCGAGCGTGGCGTCGTCTCCGACCAGGCGTCACGCATCCTGCCTAGCACGGATCCGAGTACCTTCAAGCACCACACTGTCATCTGGTTCCTCGCCCGTCTCGGTCGGGTGCCGGGCGCCCTGCCTAACCTGAACGAGATCGCCCACGACACTGCGTGCGCGCTTACCGGCCGCGCCGTCCCCGGGCAACGCCATCTCGTCGAGCTAGAGGACAACCGGGACGTGCTCATTACGTACAGCGAAATCACACAACGCTTCTACCTGGAGCGCCGCATCTTTCTGCCGCCACACCCCAACCTAAGAGAACCCGGGCGTTAACACTACGTTTGCTACAGACGCACATGTACCTAAACCTTGCCAAGCTACACGTTTTCTATCCCGACGCGTACGCCAGCGACACGTGACCCTCATACGCAGACACGGCGCCACTCGCACACATGCTCTGGGAGTGTAGGAACGCTCTTCTCGACTCTACCTCGGACAAGTGCGAGAAGTCCCTCAGATGCTCACTATCTACATCTACACTACAGAAGCCTCTCATAAGGTGGAAGGTACTTGAAAACTCGTTTATACGCTGCGTTAACAAATCACTCCTTGAGGCGGTGTATTAGAAGGTTTCCTTATTTAAATACTGCGCAGAATGTAGAACACATTCTGACCATTCTGTGTAAAATGGCGGCATTCTTTCTTGAGACCCATTCATTCATTCATTCATTCATATTATTTGTTACCTGCTCTACAAGGAAAATGCGAGAGGACGTGACAACAAAGAAAAATGGTAAGAAACATCGAAGTGAACATTTAACATAGCTGTCAGTTCGGTGCGTTGGTAAACGTTCATCAAAGAGTGAATTATAGACAATAATGACCAAGTTGCATTTCGTAACGCTATTGGGATGTCTGTCGAAGGATTTTTGATGTTGCTGGCGCTGTATCCCAGCTCGCATGTATAGGTTGGGAAGAGGGAGCATGCGTCCAGAAAGACGTAACATATATTGGGTCTAGTGTTGTCCCACTCTTTTGCAAGATATTTTCAAGCAAGGTGGATAGATTTATTGAAAAAAGAAACATTAGAATGGCATGGATTTAAAGTTGATCGGATTTGTGGATGATTACCTCGTTTGGCCCCAGCAAAAGTCCCAGCAAGAAAAGGTCCCAGTCCCAGCAAAAAGGAGATTAGCTTAATCACTAACAATAGAGGGCGTAGGTATATAGACTGGGAAGAGCATGTCTGCTCACGCCAGTAGGCTACAGATATGCCTCGTTCCCTCGAAAAATAACACAGTTGCTAGTTTGAGCTCCGGTGTCGTGTCTTGTTTATCTCGCTTAGGACCTATCCCTTCGGCGCCTTGAGCAACAGTGTTAATTAGTGCTAATTTTGTTGATAAAATTTTCGCATAGGTTTTGATTCACATATATCTTATTCTATTGTAGTTCTGTTTCTCATATTGCTTGTACAACTCTGTCGAAATTTATATCGTGAGGGTCAGCTGTACAGAAACTAAATAAGTAAAGAAATAAATAGGCAAGCATGTGGGGCTTACTTCACTGCTACACAGAAAAATGGTTGAGCAAGACGGAAAGCTTTTCGTCGTTTACTAACGCAATAAAGAATGAGTACAACACTGCATAATGTGCAGAGTGAGGCAAACAGAAAAAGTAAAATACATCGCTCTGTGCTCTGCAAAGTGTGTTGCTCACAGCATGCATCTCGAGCGCTGCTGTTACCATTTCTATGAAAAGACCAGCAGTACGACCACATTTTATACCAAAGATTGGATGCACTACCTATAATCACGTCGGATATTTCACGCACCTTGAAGGCAGCGGAAGGCGGAAAACGCAGCAGCTGTGGTCCGGCTTTCGGTGTTGAAACTGATCTTAATGCTTTTGCTAAACGTAGTAATGGAGGCGGTGGGGAAAGAATGGGGAATGTGACCGCCGGGAATGCCCCCGAAAAGGGGTAGTAGCAGAAAGAAGAAAATGAGGAAAATGTCCAGTCACACACATAAGGAATTACTGGGGAGGCGCGGGTCCTGAACGGGTACTGGAGATAGAAAGCGGGTCAAGCTGGTGTTCGAGGAATTCCCCTGGCAATAAACGTCTCGCGCCTAGACGTTGATCAAGTGATTGGAAGAGCGGAGATCGGGTAAGGGATCGCAAATATGCTTGCTCGTGGTTGCTCTCTGGTCATTTCTTGTAGGTTATCTTTATTACTTCGTGCACTTCTCCCTGTTTGTTTTTTGTTTTGTTATTGCGAGAAAACAGAAAACTATACCGCAAGCCATAGTTTTTTTTTCGCGTTACTTTATGTAGTCCTTAGCAACGTTTTTTTTTTAGCTGTTTCACTTGGGGTCGTCCAAAACTGACGCACCAAGGAATCTTCTCAAGATAATTAATTTCTAGAGGAGTCACTAGGCGTGGAAACTTAAACGGCTTACAGGACAGCGTCTTACGTACTAGAATATCAAAATTATTTAAGAGTTTTCTACCCAAATGACCGACGGGGAAGAGTAAGTTGACACACACGAGCACTATGTCCTTGCGTTAGTTCACATGGCCCTTGTGACCACTTAGCGCGTGTATGAGTCCCTTTGCCTGTCTCCGTCTGTCACTGCTTTCAAACCATATGAAGCTTGTCTTAACGCTATGCTAGAATGTCTAAGCTTTTTGCTATTGCGAAAGTTGGCGTAAAGTGAACCTTTAATGCTCGCATTCTTTAGCTTTGCTCCAATCGTCGCTGCACCTCAGCTCTCAAAAAGACCTGTGCTGCGATCTCCGCTCGAATCGGTGCACCAGATTGGCCGAAAGCGATGTTATTAGTAAGATAAGTATTTGCAACAACGAGCTCTCGACGCTTACTCGAATGCAGTTGAAAGAATGCTTGTTTCTGAATTTCGAACTCTGTGTGTTGGCAAAACTGCTGAGAAGTGTTACCGAAGTGCGATGTTGACTTCGGTTGAGAGTTAGCACTGTGTCGCACTCGAAGACAAGAAACGGCGTGACATCAAGGCCAGTTTGACAACGCGAGAGTTACTATACGCAGTTACGATGTGCATTCAGTTCAGGGGCAATACGACCAAGTGAAGTTGTCGCAGCAGCCTCATATCAGGTACCGCCGTTATCAGAAAAAAAATTCGGATTAGGCATTGTAGCCATGGATTTTTTTTCTCATATGCGTGATTATTTTTGTCGTGTCGAGAAGAAGAAGCTTATCTATTTTAAAACACAGTGAAGACAGCAAAACAGAAAATCAAGATAACGATAGGATTATCTTCAGTTAGGCACACACATGTGATTGTCCTCCGGGTTTTGAGTTCCACATCCTCTGCACCGTACCACGTCCGGTGTTGGACATACATCTGATCGGTGTCCAATCTTTCCGCAAGCATAGCAGACATCAAACTGCTTCCTATACAGGTAACACCTTACAAGGGTCGACCCGTATCTGACATAATTGGGCACCTTGAGCCCATCAAACAGAACAATGACCGAGCCCATGGATTTGATACGTTTGGCTGCCAATGCCAGTGGGTTAAAGTCGTGCACAATGTTCTGCGTTATCGTGGCCTGATTGTCTCTGAGGTCAACTCTCCGAATCACCCCTTTACACGTGGTATGCGGAGCTGTCTCGTAGGCGTTCACTTCATATTCGGTTTCCACTATAACTATTGACCTGATTCGCACATACCTGGCAGCATGACTGGGGTCTGGTGTACTAACCACCACGATGTTTTGCGTGAAGTTAGGGCAAACGACATCATCTCGGGCTTGTTGCGGAGTTAGGCCCGATGCTTCAATAATCGCCACGCCTATCGCTGTGGTGCTCACTTTGCTCAAGTGAGCAAAGTGAGCACCACAATCTATGTTAAAAAGATGGAAAACACAACGTCTGAACAGGAGACTCAGGAAGCGCATATCATTGTTGAATAGGGAGATTGAAGAACACTCCAGAAATTTACAGAAACAACAATGGGATGAGCTTTGCAGTTCCATAGGTGGTCGAATCAGACGTGGTGGAAATTGGAATTTACTTAGACATTTGCTTCATGAGAACGACACGAAATCTAATAGGAGAACAGCAGTAGCACGACTCGTCCATCGTGAGAGTCGGGACACAACGGAGGAAGCCATTCTGGATTGGCTTGCAGCTAAGTATTTACCGCTTAAGGATAGCAATGAGAGTACAGAACCGCCTGAATATACAGGGGAAGACTGTGAGCCTATGGATCAAGACTTCACAGAAAGCGAAGTTCGCGCAGCCCTGTATGACCTCAACAGTAGATCTGCTGCCGGTCCAGATGGCATTTCCAATAGGCTGTTGAAAAATTTGGACGATGGATCTATAACATATTTAACAGAGTATTTCAACGAACTCTGGAAAAATGGTGATTATCCAAAGGAATGGAGAATTGCTAACACAATTCTTATTCCCAAACCAGGCAAGCAACTAAATCTAGATAACCTAATACCGATATCATTAACATCATGTCTGGGCAAAACCATGGAGCATGTCATACTCAATAGACTTACTAAGTACGTAGAAAACAGAAATCTTCTTCCGCATAACCTGATCGGTTTCTGCCCTGGACTTTCCACTCAAGATGCAATGCTTTTAATCAAACATCATCTTATTCTTGCTAGCCCGCTGCATACGAGAGCTCTTCTAGGCCTCGATGTAGAAAAGGCCTTTGATCGCATCAAGCACAGGGCCATATTGGACATCCTCTCGGAGATGGGATTGGGTAAACGATTGCACAATGTTGTAAAGCCTTTCTCGGTAGCCGTTCTGCTTGTCTCAGGTTAGGCCAACTCCAATCGACAACTCTGGAACTTGAGAATCGTGGGACACCACAAGGGTCCGTCCTATCTCCCATATTATTTAATTTGGCAATGTCAAAAGTGGCTCGAGGTCCCGCGCAGATTGAGGGTATCCACTTTGCTATATATGCAGATGATGTAACAATCTGGAGTGCCGAAGGTAATAAGGGACAAACAGAGACCAAACTACAGGAAAGCATTTATGTGGTAGAAACAACACTTGAGGGTATGGGACTGAACTGCTCTGCTAAGAAATCAGAACTATTGGTACTACGGAGCAGTAAGCGTGGGCGCAAACCGAATGGATATATCCCAGAGGAAGAACCCCGCATTGACATATACGCCAAGAATGGAGAACCAATCAGGCAGGTGGAGACTATTAGAGTGCTAGGCCTTCTCCTGCAAGCGAATGGATCTAATTGCAGGATGATACAACACATCTCTAACAAGTCAGAAGAAGTCATTAGGCTTCTTCGTAGAGTTACCAACAAGCATAAGGAGCTAGGAGAACACAGTGCCATAAGATTGGTACATGCATTCGCCTTTTGCCACTTCTCGTACGTGGCTGGCATGCTACAATGGACACAGGCTGATAAGAACAAGCTAAACGCTTTAATCATACGACTTATAAAGACTGCACTAGGACTTCCCATCAGCACGGCTAACGATAGCTTATTGCGCCTAGGGCTGCATAACCTACTAGAAGAGATAGCTGAGGCTCAGCAGGTGGCCCACCAGGAGAGACTAATGGGGACACGACCTGGGAGGGCGCTACTTGAAGAAATTGGCGTAGAAATTAACAATCACACCAACGAAGGAGAATTATTAATACAATTGCAAGCGGGACTACGAGAAACAATAAAAAGGACCCCGTTCCCTAGGAACATGCACCCGACACATAAGCTTGAGAGACGGAAGGCAAGGGCGAAGGCACTCCTTCAAGACATAGATCAACATAGGCAGCAGGCGGTGTTCGTTGACGCTGCCTGGGTTAAAAATAAGGATGCGTATACCTCCGTTGTTGTAGACACTCAAGGTAACATACGGGATGCCATCACCGTCTATACCAAGGACCCAACAGTAGCAGAACAAATAGCGATCGCCTTAGCCATTCGGGCTAATCAGTGGACACATATTTACAGCGACTCTAGAACAGCCATACGCAACTTTACCAACGGATATGTGACACGGATAGCAACAAAATTACTAGAGAAGGTCAACAGTGAGAGGATTGAAATCCGCTGGTTTCCTGCACATCTGGGGGTAGTGGACGGAGCTCGGAGAAACCTCAATGAGGTGGCAAATGAAGCAGCACGAGGACTTTCTAGCCGTGCTCTTCAAGACCGAGCAACTTACACTTCACCCGGGGAACACAGGGATCGATTATTAACATATAACGAAATCACGAAGCATTATTATTTAAGCAGAAGGGAGTACCCATTGCCACATGGTAAGCTTTGCAGAGCCCAAGCTTTGCAGAGCCCTTGCAGAGCCCAAGCTTTGCAGAGCCTTGACGATGCCTGGACGCCAACGCTCCCCTTGGCCAAAGTTGCGCACCCACACCTGGTCGCCGGACTGGAATCTGGGAGGCTGCGAGTAACTTTGAGGTAGAGAAGGGACGCAAGTATCCAAGCACGAACGAATTTGGTAGTTCATCAGCATCTCTGAAGGAGACTTGCCGCACGGTAGTGGGGTACGTCGATAGCCTAGGAGCACTCGCGCTAGTTTTGTTTCGAGATCGTTCACCAACGAGTGCTTAAGAAGGCCATCCTTTATTGTGCGGACCGCACGCTCTGCGAGACCATTAGATTGTGGGTGGTACGGCGCACTACGTAGATGAGTTATTTTGTTGACAGACATGAACTGGGAAAACTGCTGACTTGCAAACTGTGGCCCGTTACCCGACAAAACTGTTTGCGGCAAGCCAAAACGCGCAAACAATTCTCGAAGCCGCGCAGTTGTGACTTCTGTGGTCGCCGACTTGACGGGAAGTGCCTCATTCCATTTAGTATGCGAGTCAACGACTATCAACAGCATGCGTCCCTCTATCGGTCCGGCGTAATCAATGTGAAGCCTTGACCATTTGGTTTCCGTTTCTGGCCAACAGATAGGAACCTGTCGATGAGGCATTGGCTGAGCTTGTACACATGAGATGCACGAGCGTGCAAGGCTTTCGATCTCACCATCCAACCCAGGCCACCAGAACAGCGTCCGAGCCAGTCTTTTCATCGCAGATGCACCTTGGTGTGACCGATGTAGCTCAGCGAGCATGGAGACTCGCGCCTTGCGGGGTACGACGATGCGATGACCCCAGTAGAGCAGGCCTTCTACGCTTGACAGCTCCAGTCTTCTGCAAAAATAAGGTTGAAGGTGATTGTGACACGGTGACAAGCGTTTAGGCCATCCATTCAGTACAAAGTGCTGCACAACGCTAAGGTGTTCATCTCCGTTCGTCAGCGCCCGTATGGCATCCGCTGGCACGAACGAGCTGTCAAGGGTCTCCGTAGAGAATACGTATTCTGGTAAGGTGCCCGATCGACAAACGTCTGTTATCGGCACGGGCAAGCGGCTGAGTGCGTCCGCGTTGGCGTTTTCCTTGCCGGCCTTGTACTCTATGCGGTAGCTATATTGGCTTAGAAACAGAGCCCATCTCTGAATACGTGCCGACGCCATTGGGGGCACAGGTCGATCTTCTCGTAGAAGTCCCACCAGTGGTTGGTGGTCCGTGACCAATATAAACTCGCGGGCCAGCAGGTAGTCTCGAAATTTTGTTACTCCGAACACCAGTGCAAGCGCTTCCTTCTCGAGCTGAGAATAATTCTTTTCAGCGTGTGTTAACGTGCGTGAACGGAAAGCAATGGGCTTATCCAATGTTCCAATTCGGTGCGAGATTACAGCACCTAAACCCGAAGGTGACGCATCGCATTCCAAACGCACTGGTTGGTTGGGATCGAAATACGTCAGAACAGGCGAATTCAGAAGTGTTTGTTTAGCCTTGAGATATAAATTTTCCTGCGCCGTTCCCCAGTGCCATTTATGCTCTTTTTCAAGCAAAAGATACAACGGCGCCAGCATCGTTGACATGTGTGGCAAGAACCGGTGATAATAAGTCAACAGACCCAAGAAAGAGCGCAGTTCGCTCACATTTGTAGGCCGTGGCGAGTCACGTATTGCTGCTAGGTTCTTCTCAAGCGGATGCAAGCCGTCTTTGTCAATGCGATGGCCCAGGTAGACGATTGAGTCTTTGCGAAAATGGCATTTTTTGGCCTTCAGCTTGATACCATTTTCTTGAAGCCTGCGCAAAACGTCCCGAAGCACTGAGCCATTATCGTCATTACGTTCCGCTATCAATACATCGTGCAAATACACCTGCACGGCTGGAAGACCGGCCAGGACCGTTTCCATGCGCCGCTGAAAAATCGCGGGAGCCGAGGCAACTCCGAACGGAAGACGGTTATAGCAGAACAACCCCTTGTGAGTGTTTATCACGGCCAACTTCCTCGCCTCCTCATCCAATGGGAGTTGGTTATATGCATCCTTAAGGTCCAGTGTTGTGAAAAATGATCCCCCACGTAGCGACGCGAAAATGTCTTCAATGTTTGGTAAAGGGTACTGCTCAGTTATGCACGCAGCATTGATTGTGGTTTTGAAATCGCCGCAGATGCGAAGGGAACCGTCTTTCTTCAGTACCGGTACGATTGGCGCCGCCCACTCAGAATGTGCTATGGGCGATAATATGCCTTGCTCTACTAAACGGTCCAGCTCAGTGTCCACTTTTTCACGAAGAGCATAAGGAATTGACCGCGCTTTGTGGAACTTCGGTTGGGCACCTTCTCGAATGTGGAATTTCACAGGTGGCCCCTGAATGTTTCCAAGTCCTGGCTCAAAAAGGGCAGGAAACTCGGTCCTGAGGCTGTCGGGATCTGCTGACGTCGATTGAAGCGCAGCGAGAAACCCGGAAGGCAAAAGCGAGAACGCTTGGATTAAGTCCCTTCCGCAAAGGCTGGGACCCGAGCAGCCTGTAACTATCAGTGTGGCAGGTACAGTCTTCCCCGCAATATGGGCTTCAAGGTGCAGTTCACCGACAATGGGCAGCTTGCCCAAGTAACAGTTGAGCGTGTGTTTGCATTTCGATAAGCGTGGCCAACTCAGACGGTGCTTTAGATACACCTCCTGCGGAATGATAGAAAACGGCGATCCCGTGTCAATAATCATGTTCAAGGGCACGCCACCCCAGCGGATAGTTCTGCGGAACGCCTGGAGCAAAAGTTTCTTTTCCCGTGATTCCTGCAATGTGAAGACTGATGAAATATCGCCTTCCTCCGTGTCGGATACAGCGCTCTCATAATGAACTGCGTTAGCGACGCCATCGCGCCTACGACCAGCCCGGAGCCCCGACTGGGAGCGGCATTTTCTTGCGAAATGACCAGCCTTCCGACAGCGAAAACACTGTTCCTTTTTGTGCGGACAGTCGCTTGCTTCGTGACCGTAGTTTCCGCAGCGTGCGCACTCAGTATGGCTTTGCTTATCTTTGGCGAAGGTCTGATATCGGCGCGATTTACTCGCTACAGTGCACACCGCTGCCTCATTATCAGGTCTAGTCATGGCGCTTACTTCCAGTGCGGCTGTCTCTGCCGCTATGGCAATCGTTTCAGCTTGGGCAAGTGCGAGCTCAGTTTTTTCAAGCAGCGTCTGCTGCACCGCCCGATTTCGGATGCCACACACAATGCGGTCCCGTAACATACGGTCAAGACTGGTACCGAAGTGACAATTATCCGCAAGCTTGCGTAGCTCAACAACATAGTCCCGGACAGATTCGCTTGCAGCCTGATCCCTTGTAAAGAACTTGTAACTTGCGGCAACCTCATTAGTCTTCGGCGCATAGTGGTTATTTAGGATGGTAAGTGCGTCCTTGTAACTCAGGGCGTTTACTTTCTGGGGCGCGCACTGTCCAGCAAGAACGCCTACCGTCTTCGTTGATAGTGTCGAAACCAAGAGTGCCCTTTTCTTATCATCTGTCTTAATATCATTTGCTTCAAAAAATGCCTCCAGTCGAGTCAAGTAAATATCCCACTTATCTTGATTTTCGTCGAAACTTGGGGTACCGAGGTTCGTAGCCAGGGCCATGACCGCCGATGCTCCGTAGACTCGATTACTTTCAGTACCCAGCAGGACTCCCAGCGCTACCGAGACGCCGCTGTTCGTGGCGGGGGCTCCGCGGGGTGGTCACCCTCGTCGCCACTGTTGTAGCGGGTGGCAGAGTGACGGAGACGATCCAAGAGCATGTACCGCACTGGTTTATTTCAGTGACAGCGAACTAGATATATAGGCTGCTTGCCTATGACGTAACATAAAAAGAACGAATCATGTTTGACACGTGTGGCACAGCACTTCATATCATATCTATATATATATATGCAGAGTGACGGAGACGATCCAAGAGCACGTACCGCACTGGTTTATTTCAGTGACAGCGAACTAGATATATAGGCTGCTTGCCTATGACGTAACATAAAAAAGAACGAATCATGTTTGACACGTGTGGCACAGCACTTCATATCACGGTCACATTACGTTTGCTACAGACTAGAACATACCCAAGTCCAGATTTTATTAACAGGATCTATCCTGAGAGGGAAACTCAAATCAACTGTAATAAGTGCAATGGCGTCATTACTCTACACCACATGCTTTGGCAGTGCCCCGCGGTCTTCACAGACTGTGACAAGGAAGAAGAATGGTGGCGGCAAATGCTACACAGCGTATCACTCTGTGACCAATTACGAGCAGTCCAGAACGCCCGCGATGTGGCTGAAGGCCTCGGCCTGACAGTCCCAACGTGGGAGCGGCCCGCGTCAACCTATGGTTGACCTTCAGGACCAAATAAAGTTTTTCATACCATACCATAGGATTGTCTGCTTTTCAACCCTATGACTGGGAAATGAAATAGAGGTATTAAAAGAGAATTTATTATAACTTGTGTCAATCAGATAAATTCCATGTCCATTCAGCATACGTTAGGAGCCTTAATTGTGTGCCAACTCATTATATATATAAAAAAAGCGCGCAAATGCCATTCGTGCATTAGACAACTTGTGGATGGATGAATGCATGGATGAAAAACTTTATTAGGGTCCTTTAGGGCGCGCCCTAGCGCGCAGCGGGTCGCTCCCACGTCAGGACAGAGAGGCCGAGCCTCTCCACCGCGTCGCGGGCCCGTTGGACAGCCCATAATTGTTCTTCGAGGATGGGGCTGTGTAGGACAGCATCCCAGCGTGAAGAAGTGTTACTTTCATCGCGACGTAACGCGGGACAATGCCAGAGCATGTGAGGTAAGTTCACTAAGTCATTGCATAGTGCACATGCATTTGTCGTGTGAATTTCGGGGTACATCTTGTGAAGAAGTAGGTGGTTTGGGTATGCCCCCGTCTGAACAAGCCTTAGTGTCAAAGCCTGAGGTCTTTTGAGTTTGCAATGTGGGAGGGGGTAGATCCTCCCAGCCAAGTAAAAGTGCTTAGTAATTTTGGTGTACGAGGAAGGAGAGTCCCGATTGTCAGTACCTCCGGTGTCACGCTGCCCGGTAGCTACGTGGTTGATCCCTCACGCAGCTCCGTGTGCCGACTCATTGAAGTTGGGCGGGGCATCCTCGATCTGTCCCATGTGGGCTGGAAACTAGATCAATGTGTATGGCTTGATCTCTTTGCTTCTTAGTATCCCTAGGGCCAGCTCGGATATGGTTCCTTTGGCAAATGCCCCAACAGCTGATATCGACTCACTGTAGATTGATGTCCTCTTGTCGTCCAGCAAGGCCATCGGTATTGCAGCCTGCTCTGCGATCTCAGAGGACGTCGTCTGAATCGAGATTGCGTTCGTTATTTGCCTTTCATGATTTACGCTAACTACAGCGAAGGCCTGTCCGTCGGCGTAGCGCGCTGCGTCTACGAAACTGTTCTCCGAAGCCCATTCACGAGCCTTTTCCAGGAGAGCCTTCGCGCGCGCCCGACGTCTTCCCACGTTGTGTTCTGGATGGACGTTTGGTGGGATCGGGGCGACAGAGATGCGGTCCCGCTGCTCTCGAGGGCTGCTGCAGTACTCTGTTTTGATTACTCTGGGGGGAACGCCTAGCTCCTGTAAGACATGTCTTGCAGCTTGTGTGGTAGATAGCCTGACGAACTGGGCCCTCTCCTGTGCTTCCGCTGTTTCCGCTAGCGTGTTATGCATGCCAAGTTGAAGTAAGCGTTCCGTGGGAGTGTATATAGGGAGACCGAGAGCTCTCTTGATTGCCTTCCTGATTAATGCATTGAGATTATCCCGCTCCCATCTTTGCCATTTGTGCATGGCCGCGACGTAAGTGAAATGACCCATTACGAACGCATGTGCGAATCTCACGAGGTTATCTTTTCCGAGGCCTTGCTGCCGGTTGGCCACTCTTCTGATTAGTCTCATGGCATTGTCCGTCTTCTTAGTGAGTCGCAGCACCGTCTGGTTGTTTGAACCACTCGACTATACCATCATGCCGAGAATCCGGATAGCATCCACCCTCGGAATATAGCCTCCGTCGTTTGTACGCAGTTTTATGTCGCATTCGGCGAGTGGTTTAAATCGCTTTGGTTTCGGGCCTTTGCGCTTGGGTCGATAAAGTAGCGGTTCCGACTTGTGCGGTGAGCACCGAAGGCCCGTGGACTCAAGGTATCTCTCGGTGGCATCAATCGCCTCTTGCAGGGCCGTCTATACCTGTCCGTCACTACCTCCCGTACACCAGATGGTAACGTAGTCTGCATATATGGTATGACTGATACCGTCAATAGCAGAGAGTGTCCAGGATAGACCAATCATGACGAGGTTAAAGAGGGTTGGGGATACGACTGCCCCTTGTGGCGTCCCCTTAGACCCCAGCTTGATCATGTCTGAAGTCAGGTCCTCGATGTTAAGGGTGGCTTCTCTGTCTGACAGGAAAGATCTCGTGTAGGAATGAAAGTGCCTCCCCAGGTTAAGGATCGAGATTGTGTTTAGAACGCACGAGTGAAGAATGTTATCAACTGCCTTTGCCAGACCTACACCTAGTATGGCTCTCGTGCCCCGCGTATTACAGTCAATAATGTGACGCTTGATGAGCTTCATCGCGTCCTGCGTCGAGAGTCCGCCCCTGAAGCCGATCATGTTGTGTGGGTAAATGTCGTGGTCCTCCAGGTAGCGTGAAAGCCTGTTTAGGATTGCGTGCGCAGCAACATTCCCCACGCACGATGTGAGCTAAATCGGGCGTAGGTTATCGAGGCTGGGTGGCTTGCCTGGCTTGGGGATGAGAATGGTGTTGGCCGATTTCCACATTTCCGGGACTTTACCACTGCTCCATGCTTGGTTTATGATGTCCGTTAGGTATTCGATGTACTTCTCGTCCAGGTTCCGTAGAGCTTTGTTTGTGATCTTCTCCGGACCCGGAGAGGATCTGCCGTTGAGTGCGTGGAGCGCCTGCCTGGTCTCCTCAATCCCGAATTCTCCGTCGAGCTCAGGGTTCTCGGAGCTTTCGTAGTCAGGGGAAGGTGGTGTAGGGCCCGATGCGACTGATAGGTACTTCTGCACGAGTTTGAATAAAATTTTCTTGCTCGAATATTCTCGCTTGGCTGTGTGTAGCGGGCGCGCCAGTGTGTTGCGTTGGTTAGTTTCAGTGTTCGTCTCGTCAAGGAGATGCTTTAGGAGGTTCCAGGTACCCCCATTGCGCATCTGCCCATCGATCGAGTTACACACCTCGTCCCATTGCTGTTTAGAGAGGGCTCTGCAATGTTTCTCTACAGTTCTGTTGATTTTCGATATCTTTTTTCTTAGCCTGCGGTTGAGCCGTTGTCCTTTCCACCTGGCGAGGAGGGACTGCTTGGCCTCCAACAGGTGAGCCAGACGGCTGTCCACCTTTTCCAGCGGAAGGTTGGTACAAACATCTTTGGTGGTAGCTTTGATGTCGTGTCTAACCTGTGCAATCCATTGTTCGAGCTTAGGCTTGTCCTCACTCTTCGTTCGCTCTTCCCTAATTTTGCGAAATTTGTCCCAGTCTGTGTACTGGAACATGCGCTGTCTCTTCTGGACGACCTGGAGGTGCGTGGCCAAGATATAATCGTCGCTACCAAAATCTACCCTGAGGTTCGTCCACTTGATCGCTGCAATGCTACTGACAAATGTGAGATCCGGTGTCGTGTCACGGCTTGACGATGTTCCGCATCTGCTGGGTAACGCTGGGTCCGTGACTAGCATCAGGTTTAGGTTTAGAGCCTCACGCCAGAGGTCCTGCCCCTTGTTAGTGTTATATGGGTAGCCCCAGGTGTGGTACGGCGCGTTGAAGTCACCAGCTATGATCAAAGGGGAGTCGCGCGCTAGTTGCGTGGCCTTGGTGATTAGGGCTTTGAAGCGTTGTCTTGGAGCTTTGGGACTGCTGTAGAAATTCAGGATGAATATACTTTCGCGGTTCGTTAGGCTAGGGATGATCTCTATCATCATGTATTCGACTTTACTTGCGGTCATCTTAAGGTCGTGAGTGATGTGGGTCAGGTTGTTACTAACCAGTACGGCGATCCCCCGTCCTTCTTCGTGCTTTGCTACGGGCCTGTAGCCAGACAGCGTGACCTTAGATGTTAATGTTTCTTGTAAAATGATGACATGTGGCTTCTCTGCGTGTGAGCGAATATACTGTTGCAGAGGAGCCCTCTTGGGAAGGAAATCCCTGCAATTCCATTGCGACATTTTGAATGAGCTAGTCTGAGTGGCCATCGTATTACTCTTGAGTTGCTGTGCTAACCTTCGGAGAGCCGATCGCCCCCGAGCTGTTACTAGTCGATGCTGTTGCTGGGGGTGTAGGAGCTTTACGTACCAGCACAGGTGCTACAACATTTTCTAAGAAGGATTCTGTTTTGCTGCTCCGCTGATTAGTGCGCTCCTCCATGGAAGCCATGTTGCTGTGGAAGAGCGAGAACTTTTCGTTTATCTGCGTAATGCTGTCACTGAGAGGGGAGAGCAACTCGCGAATCTCCGATTTGGCCCTTCTTGGTGCTTTTTCTTGCTCGTTAGCGATTGCTCTCTTTTATGTGAAGCATATTACGAGAGCTCAACCCAGCTCCTCAGGCGCGGCGGTGTCGCCTTGAATACCACGTGACACCGTGACGTCACGACAGAGGAGAAGTGGCTTTGGCTCAACTCTTGCAAGATGGGCTGAGTGGGAATCGAACCAGGGTCTCCGGAGTGTGAGACGGAGACGCTACCACTGAGCCACGAGTACGATGCTTCAAAGCGGTACAAAAGCGCCTCTAGTGAATGCGGTGTTGCCTTAGCAACGAGCTGTTTCTAACGCTCAGGCGTGTGTCGCTTGCTCAGGCGCACATTTCGTTGCCGTGCCGAACGCTGCGTTGCTCGACGCTCACCGCGTCCAATGCGGGGCGCGTAGTCGCTGCGCCGTAGCCCATTGTAATGGCGGGTAGACGGGAACGCTGTCGCGTTCCACTCTTGAAGGCGAAGCAGAGTAACGCATGAGTTTCTTCGTCTAGCCGAACCAAATATAGCCAAGCAACAGCAGTTCACCAGGCTAAACAGTGGTTCAACAACTAAAATAAAGGCTAGTATGCTTCGCATCCTGGGTTTAACCTTACCTACGCCACAGTCATGTTTTAGCGGGCCTCTCTGTATCGACCTTCTCAACCACGGGGACTTCCATTGGCTGGGGAGCGGCCGGTTGCTTATCCGTACCGCTCTTTCAACCATGGGGATTTCCATTGGCTAGGGAGTGGCTGGCTGCTTGTCAGCCACGACGGGTTGACCGCCCTTCTTAATATCGGCGATTTCTGTCATCAGTGGAGCTATTGTGTTCTTCCTCATCTCGTTTTTGCGCTCAAGTTGTGCTAGTCTGTTGTTACCTCTGTCTTGCTCTGGCGGTGAGCCCCGCTTTACCTTTTCCGGCGTTCCTCGAACTCGGTCGGCCCAGGTCGGGTAGCACTCAGGTGGGCGATGCCTGGAGCAGGACCTCGAGCAGGATTTGAACCGGACTTGACTGCCTCGGCGCCGGGATTCGGAGCGACCCCTGGAGCGTGATCTGGTCCTGGTTCTGTAACAAGAGCGCCCTCTGGATCGAGAGCGACTCCGGGGGCTCCCTCTGGAGCAAGAGCGTCCCCTGGATCGGGAGCGCAGCCTAGGCTCTTGCGGTGGAGGTTGCTCGAAGTGTTTCTTGCTGTCACTGCTATGTGGTGTTGAAGAATCCCCATTTGTCGAAGCTTCCACCGTCGCACTCTGCCGCCTTCTCCTTCTGACGACGTACGCGATCTGGAATCTCTCCTTGCACGTTTTATCCGCCGTAGGATGTGTGCCCCCGCACAACCCACACTTTGGCGTGCACTGGTGTTGATCATCCGGGTTGACTGCCCCACTTCCTCTGCAGGTGGACTCTTCGGGAGCCGGGCAAACGTCGGTACGATGGCCGAGTTTGCCGCACGCGTAGCAAACATCGATTGTTTGCGATAAAGAAAGCATTTCACAAGGACTGGGCCATAGCGTACGAAGTTCGGAACCTTGAGTCCGTCAAAAGCAATGCTGATTGTGCCTGTGTTCTTAATTCCCTTGACCGCCAAGGCCAGCGGGTTTCTCTCGATGACGATGTTACGTTCTAGGTCCGATGCACTGTCGTTGAGGTCGATGTGTCTGATTACCCCTTTACACATGGTGTGGGGGGCGGCCTCGTATGCTCTGACTTCAAACATTCTTCCAGTCACATGCATTGCCCTGATTCTTGTGTATATTGAAGCGTTGTCTCGCTTGGGCGTGCTGGCCACCAGAATGTTTTGTTGTATGTTAGGACAAATGATGTCCGAGCATATCTGCGTAGGGGTAAGACCCGCCGCTTCCACGATCGTCTTACCAATCACGGTCGGTCCTGTCTTGGCAATATTCATCCCTCCGCGGGGTCGTATGATAATTTTGGCATGTTCCTTGTGCATGGGAGGCATCCGTGATGCCCTGATGATTTTGCTCTTAAGCTTATTTCCATTTTCCTGAGTTCTGAATGAGGCGCCGCCGTTAGGCCTATTCCCCCATATGCCGCCGCTAGGGCGCTTGGCACAGTGCGCCTTGGCAGACATACGCTTCGAAACTGCCGACTGCCATCCGAATTCTGCTGAAAATTCTTCAGGAGGAAGATCCTCCCCTTCCACCATCATCAGCATAGTCACTGAGATCTCAGAATTGTTGGTCCAGCTACACTTGGTGGCGCCGATCGGCGCTACGCCGGGCTAGGCTGGTCGTTAGGGCCAGAAAGGCGGCGGCGTGGTCCGAGCACAAAAGCGTTCATAAAATGGAAAAGAGGCCACCCACCGGAGGAAGTCCGATATCGATGTGATCCTCTTCCCTTTAGACGTGCGTTTATAACAACATGATGGAGATTAGAGGCGAAAATCTTGCCGAAAGCATTCAAGAGAGCAGGAGCCGAGATGGAGCCCTAGCGCTTGCGTCCGTCTTCTTCCGACAACTTCTGTGCTCTTGAAAAGTAGCATCAGTCACACAAGGCCTGTAGAGAACCTAAGTTTTCCTGCGTGAGAAAGACGTCGTACGATACTTTCAAACCTCTTATTTCTAAAACTGCCTCTTGCTATTTTCGTTCATGAGGCAGCGGAGAAAACGTGATGCAGGGCACCGCGAAGCATGCTGGATTGGTTGGTCTTGTATTTTGTAGCATCATATGGCGCGTGAAATGAAGTTTCCCTTTTGCTACTATACAGCTGGAGCAGACATACTCTACGGATCTCGTTTGGATATCAAGTAATTCAAATTACCATCGCCGTCGAACCATTTCTGTCGTCACCATGGTCACACTGACATATATCGCGAGGCGGAGGCTTCTCCATGGATGTCCATTTTCTCTCATACTACGTACACCTATACTCAATTTTTGGCATAATAAAGGGAAAGATGAGTTGCCTGCTCCCCAAGGACCTACGCGATACGGGGTTGGAGTATGAATAATATGCCGTGTGAGTCGATGTGGTTTGGAAAAGGAGCAACCTGTGGCTCTACGTGTCATGTTCTTTGTGTTCCTGGTTGTTGCTGTTGCAAGCTGGACTGCGACAGGCTTGACATTGTATCACGTTTTCTAGGTCGCGCTTCGGCAGAACAATCGCCGGCAGCATTTGCAAGGCTAGGTCTGCCTGTAGCAAGCAGCCCTTCCTCCCCCCGTTCTTCTCCTCCATATCAGTTTCCTCTTATACCACCAAAATTACCAACTTTATCACGCCACTCAGTCATCTGCCACTCTCGGTTGCCTGTCTTTTTTGATTCGCATGCAGTCTGGTAATATATTCGACTGTTTCGTGCATATATATTACATTACGTGAGCCAAGCAACATTCATTACCGGCGTTATACTCAACTGGAATATCAACCAACAATACCGACACCCTATAACAGTATCTCTTTATGTGATGCCTGTACATTTTTGCTTTGTCACCTTTTTCATGCACGTATCCTTCCTTTCTCAGTCCTTCGGCGTCGTCCTAGGCCAATGCTGACCACGTCTTACGTGAACGAAGACAGTGAATGCCACCTCAGATGGCAAAGACACGTAGAGTTCACTATATCAGAAGCACAGCAGCGATACGGGCAGATTAAAAAAGAAACCCTGGCAATAGCGCATGGTTGCACCTAATTTCAAGACTACATCTTTGATAAATTAGAGGTTATCGTCGAGTCACATCACGTACCGCTAAAATTGGTATTCAAAAACCACTGTGTGAAGGCCAGTACGATTGCAGCGCATGAAGCTTGTTTTGCAGATTCCCAATCAAAGTAACCTACAACCAAAGACAGCATCTGTTTTTAGCGGACGCGCTTTCCCGATTTCCAAGTTCTACTGAACTAAGCGATGAGAGAGAAGAATTTCAAGTAAACGTTATCTCTTCTCTTCCTGTGTAATACACACAGCTCGAGAGCATTCGGCACAAAACCGATAGAGACGCTGCAATGTTTGAACTGCGCAGATACTCGACCTGAGAATTGCTGGAAACAAAGAACGAAGTGTCCCACTCCCTGCGTCCTTATTGGCACTACCGTGACGAGCTGCAAATCGAGGAACGCCTGCTACTCGGGAGCAACAAGATCGTCATCCCTCCAGCCAAGCGACCGGAAGTTCTCCGCCTCCTACGCTCCGCACATGGGGGAGCACAAAAGATGAAGATGTGAGCCAGAGACGTAATTTCGTGGCCAGAGCATAAACGCAGACATCGCAGCTGTAGCTAAGGCACGCGCATCTTGAGAAAAGTAAAAGCACGGAAACACTATACCGCATATGCTGAGCCACGAGATATCACTAATGCCTTGAATAATCGTCGGAATTTATATTGTTACGTGGATGTTGGGAGTATAGAGTGAATATATTTACAGTATATCTACAAGCAAAGTCAATGTGGTCAAGATGGCTGACCAGCAGCAACGCGCAGAAGCCAGAGTCTCGCGATCTTCTTTTTCCTCTCTTCTGTCATCCTTCCGTAACAATATCTTCTGGCGCGATGGCCTATCCAACCTGATCCTCGTTGATTTCTACTCGGTTATCTTTTTTCGAGATTTAGAAGCTGCATCAAGCTAGCGGCATTAGTAAACATCTTGTGCATGCTCGCGTACGCGACTCATGGAATTCCTGCAAAGCTGTGCATCGACAATGGCTCACCGATCAGCAGTGTTTGTTTGCGATCTTTTACTACGCAGCTCGGATCACCCGCGTGACCTCAAGCCCGTGCTATCCGGGCAGCAACGGCATCTCAGAACGCGCCGTGCAAGAGCCGAAGATGTTACCAACAAAGTGTCCTCTTTCAACTTTTGAATATGCCAAGGGGCGAGCTACTGAAGTCACATGCTCAGAGGTTAATGGGCCACCAAAGATGAACGCAACTGCCCGTTCTCCCCACCCACCGGGAACCTCGGACTGCGCCACCTAAAGCCGTTCGCAATCGTCTTCAACAAATAATAAGAAAAAGGAATAAACGTTCTACAACAGGACGGCGAAACACCTACCTGAGCTTCAAAGCACTTCCGCAGTATCATTGTGCGACACCGTACACAAAAGCTGGTCTCCTGACGAGGTCGTGGGTCCACCGGGCCAACCACGGTCATACACAGTAATTAGAGACAGCGGACAACAGGTACCGTACACCACAGAACATCTGAGTTCCAGAGAATTATAACCAACGTCTTCCTCTGGAACGATTGTTTCCGCAGAGCCAGTATTCCAGCCTTACCAGGGGACAGAGCTGCCACCTCAGGACGTCCTTCGCAGAAGTAATTGTTTGCCCAAAGCGCCACAACCTTATCCTTTGCCAGAGAGACCACAGTGATAGTTCCCTGGCATAGGCCACAACCTGTGTCTTCTAAATGACGGAAGTCCGACATTTCTACGAGGGACACCGTACAGAAGCTGCCTTGAGTTGACTTTGGTGTCACGTTGCCTGACTTCGAGGGTGCAGTGGTTCACTGGTATTGAAACCCATGGAAGCGATCATATTCCGACCTATGTGAGAATCGATAGACTAGCCGCCGCATTACCGGTTGTATCTCGCCAAATAGACTGGTCATTCTTTCAAGACTGTGTAGTAGACACATGCAAGAAACATATTGCGCAGAGATTAGAAGACATATTTGCAGAGACAATGCAAGATCTACGCGTTGCTTCACACACTCATCCAAGCATACAGAGAATGACATTGAATTGGAAAGGCTTCGAACACTACGTCGCCGTGCTGAAAGGAGATAAAGGCGCACAAAGTTAACTCTTGACCTCAGAGAATGTCGGCGCATGCACAACAAGATAAAAACAAGATAAAACGCCGAATGGCTAAGCTAGTGAATCAAAGATGGAAATGCTTTTGCGAGTCACTGGACCCCAGAAAGACATTGTTCCAAGTGTAGCGTACCCTACGGGGTCTTTGCTCAAGACCTAAGCAACGACACCCTTTTAACGCCTTTGCTCTCTATCAAAATCGCCCTGGGATAGACGCTGCAGACTATTTTTGTGCGAAACTCGGCGGCGGCACAGCTTTAGTCCCTGACATGGCTTTACGCGACATCCCCGCTCCACGAGATACAATTACGGACGCTGCATTCACTACGGAAGAGTTAGAAGCTGCTATGGCTCTCTGTAGGTGTTCGTCTTCACCAGGGCCCGATGGCATAGCATATACTGTTTTGCGCCACCTACGTCGAGAATCCCGAAGAGAACTCCTCAGCCTTTTTAATAGTTCATGGAAAGATGGTGTCGTCCCATAGGAATGGAATTGCAGCCGCCTGGTACCACTGCTAAAAACATGAAAGTCACCGCTCGAACTGGCATCGTATCGGCCTATGGCACTTGCCAGCTGCGTCCGAAAGCTCACGGAACGTATGATTCTCATGCATCTCGAATGGTACCTTGAACACCAAGAAATTTACCGTGACTCTTTGGCGGGATTTCGGCGAGGCCATTCATCGATTGACAGTGTCGTCAATCTAGTGTCATCTGTAGAACAGTAAAAATCTTGGAAGCGATTATCAGTAGCGCTCTTTCTGGACGTGAAAGGCGCTTACGACAACGTTTCCCATCAACCCATTCTAGACACACTTTTGACAATTGAACTTGGAGGGTGAGTGCATCGATAGATCAGATATTCCTTGACACAAAGGTACTTGATTGTACATAGGGAAGATGGTCTGACTACCGACCACTACGTATGCCGAGGAGTTCCCCAAGGTGGTGTTGCGAGCCCTATTCTTTTTAACCTCGCTCTTCTTCAGCTGGCCAAATCCCTACCGGATACAGTGAGTGTCTGAATCTACGCTGACGACATCTGCATCTGGACATCAGCGGTCATGCACCTGTAAGTTCGTGCAAGGCTACAGAATGCAACAAGACAGGCATCTCACTATATTCACACACAAGGCCTTACCATCTCAACAGAAAAACGTGCATTAGTCGCTTTTACGCGAGAAGCGATGTCTCGTTATCCAGTATGCATCAATGGCATGCCTATCTCCTACAAGAGAAATAATCGGTTTTTGGGTGTCATTGTTGACCGGGACCTCTCTTGGAGCCCTCGGTTGCCCACTTGAAGAAGATGCTCACATCTAGGGTTCATGTCTTCAAGTTCATCGTCGGGAAAACATGGAGATCGCCAGTCAGTTCCTTGCTGCAGTCATATCGAGCACTTTTTATCGAATTCCTACGTTAAGTTCTCCTGTGCTTGCAAAAACATGCAAGTGAAACCTTCAAGAACTTCAGCGTGTGCAAGCACAGGCGCTACGTGTTTGCCTAGGCCTCCCGCGGAGCGCCTCAACAGCAGCAACCATTATAATGGCTCAGGACTATCCGATCACGACTTACATTAGCACCGATACGCTCTTTTGTCAAGCTCTCTTGCCTACCTGCCAGAACGACCACCACATGCGTCATTTTCCAACAAGGTCAGCAACCATCGTGCCTCTCTACCATCAGGCTTCGCACCCTCAGCACGTCCAACCTCAGTTTTGTGGTGTTTAAAACAACCTCAAGTGCGTCTTACGGTTCCAGGGATAAGAAAGAAGACCGACCTGCCTACCTTGGCCTTGAAGCAAGCAGCTCTAGATTTTTTGCATATTTTTGTTTTACTTTGACCGAGTCCCCATATATAAGGATGGCTCTTCCACTCACACCAGCTCCAACGGCGCAGCTGTTATACCATCACGATCAATAAGCATCCGACACAAGATTTCCCACTTGACAACATCGACCAGTTTGGAACTTCTTGCCCTCAGAGGTGCCGTTGATTATATTAGCTACCAACCCGCTAATCAGTGCGCAGTATTCTGTGATTCGAAGGTGGCCTTACAATGTCTTCTGTCATATCTTTGTCGCCGGTCCTCTGAACAACTCGTGTCGTAGATAAGAGAAATGCACCATCGTATGATCGTGAGAGGACACGACGTCGTGTTTCAGTGGCTGCTTGTCCATTGCGGTATCTCCGGCAACGACCTCGCTGGCGAAGTCGCTAGGAAAGCACACGAAGGAGTAACCCTTGTTTCTGTACCTTTATTGCGAACTGACGCCGCCCAACACTTAAGCAAGCTAGCGCACCGGATGACATTGGGGTAGGGGCACACACCTGAATTCACCCAAAATCGATTGCATTCCCTCGACCCCTCTATGCTACCGATGGCTGTTACCAGGGCTTCCGCAAAATGAAAAAAAAAACAATGCTGTGCAGCTTACCCTTGGGCGTCACGTTCACTAATGCATATACGTTTTTGATTGAAATGGCTAAAAGCACAGATTGCAATGCCTGCGGTGTTGAGGAAACTATAGAACACCTACTGTGCTACTGCCCTTCTTTTCAAAAGGAAAGACATGGCCTCTGCGCAGCTCTCAATCAGCTAGACAGGATATCGTTCACTTTGAATAAGATATTGGGACCATGGCCTCGCATATCGCGGCTACAGAAAGCCAAAAAAGCGTTGCTGTGATATTTGAAAGCTACCGGATGGGGTCACCGTCTGTGATCCGGACGGAGTGACCGAATGATATCGCCAGTAGACTTTCTCTTCTTCCTTTAATCTTGCCGTCCCCTTTTCCCTTTCCCCAATGTAGGGTAGCCAACCGGGCTCAGTCATGGTTAACCTCCCTACCTTTCATTTATCATTTGCTCTCTCTCTCTCTGTCTTTTCAGTTTTCTGCATTTCCAAAAAAAGAACATGTAACCATGCGTCATGTCATGTTCACGCACGCACTTGATGCCCCTTGTGGTGATGCCCTGTTTTATGTCACCCTTTATTTAAGCAGCACCTCGACTGTGAAGAAACACACTTGCCTGCATCACGTCCGTCTACAGGTACTCGGCAATATCAAAGGAGATTTCTAAACAGAGGTGAGAAAGAAATCCTAAATTGGCACTCAGATCGGGAAACAGTCATGGTTTTAACTGAATGCTTAAGCTTTGACAGCGATTGCCAAGTATCAAACCTTTACACAAAGTTACCGCTCGTATATTTAGGGGCTTTATAAACTGCAGGAGGATACATTCGCTTACTAATGGCACACGCGTGTTGTCACGTGGGAGGAGGCAAGGAATTTAGGCCCCTGAGAATTCAATAATGAGCCTGCAAGCGCGATGCGAGTAGTTAGGACTTATTACGACTCGCATGGCTTTCACGGGTGCACTACTACTCAGCCGTCTTGGTACAGGCATGGCTATTTCCCAACACTGAAGTTTGCGCTGGCTTCCCGCCATACGCATACACATTTCGCTCACAAAATGACCCTTGCTAAAGGGGCCTGCAAAGAATTAATAATAGGCGACTTCAAGCGTAACGTATGACGCCACGGTCCTCATTAACCAGACCTTAATGACTGCTCGTTCCCCATTAGAACTAAGACTGTAAAACTTCACCCCCATATAGTGCATGCATGCCTAATCTCACCAGGCATAATGGATTACCCAAAGCAAGAAACGGCGACTAGGATCATTAAACGTGGGCGTCCATGTGTTTACGTGCAAACATAGTATTTCCTTCACAGCTGCCCGGAGCCTTGTTTACTCCTTAGGCACAAATATTGTTTTGTTCAATGCAGTACACATCCGCTAGGGCCAATTAGAGTTATTTTTGCATGTTTGTTAGGAATGCGTAGGTAAACATACTGCATCGGGCACAATTTAACACCAGCGAAGGAAATTATTTGTCTTCGTGGAGTGTGATGAGGCAAAGTTTCTTTCCGGGATGTAAAATAGGTCGAACGTTACCGCATCGTAACTGTTAGAAAACCACTTCGTCTATTTTTTTAAGTAAACGAGAAAGTGAGCGCGGTGAAGGGACAGGTACGTGAGTGGAATGAAGACAAACCAGATTTTAGCTAAGCTTGTACATGTGACGTCTCATCTATTATAATGCGCGTCTTTGTTTTTGCTCTCTGGACTCATTTCTTGAGTAGCAGACGACGCCCGAATCTAATGCTGGCCTTCTTCGCCCACATAAAAGCTGTGGCTACTATTTGCTGTCAGCGATCTGGAATTGTTCGTCTGTTCCTGCTGGCAGACAACACATTTTCCCAGACCACGTTTACTGCGCGTAACCGATCATGATGCCGTGAAAACCAACCGAATTCCGCTGTTTCTTCCCGTTTTGCCAGCACCCCACCGCTTCGTGAAGCAGGGAATGGCGCTAGCTGCGCTTCATTAGCGGCGAGCGCCCCAGCTGCCCGTAGGACGGATGCTGGGAGCAATTAAACCCCGCACCCGAAATTACCCAACAGGCCAGAAAGATGGCAGCCACAAAGGAAGCTTTCCCTAACGCCTGTTTGTTTGTGGTCATATGAAAGGCGCGTTTCTCGTTTTAATCGCCAACACATTCAGGACGCTCTAGCACTGCGACTCGCGGCATGTGGTATTTGCATCATGCACGCACTTTGCCTTGGCTAACGGAACACGACCGTGTAGTAGGAAGCCGTGCAGCAGGCGACATATGAGGGAGACCACTTTGGCCAGCGTCGTTCAAGTTACTTGCAAATTATACCCAGAAGTTTGCGAGTGGTATTTGCACTGGTTGATGCATCTTCTTATTTTTGTTTGTCGTACTTTCGTACTGTATAGCAGTTTATAATTTAGTTTTCCTTTGACTCACGCTTCGATCTCTCAACGAACTTATTTGGAAAGGAGCTGTCATGGTGGAAGCCCTCGAGGTAGAGTCTCTGATTCTGCGGATGCTAAGAAAAACATTGTGCAATCATTGCCCGTCTACAGACGTCAACAGCCTAAGAAGCACGTGTGTTTGCGACCGTTTTGTCGTTGATTAGCGGGGAAGCAGTCTCGACGTTGCCTCGCAAGCATTTAACGTCGAATAGCCGCAAGAAAAGTGAAAATGTGGCCCGTGCCAATTCTGATAGGACACCTATCACCGGTTGATTAAACAGCACACATTCACCTGTATCGCAGAGACGGGCTAGTTTAATGAGCTACTCGGAGGGAGTCTTTCGTTTCTAACACCGCTCACAGCAACGCTCTAAGCCTCATACATATTGGAAGCGCCTGCATCGGACTTGACTTATTAGATGTCATTGGGACCCGACGCACACAGCCGCATTGCCGCAAGGCCTGTGGCGTGTGAAAGAAAGGCGAAGCGTTGTAGTTCGCACCGCTGTAATATGGTCGACAAGAGCTTGCGATTCGCGCCTTGCTTTTCTTCGTACTTTTGCTGTGCGCCGTCAGCGTTCCAATTACCGTTTCGCTTCGCGGTTGTATATAAAGAAAACTTCTCACAAAGCAAGGCTTTTTTTTACGTTTCTTTCGTCATTATATTCGTGGCATACAAGGCTTCCCATTCGGGGATTAAAATAAACGAGTTCGAAGTGTGCGTATAGACGACAGAATCAAAATGACAAACGAATTATATTAGCTAAATTTTTTTTTCTCTCAATCATCGTGAACCTTTTGGTAGAGCCTGTGGCGCCGTTGCCAAACACCCACCTCCAGTTTTTATGCTATGGTTGCCTGCGCAAGATGAGAATGTTTACTTCAGCAGGAATAACAAATGGCAGCATTATAGAAAGGAATGATGACGACGGTATTCTAAAATTACGCATACACGAGCCGACAGGGGACAAGAGGATGAAATTTCGCCGCCACCTCGAACTCGCTCCGTGAATTAAGAGTTTCCAAGCATTCGCTCACGGTCAAACAAAAACGGAAAGTTAACAAACGAACACAGAAAAAAAACGTGGGTAATGAACGCATAGAAGTGTTCGACTGGGACATTGTTACATAACAATTGCGACCACCATGTATGCCAAAATAGATTCGTCACTCTTTAAAAGTTCATGCCTATCGAAGTTGAGAGTCCAGATCTTAGCTGCTAAAGCTGTTCACTCATATCTCGTAGATGAAATCTGCAATTTATTGTCTTATACTTCAAAGCACAGCCTACTCCTCCACTCCTTTTCCACCCCACATGCGCACACACTATGGCGTCTCCCGTATTACAGCTGTTACGTTGTATCTGGGAACACTCATTCAACAAAGAGATTCATTCTTTATTTCGCAAAAGTGCGAAACTAGTGCCTCAGTTTGACCAAGGAACGGAAGAAAGACCAAACAAAACCACAAACATCGGAACGCTACAGCCGAACGCGCTGGCTCCCGCTGAACGATGGGGGTCTCCTTTAGACGCTAAACGTGTTTAAGGGTGATCCAGTGTTGTATAGAACGCATACAAGGGCCAAGTTCTGGACTGTGTTTTTACAAGTCACATCAAGCCCGTGGGACATGCTATATGGTCGGTCTAACATCAGCAGGGCCCATTGAGTAAAACAACCAATACATCAACGCATAGGTAAATCACAGTGTAGCACTTGATGAATATGTGAAAGCAGCTGAGCAGCTTTGTAGCTGCTCAAGAGAACGTGAAGCTACATTTATGTGATCCTTTCTTGCGACGAATGCTAATGTCTGCAGTGTTTTCTTAAGGCGTTGATTTAGCAGCGTGAACGTAGAAAAAAAGTGCATGTGTGCGCAGTGTGGAAAGTTGGTCGCGCTTAGTAGAGACTCAAATTATATATATATATATATATAAAAGTAGAGCGTGCCTATGGCGGTGCTGGCGTCGCAGCTCTGTAGCGCACACACACACACACACACACACACACACACACACACACACACACACATATATATATATATATATATATATGTATATATATATATATATATATATATATATATATATACATATATACATATATATATATATATCTATATATATATATATCTATATATATATATATATGTGTGTGTGTGTGTGTGTATGCGCTACAGAGCTGCGACGCCAGCACCGCCATAGGCACGCTCTACTTTTCGCCAGTGTTCTGAGATAACTTTAGCGTAAGGGTGAACCCCCCGCAGGGGCGTCTGCGTCAGCAGGCGTTTGGTGTGTTGCGCCACCACGTACCCGAGCACACGAGGGTTGGACCCTCCCGCGTGTAGCCGTGCGCGGCTTCGCCGTGTCTGGGGAAAAGGGGATCCTGGGGGTTGAGCCGATGCTGGGTGTTTGGACCTTTAAGGCCCCCCGGCGGAGGCAACACACCTCTTTGGCCTCTGCTTCACATAGACGGCACCCCCGGACTGACCCACCCGGGGGAAATCGGCAGTCGCCTTTTCCTGTCCTCCTCTCCAATCTTCGTCTTTCTCTCCCACTTTTCCAACTTTCCTGTCTTCTCTTCACTTCTTATTACTTCCGTATTTCCTGGCGGCTAGGGTTAACCGTGTGTAATATATCCTGCCTTGGGTATATATATATTAGGTTATAGCGGCGATGCATGGCTGGCGTCTGCAGGTATTCTTCCAACCTTGTAGCGTCCCCTTGTTGGGCTCGGTGGTGGGTGGCCACCATCGCCGCCGAATTTCCCTGCTCTATATGGCAAATAACTTTCCTCCGCTACCTGATCGCTCCCTGAAGAGGGGGCGCACCGATGAGACTTTCACTTTCTTTATGCAGCCAAAACAATCTTTCCCAAAATACCACGTTGTACATAGTCAGAACGATAAGAAAACAGTCAGGATGATCTCACCATTTGTTGTAGCTAAATCTCTCACTGAAGCAATTGGCCCAGGCTATAAAGTAACGAAGATGGGAAGTGGCGATCTTCTTCTGGAACACCGCGACAAAGTGCAGTATGACAAACTGTCGAAAGTTGTAGCATTTGGGGAAATTCCCGTCTCAGTGGGCCCACACCGAACAATGAACACAGTGCGTGGGGTCGTCTCAGAAGATGACCTCCTTGAACTGAGCGAAAGCGAACTGCTTGAAGGATGGCAAGACCAAAACGTAGTCAAAGTTCAAAGAATAACATTGAGGCGAGATGACAAGCAAATACCTACGAAACACATAATCATTACTTTCGGAACCTGCAACCTACCTGAAACAATAGAAACCGGTTACTGTAAGCTTCGCGTGAGACCGTATATCCCAAATCCACGTCGATGTTTCAAGTGTCAGCGCTTTGGGCATGGGTCACAGAACTGCAGAGGACGTGCTACTTGTGCGAAGTGTAGCTCTTCTGAACACGCTTCGGACATCTGTACATCAACAAACCATTGTGCCAACTGTGAAGGAGACCACCCCGCCTACTCTCGATCATGCCCTACTTGGAAAAAAGAGAAACAAATCATAGAACTGAAAGTAAAACTGAACCTATCATTTCCAGAGGCACGTAAGCGTTTCGCACTCCAAAATCAGTCCAGTCCTTCCTACACCGATGTGGCGCGCCGGGGGGCAGCGCTACATCTTCAGGCGGCCGCGCAAGTCACACGGAGTGTGACGGCGGTTACGCCATCAGCCCCCCTGGCGGGAGCAGCCACGGCTCTTCCGCCCCCGACGACGAAGGGCCAGCAGACCTCCGAGCCTGCCGGTCCCAGGGCCACTGCTCGCGCAGACAGGCCCGAAAAACCCCCGCGCGTGCCCGCTGAGCGGGCGTCATCCAGCGCCTCTGACGAGGCGATGGATGTAACAAAAACTTCTCCGGCATCTCAGACGCCGAAAGAACGGCGTTGCTCCCTGGAGCGCGCCAACAAAAAAGAAATACCCCGCATCAAGGGGCCTGGAAAGGTCCCTTGAACCAACCTAAGTGATATCTCTTGACACACAGCACATAAACACAAACAAGATGGATACACAAATATTACACTGGAACGTGAGAGGCCTGGTCCACAACCTCGATGATATCAAAGAACTCTTACACAAATACAATCCAAAGGTGCTGTGTGTTCAGGAGACACATCTTAAATCTACGCAGACAAACTTTCTTAGGCAATACGCTATTTTCCGGAAGGACCGAGATGATGCTGTTCCATCGTCCGGCGGCGTAGCAATAATAGTAGACAGAGGCGTTGCTTGTCGGCAACTGCAACTCCGAACTCCTCTTGAGGCAGTTGCTATCCAAGCAGTACTATTCAATAAACTAGTTACTAGCACGTCCGTATACATCCCCCCAAGTTATCAACTCTCTAGCACAACATTTCAAAGCTTTATTGATGAGCTGCATCACCCTTACATAGTCGTCGGTGATCTAAACGCGCATAACCCACTGTGGGGCGACTCTCGCTGTGATGCGAGAGGACGGCTTGTAGAAAACATCCTGTTCTCTTCAAGTTCCTGCTTGCTGAACAAGAAAAAGCCAACATTTTACAGCTCTACACACAGAACATTTTCTTCGATAGATCTAAGCATAGCATCTAGTACAATTGTGCCATATCTGGAGTGGGATGTCATTAATAACCCTTATGGAAGTGATCACTTCCCCATCGTTCTAAACCTTAAAAAACAAAGTGAGTGTCATGCACATCTTCCTCGATGGAAAGTTGACTCAGCCGACTGGACAAAGTTTCGCGAACTAACACAGCTGCCCTGGAATAATATCTCTGAACTTAGCTTAGACGACGCAGTAGCATACATAACAGCGTTCATTGTTGAGGCTGCATCAGTATGCATTCCCCAAACAAATGGGTTGCCCTCGAAACGACGTATTCCATGGTGGAATGAGGAGTGTAGGGAAGCCAGGAAAAAGCAGAACAAGGCTTGGAGCCTCCTCCGTAACTCCCCAACCACAGAGAATCTGATCAATTTCAAGGCGATCAAGTCGCAAGGTAGAAGAACGCGCCGCCGCGCTAAACGAGAAAGCTGGAAAAACTACATAAGCAGCATTAACTCGTATACAGACGGACGAAAAGCCTGGAACAGGGTTAACAAAATAAAAGGCCGCGAAACTCATCCCTTACCTTTATTAAATACACAAGGAGACACTCTGGAGGATCAGGCAGATTGTCTAGGAGCACATTTCGAGCACATTTCTAGTGCATCTCATTACACAGATACATTCCTAAAATACCAGCGACTAGCAGAACAGATGAAATTGGGTTGGAACAGCTCATCCAATGAAGCATACAATCGTCCATTTGGAATGGCTGAGTTCCAGGCCTCACTAAACTGTTGCAACAAGTCCGCCCCAGGAAGTGACAGAATAATGTATGAGATGATCAGACACCTACACCCTCAAACCCAAGAAACACTACTGTCACTCTTCAATTCTATGTTCTCCGCAGGATACATTCCGTTTGCCTGGAAAGAAGCAATCGTAATCCCCATTCTCAAAGAGGGCAAGGACCCTTCCTCACCCGACAGTTATAGGCCTATAGCTCTGACAAGTTGTATATGCAAATTATTTGAGAAAATGATTAACCGTCGCCTCATCCATTTTCTTGAAAACAACAAGATACTCGATCCCTTACAGTGCGGTTTTAGAGAGGGTAGATCCACAACAGATCACCTTGTCCGCATCGAGACAAATATCCGTGATGCCTTTGTCCACAAACAGTTTTTCCTGTCCGTATTTTTAGATATGGAGAAGGCATACGACACAACCTGGCGTTTTGGAATCCTTCGTGATCTGTCTGAAATGGGAGTTAGAGGCAACTTGCTATGCGTCATTCAGAGTTACCTCTCGGATCGCACTTTCCGTGTTAGAGTTTGTAACGTTCTCTCTCGTCCATTTACGCAAGAGGCTGGTGTTCCACAAGGAGGTGTGCTGAGCTGCACTCTCTTTATTGTCAAAATGAACTCCATTCAGACTGCCGTACCACATAGTATGTTTTATTCTGTATATGTAGATGATATCCAGATAGGTTTTAAATCCTGTAATCTAAGTATCTGTGAGCGACATGTACAGCTTTGCATAAATAAATTGTCTAAGTGGGCGGACGAAAATGGTTTTAAGCTCAATCCGAGAAAAAGTACCTGCGTCCTGTTCACTAATAAGAGAGGTATACTGGCGGAACCCGTAATCAATCTCAATGGAGAACAGTTATCTGTGAGCTGTGAACACAAATTCTTAGGGATCCTTCTAGACAGTAAGCTAACCTTTGTGCCACACCTGAAGTATCTTAAGGCAAAGTGCCTCAAGACTATGAATCTTCTGAAGATGTTGTCACGCACAGCTTGGGGAAGTGACAGGAGATGCCTATTAAAGCTGTACAAAAGTCTAATACTAACACGCCTTGACTATGGCGCCATAGTATATAATTCTGCAGGACCTAGTACTCTAACAATGCTAGATCCTGTCCACCACTTAGGCATTCGCCTTGCTACAGGTGCCTTTAGGACTAGCCCTGTGCAAAGCCTTTACGCCGAATCTAATGAATGGTCCCTATACTACCAAAGGACATATTTAAGTCTTTCGTATGCCTTGAAGGTAAAATCAGCTGTGGATCATCCATGTCATTCAATTATTAACGACTCCTCCATGGCCAGGCTGTTCCGTAACCGCCCATGTGTCCGGCCTCCTCTGTCCCTCCGGTTGGAAGCACTCTCAGAAAAAACAGGGGTCTCTCTTTTAGAGAATGTCTTAATGGCGCCCTCTCAGCTTCCATCGCCTTGGGAGTGGCAAACTATCCAATGTGACATCTCTTTCTTAGAATTACCTAAACACGCACCTGAGGCTCACATACAGTCACATTTTATTGAACTTAAAGAGAAGTATTCTTGTGACGAATATTACACAGATGCTTCGAAGTCTCCTGCTGGTGTTGCTTACGCAGCTCTCGGGCCTTCATTTTCAACATCAGGGCCACTAAACCCACACACCAGTATCTTTACGGCAGAAGCATACGGTGTACTTTCGGCTATTAAACACATAAGGCGCACAAATGTCGCTAAGGCTGTTGTCTTTACAGACTCGCTAAGTGTCGTGAGAGCGCTGATTAGCTTACGGAAGCATAAGAATCCCGTTTTGAATGAGTTGTATAGTTTGTTGTGCTCCGTATATATCTGCAACCAAGCGATTATCCTATGCTGGGTACCTGGCCATAAAGGTATAAAAGGCAATGTAGCAGCTGACGAAAACGCTACGTCAGTGAGTTTTAGCGACACAGATGGAAATATCCCCATTCCTGCCACAGACCTAAAGCCCTTTCTGCGCCGTAAATTGAGGAAACATTGGCAAGCAGAGTGGGATACACAAACATTGAACAAGTTACATATTATAAAACCAAGATTGCGGAATTGGATAAGTGACAAAACAGCACGGTACAAAGAAGTACTTCTTTGCCGATTAAGAATAGGACATACTTACAGTACTCACTCCTACCTCTTAACTGGCGGGGAACCTCCTACTTGTAGTAGGTGCGGCGATGGCCTGACTGTCATCCATGTTCTTATCCAGTGCCCTGCAATAGAAACGGAGAGGAAAAAGTATTTCCCTTCTGCATATCGCGAAAATATACCTCTCCATCCTGCATTTTTTCTTAGTGACCAACCGTTTTTCAAACTGCAAACAGTCTTAGATTTTTTAGACGAAACTGACATCCTGAAAATCATTTGGCCAGGAAATTTTAACACGTGATTACCAGCCCTTGCATTCGTGGGCCGTCTTGATGATTTAATGTAACTGTTGTCTCGTTTTCGTATGTTTTTTATCAAAACACAACTGCCATCGTTCACGTCCATAATTAATCAGTGTCATTGTTTTACTAGCTATTAATTGACGTCATCTACAGCGAAAGTTTTTAGGCCCTTATACAGCCATGTCACACCTACCATAATAAATTCACTGTCCACCCCATTCAGAATAAATCCTTTAAATTACCATTTGTCATGGCGCTCTTTGGCCATAACTGGCCCTTGCGCCATTAAAAACCACATATCATCAGCGTAAGGGTGAACCTCGATGTCATTATGTGGGCGAAGTTCACAATTATTCATATGTACGGACCGATAATTACATTTCAAAGGGAATTGGTACCTACGGCACAGGTTGCACAGCTACTTTATCTTTGATATGGATACCGCCGCCGTACGCCTGCCCTCAAGAGAACACCTCTGACGAACTCACCTTCTTCAAGCATGCTTCTGCTCGGTGTCTTGAATGTTGCATGTGTTTCTTGGTCATCTATTTTAATTACTGGCCATGATAACTATGCATACAAAGCTGTACTTAACACGTCTATTTCCAGGTAACCTAAAACAAATCGTGAAATCAAGCACTATAGGCACGTCTACTTTAGGTTTGAGGTTTTGTTGGTGAACGGTTGCTTAGCAGATACTCGCATACATGTGAAGTTCTTGACAGAATTTCTGACCATAAATCGGTGCTGGTTTCGCTTTCAGTTAATGCTACTAAATCTGATATCGTTCATGTTGACTGCGGTGATTTCGTGCGCGCACATGTCGCCTGCTTAATCGATCATTAAGCTTGCTCGTTTCCAAGATTTGAGTGACTCAGCGCGTTTAGTGATGTCGATGTTTTAGTTCCTTACTCCAAGAACAATCTTCAGGCATGCATCAGCAAATATGTACCGCTCACAAAACAAAAAATAATATCAAATCGTCTTGTATAATCTGAGACATTTTACAATTATCTCTTCGTACTGCTAGATCATGCCGCTCAAGACGTACAGGTGACCCGTTAATACAAAAGCCATTTATTTTTGCTAAAAAAAGCTAAGGCATAAGGCTTGCTTTAGAAATTATGTTATAGACATACCTTGCCGAAATAATTAGGCACCAGTCCGAGGAAATTTTAGAACGCAATCTCATATGCTGTAGCATCAGATGATGCAGTCATACTAATATAAGTTGTAAGGAGCATCTAAAATTTATTTGTCCTTTTTAGTCAGGTTTCACGACAGATAACTTCAAAGTTCCTGCATTTGATGTCTCTTCTGACTGGTCCGTTGATGCTGTCAAGACTACAGAACAAGGCGTCCTTAATCTCATAACAAATATTGATAATGAAAAATCTGCTGGTCCTGTGAATTTTTCGTATTTTTTTCTAGTGTGTGATACTCTCTGAACGAGCAAAAATCTTACAAGTATTTTGGAGGGATCACTGTCTACCTGTACTGTTCCTAGCACATGGAAAGTTGCAAAATTTATTTCTGTCTTAAGTCTGGCGATGAGCACAATTTGAAGAATTACTGACCCATTTCTCTGACATATCAGTATAGCAGATTACTCGAACGTATTATCCACAGACACATCGCTATCTTTTTGCTGGTCAAAAGTATTTTATTTAGCTTCCAACATAGATTTCGCAGTGGCTTAGGTGCTGTAAACACATTATTGGAGTTTGTCCACGATATTAAATTTTGAGGTTGAACGTGCCAAAACCACTTTCTGATTATGAGGCACGTCATAGTGGAAGACTTCGGAAATTTTGAACATCTTGGGTTGTTTAACGTGCCCCTAAATCTAAGTACACGGGTGTTTTCGGATTTTCGCCCCCATCCAAATGCGGCCGCCATGGCCGGTATTCGATCCCGCGACCTCGTGCTCAGCAGCCCAACATCATAGCCACTGAGCAACCACGGCGGGTATTGTCCATGGTATCAATTGTTCCATGAATATCGCTAATGAAATAGACGCGACATATATGAAGCATTCAAAAGCCTTCGATACGGCCTTACGCTCCAGAGGTTTTTTCTAAGCTACTCGTAAACACAACTTTAAACAATCCAAATCTGGTCAAATTGCTATTAGGTTTTTTTTTTCTTTAACTCAGTGATTTCAGTTAGTTTTTTTATCTCTACCAAATCACGTATGGAAAATGAATCATCTGGTGTAGCACAGGGTTTTGTTTTAAGCCCTCTACTGTTTCTCTTCTACATAAAACACTTACCCTCCAATGTCCGTACCAAAATATGCCTATGTGGTGATGATTGTGTAATTTATTACTTTGTTCAATCTCCTGCTGATGGTGTTACGCTTTGAAAATGGTTTTGAAAATTTCTCTCACGGATGCAGGAAGTGGCAAATAAACATTAATTTGAGTAAAACAGCTTACATGCAATCTTGAAGATGTGAATTCCCTTCCTCACTTTCTTACTCTTTCAGCGGTTGCCTTTTGCGTAGGCATTAGAATATAAGCACCCAGGAATTCGGTTCTTCACTACATAGCTTCGCCTAAGCGCATCTATTTAACATGCAGCAAGGTACTTAGGAAATTGGATTGTCTTCAGCGTATACGATGCACTATTGAGAAAGAAAGAAAACTTCCGACCTCTGAATTCTAGTTCCTTAAACTTTGTAGTACGCGTCGGTTGTGTGAAGCCCATTCAAACAAAATTGAACAACGAAAAAGAATACACAAGCAAAATACAATCACTGCAAAAGATCCGCACGGTTTGTATGTCCAAGCTCAGAATTTATTCATCATCTAGCTCTAACTTCGTTCCAATCCGAACGCTTGAAATAACTGTAGATATTTTAACACTAGCCGCGTTGTTCTTCTGTAGAATATGTCGAAGTTTCAAATCTTTCAATTGGAAACCATGAACATTACCTGAACATTTAAGTACGCGTCCTCGTAAATACTTTCCTAAGTATTCTTTTTTCGTACAGTATACACCACTGAAATTTGCTGCTTTACTGTGGTGGTGATATTGCGACTTCATGAGTTTTAAGATATAATAAACGTTAGTGTGAGGCACCTTCTTTATTGCATGCGGCATTGTTTTACTACGGTGTCTTGGACCATTGGGTTATTCCACTCCTCTTATAGCTCATATTAGCTCAGTATGTACAAAAATATAATTGAACTCCCCTTGGTAGCTTCATCATTACACAGTTCTGCTCAATTCCAATCTGTTGAGACCTAAACCGGTTATTCCTTTCAGTCATCCTCCACCTAACAAAGTAGTTTTAGCCATCTTGCGCTATTAAAGATCACTAGAAAATTTATTCGCCTGTAGCCGTGCGTACAACATTGGTATGTACAATACCGGTGCATACATTGACTACAACACAATATGTCGCCCATGCGGCACGTTATAATGTATTCTATTTAAACAAAACAAGAGGCGCAATAACAAAAATTCTTCTATATCTGGAGCATCCTCATCGGTGCAAGCCGTCTCGTAGGGCGGTAGAAACCATTCGAATGAGTTCGACGGTTCTGCATCAATGGAACATGACTCTCATACACACACACAAGAAAAAAAAAACGAAGAATCAAGTACCTTTAGAGATCTGCGGCCAAATTGAATGCTACCTCAGGCTTCCATATTTGTTCGCCAACGCATTTATTTGAACCTATTTCAATTCGCCGCTCTATTATACTAACGCCTATTACCTACAAGTAACCGGGATAAATTGGGTGAAAAATGTGTGAAAGCCGACTTGCGCGAGACGACAACCACCACAAAAAAGAAACGCTGAGAAAAGGGCAGAGCAGCAAGCGCAAACGAGGGCAAATTGGCAAAGCATGTAGTTTGAGCTCCGGTCGTGTCGGACGTGCTCCGTTTTTGTCTGTTTCTTGCACGCCGATCGGTATGCAGTTTGCAATTGAAACAACTATCCCCGAGAAAATATTGTATTGTACGTAGACATGTAATCGATCCCTTTTTATTGTAGTCATATGCAGCTTTATGTAGCTAATATGTTTCTCTGACTTTTAGGCTGTGCACTTGGCTGCTGTTTCCTTTTGTTATTGTTGCTAATAGATTCTACGTACTTGATTGTATGCCCCCCTTACTCAATCCCCATGTAGGGGCCTTGTACGGCATTTTAAAAACAAATAAATAAAATGTATTTCCGGAGCAGTAGGTGCTTCCGCAGTACAAAAGCCGCCCAGCAACAGAAACGCGGCAAACTAACACCACTCTGGCTCTCTGGTCGATATAGCTGCTGGATATCGATCGATATCCAGGCCCGGCTCATTGACAGCTCCGGTTGAATGACATGCTGCTTATCGGATAGCTCGCCCAAGCGCGCGTCGGTGCACCCTGACTCGCAACCAATAATCGTACAATGGCCGCGACGACGCTTGCGAAACTGGCACAGGGTGACGAGGGGACAGAGGGCCAACCCATCCGGAACAACAAGCGACGGGAGTGTCTTTACCGCAAGTAGTCGTTGACAAGGCAGCCAATCATCAAGAACTACCGGGAAGGAATAATATAAAACCTGTATTCCTCCACGCGCAGAGCAAGCACTGCTCGACTACAGAGGGGAGACGCTTACCGTTTCGCTGATCAGCTCATTCATCAATCAGGCCACGGACATAACCCACCACGGGCCCAATTAATTAGCCTACTCCCGCTACTCTCAAGGTTGCGGCGTGTCACGCCAAAGTGGAGCATAGAGTCAGTAAAGGCAAGGCGCAGAAGACCAGGACTCAAGAAGAACAGAAACAACAGGACCGGCGCCAATCCCAACTAAGTTTATTTCCGCAACAAGCCTGCCTTATTTAGGTTAATCGAGCCGAGTCACACACACGAAACTTTAGAAATAAAAAACAGCAATCTATCGACCACTCGGGAATTATATCAGGCACAAAATATCAAATGAGCAAGCAACAACCACACGTGGAGCAGCACGGGAAGCATTTCATCGAGTATAGTCTTTTGCAAGCCAACGGGGACAAAAAAAGAGACATAAAAAGTATCGTCTACGCTTCACTATCAAACTATTCTATTCAATATTCACTGTCAAACTATCAAATGGATTGCTGTTTTTTACTTCTGCAGTTTCGTGTGTGACTCGGCTTGATTAAACTACATAAGGCAGGCTTGTTGCGGAAATAAACTTAGTTGGGATTGGCGCCGGTCCTGTCGTTTGTGTCCTTCTTCTTGAGTCCTGGTCTTCTGCGCCTTAATTGCCTTTACTAATTCAAGCATGAACCAACTAGCCCGAGCAAGAGTTTTACTGGAGCATGGAGATTCTATGTCAAGTAAATCCCTTCGTTTATTGCATCACCTCCCGCCCTTCCCTTTTTCCTTCCGCCGGCATTCCTTCGCCTGTGCTCCTTTCAATTCACTGCTTAGCGGAACAAGCTGAAGCAAGGGGGAGGGGAGAGGGGGCTTGTTCAAACAAAGGTGACAGTGCACATCACCGGTATGTCATTTCGCAATCGCCCTCGTCGTTGCGGGCTTCTTTTATGTGCGCTGTGAGGAGCTGAGTCCCGGCTCCCCGAAAGGTTTCAGAAAACCACGCCTATTCCTTTCGGCTATCATTCTATCGCGGTGCGCTCTGACATAGATGCATTTCCCAGGATTTATCCAATAACCTGTCCATTCATTCATCCAATGCCTGCGAAATTTCCTAATCGCGGATTGCCACCCATTCCTCCACTACGCTCGGTGGTAGCTTAGTGGTCAAGCAGCATCGCACTTCTGAGAATGTGCTTGAGGGTTCGTCTGCCGGTTGCTGTGGCCTCATTCAGGTTGAATGCCTAATTATCAAAAGAATAAGAAAAGCGTACGTGTGCTTAGATTTGTCTGCACGTGAGAGAACCCCATGGTTGTATCTATATGGAGCCTGCCAATACGGCGTTTCTCACAGGATGTGCACTGGTTTGGGGCGTTAAATCCTATTATGGTTGATGAAATTACCCACCAACTCTCGCATCTCAGTTGATTCAGTATTGGAAGTGTCTGAATGCAAATTGTACTATGCAGAATTATTTTCTGCACGTAGCAAATGGCATGCTATGTACGTGGTATTCTTTTTGTATTCGTGCAACAATACGGGGTGAATATTTTTAAGGCTTACGTAACTTTCTAAACTCGCCTGTTCCACGGTTACTGAGTTCTAGTCCTTGATCTGAATTATTCAGGGAGGTGGACTTTACCTGCACGTGAAATTGAAATACATATTCAGATAATTAGCTAAAGCTCCCTTATTAATTTCTTAATTAATCACCTTACGGCACGTGCTGCAATTTAAGAATTGTAGCTGGTGAGCTCCCAAGACTTATCCACTTCAAATGAATGTCCAGTATGACGCCAATTTCAACATATTTCCCAAAGTATGGGGCAAAATACATGGGCACTCCAGTTGCTTTCGTGCTTGTATGCGTAAAAGAGCATTATCTTAAAAAAAGCGGAACAAAATGCATTTTTGCGGCCAGTTTGATTACGCATATCTCTATACTGCCGCAATTTTGGAAATTCATTTCAATTGGACATGCCTTGCGAACTCACCGGCTACAATTGCTAAGTGGCAACATGCGCCAAAGCTTGTAAATTAGGAATTTAATTAGGGAAGCTTTGTTAATTCGTCGAATACGTGTCATGTTTCCTGAAACAAGTTATGTCCTCCTCTGAATAATCCACCTCAAGGACTAAGATTAGGTTATCTGCCACAGGATTTTTTTGTTATTTCTGAAAAACATAAAGATAATAACCCCGTATAATATAGAACTCTCGAGATGTGCATGCTACAGAATCCGAAAATTCGGCGTCAACCCATAATGCATGATCGCGTGTGCGATATCTTAATCTAGTAAAGGTGGAAGGAAATTACGGGCTTCGCCCGAAGGCGAATTCAGCTGCGGTTTGACACGCCGACACCACGATCTCATTATAAGGCCCGCCATAGTGGGGGACTGCGGATTAAATTTTGACCGACGGCGATTCTTAAAATGCGCCCAAATATAAGCACATTGGTCGCTATTGCCTCAAGTCAGCCGAGCAACGCCATAAACATTGCTATAGACGCTGGTCTATGGCGGTGGCTATAGGTAAAAATTATCGTCGACTGTTGTTGGTAGGCGCCATGCCATCGCAAGAAATATGGTGTGACGAGAATGGTGCGCGAACGTCGTAATGACGTCGACGGAGACGATGCTGCGGCAACGGCGACGGACGGAGGACGACGGAATGACGACAGCGCGACCACGATGGAACGACAACGACTGCCCGCGTCCGCTTCTTGTTCCGCGAGTTGAGTCTGCGAATGCCGAATTCTTCATTTTAAAACTGCGACGCCCTACGCACTGTCGGAGTAGCTGTAAGTGAAGCTACGGTGATCAAGGCCAAAGGACGAATCCCTCACATTCGGCGATGAAAGAACTGTGCAACCAACAGACATGTGGAGAAACGCGACAAGGTTGACCATCACCACCACCGACCATATCACCAAGCATAACCACACAGGAACTTAATCGAACTAAGAATAACCTAGGTTTGGCCACCAGCTTCGCTGTTTTCCTTATCTTCGCGCCACTAGTGCGAAGCTGCCCCATTTTTTTTCGCTTTCTCAAAACTTATCTATCTTCTACAGCTATTTATGCTTGTAACGGCTGCGGTCGTAACAATATGCTCAAAGATTTTTTTTCAGCAATACCCTAAAGCACGCGACGTCTCGTCGCAACGAGACGTCGCTGTTACATGATATGTTCTCAAATGTGTGACATTTAGTTCTTTTCTTTTTTTTTACAACAGTTACACCTAATTTTCGCTATCACCTTATGTTGGGAGAGAGGGGACAAGAGAGAGGGAGGGAGAGAAAATGTGAATGGTCGAACGGCTGGCCGAGCGGGGAAATATTTAGAAGCATAATAGTTACGCTTGCCACGTACTCGTGTCATAGAAGATTGTTTTTTAGAAGACATACGAACATATGATATTTGGGTTTACGCGAAGCATCATCGCGCATATTGCAGAACGTAATTCGAACGAACCGTACACTTAACTGAAGAAATTCCCTATACACATGGCAGCCTCCCAAGTTCTACGCGGCACCGTATTCCGCACACTTCTTTTTTTCCCTCAGCATCGTGCATATAGCCTGACGCCGAAACATTCAAATGCCAAATTTCAATTCCACCGATCGCTTATACCTTGTCGAGCTGGGGAGAGCCCCAGCTCGAGTATGTGGTTGAAGGCTGTGCATATCTCGCGACTTATGCAGGAAGCGTGCCTCCTCCGCAAGACGAGAACAGGAAGTGGGGGAAACACATCAAGCACACTCCTGCGTCGGTGCGCCAGGAACTGTGGCCACAATACAGGAAAGGAATAGCAGAAAGCAAACGAACGCGGTTTCAGGGGGGGGGGGAGGGGGAGGGGAGGGGGTGTTGGTATAGGGGTGCGTGGCTGGATGACGAGGCTGGCAATGGTGTGCACGCCGGCGAGTTTTCCGAACCTCTTCGGAAAAGCGCGAACTTCAAAGGCTCGTCCCCGAGAACCACGCCCATCTCCACGCGCACTCGGCCCGGAAGCTCTATATTCTCTTCTCCTAGTTTTCCGTTTCCGCTTTTTTAATTTCGCTGTGAGGCGTCATTGTTCAATTTCTCACGTGTTGCCGCTACCACTTTACCGCCCTTGCAAATAATGACGCTTTAAAGCACGGACATGCACACGTGAAACATCCTCTCTCTCGTTTTCATCCGCCTAGAAACTTTGTCACGCTTCTTGGCCCTTCATTCTGAGGCCCAGTTTGCTGTTACGTCTCGTCATCTGGGTACTATGTTATAGCTTGCCTGCAGCCGTTTTAGCAGTGCTGTTTTTATGCATTAACACTCCATCCCACCACACGCTCCCCTCAACGACGGCGTTCTTCTCGGCTTCTGTTTTCGTTTCTTAGCAATCTTCGTTCTGTTGTTTTCGAGGCCCTGTCGTTTTGTTTTTCCCTACATTGCCTTCTTTCTTTCGCACTCCGTCTTGTTCTTTTCTGGTATCTTTTTCGCCCTCGCTTCGTACTGCTATTTCGTTTCTCGACCAATATTGCAGTCTATTACAGGTTTCTATCGGTATGCGTGTTCGTCCTCTTACTTTTGAAGCCTTCTCTTCTTCATAGGCCCTCAATCACTCCGGTTCTTTAGTTGTATCAATATTGACATATTACGTTCTTCCAGAGTTCGAGGACCTCACTGCATTTACTCACGAAAAAGGTTAACCCCCCCCCCCCCCCCCACGTCTTTTAAGGCGCAGTTCCTGCTTAACAACTGTTCAATTTACTGCTAGTTTTTCGGGAGGACGTTCTAGACGACACGGAGATTTCGTTTCAGGCCGTCGAGTCACGGAGATCTTGAAAGTCATCCCTGTCTCTTGCGCGTAATCGAGTGGTTCCTCGAAATATCCTGTTTGGGTGCGCGGTCTATACTAATGCTTTGTCGTCGTTTTTCCTCGTGGTAGTTCCGAACAACTCCATGGAATGCTCAAACGGAGCGGTGCACAACACACACAAAAAAAAAGGTGGACGGGAGAAACACATAGAAAAAAACATTTCTTCACCCAACATTTGCGATTCGGAGGGTCGTCTCATTGATCCATCCGTGCTTTGTTATTTGCTGAATTTGTTTTCAATTCTGCCATACAACGTCCGATGAGCTTTTTGTGCTCTACCGCAAGGCACAAACACATAAGAAAGCACTTTCGTCACGTTTATCATTATCTTTTCTTCAGAGCTCTCCTTTTTTGCGGCGCATCTGTGATTTTCTCTAACGTCGTCTTTTCTTCAACGCCGTTCAAGATGGATTGTGCCATGAGACGATTTTAGACTTTCTTAAAAATACACTACTTTGTACCCCCGACTCTGACAGTAAAGATACACGTAGCACCCACACCAAGAACCATGCACCCGGAATACAACAAAGAGGGAAGAAAAGTGGGAGCCACCATGCTGCATGAATGCTAAACAAAGAAAGCGACTAAGCGGACATAAGCTACATGGACACCGCCAGAAAAACGGTGCGGAAGTATGTTTCCCTGTGTAACAAACAAGCAGAACGAACACATAGCAGTTGCTTCAGTAGTTGCTAGGGGCATTGAGGTAGCCGAACAGGTTGCCAAGCAATAACCATACTGACCTGTCGATGGGACGTGCCGGTCATCGTCGTCATAGAATCGCACGCCACTTGTCACCATCTTCGGGCAGGGCTAGCAAGTCCGCACTCATTCTCATCAACAATGAAGACATCACTGAAACGTACATTCACTGGACCTCGGGACACGAAAGCTTGGTGGGAAAACATACGGCTCAGAGGGCCGGTCGAGAACGTGTATGCCGGGAAGTCCCACCTGGACATCGTCTACCGTTAGACCAAGGCGAAATGATACAAAGAAAATACATGATTCTAAAGCACTACAAGAAAAGCCGGAGGGAATATTCGCCACCACACATCAAGCTTAAAAGAGAAGAAGGCGTCGTAGTACACCGCCATCGGATGGACCATTACCTTCACGGCACTCTGCTACACGCGACGTACCCCTCAACATTTACAAATGGCTGCCAATTCTGCAACACAGCAAACACCCTTTACCACATGGTCCGAGAATGCAAAAACAACCCGCAGACAAGAGAAGACCAGTGGGAAGCGCAACTGATAAGCCCGAAACCTGAGCACCATCTATGGCTGGTGAATGGGCCAAGGCTATCATATCAGCACAGGGCCACAGCTACCTGGAATAAGATGGCCGCGCACCTTCGGGTACCAACAGCTTGGTTTCCAAAACAAAGTTTATTGACTCACTCACCTCGTACGTTACCCTATTCACAAAGCAGTACTGTCTTTACGTACTTGCCGTTGTAGCAGCAGTTGTGCGTCATACATGTTAGCGAAACCTATAACCGTGGTAAATACAAAAGCTGTGCATCTGCGGAAATCAATCGTTAGTTGCATATCTGCTCACGCGCGAACATCGAATAAAATTAATAGTGCTTCTGAACCGGACAATTTGATCACAGTCTAAATCAAGGCAAGATATTGTAATACGCCCGCATACCTGTGACCTGCGACCACTTTTTAATAGGGTATATCTTTACCCATTGTTTAGATGACTCTTACAGCCGCACAATTTTGCGTCCTGTCGCCATTGTACTCGCTCAAATCGACGAATACACAGTGACATTACCTCCGAACCTTGCCCGCCGTTGCATAAGAATTCCTTTATACTGAAACGTGACGAAAGAAAATGTCGAACTTAACGTAATATAAAGGCTCATGAGCCAACGCCAGTACCATGTCCCGGGACACCCATAAACTTTCTTATTCGATAACGAAGGATTAACGTCCTCTCTAAGCTTGCAACATCCGCAGGGCCCTGTACAAAGACCAAACGTTAAAAAAAGAACTAAAAGAAAGAACGCACAGAAAGCAGCAAAATGTCGAGTAGACTGCCGAAATCCTCGCTTCACGAAGATTTTACCCACGGGAGCAGATTCCACGTCGCCACCATTGCACGAAGTACGAAGAGAGACACCGGGTGCAAAGGCAAAGTAATTTATGGTCATAGGAATACAGTGTGTCTTACGTGCTTACTGGTGCATGCGTTAAGGCTCTCTGGCAATGTTCTCGCGCTTCAGCTATCTACGTTGATTACAAGACAAAAAAAATTAATTTTAAAGATTAAGCATCGCATTAATCGATCGTAGTAATGAACCGAAGACGACAAGGGTCAAAACTCCAGGTTACGTCAGAAGCCATGTTTTATGTAATGCATTATGGTTGCGATGTCATGCACTGCTCCCTGTATGGACCGTTATATCCTCGGTCATTATTTTGGCTTTAGAGGACACCATCAGCTACGAAAAAAATATGCCATGAGCAAGCTTTGGGTGTTTCGTGCACATTATGGATGTATAAACACCCGTAGGTTCGAGGAGGAAGATCAGTAGTATTGAAGACACGATGAATATGTTAGTCTTAAGAATGTGTACCAGCTGCCGGGCATATATATAGGTAATCCTAATACATAACGTATCAATCTGGGCAGCTGCAATTACACAAGGTAGTTATGCAAAGTAAACAAGACAGGATAATAAAGTTACAAATAAAAACGGGCTGGACAGTAACGTGTAAGGTAGGTTCAGGTGAGGCATCGCCTGTACATGTGTATATATATATATATATATATATATATATATATATATATATATATAACCTCTCTATCCGCGATCTATCTGTTGTATGTGCATCGCACTGGGTATCCGAGTGCGCGTGTTTGCGTCCTGTGGCGCACCTACGTAGCTGCGTACATAGGACACTTTTTTTCTTTATGCGTACAACATAATTCATGTTATCGCCGACAAACGTCGATCGAAGAAGCGTCAGTACCTTCACTTTGGAACTGGCACAAAGTCAGACGCTGGTGCTAGTGACGGCCAGGTAGACTTCGCAAGCGTCTCTCTGTGGATTCTTCTATGCAATAAACAAATCAGAACGGGCCAAATGAATTTAGAAATAGCCTAATGCATATATATAATATATGCGTACGTATATAATGCCTACTGTATATAAAAAGCTCATCGGAGGGGTGGAAGATATGGAGTATCAATCAGACCACTTCCTCGTATCGGCGCCAAAGAAATGCACGACAAGCGCTGAAAAGTGAGGTCTTTGAAAAGTTCTCAAAGCTCTGTTGTAAACGCGAAAGCATGGCGTTGCCTCCACCTCAACTACCGCCGCCGCTATCAGACAGACTGCCTACGTCTGTACGTCAGCGCATCTCTTGAATATTCATGGTGCCAGACACTGGAACGCACATTCTTGTCTAAACACGCGAGACATTCAAACCTCATATTGCAGTTTCTCGTCGTCCTACCACTCATCCACTCTTCCAGAGCTGGTTTACACTGTCTTATTGCACGCTGAATATATATCTTTCTATGACTCTTGTTTCAGCACGGATGGTTTCTCCGATGTTCCGGTTTCGAGCATTCCTACTACAGTTTGCCGCACATCACTGAAGTATTTATACTTCTAGAAATTCAAAGGGAAAGGTAAGAGGGAAGAAGGGGGGAGAGAGAGGATCAACTTGATTTGCCACTGCAGGCTAGGAAGTTAGGCCTAATGTGGCTCCCTGGTGGGGGAAGACGCAGTTCCTTCTTGGCACAATGCACATCACGCGCGGTCGCACACTTTGGCATCTGTGTAAATCATGGTGTCCGCATGCTTCTATGCATGTCTTATTTATTTATGATATAGGCCGACTGCGCGAGAATTTTCTACTGCAATATAAAACATTCAGTAGAGATACATCGATGAATGCGAGTGAACTGTGCTAGCATTAAGCTGCACCTCTTAGAGATGCCGGATTTGTGATGTAAACCACGTTCGCCATAATCCAAAGGGTTATTGAGGAGCTCACTCGACACATGTCATGCGTCTTCGAAGATCGCAATGCAGCTGGCGGTGGTTCGGATCAGACTACAGTCAGTTTTCCTTGTATATAAGTTGTTTTCCACTTTGAAATGCCTAATGTTAACGTATTAAAATGAATTCAACAGTTTAGGCGCCGCATTTACGCCGACAGCATAGTTTTGGTTGAACTCCTCGTACGGTGTTTGGCCGTACGTGTGGTGGACATGTTGGCGCAATGCAGCACGTAAGGCAACTCCTCCTGTGTATAAGGGACAACACCCTGGCGCCAACCAGGCGTCTCACCACGCTGTCGCCACGGAGAGCGTCGACAGTGGCCCACTGGCATAACACTTGGATGATTCACGAGATGAGACCAACGGGAAATTGCCGGCCTTAGTCAGCACCCAGGGAAACAACAGATTAGGTTACTTATCTCAGGCCAGATAACACGCTTAGCAGCTCAGCTAGGTCGCTAGTAGAGCCGCCATGGTTGCTCGGTGGCTTTGGAGCTGCGCTGCTAAGCGCGAGGTTTCGGGAGCGAATCGCGGCCGCGGCAGCCGCATCTCGATGGGGCGAAATGCATAGACACCTGTGGTACTTAGACTTAGGTGCATGTTAATGACCTACCGGAGGTTGAAATTAATCCGGAGTCCACCCCTACGGCGTGCCTCATAATCATATCGTAGTTTTGGCAGCTAAAACCTCCCAATTCAATATATTTATTATGCATGATTGCGCTATTTGCGACAATACAAATCGCATTCCTGACCCGAGCCACAACCACAGGGAACCTCAATTTCTTTTATAATGGGATATCATTACAAGCGGCCGTAACCCACTTAAAGATCACGCGTTCCTTGGAGGAAATATATGCGCCCATCCCGAAGACAGTACAGTCTAGCACAATGTCTGAAAGCGCTAGGTATCACGATTAAATTATTGTTATTGTTAATGTTGTGAAAACATGTGTACATTTGACAGCAAATGACAAGCGAAGAGCAGGCTTGCAAAGGCCACCGGAAAAGGGATAACGCCTGCCTATACTCTTCGGAAAGGAGACAGAAGCAATGAAATGGAAGATAGGAGGAAAGGTGGCAAAGAGGAAAGAAATACCAAGATGACAGATACGAAAGAGCAAAGCCGAAAGCACAAAGTTCCCGTCATGAACAGTACGGCCGGTGAATACAGGTCATGCCCTAAAAGACGAAAAACGAATACGAGAAACTGGCATTTGACACAAGCACCACTTCGGCAATATACTTGCGGTCAGTTCTTTCCAGGCGATGAACTAAAGGCTGCGAGAGCGGAGCCACTGCACATGTATTCATAACGTAATGCAGTCAGGGCGACGAGTATGTTTGGCAAAATTTTTGTTTCAATTTCCTCCGACCTTGCGTAGCTCTTTTACTTTAAATTGTGAGGGCAGACACAGTTACGTCAGCGTGAATTTGTCAAGGTAGTAAATTTTGAGAAATGTGGAAGGTTGGTGACTTAGTACTTTCACCCACACAGTGTGAGGATTAGTCGATGTTTATAGACATGCCACGTGTGTCCACTTCCGAACAGCGATCGAAATAACATGAGCCGGAGTCCCTAAGCGGCTGTATGACTGCAACGTCGGTGAGGACGTGCAACCGACCACTGTTTTAGATAGAGACAACACTGCATAAGTCAGCTCGCTGGATTGTTTGCACCTTCCCGTAGTTATGATTATCAGGCCAGTTTAAGCTGGAGTCCACGTAGATGTTGCAGTTATGCGTGCATCGACAGCAATCACTTGCAGAACTTCATCATCGGTCTCTCAATATAGCTGACAACGAACGACGAACGCTTGTTGGAAGACGCGGTCGACATTTTGCTTCTTAGCAATGCGTAAAAGGTGAGACGGGCTTGATCGGATCGGGTGTGAAAACCTGGAAGGGAAAATTAACGAAACACAATAAAATATTGGTGGCTGACTGGCGAATGTTACGTATTCTTCCAAGTTAGGTACTATAAAAAACGAAAGAATTATGTTCTTTTTTTTTCAACGAATGAAAACGCGACCGAAAATGTGGCACTACTTCCAGCAGCGAGCGATGCCACTGGCACACTTTGGATACGTGCGTTTCGCTTCATAAAAGAGAAATGTCGTTCGCGAGTATGCATACGCATGCATGTGATACATTGCTTCTGTGCTGGACGCAACAGGTTCCACCCAGCTCGAGTCGCGCATTTTCTTTATAGGACCAGAAGTGGAGTTCACCCACTTTGGCGTTATAGTAACAGAAAGCTCAAGGTACATTGAGCGCATCGCAGTGCACATGACATTGCAAGTGTGTATGCGACGCGGATTATAGAAGCGCAACTTTGATATGTGAGAAAATGAAAAGTAACCCGTAACACACGCGCACGCAGTTGTCTAGCTGCCAGTAATTTCATTTCGAATGAATCAGCTGTGCTAAGTAGGTTGGTACTGAGTTGAGATACAAGCAGTCATAGAGGCATTACGTAAGCAAGGAGTACAGGACGCTTTCGCAAATATCTTGGAAAGTACCTACAGAGGTTCCATAGCTATCATAATTCCACACAAGAAAAGTAGGGAGATATCTATAAAGAAGAGGGTCAGAAAATTAGTCACAATCTCTCCCATGTTATTCACTGCGTGCTTGGAAGAAGTATTCAAGCTATTAAAGTGGGAAAGCTTAGCAGTAAGGATCAACGGTGAATATCTCAGCAACCTTAGATTTGCAGATGACATTGTCCTCTTTAGCAACGCTGGGGACTAGCTGCAACAAACGATTGAGGACCTTAACAGAGCGAGAACAAGAGCGGGATTGAAGATGCATGCGCATACCAAGCAGAAGAAAAGCCGGTACATGCACGTCAAAGGTAATATCTATGTAATATGCAGAACACATAGATAATGATCAATAGCCAGACAAGGGAACAAGAGTTCATGATCAGCACTTAGCCTCTAGAGTCTGTAGTCTGTAAAGGAGTACGTTTACCTAGGTCAATTACTCTCAAGGGACCCTGATGATGAGACGGAAATTTACGGAAGAATAAAAATGGGTTGGAGTGCATTCGGCAGACACTCAAATCCTGACTGGAAGCTTACCATTATCATTAAAAGAAAGGTGTACAATAAATGCAGTCTACCGGTGCTCACATATGGGGCAGAAAGTTGAAGACTGAGAAAAAGCTCGAAAACAAGTTAAGAACCGCGCAAAGAGTGATGGAATGAAGAATATTAGGCGTAACGTTAGGAGACAAGAAAAGTTGACTGTTGGGCTAGTTGGTCGTCCATATTCGAAGTAGTAGCTTAGCGCGAATAAAACCAGGGACACAAGAAAGGCGGACAAGGACAAGCGCTACTAACAACTGTTTAATGGAAGGAAGGATAGTGCATATATATCTCCTTTTGTCACGCATGCGCATACCAAGCAGAAGAGAAGCCGGTACATGCACGTCAAAGGCGGTTGCGCAAGCAGTTAAATTCGGCATCCAGTAATGTGATAGAACTCACTCACACATCTATCTTTGTTCTTCTTGATAAAGAAGGCCTCAAGAGTGAGCCTGGAAGAGGCGTTTCCGCTCCTGCCAAGAGACAGTAAGGAACCGAGTGGATCAGAGGGCAAACAGGGATAGCCGACATTATAATTGACATCGAGAGAAAGAAAGGGAACTAGCCAGGTCATGTAATGTGTAGGTTAGGTAAGCGGTGGACCATTACGTTTACCGAATGGGTGCCAAGAGAAGAGAAGCGCAGTCGACGACGGGAGAAGACTAGGTGGGCTGATAAAATTATGTAATTGGCAGCCGCTAGCTGGAATCGGTTAGCGCAGGACAGGGGTAATTGCAGATCGCAGGGAGAGGCCTCCTTCCTGCAATGGACATAAAATAGGCTGATAATGAAGTAGGTTTGTCTTGTCTTTATGTTTCTTAATTTTTTTTATTCTTACACCAGCACGCAAATGCATTTAAGGGCACGATGTTGGGAAACACGTCTTGCTAGCCTTCTTTCTTCTGTTTTACACATTTCAAAAAGAATAAACTGTAGTGCGCCAATAACAATCAAACAAACAAGTCCTCGCACGTGTCACAGTTCGCTCTTTGCCTATATTAGGACCGCACCAATAAAAGAATTGCTTCATCATGAATTATGCGAGGAAACTCGTTTAATGATATGCGTAGAGTGGATAACCGGTGGGTCATTAGAGTTACTGAATGGGTGCGAAGATAAGGGGATCGCAGCAGAAGACGATAGGAAATTAGGGGAGCTGAAGAAACTATGAAATTTGGAGGTGCAAGTGGGAAACAGCGCAAGACAGGGGCAGTTGAACATCACAAGGATGATGTCGTCTTCCTGCAGTGGACTTAAAGATAGGATTATGATAAGGATGGTGATCACCATGACTCGTATTTGTATTCACGACATGACTGTCCCCCTTCCCGCCGTTTCTTTAGCTGCTCCTAGAATATGACTGATTTGTTGTGAGAACACTTGCTCTTTCACTCAGCAATTAAGTGAACCAGCTCTCGAGTACTGAATAGAGTAGGTCACCGGCAGGAGACATAGTGTGTTGAGGATAAGCACAAACGAAGTGACGGGAGACACTTATACAAGGCACATTTTCCCGCAATATCATAAGAAGCCAACAAACATTGACACCAAGGACAACATAGGGAAAATTACTTCTGCTTAATAGATGAAATAAAGAAACGATAACCTAATGCAAATTAAAGTCGATGAAAAAACAACTTGCCGCAGGTGGGAACCGAACCCACATCTTTCGCATTTCGCCATTTTTATGACTAATAAAAATCGGGCCCCTCGGTTAACCCCCTTCTATGACTAATAAAAATCGGGCCCCTCTGTTAACCCCCTTATATGACTAATAAAAATCGGGCCCCTCGGTTAACCCCCTTTCTTCACATTTTCCCGCAATGTTATTGAGGCCATCGTCAGATGAACACGCTTTATATTTGTGTTCCTCATGGACACATGCACTTTATGGCAGTGCCTGTATTATAAAGTGATGTACCCTGCACAGCTTGTCATAGAAAAGAACATAAAGCACTAAAAAATCCCTCCAGATAGTGGGAGCGGCGATTATCTGCCTGCCTTGTGAAACGCACGTTGATCTGATAGGGAAATTAAACTCGCAATGCGGATCGGCCAAACGTGCCTAACACGTGCCTAGCACATCGTGTGCATTGCTTTGTCATTCGACGCTGAATAAACGCGACCAAACGAAGCGAACAGCACCAGCTGGCAGCGACCTTTAGCGCTGTGCCATTCTTACGTTCTTATTCGAAGCTGCCGCTACATCAACGTTACTATGAGTCTGCAGAAGATCGCTCTTTGGCCCCATTAATTTGGGTACACGTGCTGAGGAAATTTCGCGAGTTCACGCAAGCAGCCGAAATCCCTACAGCAATGAAAAAAAAGAGCAAGAGAAGAAATCAGCGAAGATCTAAGAAAGCAAGATGAAAGGTGATCTCCCTGGCTTCATTTATTCCGCAGTAAAATTCGTGTATTTTTGCTGTTCTCAAATATGGACCGCGTGTAGTTCTCTCGCCCGCGGTGTCCGGTATTCAAGGCGAAAGGCACATGGCTACAGTCGAAATGCGCGTGAATAAGTAGGAATAATTTACAATCGTTCTTGCTTTATCTCGCGTCGGCGCTTTTCATCTGGACACATTCTGAAAGAATGTACTTGGTAGAGATGTGTAGTTTGTATGCAATGCACTTACGAAGCATTCTACCGGGAAGCATTCGGCGTATAAGTAGAAAAATACCGAGCGTCTAATTGCAAAGCCTGCAGCCGAAGTCGCGCTAGCGATTTGCTTCAAAGCCCGTTCTAGTCATCGCCATTTCCTTTTGTGAGCATCATTCTTTATTTTAACAACTCTGACTACGAGGCGAGTTATATTCTGACGCAGGAGAGACAATCTAGAGTATCGCGTTGAGCACCATCGAAAGCTTTCTACATGCATCGCTGCTACGGTGACTCCGTCACTACACAGTGTTCTATTCTGCTCTTCCGCACTACGTAGCGGTTCCTATTTTCGTGCTTCGCAGTCGTGTTTGTGTGATAACAAAATACACTTAATATACTTTGATTTACTAATATATATTTACTAATATACTCCTATATGTTTACTTAGATTTACATAATATTAGCATATATATAATAGGATGTACCACATTCCGTACTCTTGCGTTGTCGGGATATCTTGGAAGCTATTAATCCCTGGGTATCGTTAATTGGAAACCTTTACTGCGACACTGAGCAGTTAGAACACGAAAACATCATGGAACATGCCGGTGTCACATTTATGACGTCATGTGCGAGTCCCAAAGTGCGAACTGGATGATATATTCAGTGAAACGTGTGATTAAACTGTTCAAAACACATTACAGCTGCTCACGCAATTATGGAAACATCGCCTATGTGATTTTTTTCGTCAGATTGCAAGTCACGGTGACCCACATATTGAGCAGACATTTTAATCTTGAGCTTTGTTTTAGTCCTTGGAACACTGCCCGTAGACAAAAGCGGAGCTAAGGTAGTTTTATTCGAGCGAGATGAGGACACCATGATATGTATAATTGCACTCGATGGCACTCCGCCTGACATATGGCGTTGGTATGCAATTTCCACCACCATTTCGCTAACACGGATGCGATATACACGAAAGAATGTGCAGATTATACTAGCACGACACAGAGCATAACAAAAGAAAGAAAAAAAAGACTCGATGTTCCCTGCGGCATAGCAATAACGACATTCCATTGAGGCGAAAAAACGAATGCCCCACCAGTTCGCGATTTCCTCTGCCTGCCTCCCCCCCATAAAGCAGCGTGCCTCAACTCCGTGTTAAAGACCACTCCTCGAACGCCGTGTGCGGTTTGAATTGCGAGATGTGCTTCGCATGGAGAACACGACAGGGCGCCGTTCTGCGAAATCTGCGCAAAAATGAAGAGGCGACGGCAGTTCCGTGCGACCGAGCGAGGCGTCATTTGCATTGTCTACTCCTCCATTACCGTTCGACATTTGCATTTTTTTGCGCATTTTCCGTTTACTTCAGCGCGCGTGTTAAATGAGCACACGAATTTGTTTTATGACTGCCCCTAAGAAGGCTGGCGCAAACCGAAGGATTTCGATAAATAGGCTGCTAAACTTCTAGACCACGGAGTGAAACATTTCGCATGTCGCGTTATTCTTATTAGTACTATTTTTTTGCACACTCTCTTCATCAACTCGATCGTAGATTGCAACGTACCGCGTCTCCACTAATGAGCACATTATGAAGCTGAGCGACGGCAAAGAGAACATAACGCTGAAGAGAAAAAAAAATTCGGAGCAGGTCATTTTGTTTCTAAAGCGACGCATTAGGAAAGAATGGCGATTGGGAACAGACTGTTCAGCTTCCACTCGGATATCACGAAACCAACAAAGAAGAGCTGGAAATGACGTGCGTCTCCCCCAAAGAGACTCGCTTTTTGCTTCGATTCCGATGAGCTCGTTTCAGCATGATGAGCACGATTTAGGACAAAAGGTAGTGACACTCTGGTATTTCCCTCAGCATTCTTCAGTCCCCCCGCACTCTCTGACTCTAGCCGCAACTACGTCTTTCTTTTTCTTTTCGGAGTGGGGGGTGGGTTGGCACTTTAATAATAACCTTTTTTTTTCCACTCACAGAACGACTACTGTTGGTAGTGTCATAAAATTGGGTTTTCCGTGGGTTTACTCTGCGGCATAATTTTCGATGCTCAGCTTATATCTTCTGCTGCTCGTACTCAGTTGTCGCGTCCTCCTGGTCGCAGATTTAGTTTAATTATTTGTTTCATTTTGTTAGCCTACGAACGCTTTCTATTTCCGTCTGCCGCAAAAGTGTCAAATGCGTACGTGAGCGACCCGGATAAGTCGTCCATCGGAACACTTAATTGTTTCAATCGCTACGGCTACAAGCTGCGTTAGGCTGGCAGCCCATTCCCGGGTATCAACAACATCGCCAACTTCCGACCGTTCATGCATTGCAATCAGTCTCCTATCTTTACCATCTGCGAGCCGAAGATAGAAAGCTGAATGATGCTGTCGGGCTACCAAGGCGAGACAGAGGTTCACAGTTTTATGGAGCGTTGAAGTCGTGAAGAGCAGTGGTCGAGGAATAAGACTCAGTGAATACAACGTATCGACAAGAGAACTCCATGAAGTGTCCGAGGATCACTTTAACTCCAGCGGTATTGCTGCTTAAATCACTGCTGAGCATGCAAGCCTATCTATGCAAGGCATTCATCATACCATCGTACCATCAACCAATGGTGTAAGCAAACACATGGTTATGTGTGTGACCTTGATATCATTTGCCTAAAACAACTTATAGGTGTCTTTTTATTAAAGAAACCACGCTGGCGTTACGCAGTTCTGCTTAGAGCAGTAGCCTTATTGTGTCTTCCATTGTCGTGTTGCGTGTTAAATATTTCTCTGACATAGCAATGCTTGGTGCGACCATAGTTCCACCTACGTCAACAGCAAACACCCGCATCTTCGAATTAATGTGATGCAATACAACCAGTAGAGGGGCGCAACATTTAGTCGGTCATGGAATGCCTCCGCTGGGATTGCTTACTGTATAACTCCAATGAAACCGTCAAGAGCGCAGTGCATGATAGCCCACATGCACCCAAGTCTTCTTCAATATTAGCGGAATTGGTTAGGGTGGCTCAACTGCTAAAGCAGCATACTAGCAATGCCGAAGATGTGGGTTCAGTTCCCACCTACGGCAAGGTAACTTCTTCTCCCCTTTCGTTTCCTTTTACCTTCTCATCTGTCATTGCAAACACACAAAACAATTACCTCCCCTTGTTATTTTCTCTGGCCTCATTGTTCGTTACTTCGTAAGACTGTGACTAAAAGGAGTCGAGCACCCTAGACCCGTATGCGATTCTCCTTCAGCGATGGCAATGGAATCACGAGTGATTTGTTGTAGGGAAGCGAAAAACAGAAGGAGTTCTGCTGAATAGGTCTTAATGCCACATCGGGTAGATCCACAATGTCAGGCGTTGTCGCTACCAGGTGACGAATACTAATGCGGTATCTGATGTTTTGGAGGCAAAAGCAGTGACGAAAGGGGAATAAAAAGAGAAGCACGATACAGATCGAACATTTAGCGCTTGTTTAAGTTGTTCTTTTCGTCACAGTGGGACGTGTTCATTCTGAAGGATTGGCCAAGAATGGGCCTCTGCTGGCCGCATAGTCTTCCACCATGCGGCCAGCAGAGGTCCATTCTTGGCCAATCCTTCAGTTGGAAAGATTAGGCCAGTCTAAAGCAGGGAGAAAAATCATGGAATGGGTAGGAATCCAATGCGATAGGGGTGCCCCGACTGACAAGAAAGACATTCCATTGGACGTGCGTAAACGCTTCCGAATCGCCCCTCTACTTGAACATATGCATCCTATCTACCACAAAGAGAGGAGAGCTCACAGGGCTAAGGCTCTAGTGAGTGAGTGAGTGAGTGACGAAACTTTGTTCTGAACGCCTGCAGAACGGTTAGCCTTCCCCTGTTAGGGAGGCGTTACCGTGACGCGGCCATGACGTCTTCGCGGCGTGTGGCGCCTCTACTTCGGCCGCGGCCGCACTATTCCCTTTGGTCGACCGCGCCTGCCCCTCCTTTGGGGTGGCAGCCTCCCTCCGGTTTCGCTCGGTCGTTGCCTTTCGAGGGCCGCCGAGATCTGCTGGACGGCCTGGGTTTGAACATCTTGGTCATAGCATCTCGTTGCGGCCTCGAGCCGCGGCGGGATCGTTGTTAGTGTTGCAGCTTCATGCGGATTCTTAGCACAGTCCCAAAGGATGTGAGCTGCAGTGTCTCTTTCCTTTCGGCACACACAACACAGATCACTTTCATAAACACTTGGACACACGTGCCTCATCAGCACCGGGGTGAATAACGACCCCGTTTGAAGTTGTCGGTATAAAACCGCCTCCTTACGGGTCAAGCCCGGATGAGGTGGCGGCATAGTCCTTCGCTCTAGTCGGTACCATTTCACAATTTCATTGTACGAAGTCATTTTGTCCTTGGTTTCCCACCACCACGACGGGTCGGCTGTAGTAGCAGCGGCACGGTTGGTTAGTCCTCGTGCCGCCGCGTTCGCCGTCTCGTTGTGGTTAGCGTTGCCGCGATCCGACACATCACTGCCCATGTGGGCTGGAAACCACTTTATCACCACACACCGACTTTCACTCGCGAGATCGACCACACGCAGCACACGCGCGGCTTCACCACACACCCTTGCTCTGGCGTAATTTTTCACTGCCGTCCTAGAATCACAGAGCACAGTCGTGCACTCGGGGTCGGCGATGGCCAAAGCAATGGCCACCTCCTCGGCTTGATGCGCCCCTCGAGTCCGCACACTCGCCGCTGTTCTAGTTGCACCGGTCGATGCCCTGACGACTGCAGCGGCGAATGCCTTTCTGTCATGGGGATACTCTGCCGCGTCCACAAACACGGCACCCCTGTCTTTGGCATGGAGATCGATGAGCGCCTTGGCCCTCGCCGCCCGCCGCTCTTTGTGGAACTCAGGGTTCATATTTCTTGGCACCGGACATACCCGTAGCCGTCTACTAATTGCGTCCGGTACAGGCACCCCTGTATTTTCGGGTCCCATTTCCTTTGGTCCCAGGCCTAGGTCACGCAGCACTTGTCTGCCCGTTCTTGTTTCTGATAGCCGCGTGAGCTGAGCGGTACTCTGCGCCTCGGCGATTTCCTCCAAGGTGTTATGCACTCCCAAGGCCAGGAATTTGTCGGTGCTTGTGCAGTCGAGAAGTCCGAGTGCAGCCTTGTACGCTTTGCGTATGAGCGCATTGATCTTATTGCGTTCGCACTGCCTCCAGTTGTGGAAAGCAGCAACGTATCTAATGTGGCTTATAGCGAAGGATTCCACTAGCCGGGTGAGGCTTTCTTCCTTCATGCCTGCTGTTCTGTGCGACACCCTCTTAATGAGGCGGATGGCCGTGGTGATTTTGGCCGCCAGACGGTTGACCGTCTCGCCGTTGACTCGTTTGCGCTCAATCAGCATCCCCAGCACTCGGATCTTCTCGACAGCCGGGATCGTGTGACCACCGCTCGTCTTGATCTTTATTGTGTCTTGCTCTCTCGCAGGCTCGTTGCCTTTCGTCTTCCTTGCTGTCCTTTTCGGAGGAACCACCAACAGCTCAGACTTGCTTGGGGAGCAGACGAGCCCAGACCCGTCCAGCTGCTCCTCGATAGCGTCAACCGCATCTTGCAATGTATTCTCGATGTGTCCGTCGCTTCCTCCTGGGACCCAGAGCGTTATGTCGTCGGCATAGATGGTGTGTCGGACCCGCGCGACTCGTGAGAGGCGCTCGGCCACCCCTATCATTACAAGGTTGAAAAGCAATAGCGAGATGACTGAGCCCTGGGGGGTCCCGACACTGCCGAGCTTCTTCTTTCGGAGCTGCAGGTCACCGGCGATGATTTCAGTAGTCCGCTCCGTCAAAAAATCCTTGATGTACGCATAAGTTCTCTTGCCCATGTTTAGCCGTGACACCTGGGCCAGAATCGCAGAGTGTCTTACTTTGTCAAAAGCGCTCTGCAGGTCCAAACCCAAGATGGCTCGCTTGTCTTTCGTGTTGGTAGTGTCATCGAGGATGACATTTTTCAGTTGTATCATGGCGTCCTGAGTTCCGAGCTTGTTTCGGAACCCGATGATGGTGTTTGGGTAGAGCCCCGAATCTTCCAGGTACCTCTGCCACCTGTTCATGAGTACATGCTCCAACGCTTTGCCCACACAGGACGTAAGCGAGATCGGCCGGAGGTTCTCAATGTTGGGTGGCTTGCCCGGCTTGGGAATCAAGATGGTCTTGGCTGCTTTCCACTGCCGAGGTAATGATCCGGCTCGCCAGCAAGTGTTGAAGTATGCCGTGAGGTTCTCTATCGCCGCTTCGTTAAGATTTTTCAGCGCTCTGTTCGTAACGCGGTCGGGACCAGCGGCGGAGTTGCTGTTGAGACCGTGCAGGGCAACCCGTACTTCCCATACTTCAATGTCTCGATCTAGCCACTCGTTTGCTTCGCCTAGGTAGTCCGGGTGCGTGTCTGTGGGAGTGACCGGGAGGTACTTGTCGTCGAGGCGTTTCTTCACTTCGTCTTCCCCGTGCTCGGTCAGCGCCCTGTGGATGATCTTGGCCAAGTTGTGGTGCTGGTGAGACTTGGTCGTGGTCGCATCCAAAAGATGCCTCAGCATACTCCACGTCTTGCCGCAGTGCATCTGGCCGTCCGCTGCGTTACAAACCTCATTCCATTGCTGTGTGCATAGCACTCGGCTGTGGGACTCGATCTCGCGGTTGAGTTCGGCGACCTTCTTGCGTAGCTTTCTGTTTGTCCTCTGCGTCTTCCACCTTGACAGGATGGACTGCTTGGCTTCGATGAGGTGGGCGAGGCGGCTGTCGACCCTGTGGACACGCTCGTCCGTCTCGACTTCCTTGGTGGCCTTTTCTACCTTGTTCTAGGCTCTAGTAAATAAACTTAAAAACACACCGGCGCGTAACGTAGCGTATGTGGACGCCGCTTGCGGCAGAGACGGGCTGCGGTATGGACGGTGGTTAGTGGTGGCGGGTGCCGTAAGATAGCGTGCTCCACGTGCACGAGGGACGCCTGCACAGCCGATGAGGTTGCAGTAGCGCTCGCATGTGCGGGTACAGAAGCGGGAGTAATATTATGCGATAACAAATTAGCTATCCCAAATTTTAACAAAGGGAAAATCTCGGAAGAAGCCCACCACATTCTACTCAAAGACCATCCCAGGAGGGACATAACCTTTATTTGGGTACCGGCCCATGAAGAAGTCCCAGGCAACGAAGCCGCTCACGAGCTCGCTCGAGCACTATACCACCGGACAACTCTAGAGCAGCAAGTTCCAGGGATAAAAGATAGCATCATCACGTACAGGGAAATTGTCGATCATTACAAAACCGAAAGACGAATCTTTCCGCCTCCGCATCGGTCTCTCTCTCTGGAGGACGCTCGCATTTGGCGACGCCTCCAGGGAAACAATTATAAATCCCCACATTGGATCTACTTAACACAGACGAGGGACTATAATGACGCCCTCTGCAAAATTTTCAAGCACAAAGGTACGCTGGACCATATAATATGGGAGTGTGCTGGCTCCCCAGGGGCCAAGGAAAACATTGACAGTACAGAAGCCTGGGAGGCCTTGCTCCAGAGCGAGGCTGAAGACGACCAGCATCGAGCAATCCGCCTGGCCGTTGAGGCCGTGAAGACTCACCGTCCTCAACGCGCGGCGACTGCTTCGTCCTCCCTCCTACCTACGTGTAGGTTAAGAGGCGGGCACCCCAGCTCACTGGAGCAATAAAGTTTTCAATTAACAAAAAGGGCCAAGAATGGGCTAATAACCAGTGGCATATACTCTTAGAGCAAAGAATGGAAAAATACAAACATAAGAAATTTAGGAAAATCAGAGGAGCCTTTGAAAGTCATAGCGTTACTCCATATAGAGGTTCGCAAGTTATCGAGCTATCCTGAAGTCGAGATTGCTTGTACAGGTTTTATGTAGTGTTTCATTATTTTATTACATAGAACATAGATCTATTTACTGGCAGAATTTTGTCGGTCAAAAAGAAAACAAAAACAAAACACGCAAACCGACTCTGCGTATTAAGTAACCCGGAGATCGACCACAAAAAACTCTTTGCACCAAAATCCGAAGTGCCTTTTGAGGAATGCAACTGCGGTCTTACAATGGCGTGAAAGCACTCCTACAATGTCGCAGTAAAAATAATGAACAAAAAACTTTGCCAGAAGACCGTTGTAGCGCCACCAGAAGTTTGGCTAGCTTAATATGACTGGCTTACGCCAATCTCTGCTGCGTTTTCGAATTGCCAGAAAATGCGTTTGCACTCTTTAAAGTTCGAATTCTTTTATTAGGTGAAGGTTATTTCTATAGGTGCATATACCATTCCTTCTTGCGCAGAGAATAGTATAACTTGCAGCAATAGTGCAAGAAGCACAGCAACTGAAATTTAAACCATAAGTGGAAACTCTAAAGTCGAACTGATAGAATATATTGGAGCACATTGAGGCTTATTTTCGCGTCTGTGTGTAAACGAAATGTCACATAGTCTTCGATTATGTCAGTGGTGGAACGTTCTAACCTGTGCTAGATCAAAGTTGCTCCGAATATGACGGGGAATGTGAAGAAAGCCCGTTGAAGTTACTGGACAGCTTGGCAAAGTTGACGAAGAAAATTCTAAATGACGTATGCAGAAGCTGGCAGACATTTGCTGATGCTTAACAGAAAGTGACAGTGAGAAATCTCAGAACTGTTAAGTGACACCACTTTAGGCTGTGCCAGTTATGCACTATCCGCTTAAATGGATCGTTTTTTTTTTCGGGAAAGTAAAAGGAACAATTCTTCTCTCCGACGATGCTTAAATGTTGCGAAACTAGAAACGAAAGAAAGGCGCACGAACTGATAGAATATATTGGAGCACATTGAGGCTTATTTTCGTGTCTGTGTGTAAACGAAATGTCACATAGTCTTCGATTATGTCAGTGGTGGAACGTTCTAACCTGTGCTAGATCAAAGTTGCTCCGAATATGACGGGGAATGTGAAGAAAGCCCGTTGAAGTTACTGGACAGCTTGGCAAAGTTGACGAAGAAAATTCTAAATGACGTATGCAGAAGCTGGCAGACATTTGCTGATGCTTAACAGAAAGTGACAGTGAGAAATCTCGGAACTGTGAAGTGACACCACTTTAGGCTGTGCCAGTTACGCACTATCCGCTTAAATGGATCGTTTTTTTTTTTCGGGAAAGTAAAAGCAACAATTCTTCTCTCCGACGATGCTTAAATGTTGCGAAACTAGAAACGAAAGAAAGGCGCACGACAATGTCGCCCTCTATAGATCTTCCTATGAAGGAAGAGTGAAGTTGAATACTGCATCGATCGGGGTACCGGTCTTGATAGAACTGTACCTCTCAGTCACGACTCCTCTTCCTCTTCACCAATTCTCTTCTATTTTGGTTTTCCAAACCACCGTACTTTATAGCGTGGCCTAATTCAGCACTTCTCCTCGGCTTCATTTCTTTTCTGCTTAAATTTTGCAGTGTTTCTTTATTCTTTCAAGTTTCTCACTGAACGACAGTTGTATACTACGTTGGCGCTTCCCTCCGCTTCGTCAGGACGGTCAACAACAGAATAAGAAAGCATGGACAGGGAAAAAACGGTAGGTACTGGAGAGATCGTTTATGGCCCAACTCGCACCGGTGGTCATTCGGGCTCCGTTCAAGCTCCCGCCCTCACTTTTCGGATTGGAGTGAAGCAGGAGAGGCAGAATACCTAGTGGAACGTTCGTTCCAGCGAACATAACAATTTCATCTTTTCTCTTTACTTTCAACTTTTTTTATTTTTGTATTTCTCTCATATACGATCCTTTTCATAATTTTGCTGTTGTTGCTGCTCATTCTGAAGGTACCCAGCTACCGGCTTTGCCAGGGAAGTAATACGTGCAATGGGGTCTAACTGCGACTGGCGCGACAAAATTTTGTTCTTTTTGTAATGGTTGAGAAATCGACCCTCTTCGTCTTTAACATCGCTCATGGTATTCAAGAACCACGTGTGGCTCTGTCATTTAATTCTGCAGAGCATGAGAGTCACGTGTTCATTTTTTTTACAACGATAGCCGCGTGCCGATGGAGGTGGAATTGAAGAACCCTCGCTTGTCATTCTTTTGGCGCACGTTGACTAAGCCAGGTTGTTACTCATTACTGCGGAGCCCAGTTTCTGCAGCGTTTATTATAGTCTGAGAGGTGCTTGGCGGCTTTAAGCCTCCTTAATATTTTTGATGTGAAAGCTCCAAATTGTTCATTGAGCAATAAGACCACCCTCCGGCGTCTGTAGCAGCGAAACCGATGGACGGATGGACGGACGGACCAGCAGGGGCGTTCCTCAACGTGGTGCTCTCAGCCCGACGCTATTCAACCTCGCTCTTGTTGGACTTGCTAAATACTTGCCAACTACCATCAAAATTCAATGTACGCAGACGACATCTGTGTGTGGACTTCGGCATTCACACGCCCTCAGATACGTGCGCGGCTTCAAAGAGCGGGAACGTTGACAGCGAGGTACTTGTGTAAACACGGCCTCAGAATATAACCAGAAAAGTGCGCACTAGTGGCATTTACTCGCAAACCAATGACGCCTTACGTCATCTCAGTCAATGGGCGGACCATTTCATATGTCAGAATCAACAGATTTCGTGGCCGAATAATTGACCAGACCTCTGTAGGAGTCCGCACGTGGCCTGCATGAAACTGCGGCTGAGAGAAACTTCCCAGTTGTTTAAATACTTGACAGGAAATAGGTAGGGAATGTCAGTAGACGCAATGCTGAAACTATACAGAGCTCTCTTGCTCGGTTTTTCAAGATATAGCCTACGTGTACTGAACAATACCTGCAAAACAAATATTCGTGTTCTGCAAGCAGCACAAGCTAACGCATTCAGAGTTTGCCTTGGTTTGCCCAGATGCACGGTAGCAACTATAGCGATTGCTCGCGACCATCCAATGCAAACTCACATTATGGTGGAAACCCTGAGAACGCACATCAGATATTGTGCACGTGCCCCCTATCACCACTTTCCAACACTACCTTCAGACAGGCACCAAGCATAATCATCTAAAACTATCGTCAAGTACAACGACAAACTTCCCTCTGGCTTCATCGCTGCATCTAAACCATCTATACACCCTTGGTGTCTTATCGGCCCCACAGTTCATCTCAGTGTACCAGGAATCGGGAAAAAGTCTGAGTTGTCGTCGCCTGTGCTGAAACAACTGTCTCTGTTTCTTCTTCACGAGAGGTACGCGGACAGAGTACATATTTATACTGATGGTACCACAAACATCCAGTGTTCGTCCGGTGCTGTGGTTGTCCGAGCAAGAGCTATTATCATCAGCTCTAGGACTGACCACCCAACGACTTCGACATCTGCGGAACTAGCTGCTCTTCGTGCTACACTTTGTTTCGTTAATCGGGAACCACCTCGACAATGGTCAATCTTCAGTGACTCAAAGGCGGCCCTACAATCTGTGCTATCAGCTCTGCCTAGCGGACTATTCTAACACCTCAAATTCGATATTAGATGCTTACTCCATCCATCACATGAGAAAGGACACCACGTAAGGTTGAGTGGCTGCCAAGTCACTGCGGCGTCATCGTCATAATGTCGCTCGGGCAGCTCTTGAAGACACACAGGAAGAGGCCATACCACTTTCACGGTCTGACGCAGCCAGCATACTTCGACTGCTTGCACAGGAGATCACGCTCTCTCTATGGTGCACACCAAGCAGCCAGACCAACCGCAGCAACCGTCGATACGACCTGGCCCCTTTGATGCATCTCTGTATGCCAACTGGACTCTGTCGAAGAGAGGCCACTCTGCTGTATCGCTTATGGCTAGAGGTGGCCTTCACGAAATCTTACTAATTTAGCGTTGGAATGGCCGACAACGTTCTCTGCAATGCCTGTCTTTGCGAGGAGACGATAGAACACATTCTGTGTGACTGCCCTGAATATAATGTTCAGAGACAGTCCCTGGCGTGCGTTCTAGCTCACCTTGACAATACACCATCGCCAGTTTAAACGATTTTCACATGTGGCCGACAGAAGACATCGCAGCTGAAGCCGACGAAGGGACTACTTGGGTTTTTGAAAGAGAAGGGCTTGGACAAGCGGCTGTGACAGTGATGTCATGTGCCGCGCAAGAGTGACGGACTTAACTGACGATGTGTGTGTTGTGTTATGTGCTATCTCCCTCTCCTCGCCATATTTCATTCCCCCCATCCCGCTCTCATGTGTACGGTAGCAAACGGGTTAAGCTAAGCCGGGAAGCCTCCGTGCCTTTTCTTGTCCACTTTTTCCTTCCTTCCATCGCATAACCTAAACAATTTCAATATCTAGCGGACTAATGGAAGCGTTCTCATTGTGCGTCGGAAATCTCCTTGTGACCACAACAATATTTGTCTAACACCAAAATAAAGCAAAAGCTTTATACAATTCTACTCAATTATATCTTATACCTTCAAAATCGCACTCTTGAAATCGGAGCACCCAGCGAGCAAGGTGACCAGACACATTTTTCAGTTTCAGATGGTGGGTTATGAGGAAAGGAGAAATGCGTCTCAGATTCTAAAACAGTATTCATTAAATTACAAAAAGAAGAAGGACCTCTGGAGGTACGCATATTGCTCCAGAAGTTTATAGATACTAATTAGGATTTCTAAACATAAAGGATGAAACAGACAAATTGCACCAAATTCCACCTCCCTCCGTCCCTCACCGCTGTCAAAATATTTTTAAAGCACTATATCTTTGGGTAAAAATAGGTCCCTAAATCGGACGTCCGCCACCCTTGTCTTGCTCTTTACCTCATTGATATTTCTTTATCACAATGCGGCTTTTTTTTTTCTCTCGAAGCCTACGCTTTCACTTTTGATAGCGGGAATATGAGCCATGTCAAACAGTATAGAAGGGGCGCAGACAGGCACCCGGCTTTGTATAAGTTGTCCATCGTGCCATCGCATCATTATCGGCGTTTGCATGGGGGCGACCACACACGTCGCTGGCGTTCCCTGTACAACAACAACAACAGCTGTGATGAGACGACAGGTGGGCGGGGCTTGTGTTCCGGGATACCAAGTTCACCGAGCTGTCGGCCGCCGCGATGATGCTCCTGCGACACAACACGACTCGGGGCCTTTCCCAGATCATGTTATCCGTGGTGTGCAAATGTCCCCCTCTTCCCTACACAGTCACCCCCTGCAGCGACTCCCCTTGTTGTGGATGCTGATCCCTTTTCGTGGCGTGTTCTGCATAAACGTCATTATCGTGGTCGTCGTGGTATGGCGAGCCCGTTACCGAAATATAAGGGCTGCGCATAAATACGCTATGTGACCGGACTTGTACATGGACGCCCGGCAAAATTAACTTTACGATACGACAAGAGAACAAAGCAACCCGGCACTTAGGCGTGTAGTGGGTAAGTTAGTTTTTAGAGCACAAAACTCTAAAAGGTGCCTAAATAAGGACCCTACACTGCAAGCTTTCTTTTTAACAGTTTACAGATCAAATGGTGTTCGCACGAGAGCACAAAGCTACACTCAGCACTTAGGCGTGTAGAGGTTAAGTTGGTTTTTAGAGCGCAGAACTCTAAACCGTGCGGAAATAAAGACCCTACACTCCAACATTTGTTTTTAGAAGGTTATTGACACTTCAAACGGTGTTCGGGCGAGAGCGCAGATGAGTTGGTGTGAAGAACATTTAATATATTGTTGCCGCGTTTGCGGTATACTTTCTTTGATTGATGCCGAAAATTCACTAGTCCACGCACTGCTTTAATTCATTCTTTGTGCAGAAACTGAGTCAAATTCGTTTGTAACATCGCTGATTGTGTACCAAGGACTCAAAGAATATTGAATGCTATTCCTGCTTCCCGTGAGCGATCCCGGCATTCCCTTTCCTTCTCATTCCCTGAATTTGTGCAGTTAGGTATGTTTACTCGACATTAGCGAGCATTCCCCACGCATCCTATTGTTTTCACTCGTTACACAAATAACGACTAAGGCTACTTCGTTCATATTTTGCCGCACGTGTCGCAACGACTCCAACCGTTCATTCGATCCTGTCGGAGAAGTTTGAGGCGTTGGGCTAATTTCCGGTGTATTTTTTAAAGCGAGCCGCGTGAGAAACGGGGGCAAATAAACGCACAACGCGAGTGCAGCGTGTTGTGTGAACCTCAAACGTCATGGCTCGCGCTGTTCCCAGAATGATATTCTGCCCGAGCTTTAATATCGGCAGGACAAATTGCTTTCACAACTTGCAAAGACTGAGGCGTTCCGCACGTGTGTGGCGTTTATGCATGCAACACGCGCTGGGCCCCCATGGGCCCACAAATGCTGCGAAAAGAGCGCTCGCGCATTTCACTCGCACGTATAACGCAGGGATATTGTACAGCTGGTAAAGGTGCGTTTCATTACAGCGGAAGGGAAGCACGGATGGAGCGATTGCCGGCCATTATTGCGCGACTTCGACATCGCTGGGAGAGTCGCTCGTCCTGGCAGTGGACGCAAAATGAGGCTGATGACGATGCTTGCTTGATTAATCTCATCAGCAGTAAAAAAAACACATTAAAAGAAAGCACGCAACCGAACGTACCCCAAAAACGTAAGCTGAGCAAACTCGCTGGAGAAAATAATTGGCAAGTTACCCCAAAGGGAGGAACATTGACAGCGATCGCCATGTATTAAGACATTAAAGAAGTCAGGCTCGTAGCTTTATTGGCAGTGTATATGCCACTAAACGAGTGTTTACTAAGTAAACGTGTGTCATGTAATGTGCCTCGATGCAGACATGAATAGCTTCCGTTGGATGCCTACGAGTGCTCGTGATCATGAATCAGGACACCCAGGCCTCCACCATTCTACTTGGGAATGCTCCAAACCGCGCGGCCTTTCTACAATACTGAAAGTCTCCCCATCCCTGTTGGAAGCCGCTCTTTCCAGCACAGCCTTGCACGACCAGCGATACCTGATTGACCGGGCTAGCCGGACAGCAGCAGCAAATGGGGTTTTGGACTGAGGGCTCCACCCTCTGAGACTTCATTACCAGATAACAAATACAATTTTCTACTACTACTACTACTACTGCTACTACTACTACTACTACTACTACTACTACTACTACTACAACTACTATTACTACTGGCGTCATTACGTACGCGGGTGGAGAGGAGCACGCGTGCGAGTTCTGCAAGCGAACGCTCAGTCCTACCGCTTCCTTTAACTTATTAGAGCACTTAATATTAAAATGCGCTCTCAGATCCCCTATTATTTTGTCTCCGTGCGTGCATTAGTTGTACTTAAGGTGGACGAGCAAAGTTAAGGAACGTGCTAACACGACTTGTCTCAACAGTAATAACAAACTAAGAATGCCGCTAGAGCGAACCCTTCGACAAATGAACTTGTCTTCGGCAGGGCAGCAACTGCATTCCTTAGCAGCGTTTTTATGCGTCGCTGGACTGCTCAACTGCTCCCCCTCTCCAAATACCGTAGGAGGTGAGACGCTGGTGGGTATATAATAGCTCGAAGTGTTCAAAGAAACAGAGAAAAAGAAAGAAAAGCGTTGCGCTTCCGATAAGTGAAGCCCCCGTAAACAGGCAACAAAAAATAGGAAATTGAATCGAAAATTACAAAACTGGGCAACAAAGAAATGAAGCAGGGAATAAAAGGAGCCGAGTGTCCATAAACGCGTAAATAAGAAAATTTGGACAGAGTGTGCTTTGACCGAGAAGCGTTGACCTAACTAGAAGTCAAAAAGGGAGATTTCAGTAACCAAAAAAAACAGATCTGGTTATTATCCGTTACGACTTTGCATGGGAACTGCCATTATTTTTTGTAAAGTTACCAGCAATGCTCCTTCGGTGAATCTTTATGCAGCTGTCTGCTAAAGCGATACAGCGAAATATACTGCGAGGCCGTTCGCATGTGCTTCACTTCTGAGTGGGTCGATTGTTATGCGCATGCATTCGTATCAGGATGAATTGGGAGCTTTCATTGAGATGCACATTAGGCGAAACTAAGTAGCGAAAGCCAATCCGTAGCCCTGAGGTCCGCTCCATCATAGGGGTTCCAACTGTATTCTCATCGAAGTTATACGTTCATTCAGAACACCGATCACTAAAAATCTCGAAATGCAATTAGCGAGGTCAATGGAGATGTATGGCTTTTGTAGATAGAAACATGCTGAGTAGAGGTACATGCCCAGAAGTACGACACACATAAGAATTCTGTGGGAGTGCCAGGGATGGACACATACTCAATGACAAACACCCAGTCACCCAATGATTGAGTAGGGTAAACATACGAAATTTAGGAAAATCGAGAAGCGGTTAAATATTATGCGCTGTTCAAGAGGTCCTTTCTACAGTGGTCCATTGATTGTCACTACTTGATTGTCATTGATTGTCTTTCAAAATTTCATGCTATTTATGCCGCTCTGCAAGAGCATCCGAGCAGATACACAAGTGACAGAACACCATGCGCGTGAAAAAAAAAACGTAGATGGGTAGAGGTGAAGGTAGGCGAAGGAGTCTTTCCTTTAAAAGGGTTAACGTCACGCAGTGTCAATGGAATAGTTTGTGGGTAGGGAGGCGTGAGCTTTAGCAGCGTACGACTTGTCTGTTTGTCCGGTGGGGCTTTTCAGTTCCATAACTCGCAAAAGATGTGCACGAATGCGTTTCCTTCGTTAGCAGTAGAGCTCGGTACTGACCGAATGGATGCCGCATATGCTCCAGGCGTAGGCACCAATTATATCTAGCCGGTGTTGCCCAAACGCTGTTTCCTGCAGCCGGGGTTCGTTAGTGGAGCCACGCACGTTCCGTGCCAGCTAATATCGCTGATCATCTCACACATCGATTGCGGCAGCTAATCTCCTGTTTATAATTGGCGGTAGGCCTGCTGTGCCACAATTCGTACATAGCACATATTGCCAGTCATGAGAGCATTGGTATGGAGTTCCCTGCAGTCAGACGAAGAATCGGAAATGTTCAGTAGTGGATAGTCGCCTTCATTAGGGTAGTGCGAAGTTGTTTGCTAGCCACGCTTTCAGCCAGGCGGCGACAATAAACTTCATCAGGACACTTCCTGCGTACCCTCTGACGGCTCCAAAACATGGCTCTACCATTTCCACTGGAAAACATAGATGTGCGATAACTTCCTCTGCAAGAACTTGAAGAGATTCAGTTGTCAGCACGTTGAAAAGCAGCGGCAGCTCAAAGTTCACCCCTAAAGTGCGGGTTACATTTTCATATTTCATCTGTACCTTATGTGGAAGTATTTGCCGAGGTTCTGAGTGTTCATAAACATAGCCCAAATTTTTTAGAAGGTTCTGCGCAGGCTGTCATGGCGTCGAATGTTCTAGCAGCATTTATTCGAAATTATATAGCAAAGTATGGGAAATCAGGGTTTTACTACAGATATTTAACATTTAACACGACTATTTAAGTAGAGTCTACCCTTTTCAGCTTCTAAACGCAGTCTGTTCATTCGCCTCGAAAGGCACTCACTACAGTGAGGGGGCCCGTCCTAAAAGTCCATGCAGTATTTTGACGATCCCCTTCATTGCTAAGTTCAGGGTACCCTTTTCTGTTCCATCGAATGTTGTGTGCACAACGTTTTGCGAGACGTTGGAGGGGGATCATTATACAGTGATTATTAAACAACGTGCCATTGTATGTTGGCCTGCGGCCGCTAAAGCGGCATCTGCATAAGGCCCCCACCCCCCTCTGCTAGGCTGCGCAACGGGTCCCTTCGTTCCCATTGGCAGGAGGCCTCCTTGTCAAGCGTCGTGGTGAAGCATATAGGACAAGAGAACAAGCACAGCAGACGTCAAACGTGAAAAATAAACGCAGACACCTTAAGCAAAAACTTCCCACAACAAGATTACAACTAACGGCACTACAATTACGAGCCCGACGCTTTTGCGCAGCGCCAAAAATGAGACGCACTGTTTACTATTACACAAGATTTTGCATCCGCTGCTGTTAGCCGTCAGTATAGTGTTATGGCTAGAATGGAGGGTCTCCTCACTATGGTCAGTTACGTTTTGAAAACAACTTTTGCCGGTGTCATTGTGCCTCAGCAGTCCAGCTCACAGGTTGATATTTTAAAATACCAAAACGTTTAGCTAGTAAGTAGGCATTTATGCTATAAATCATAGGTAATATTCAACTACGTAGATTGCTTTTTTTACGCACCCAGCTTTTTCACCGCCTAATTACTGGTCTAATGTTATCGGTCGGCGCAGAACACATCTGCCTATATCCGAGGAGTGGACTTCATCTTGGAGCATAGGTGAGCACCAGCAATTAAGCTGGCATGCAAGATGAGTTGTGTTTAAATAGCCGACAATAAATAAGAGTTTGATTCATCAGTCATGCATCAAGACTGTCTGATTCTTCATCGTCACTACGCCGCTACAGCATTACCGAAGTTCGGCTAAGCTGCCGCATCACGGAAATGAGCGGAAGTGCTTGGTTGGCAGATGTACACAAATAATCTGTGAACCGCCATATGGCTTTGGTTGCCGCTGCATTCTTACATTGTGACCAGCTGTTGAAGCTGGAAAAGCCTGGTGAAGTGACGTACCCTATTTTCTCTGGGGAAGCGTGCGGGTTTTCACGTTCCAAAATTATGGGTCCTTATTTGACACCAGCGTTCAAGCCAACTCAAAACATGCGAAGGTTGCTCGAAGCACTTTGGTTGTCGTCTCAATGCATGAGGTCTTCAGGCGCACTGCCTCGACCCATTTTGTTCATGCTATCTACCAAATCAAGAATCACGTGCGCTTCCACTGGGTGCGCAAAGTCGGCAAGTAGCTGCCACCAGCACTACAGGGAACCTGCGTAACGGGCACAGCCCAGCTTTGTATGTTTGTAGCCTACAGTTTATCAACGTTTCTACGTCATGGTCTAAACCTTGGTTTCAAAAAAGCGGGTAGGCTGCGTTACGTGAAACGTCTTGTGCACTAGGTACTGGGTACTACATGGGTACTACGATGCTGAAATGACATAACCAAATGCGTAAGTTAATTTTACATAGTTCACCCTTTATAAAGGATACCTGCCTAGCTTATTTTAGAGCTAGGGTCTTACGTGAGCATTTTTGAAGGAAATCGGTCCCGAAAATGCAGAAGCGCCTGTACCGGACGCAATTAGTAGATGGCTACGGGTATGCCCGGTGCAAAGAAACATGAACCTGAGTTCTACAAAGAGCGGTGGGCGGCAAGGGTTAAGACGCTCATCGATCTCCATGCCAAAGACAGGGGTGCTGTGATTGTGGACGCGGCAGAGTATCCAGATGACAAAAAGGCATTCGCCGCAGCAGTCGTAGGGGCATCGACCGGAGCAATGAAAACTGCGGCGAGTGTTCCGACTCTAGGGGTACATCGAGAGTCGAGGTGGTGGCCATTGCCCTGGCATTCACCGACCCCGAGTGCACGACTGTGCTCCGTGATTCTAGGAAGGCAGTGAGAAATTTCGTCAGAGCAAGGTTGTGTGGTGAAGCCACGCGTGTGTTGCGTGCGGTTAATCTCGCGAGTGAAAATCGGTGTGTCGTGATCGAGTGGTTTCCGGCGCACATGGGCAGTGATGTGTCGGATCGCAGCAACGCAAATCACAATGAGACGGCGAATGTGGCGGCGCGAGGACTAACCAACCGTGCCGCTGTTACTGCGGTCGACCCGTCGTGGTGGTGGCAAACCGAGGACAGAATCATCTCCTAGCTACAAGGAAACTGTGAAGTGGTACAGACTAGAGAGAAGGAGTATGCTCCCACCTCATGCGGGCTTGACCCGTAAGGAAGCGGTGTTTTACTGACAACTTCAGACGGGGTCGTTTTTCACCCCGGTGCTAATGAGGCACGTGTGTCCGAGTGTTTAGGTGAGTGACCAGTGTTGTGTGTGCCGAAAGGAAAGAGCCACTGCTGCTCACATGTTTGGGACTGTGTCAAGAGCCCGTACGAAGCTGCAACGATGACAACGATGCCACCTCGGCTCGAGGCCGCAAGGAGGTGCAAGGAGGTCACGATCACGAGATCCAAGCCCAGGGCGTCCAGGAGATCTCGGCGGCCCTCGAAAGGCAACGACTGAGCGAAACCGGAGGGAGGCTGCCACCCCAAAAAAGGGGCAGGTGCGGTGGACCAAAGGGAGTAGTGCGGCCACGGCCGGAGTAGAGGCGCCACACGCCGGGAAGACGTCATGGCCGCGTCCCCGTGATGCCTCCCTTACGGGGGAAGGCTAATCGTTCTGCAGGCATTCCTGGTAAAGTTGCTTCGCTCGGAACTGTGCTCGCTCACTATTCGTAATGGGCTCTCTTTTTCAGAGGGTGTTTAAGCAATATGGGTAAAAGATGAGCCCCTTAAGAGTAGTAGCCGAGACTGCCCTGTACCACTGGACTTCACCACACTCCTTGAGGGTTGGGGTTTGAGCGCTTGCCTAAATCTCCTGCGCTTGCGCTTCCTGTGGAGACGTACACGTTGTGCAGGTATCAAAGAAAATGGATTAGCCTTTGTCGTTTTTCGCCATTTCTCAACAGCACGTGTCGCATGCAGTTGAGTTATAGCCGATTAGGCGTTAAATTTCTGCAAGAATTCCCCACCTGCCTGCCTTTATAACCCCGATGAGCACCAGTATCAGTACAGCGTCTATAGTTCGACCGATGGTTCCACGCACTGGCGCCGCCAACGTAAACGGATATGGCCAACGCCGTCCGACGTGCCCGGCGTCTAACGACGCTCGGCCGCGCTTGCCTACTTGAGAGCCTTTATTGAAAAAAAAAGAAAGGTGGAGCCCTTAAGGGGCTCCGAAATAGATGTAGTCCCTATTCAGGTACCCCATTGGTACCAGCCGCCAGTTTAGCCCTCCGGACCAAGGCGTTTTGGCCCTGAAGGCCCGAGCAACCGAGCAGCGCCACCTCCCATTCCTCTCGGGTTGGGTTAGGGTTGGAGGAAAGAGCTGAGTTGAGCTGACAAGCCCAAACCATGTGGTAGGTATCAACCACCTCCCCGCAGTACTGTTACTTGCCATTGAAGGAACAATCGAAATGTTTCAAGACTGCCACGAACAATAAAGTGTTAGTGAAAAGTCGGATCCATCTTTTCGTGAGGCTACGGTGCGCTTCCCGGAAATGGAATAAATGATTATCCATCGCTGGGCAGTCCTCTGCAATCTGTGTGCATGTCACATGTTTCTTGAGTGTTGTCATGAGATTTTGAACCCACGTGCTGTACGCTTCTTCAAGAAGACTGGTCGGTGGCAGGGACTTACGGAAAGCAGTCCAGTTTGGCAATTTCGCCTGAGTTAGTGGCCTTTTAAGGGGCCGGGTATGAATTAAAGTGTTAAGAATACAGTGATCGCTTCCTGGCGTGTATTCGGTGTTGTACAACTCAACGTGTTGCACGTGTTTGGAAAGTGTGAGATTGGGAGAAGTGTTCCGAGTCATGGAGTTTCGAACACATGTTTGTTGTGCTGGGTCCGTCTGGACGGTTATGCCTAGCATGCAGATAAGCTCCGCTAGCTTCCTAGCGCGAACCTCCTCCTTGTAAACCCACACCTCACTAGGAGCATTCAAGTCGCCCACAATGTGTAGGAGGTCCCGACCCACTATGCTCAGTGCTCGGGTGAAGATGTTTGCAAAAGTTACGTGTTTTAGCTTGGGCGGACAATATACGTTAGGGATATGTAGTTGTGGGTAAGAGCGCCGCAGGGATAACACTGCGACCATGGTGTCGGAATATGTTGTCTGTAGATCGAGGGCTACCTCTTGTGCTGTGCACGCTTTGTGTACAAGTATGCAGGTAGATGGATGTCGCTTAAATGCATTGTACCCTGACATTTTAGCTGAGGCCCCCGGTTCCTGTAGAGCCACGATGGCTGCTAGAAATTGCAATGTTTTCGAATAGAGGCGAACATGAGCACTCTTAGCAGGATCCTTGAAGCCCTTATAGTCACCCTGTACGATTGACAGTGGTTCCTGTCTTGATTTAGCTCGCCTATGTCTAGTTCCCTGCTCCACCATTTGCACCAGTAAAAGCAGGATGACTTAATAACCGTACCGGCACGCTCTATGTTATCAAGTGAATCATCAAATTCTTCGTGTTTCTCGTCCTCCGTTACGCGGAGGAATTCGCTCGGACGCCCGGCCTTCCTAATGGTACTGGTGCGGCGGAAGAGTCTCGGGTTTGTTTGTATCCATGTTTTGATGATTTGAGTCCCCTGTTGCGTGACTGTTGTGGCTATATGCGATTTTTGGAGTTGCATGGAAGATTGGACTGCCTGATTTATTATATTTGGAAGTTGAATTGTCTGCCCCATTACGGCCTCCATTTGCTGCTCCAGGGCGGCAACCCGGCCTCTTAGCTTGTTAGTAGGGCACGCGCGTACCGACGGTACGGTGCTGCCCGAGCACGCAGATGCCGAGTCCTACTCGCCAACCATGGACCCTTCTGTAATTGGAGTGTCTGCCCTAGCATTTTCCAGTGCATGCATTTTGCTAGCTAGCTGCGCGTTTTGCCTCCTGAAAGCTTCTAGCTCTCTCCGCATATCGAGTTTCAAGGGGGAAGGTTGACAGAGGGCAGAGGAGGACTGAGACTGAGTAACTGGACTCCTGTCCAGTTACTCGCCTGTTTCAAGAATTGCCAAGAAGGGGGAAGTCCTCGGCTTTGAAGGCCGGCGGCTTCGACCCGCTCTCGGGCTATACAGCATATTGCGTCTTCTGGCCCAGTGGTGCTCGTCCGGATTTGCCTGCCTTCTCTTGTTGGGGTGGTTGTTGTGGTCATCCCTGTTGCTACTGCGGTGATGACATTGCTGCTCCTATTGATTGGGTCGTTGATCCCAGTCCCATTAAGTTTCTGAAATGTTTCGACACAGTCTGCGGATCCGGTGAGGTGAGTTCCTCCGCAGATCATGCAGGATGGTGGGAACTCACGTTCCGCAAGTCCGCACGTTGTGGAGCCGACTTGTATGCAGCAGAAGCCCCATCTTCCTTCTTCTGGGTAGGGGCAGTTATCCACCCGGTGTCCCACCGCGCCGCATCTGTAGCACGCACGGATGGTCTTCTTATATTCCCTGACACGGACGCATTCGTTATTAGATTGAATATAACGGAGTAGTCTCCAGCCTTCAAAGCTTAGCATGGCCACAGTGGATTTAAATTTAATAAAAGCCGGAGGAGGCATAATGCTTTAAGAACTAGCAGCCCTTTATACGAACTGTCTATCGACTTCAAGGGTCCCATCGAAGTGGAAGAATTCCAACATTATACTGATGCACAAAAAAGGAGACGTTAAAGAATTGAAAAATTATAGGCACATTTGCTTACTTCCTGCATTATATAAAATATTCACCAAAATAACCCAGGGAACAGGCAGGTTTTGGGACAGGATGCTTTACAATGGATCGCATCCATGTCATCGATCAGGTAATCGAGAAATGCGCAGAATACAATCAGCCTCTCTATGTGGCTTTCATAGATTACGAAAAGGCATTTGATTCAATAGAGATACCAGCAGTCGCAGAGGCATTACGCAATCAAGGAGTACAGCACGCTTACGTAGATATACTCGAAAGTATTTACAGAGATTCCACAGCTAACTTGATTCTCCACACGAAAATAAGGCAGATACCTATCACGAAAAGGGGTCAGGCAAGGAGATACAATCTCTTCAATGCTATTCAGTGCATGCTTGAAGAAGTATTCAAGCTAATCAACCGGAAAGGCTTAGGAGTAAGGATCAACGGTGAGTATCCCAGCAAAATTCCATTTGCAGATGACATTCTACTGCTCAGCAACACTGGCGGCGAGCTACAACAACTGATTGAGGACCTTAACAGAGAGAGTATAAGAGTGGAGTTGAAGAATAGTAGGCGGAAGGACAAAGATAATGACCAATAGCCGGACAAGCGCACACGAGTTCGAGATCGCCAGTCAGCCTCTAAAGTCTGTGAAGGAGTGCTTTTAACTAGGTCAATTTCTCACAGGGGACCCTAATCATAATAAGGAAATTTACCGAAGAATAAAAATGAGTTAGATCGCATTCGGCAGACATTGTAAGATCCTGACTGGAAGCTTACCACTATCATTAAAAAGAAAGGTGTACAATAAATGCATTCCACCGGTGCTAACATATGGGGCAGGAAGTTGAAGACTGACTAGGAAGGTCGAAAACAAGGACTGCGCAAAGACCGATGGAACGAAGAATACTAGGTTTAACGTTAAAACACAGGAAGAGAACGGTGTGGATCAGAGAGAAAACAGGGAGAGCCGGTAATATAATTGACACCAAGAGAAAGAAATGAAGCTAGGCAGGTCATTTAATGCGCAGTTTGGATAAGCGGTGGATCATTACCTTTACAGAATCGGTGCCAAGAGAAGGGAAGCGCAGTCAAGGACGGCAGAAGACTACGTGGGGTGATAAAATTAAGAAATTGGCAGGCGCTAGCTGAAATCGGTTGGCACAGGAGAGGGGTAGTTGCAGTTTGCAGGGATGGGCCTTCACCCTGCAGTGGCCATGAAACAGGCTGAGAAATAGGCTGTATATATATATATATATATATATATATATATATATATATATATATATATATATATATATATATATATATATATATAGAGAGAGAGAGAGAGAGAGAGAGAGAGAGAGAGAGCATGTTTCACCGCTGGCAACTCCTACTGAGGAAAATATTTCGTTAACAGTACATATTTATTTGATCGCTTTGGCGGTGAGCTGACCGTAGCACGTGTATCAGAATGCAAATACAAGGATATTTAGTGCCTGAATACAAACTAAAAAAAAACTTTGACGTGAGGCAAAGGATCGTGCGGTCCTTTCCTCACGCTTGCGCAGAAGTAATACTCTTCAAGGTTCAACCTTAAACCCTATTCTCGTAGTTGGTGCGCCACTTAGCGCATTTGTCACGTCGCCTGCATTTTGAAGTATTACGACGTCATCCAGCCATCAATAGGGGTTGACTCTACGCACAATTACTCGCGATTGTCGCTCTTCATACCTTGATGCCTATTCGTCACTGCCTTCGTGCTCTCTCCTTCATCGAAGGAAAGCTGCTTGCGCTCATCGCGCAAATGAAGGTTTGCTAAATACCTTGCTTCCTTTCAAAATGTCATCCAATTTTGGTGACGGGTACCGTTGCTATTGCGCTAACAGATTTAGCGTGAGCTTGAAGTCAGTGCAAAGGTAGGTGCCACGGTTATCTTATATTTTTTTTCACTATATCCCTCTGCAACTGATTGATGGGCGAAAGTACGTGCGGCTTCCTCTACAAGACGTTAGAGATTTGCACACGTGATAGTCTTTAGCGTGTATAAATGTCACGAGATATACCAACGGCTGCAAAAAGACTTATCCTAAAAATGTGAGAGTTTCAAATACGTGGGGCCATGCGCGCTCGTTAACATGCTTACAAGTTAGCTTTGGTAAGAATATTGAAGTGCACTTAGAAGCAACGACGTAACGCAGAGTGAACATGGGCGCTGTAACATCGCCCGTATTTGTGCACTCTTTTTTACGCCTTTGTTCAGAAGTATGCTGCAATATTCATATATATTTAAATAATTAGCCCGCCAGTACGCCTAAAGGCTTTGTGGTGCATAGTAAAAACATAGTAAGCGAATAAAGAATCGAATCCGCTAAACATGTGGAGTAGTTTTCAAAACGTCATATTCTTGTAGGATGGCTGACATGAATATAACTGTTCAGCTCCGTTACCGGAAGGGTATGAACGTGGGTTTAAATTCTTGGGTAACGCTGATGGCAGCATCCCTCCCACCGTTTCTGCCGAAAGCCGGGGCGAAAAGCTTCGTTCTCAAAGGGGGTGCACGTTGTGAAGTTTCAATTTTTGACTTCCTCTACAACTAAGAAGACGCTCGTGGAAGCTGCGATGATGTGTAGTGCGAAAAGGGATCAATACGGAGCATTTGCTTCTTGGCCATCTTTCTTTTTTCTAGAATCAGTAAGAGGGACAGAGAGGGTGCAGGGCGAATCAGTAAGCGGATTGTGAGATTCCAGTTTGTTTAGCTGAAGGAGAATTAGCTGATAGTGAGCGTGGAAAGCGGCTTAGGGGCCTTTCTCTCCACGATGCGAGCAATAAGAATGATGCTCTTAACTTCTGCTCTAATTGACCCGGTGCGGTACGCTTTCTTTTGGCTTCGATCAATCTTTAGCACACTTTACTGGCTAGCGGGTAGCTTCCGCTAATGACATGCGTAGGTGGGGAACATTGGAAAGCAACTATAGAAAGGAATAGTTACGCCTCTAGGTGGAGCGAGCGTTTTAGTGATTAATTGATGCGGAAAGGAATAAGTAGTGGCTTCTGTATTCTGTAGTCCTCTAGTACAGATTTCGCAAAAGAGCCGCCATGCTTAAATGCTCCCCTGTAATTAAGGCGCCAGTGGAGCAGCGTTGAAAGAGCTCGGCGAAAGATTAAAGGTAGTGCATAGAAATCAAATTCGGCTGGCTTCAATGACTTACGAATGCCTAGTGAAATGTTGAGCTCATTATTCCTCGTTTAGCACTAAAGCACTAGTTGAAAAAGCGAATAAATGGTAAAAGTCAACATAAGAAAGAACACCGTGGTGTATAATGAATGCTAGTTGATCGCAGCTGTATTAAAAACCGTTAGATTCGAAATTGGGAGTCGCAAAGGTTGTGTTTCTAAAGCGGAAGCGACAAACGGACAGGCCTGCGTGCAGACAGCGTTTTGTTCTGCCGAAACCAGCACGGGTTGCCTAATTTCTCAGGTATGTGAACTATTTAGAGAACCTCTCACTAAAGAGTGGTGCTGCCTACATGCAGCCACGATAGTCCAAAATTACTCCGTCAAATCGTGATGGCATCCGTTATCTCAGAGACCACTGCTCATCTAAGCTAGCGGTATCGTGAATCGGCATATCTCCTGCATTACGGCATACTCTTTGCTTCTAGTATAGCCCATAATGCCGTTTTGTATTGGAATGCAAACGCAAAAAACTAATAATTTAAAATAATAAAATAATATATTAATAAGAAGAACTAATAAACTAATTTACTATGGTCAGCAAAATTATCGGAATTTTAAGCTTATTGCCTGCGAAGGCTATTAAACGCTCGTCCTACCGAAATCCCATATTTTAAGTTATGGAGACGAGACAATTAAGCAAGGACGTCGACGCTATACGTTCTACCAATCGCTTAGTGTAATCAGCCAAGCCCAAATATTCACATTTGGAATCTTCTGGGCTCTGTTTTATTTTTCTCGTGCTGTAACTTAAACGATAGAACGACCATGCCCATTTCTGTAATCAGAAATATCCAACTAAAGTGCGCGTTCATGCAAACGCTGATCTTTACTCATGATGCCTCATGATTCGGTCATGTTTATAGCTAAGAGTTCTCCTAACCTTTGAAGAATATTTAAAAAAAGAGCTGTTTTTCTGTAAGCGTAACTAAGTACTGCTCAGTTCTTATAGCTAAATATTTTAAGTTATGTATTGGAAATTGGTGGAGCGATCAAGGCGTCCATAACCCTTACTGTAGTGTGAGCAGCCTGGCAACCGCATTTACGTTGCTGTGATAGGAAAAAAAGGGAAAAAAAAGACTCGTGAAAATAGTGTAGTCCCGAGTAAAATGATGCGCAAAGTAAGATTTACTATTCAAACGCTATATGCGAAATGGTGGTTGTCATTGAGAAGCGCTGTTTTCTTTGACAAGTTTGCATAATTCGCTGTACACCAACCAAGACGCTCGCTAGCCACCTTTTTTATTCCAAATTTATTTTGCAATATATTACAGTAAACATACACTCAATAGGCATGTTGAGTACTAGAAGCGTGTAATATTTCTTCAATGTGTTGTAGTCGTGGTGGAGGTACAGTCGTCAAGGTTAGCTTGGCGCGCTTGGCCGGCTATTCTTGAGGCTAAGAATCTGTCGCACTGTTAGCACGGGCGTTTCACGTAACGTTCATTAACATGACAGTTTTGAGGCACGCATTAATCAGGCGGAATACTGGTTTCTTGTTTACTTTTTAGACTGCGTCAAGCAGGGACTCCTTATCTTGTTTCTCAGTACAAGAATTAGTTCAAATATATTGCTATTTAAGAACTGTTAGTTTCACATCTGTGGAATATTAGCTTAATTTTTTTTGCTACAGATCTCACATTTCTATATTGTGGTACCTTATTACCTTCTAAAGAAAATTATAGCCTATATTACGGACAAAAATATTTTTCTGAGAGACAGGTCTTGCATCTAGAGCACTACAGAAATTAAAGCACTATGACGTGGACTCATTAGCCTAATATATGAGAGCACGATATTGGAGCAAGTTGCAATCGGTCAGAAAACAAGAAACTGACCTGTGTGTTGGAAGAAACAAGATTGACTGGCGTTAGAAAACAAAACCAATGCAGGTAATTAATGGCTCTCATCTCAGCTATAACATGTAAATATAAACACGAACAGCGAACATGCCATTGCCGATGAGTGGGAGGAAGCTCGTCCCCACGAGGAAAGCGGTATCGTCAATCATTGGAGATAAGAGGATCAAGAAAGAATGGTCGCCTGGACGTGGCGCAGCCCTGGCCTTTCCGGCCTGGCGGTATGAGCCAGCGTGAAGCTGTTAACCCAACGAAATTTGGCGGCTCGACGCACCCTTCGAGAGTCTGGAACGTGACCGTCCTCATGCACTCCTCTCGCTGTGGTTATCTTGAGCTGCGCAATACCTTGCGCTGAAAGGAATCGAAAGAAGTGGATATTACGGTTCTACACATTCAAGTCGAGGACTGGTAATCCCTCTGTTAGCTCACGAGAAAAAGGCTCCCGTTCTCACGCTCATCTCTTGTGCGCCATAGCAGCTGTAGATTTATAGAATTATGATATAATCGTGCATGAACTCTCCAAAAGACTCGCCATTTTTTATCCCCTTTGAAGTAATATGAATGAGAAGCATGGGAAGAAAGTATCCCGAATGAAATAGCATAACCATATGTCGTTGCCACCTTGTCTCGAGACTCTTTCTCGACATGTTGCCACTGCTCCAGTTTATTTCTTCCAGATCCCCTAGGTCAGTTCTTGCTAGCTGAGACGATCAATTGTTGAGCCTTGTGAACAATGTTCGATTCAGTGTTGTCATATCGTGGCAAACGTGGAAATTAAATCGCTCTTCTCCTAGACGTGTCCGACGGCCTGCTTTTAAAGCTGTTCTTGTATGTCGACCACTCTCCTGTTTAGTGTGAAACCCGCAATGTCCCGCTTGCTACACAGGAAGTGATCAGGCACCATGAAACTTCGATGGAAAGTGCGCCGTTACAAGAGAGAAATAACGTCTTGTAGCAGACGACGTGTCATGAAAATACAAAAGTGAACCTCTTGTCTTTTCCTCCCTTGTTTTGCCTCGAGTGACTCCTGCACCTTTAGTTTGCTTTGGTTAACGGATCGTCGTGTGGGCCTACTGAGAACGGTTAAGCCTTAGAAATCTATAGTTGAACGTCGCTCTTTCAATTAGCTATGCCACAAAAAAAAAAAAACCCTAGGTGGCGCAGTGGTGCAATTGAAGTAGAGGAAGACGAATAGAAAATATTATTCTTCGCGACGCAGTTTGCCCAATTTGGAGCTCATGTTATGTGGCAGTGACTAATAATTTAGCATCTCGACCATGCCTGCCGATCACTTCCACTTTGCCTGACTTCAGCCTGGCATTGGCATTTATGGCATTGAGAAAGTGCGAGTGTAGTTTGCAGGCTGGATGGTTTAATGAATTGTATAAAAGACTCAGTTAATTGACGAATCGTTTAATGATTCGTCATTCAATGACAATTTGTGTATCTTATGTAAAACTCTCTGTTCTGGTTTATTCTTAGTTGCAGTTATTTCCGGGCGTAAAAATGGTAATCCTCTCGACCTATTTGCTCGTGATCGTAAATCACCGGTTCAAGATCAATTTCGCAAACCTCCATTTGCCAGGTACGGATACCGCCTACCTTGGAGAATCGTCTGTCGTTGCAGGCAGCCGGCAAAGGACACTATGGTGTATGGTTGAGCTATTAAAGGGACACTATTAAAGGGACGCTGTTAAGGCACACTATTATTGTGGTATTACAGGAACACAAATAATCAATCGAGCTTGGTCGATAGATGCTTCGCCTATTATCCCATCATCATTTTCGGTGTGTGACTGCTTCACTTGGGTGCGTAGAAAATGTCTGCCAAAGATTCCGCTCCTCCTCTACAATTTGAACGGACAGCGCCTAATCAGACGAATTGACCTACTGGCCACGTCACCTCCTTGTATTCCGCTCTCTGTGAATGAGACAGTGCTGACATTACATGTAAGGTAGTACCATAGTTTCCTGCAGGTGATGCCACTATTTATATTTATAATGCTTTGTTGCTTGAGCGCTTGTCTAAACTAGAAACTGTGATGTCGTCACTTCTTGGACTTTATCGCTTTGGTAGGCACCTCAAGAACGAAGCAGGCTCCTGTTGCCAAAGGCAGTCCATAACTCTATGCGATTGTTTCTTAGTATCTTCAATCTTAGTATTTTGTGAGGATGAGTTTCTTTCATTCTGTTATTTCACCAGAGTAGGCAACACCAGCGATAGCAGGGCGCTGTGTTCGACCAGCCAATGTAGGAGAACAAGACAAAAACATTTGCAAAAAGGACCCTTCAATATACGGTACCTAAATTTCGGTGTCGTGTTCCCGGAACTAAATATTTCTTTTTCTTTTATAGAAGGTACAGAACAAATAAAGACCGTCTTGAAGCATCTACTCGGGTACATGCTGGAAGACGCTTCCCTTCGATAAAACGGGATAATAAACAAGTGCGACTATTTGAGGTGCATGTAGCGTGCCTGGTTTTGACTACTGTCACCACAAGAAGAGTTTTTCCAAGACACGTATATATTTGACGCGACTGCAGCGGTCTTACTTCGGTAAGGTCTCGAAAATCTTCCAATTTTCTAGGTACATTGCGACTTCGAGGGAAGAAAACAAGAAAGATATCTGCGGAATGCCTCGCAGGGAACTGGTAATACCCCACTATGCGAGACACGTAATATAAAAATAAGCAGCGACACCTTACATTGCAATAACGCCAAGGCTTGGAATGGAAAAGAGAGACGTGATAAAAATGAGTCTTGTACGTCGAAACCTACAAATAAGCTAAATACATCCGCCTGCCGAATGCACTTTGCCTATATTTAGCGTAGACGAGAGCCGCGCCTCAATGTTGCAGCACTGGTATGTTCCTTTTTATTTTATTTTTCTGATGTATCGGCAATATAGAAGACTGTAAAAAAGAGCGTCTAAAGGCGAGTGTTTGTTGAAGTGTGCCCGTTCATTTATTTTATTTCTGTGGTTTGAGGAAAAGAAATTTGCGCATAGGTTGGTCCACAGGTAAAAAACATCGTCTAGACCTTTTATTTTCCGCTCCATGTTCACATATTTTGAGGAATGAGAAATATGTGGATGAAAGAAAACCGTGTCCCGTCGTCTTCATGCTATGTACTTGGGGTTATACACGATACTGTAACACCCCAGAATCAAAGACTAAAAAAAAAATGCTTATTCTCCCGTAATGGAGAGTAGATGTAAGCATGAAATGAAAACGGGCAAAGCACATGTGGAGTGGAGATGATACTAGTCAAAATCTTAAAATGGGTGTAGTGCATGTTCGCAATGGCACAGAGCACCACACCACACCGTGCGATATTCTGCATTGGTTTATATGGACGCAATAGTTTCCTGTCAAAAACAGAACATAATTTTGATTAAGGACCCGAAATTTGTTAAAAAGGTTGTCGAAAATTTGAAAGTTTGAAAAAAAGAATACGAAGTTTGCGAATTAATAGCGTTGCATCAATCACAGACATCGCGGTATTGTAAACGGCATCCACTAGCTAAATGAAAGGGCACAAGTTTTATACGGTATTTTATATCATACGCGATTTTTTTACGTTGTGTACAAGGGTTGCGCAAAAGCATCATGGCCATGGTAGAAATTTTTTCGAGATTCATGTTTGACGTGTCAATTTTGTCCGCTTTAGAATTACTGTTAGCTGCAATGAACATAATTCTGATGTTATCTTTTATTGCTGAGTTACATAGTTGTAAACTTGATAGTTTCCTTTTCTGAAAACATTGAATTTCCCTCACTTTTTATTAAAATTGACGACGTAAATAAAGAATTGAAAACGAACAGTCACTATATTCCAGGGGCGTAGCCAGGGGGGGGGCTTATGGGGCTTCAGCCCCCCCCGAAATTTTTTCGTGCTGTCCATGCACCGCCGACCAAAGCCACCCCCGGCGCCGGAAATCACTCTGGATTTTGTCTAGAATGTCTTTTTGACGCTCGAAAAGACATTTAACCGCGAAGATTGCGAACTCGGGCTGGATTTCGTGGCAACGCCCATACACCGGCAGTCACATAACGCCAAGCAGTTCCATCCGAGCACAATGTTTCAAGGGCGCTTTGATGGTGAGCGGGCTCGCCGCGGCATCTCACTGAGGCCACGGAATCTATGGAGCGCATGGATATCAATTGCGAAACTTTATGGGTATAAATCTCATAAGCTCTTGATGTGAAACGTGCATTGACATTTCCAAAGTTGTGCTTTAAATTTTCAATTGCGGAACTTTGTGGGGTTTAATGTTGTTATAAACATTTGACGCCAAAGGTCCATTGACTTTTCTAAAGTCTTACATCGGAACATAGAACGAGACAAGCCAAATCAAAACACTAGCAGACGAGTTGACAAAGCACGCAGCGAGGTCCAATGAGACGATGTGTTGGGGTGGTTCATTTGTGCCGTCATGTCACATGAAAATATATCAACACTTTTTTAACCTACGCCAGAACAACCATGTCAAGACACTAAAGCCAGCCAAAGTAACTACGTTCTTATTTATTTTTTTCTATTTTGACTTTTATTCGCCGAGAACACATTGAGCCTCTTCATTTTTTTTTTGTTCTCGCTACCCTACCCGCGGGCTGCCAGAGCGAGCCAGAGCGCATATGTTTTTCTCGTATGGCCCCGACCACCGCGCGGTGCACTTCGGTGGGCGTTCGGTTTGCTCTGGCCGAGTGGATTTTCACCTGACAGAGTTTTGGAAGCTTTCTGGCTAGCAGACGAGAAAAAAAAAAACAATGGTCGCTCGCCGCCATCACTGTGGGGACTCGAAGGATTGCACCGCGTTCCTTGAGCGGAAACTTTCTGGAAAGTCTTGATTCGCCGGTGTAAGATACTGAGCAGTATGCGTATGGTTCTCAGTGGACCAAGCGTCTCATGTTTTTTTCGGTATTCCTTCCGTGGCCCCATTAGGTGCCCGAAGTAGGCATTCGATTCTGGCCAACATACTTTCCTTTGCGTTTCTTTTTTTCATTTCGGAGCCTCCGCCTCACAGAAAAAAAATACATTGTTGCGGCGCAGCGAATTGTCGCATGGTGAAAGTTCGATTTTGATACTTCTTTTGCGGAAAGTAATGGGCGACGGGACGCTTCAGTTGCCGGATACGTTTATTGTGTAATGAAGAAAGGAGGAGAATGGCATACCGATCATCATCAAGAACAGAGGGCACGAGACCGGCGTTCGAAGACCACCATCTTGCTCTCCGCGCTCACTGTTCCGAGCTACCGCCCGTTTGTTGGACTCGCTCAATAAACATCCTTACATTTGGTGGAGGTGCTGGGTAAAGGGTACACGTCTTTTCGAGTGACCTTGTTTAGGCGCCGGTAATCCACGCAGAAGCGAATCGATCCATCCTTTTTTTTAACGAGAACCACAGGGGATGCCCACGGGCTTTGTGAAGGGCGAATAACGTCGCGTTTAAGCATATCGTCAACCTGGTCGGTAATAACTTGACGTTCCGCGGTGGAGACGCGGTAAGGGCGTTGTCGCACTGGCGAGTTGGAGCCGGTGTCGATGTTGTGAACAATGGTAGAAGTTCGGCCAAGGGCACGTTGGGCAACATCGAAGGAGTCGCGGAACTGGTAGAGCAGCTGGAGAAGAGCAGTGCGTTCAAATGGGGACAGTCCGTCTGCGATGGACGAATCGAATAGGTCAGCAGCTGGAACATCAGAAGGGGTAAGAGCACTGATGACGTCGAGGTCGCGTCGAGCTGAATCTTGCTGCACGGAAAAAATTTGGCCGACATCAATGGGTTGCACGCATCCAAGGGATTCACCTTTAAGCAGTCTGATGGGATATGGAAGAGGATTTGTGAGGCAGAGAGCGCTTGTTCCATTCGAAATAGAGAGGGTCGAATAAGGCAAAAGAAGTGGCTTCCGATTTAGAAGAAGGCATGATGGTTCAAAGAATGCAGCTTCATCACATATGCTGTTGCAGAATACGGGGAGCAAAACAGCTGCTGTCGGCGGAATTTCTGTGTCTTCTGTGACGACTATTTTGTGTGCGGCTTGATGAGCGGGGTAGTAGGACTCGTCACACAAGGGGAAGAGCTCAAGTTCAGATCTGGCACAATCAATAACGGCGTGATTATACGATAGAAAGTCCCAGCCAAGTATAATGTCGTGCGAGCAAGAGGAAAGGACGATAAGCTCGACAATGTAGTGTTCTTTAGCTATAATAAGTCGAGCAGTGCAGGCAGCTATAGGCCGAACAGGGTCTCCATTCGCTGTACGTAAGGGCATCATCTCAAGAGGCGTGGTCACCTTCCGAAGCTTGCGGCAAAGTGTGGCGTCTATAACAGAAACGGCAGCACCGGTATCGACAAGAGCATATGCACGGATGCCTTCTACGAAAACTTCGACAATATTCGACGGCAAAGTTCGAGGACTTGAGCATTTCGACAGCGCAGTTCTTGCCTCACGAACTGCGGAGGCTAGTTTCCCTCATTTTCAGGGGCTGGTCGACGACGCATGGGCGACAAGGAGCGGCGACGGGGTGAAGGTGAGCGACGAGACGTGGGTTGCGGATAGTCACGTGAAGACGTGCTTGGTTGGGGACCCGGATCTTCATAACGAGAGCGGGGACGATCTATGTAGTTCGGTGAACGGGCGTCTGAATATCCTGGCGCGCGACGGCGGCAGAATCGGGCGATATGACCAGGGCCACCGCACGCAAAACAGATCGGCCGGTTGTCGCGCGTTCGCCAGGGATTTGCAGGGATGGGAGCAGACCATGTCACGGACGGCTGAATCGGGGCTGCAGCATACGACACACCATGGGGTGGTGAGGGCTGTTGAAGCTGCTGCCGCTTTACTACCTCAGCGTAACTAAGAGGCGCGGCGACAGGTTGCTGCTGAATGGGCACCGGCATGGCCTCGGAAATCTGCTCTTGAATGACGTGTCGAAGCACGGGAGCCAACGGGATTGGTCGCTGCAGTTGCTGCTGTTGTGGGAGCTCCTGACGCTGAGCAAACGGCAGGAGAGACAACTGACGGGCCACCTCCTCACGCACAAATTCTTTCATTTGTGCGATAAGGTATGGCTGGGCAGGCATGATGTCCAGTGCAGCGAGCGGTTGATTGTACGTCTGAGATGAACGTCGGGTGAGAGCCCGCTGCCTTCTCAACTCGTCGTAGCTGTGGCACAGAGTTACCACTTCAGACACTGTGCCAGGAGACTTCGCAAGAAGCATCTGAAAGACATCGTCGTCGACACCCTTCATGATGTGCTGTATTTTGGCACTTTCGCTCATTGAGGCATCGGCGCGCCTGCAGAGATTGAGTACGTCCTCAATATAGGCGGTAAATGTTTCATTCGGTTCCTGTGCCCGTGTGCGCAGCCGTTGCTCGGCGCGTAACTTCCGCACGGCAGGGCGACCGAAAACGGCAGATATTGCCTCCTTGAAAGCAGACCAGTTTTCAAATTCCGATTCGTGGTTCGTATACCACAGCTTCGCCACGCCAGCCAAGTAAAAGTTCGCGGTACTCAACTTAGTAGCGTCATCCCACTTGTTGGGTCCACTAACTTTTTCGTAGGACGACAGCCAGTCCTCGACGTCCTGGTCTTCCGTACCCGAAAATACCGGGGGGTCTCGCTGGCGAACGGGGCCGGGACAAACGGCGGCCGGGAGAGGTGGCGGCTGTTGGGCTGCGTCAGCTTGCATGGTCGAGTGCAACGTGCGGGATCGGAGTTCCAGGGTGCCGACGATGTGCGTACCCAGCACGATCCACCAAATGTAAGGATGTTTATTGAGCGAGTCCAACAAACGGGCGGTAGCTCGGAACAGTGAGCGCGGAGAGCAAGATGGTGGTCTTCGAACGCCGGTCTCGTGCCCTCTGTTCTTGATGATGATCGGTATGCCATTCTCCTCCTTTCTTCATTACAATTCTTCCTTCTTCCTTTTGTACGGTCGCCAGCCGACGCACACTATCGACACGTTGCTGCCATACGCACCAGATACCTCAGAGTGCACGCCCGTGTCAGCAGCGGCCCGTTACGCTGAAGATTGCCGACAACTAGCCAAGCGCTTTACTACAGCCGACCAACAACGCCAGAAAAACGCCCGCGATGATGATCACTCTCCGGCCGCAACATTCGCTCCTGGAGCACTTGTGTGGCTGCTTGTACCACCCTGCGCCCCTGGCTTGTCGTCCAAACTGCTCCCAAATTATCATGGTCCCTACCGCATCGTCGAGCGTACTTCCCCCGTAAACTATGTCATTGAGCCTCTTACGCTGCAAGGCGACCGTCGTCGACGTGGACGTGATGTTGTTCACGTAAACCGCCTCAAGCCGTACTTCGACCCTCTTGTACCCACCTGTTAGATCGCCAGGATGGCTCCACCTTTCTCGACGGGGGCAATTGTAATGAAGAAAGGAGGAGAATGGCATACCGATCATCATCAAGAACAGAGGGCACGAGACCGGCGTTCGAAGACCACCATCTTGCTCTCCGCGCTCACTGTTCCGAGCTACCGCCCGTTTGTTGGACTCGCTCAATAAACATCCTTACAATTGTATTATTGCGAAAGCAATTATATGGGCACTCCAGGCGCATTCCTGCCGTCGCCCTCATGTTTCGTATAAAGTTCAAGGGTGATAACATCGTGACCACGCGCTGCATGCTGTATGTGCGAGTGAAAGCGTAGTGGGGGAGGTGGAATGGGTGAGCCGACGATGGTGGCTCAGCAAAGGAGAAAAGCGGGGAGCAAGCGCGCCGCCTTTCATCGCGCGCAATACATCGGGGGGAGTGGATGGAATGGGGGCGGAATCTAGGATTCTGTGAAGTTATGATTGTGCAACATGTTTATTTGCCTTGTTTGACGCATTACATAAAGTTACTTTTTCTTACATACATAGACTCATTGGAGACTTATACGTATACTTAAATATCTTGTTGCGAGGTTTTGTGTATACATGCAGTGAACTATGTTTCCAGTGACACTTTTTTGTCCTTTATCAAGCCGTATTTTCACATTTGTATATCCCATTGTATCTTTGCATTTCTAATGTACGAGGGCGAGTCAAATGAAAGTGCACCTACCCTAACCGCGCAATAATGGCTCGGTTCATTATCTGCGAGGCATGCGCGTAGGAGAACGGCATGTCTCATTTACAAAAGTGACACGCAGGTGTGAAGATAAATGTTATTTAATGCTCTCATACACTGGGTTGAATATGGTTGCGTCACATAATGGACACTTCAAAAGTTGAACAGCTCGGTGTCGCGAAGTTTCTGAGAGCTAAAGGTGTTTCCGAAACAGAAATTAATCGCCGTATGGCTGCCGTTTACGTTGAACACGGCATTTCATTGACCACTGTGAAGCGTTGGAGCAAACGGTTTAAAGGACGTTGTAAAGACATTCCAAGACCGGGCCAAACCCATCGTGCAATCACCCCCCACACAATTTCAAAGGTTCATGAGCTGATGAAACAAGAACGGAGGATAAGCATCGATGAACTGGCAGACCGTCTGAACATCAGTCACGGTTCGGTTCACGCCTTAATTCATGAGCTTCTCGGTTATCGGCTCTTTGGTGCGCAATGGATCCCCAAGATTTTGATCCATAGCGAGAAGACGGAGAAGTTTCGCGCTATCTTGACTCATCTGATCGGGTATCACAATGAGGATGACGACTTCATCTTTGCAATTGTGATCGGGGATGAACCTTGGTGCCACTACTACGAGCCTGAAACATGACGGCAAAGCTTACAGAGGAAACATTCGAATTTACCAGGCCCAAAGAACGCAAAGGCCATCATTTCCGCTGGAAAGGTGTTGTTGACTTTTCTTTCGGTCGTCAGGGTCCATTACTGATAGAATTTGCTAAATCTTGAGAGGCTATCAATTGTTTCCGATATTGTGAAACGCCAGAACGGCAGTGTGTCGCAATCAAGAACGAACAACGTGTAAAATTGACGAATGGGGTCATCTTGTTCCACGACAATGCCTGTCCCCACGTCGCTTATGTGGTTAATACAAAACTGGCAAAGTTCAAGTGGGAAACGCTGCAGCATCCGCCATACAGCTCAGACCTGTCACCTTGCGACTTCTACATTTTGGGGCAACCGAAAAAAACTGCTCAAGGGAACCAGATACAGACTTTTTGAAGCAGCAACCCAAGGAGTTTTATAAGACGGGAATCACGCGACTCGTTAGTCAATGGGACAAATGTCTAAATTCTCATGAAGACTACTTTTAAAAGAAGTACCCCGTTGTTGGCTCACATTCATTTGACTTGCCCTCGTATATCTTGCAGAATTCCTGCTGGTTATACGTGCCCTCTGTTGCGACTGATTTCGGTGCAATTACTCACGATAGACGACCGGTGACAGCTGCTTCTGCGTAATACATTAAAACAAATTACAGCGTCATTGACATTTTTCATTGGCCATTGCATATATACAAGAATGTAGGCACGGTTCTTGAATGACAAAGTTTCATTAACATATTTGTCCTCGACTTGTTCAGTTCATTGCCTTTTAATTTTTCATATCAGTGGCATGCACTGCTTTCCTGGTTTCGAACTGATATAGTTCTAAAGTTCGTGTGATACTTTCTTTAATTAAATGGACAAAAATATGGAAGCATTGATATCAGTTATTTTGGGCAATATTTTTGGCACATACGAGTATATTATTTTATGAAAAAATACATATTTTATTGTTTTGACTGTGCGTAGCGTTCAAGAATTCGTTTGCAGCATCTTTGGCAATGACAATGCAGTTATTATTCATGGATTTGATCCCTTGAAAAATTGTTCAAGAGGAAGCTTTAGCTCGGGCCCAATCCGACGTGGCCTATTCAAATACTTGTAAAACGCAGAAACCCTTTTCTTAGATAATCCTGCTAATCGCTTTTATTGAAATTCTTTGCACTTGAGAGAGAAAGTTAAATCCTAGTTCTGTTGGAAACACAACTTCGATTTAGGGCCTGAATGTCGTTTAAAATATTTTGAAAAATTCGAAAGTTCGAAAATATAGAAGCACGACGTTTACAAACTAATAGCTATGTATGAATAACAGACATTGTGGTTCTGTAAACGGCATCTATTATAACAGTCAAAGCGGACAAGTTTGCTATGTCAATTTGTATCTTACGTGAATTGGTTACGTTGTGTACAAGGGTTCTGCACAAGCCGTAGTTCCACAATACTAAATTTTTTTGAGATTCATGTGTAACATATCCATTTTGTCCGCTGTAGATGTACTATTAGATGCAATTCACAGAATTGTGATATCATTTTTCATTGTTGAGTCACGGAGTTTTAAACCTGATAGTTTCGTTTTCTGAAAATTTTCGATTTGGCCAATTTTTAATAAATAATTGACCATCTAAATAAAAAATTTGAAACCCGTAGTCACTAGAATTAAAGTTTTTTCTTTTAAAGGCAACAACAATATTTCTGGCTACGCCACTGGCCCCATGTATGTATATATATATATATATATATATATATATATATATATATATATATATATATATGTATATATACATACACACATGGGGCCAGTGGCGTAGCCCCCCCCGAACAAAATTTCTGGCTACGCCACTGCTATATTCTAAGCTTTTCTTTTAAATACAACAAACGTCGCCAAATTTGGCGCAGTGTCTGCCGAGAAAAACAAATGCACCCTGTACATGTATTTCGATAGGAGGACTTAACCTAAAGCTTTCTCTGAATACGGTTACATTCAAAAGTTATTACACGCATCCAATAGATCTCCCAGAACAGCTGTCGTCTAAAATGGCTTACCCTTGCGCAACTGTGTTAGGATAAATTGGCCATTTCACCAAAAGACGCAATATTGAAAGTCATGATAAGTTTTAGCGTTGCGTTCGATCTCCTCCCACTTCCGCGTAACAATACGCGGAAGTGACAGTTCCCGATGCAGCACGCAAGACAATTGCTTCTGTGCAACAGCAACAGTGACCTAGCAGATACCAGGCATCTCACAACGCTGGCGCGACGAGGAACCACGGTGGGGGAGTTACCGGCGTGGCACCTCGATGGTGGCTGAGATAAAATGAACGGAAAACAGTTGGCGCCGATCTGCGCAAACATTTTAAAGGTTTAATATATAAGCCTGACGTTTACTATCTCTTCCGCTCAGACCAGGGTATGCGGCAGGAGTCACGTTTATACAACTTTTAAGTGTAAACGCTAACACCTGTGCGTGCACTGTTCATGCCAGCAGCGGAATTAAGAAGGCTGCCCTGGGGACCCATAACGTAAAACTATTCCAATATGTTTTTATTCCAATCTCCTGTTCTTCTCCCGCTCTCCTCATTTATAGGAGGTCACGTTTGTTTGCTTTAAAAACGAATAACATTACCTACATTGATCACCTTGTCTTGTCTAATTGGCTGAGAAGAGGGAAGGAGTACGCTCAAGTGGAGAGGGATTCAATGGGGCTGAGCCAGTGCACTGAGAATCGATAAGCGGATGAAGAAGGTGGTGCTGGCGTCTGCGATTGGTCCGCTTTCCCTCACTTTGCTTGCAGTGGCTGGTCGGAAATTGCGGTGGCATCCAAGGGAAGGTTAATAATGCTGCTGAAATGGCTCCTTAATAAAGAATAGTTGGTAGAGCGACGTCGTGAACATGCTGAAAATGCTCTAAAACGTTACAGAGCCACGCAAAAAGATTTATTGTGCGCAAATAAACGCATGTTCTCCGACAGCTGCGAGTAGCCAGTGCCTGAGCGATCGGCGGCAGCTTTTATTCCTTTCAGAAAGGGGCAGCCTGCGGCTATTCTGAAAAAAAGTTCAGTTTTGTTTGGCACACTATTGCATCTTTAACGCGTACACGTCACTTTCCCGCAGTGAGTTTTCGCAGTCTTGTGACGTCGCGTGACAAGCAGGTGAAGTGGGTGCAGCCCTAAGGCTTTTGACCGATAGCCGAGGTCTAACGGCGAAAAGGCGTCGAATCAAAAATAAATATTTTTCTTGCGTTCGATTCAATCATACATAATCAGTGTGTACGCGTCATATCAGATGGGGAGCCCGGTTTTCATGGCGTTGTCTGACAGGCAGGCGAAGTGCGGGAGGTCGAGAAAAGTCTCACCTACCGCGCGGTGATTATTGCAGAATTGGAAAAGAAAAGTTTGGAATAGCTTCACGGTATGCCACCTCTCATTCGGGCAGAGTTGGCTGTATGGAGAGTGACAGTGGGCGCGGAACTAGCTTCATCGTTTTTGCAGCGGAATGCACTCCACGTCTCTGCACCAGACTTTCTAGCAATCGCCGTCGGTGTCGCACTCACCGTGATGTACTGTATAAAACCCAAGGGCGATAAAAGCGCCGCCGCATGCTGCATATAGGAGCGAGTAAAAGCGCGTGTGAGGTGCCGACGGTCGTGGCTGAATCTCGCGCGCGCAAGCGAGGGAAGTCGAGAGGAAACGCGCCGTCTGCCGTTGCGCTAAATGCCGTGGGGTGGACGGGAGGGTGTGAAGGAGGGGGGCGGCGCTGTTCTTCGGCAGCAACTGCGTATATCGCGACCGCACACAAGGGAAACCGATGATTGCGTCTCAATCTCACTCGCGCGAGGGAGGGAAGCGGCGAGGCAGTGCATGTGAGAGAGGCGGCGGCGTTCTACAGCAGAATCAACTGCGTGCATTTCGCGGCAGCGCGTGCTCGCGCGCTCCTTCTTGAAAGCGGTCTGCAGACGGCTCATACATTTGTGCGTGATGTGTTCTCGCCGCTCAGTTTGCGTCGAAGCGATAGACAGCACGAAGTTCCCTTCGCTCGCTGCTGCTGCCGCGCTTCCTCAGGCCAGCGTTTTGACAGTGAGTGTCTGTGGTCGTCGAGTGTGATGTGTTCATGTTTGTCTGCGCGCGCTGACGCCATGCTTCTTAATTTATTTATTATGCGAATGTTTCAAAGTTTATACCACTGAAAAAAAGTACTATCCTTACCTCGTACAGCTGTCTACGAATTTGTTATCGCAATTGCTGCTTTGCGTTTCGGGCGAAACTTCGACTTTTCTTTTATGAGAATTTTGTGTGGACTGTCATTCTCGAAATTCCGAGGAATAGCTTAATCAAGAAAGTGAGAGAAGGTATGAGCAAATTTAGTGATGGAATGATGTGGCAATATCACCCGCATCAACCACATGCCATACAGCAAGTTGTGGCTTATACATATAACTAAATATATCCGGAAATTCTTGCTCACGGACAACGACGCTGACACCGGCATTGGTGCCCGCATCGACTCCGACGCCGTATTTTCGGCAACACGGGACCCTTAACGCTATCGTGTTAAGGGCGTTAGTGCACGGTTCTCGGTTCTGATTCTTAAAAGACTTCCTAGGTAATACCTGAACACAAAAAAGACGACACACAGGTATGCCTAAAGCACACCGAACCTAAATACGATAGCGCATTAAATTCGTCTCATTATCCAATTTACTTGTTTTTTTATTTAGCAATTTGGTTTCTTACACTCAGCGTCTGCCCATCCTTGACAAATCCACAAGATTGACTATGCGCCACTGTGGCACATGAAGTACGCAATGCCTAAATTTAGGCACACATTGTGTGAGACTTCCCTGTGCGTATACCTTCCATCACCACGCTTGCCTCAACAACCGTCATACAACGGCTACATCCTCGTGACAACACCTGTCTCACAATGTGCATCCGTGGGAATTGGTAGGTTCGTATCAGCATTCCCTGTGATCGTTTTTGTGCGTAAACATGTAAATTGCATGCCAATAAAACTGAGATCCTTGTGGTCAGTAAAGATAAACATTTCATGAGGCTCTGCGCTTCTCGCGTAGAAAGCCAGGACATTTGTAGGCATCGCAGCTTATTGTACGGGGTTTGTTATACATCGCATGGGTAAACTTGGCTCCTCAATGACTCAAAAATGTGCGTGAAACATGCTCATTTTAAATTATTTTCGGTAATTCCTCAAAGATAGTTATGAAAGCCACTCGAATCTTGGCCAATTGACCTTAGTTTGTTCAGCGCCATCACCGTCGTTATCATTTTGAATTTTGCACCTTACAACTCTTGTAGGTCGAGCACTCTTTTGGAATAAAGTTGTAATGAAAATTTCAAACGCATACGGAAGATTTTTCTCGAGACGATGGTAGACGATGGTACTGCGGATGCACTGACAGCATCCACACACACACACAAACACACACACACACGCACACACACACACACGCACACACGCACACACGCACACACACGCACACAGACGCACACACGCGCGCAAACACACACACACACACACACACACACACACACACGACGACTGACGACGTTTGTTTCCCATCGATACCAACTGATTTCTCCCTCGAGTTTCCCGGCTGAATCTTGCACGCGTCATTTGACTATGTCAGTGGCTTTTTTGTTGCGGTTCCAAGAATAAGCGTTCTAAAATTAGCATTGCATTGAATTCATTCACTAGCTTATCGCAGACTCATTTCGCAACCGAGCTGCACGCCACAGCTTCAGGGAAGAAGGCAATCTGAATACGCGCGCAGGTTATTATTCAACTCCTCCGCAGAAACCCTCCAAGACCATCGGTACAAACGCTTGTGTGAACGGCCAGAGTGCGAGAAAACAACAGAATCAAGATGAGACGGTGGGACCCGTGGCAAGAACGACGGCTCGGCCCACGTCCGCATAGTTATCGAGAAAGCCTGCCCACGCATGTCAAAGTCGTCCTGATGCGGCCCACGCCATCGACAAAAGGACGGAAGCCGGACTTCGCTGTCTCAAAGCTCTCCTCCTCCTCCTCCTCCTCCTCCTCCTCCTCCTCCTCCTCCATCCCACTGCCCCTTCTGCTTCTCCCGTAGAATTACTGGATCACTTAGCTATTCCTTTGTCTTCATTGAAGGAGCTCTCTTCTTCCATACTTCCCTCTTTTACCTTTTCCCGCTTCTTTTTTTCGGGGAGGGGGGGGTCCATTTCCTCAATCGTGGCAGTCTGTCCTTGGCCCGAGGCGTGCCTGCGGTGGCCTGAGACTCTGCTGCCCACCCCGAAGGAGGACGCCACCACCCAAAGAAGTGTGTGTGTCGATACGTCTACTGACAAAAAAGATGTTCCAGAATAACCAGTTCTGTGCAGCATTAGTGAAGCTGATTGAAATAATTGAAAACGAAGCACGCGTAAATTAATATTTTGGCAGGTGTTCAAATGAAAAGCGTACGTGCGCATATGTTCATGCAAATGTGCCTTCTGATATCTTTCAGCGTAAAAGAGGTTTCAGGTATTTTATTTAGATTTCAGTATGTCACGTGTGCTATCCGACCACGAGCGGAAATCGCAAAGGAACGCCGGAAATTGATCAGCGTTGTTTACGTTACCAATATTTTATAGTGACGTCCTTCTGGGTTGTGCATTCATTATGTACGATTGATTGTTGTGTGGTAATGCAATGAAGTACAATCTGGGCGAGGGCCAAAATAAATGGAATTGTGAAGGCTAACACGTCTCTTTGGACACCGTGAGGTCCTTCAAAGTAAGCCACAAAAAATTGCTTTCCAAGGCCTCCTCCATTCGAACCGCATTGAAAGATGGCCGCCGTGGGAGAGAACGAAACCGGTGGTGACGCACAGAAAAGGAGCAAGCCGTACCTAATTAGGCGCCTCAAAGAGATGAAACTGGGACGGCATTAACCGCGAGATTGGCGTTTCTTCATTTCCGTGGGTGGGTGGCTTGACAAAATTAGGCAGAGAGAAAACATATTTGATTAGCAGCCACAGAAGCAGAAGGGCAAGAAGGTGCTCCTGAGTGCACGAACTACAGGCCAATCACAATTTTATCTTCCATAGCTAATATCATGCAGAAACACATTGCGTCTACTATGCAATCAAAGAACCATATAGTAGTAGCACTATTCTTAGACCTGACCAAAGCATTTGACACAATAGACCCGAATATGTTGTTAAAAAGGTTAAAGTGCTCAAGCTTTCGAAATGAGTTTTACAAATTCTTCAGTAACTACTTTAAAGATAGAGTACAGTGTGCAAGACTTGGTGACGTTTAAGGCGACTTTCAACCAATAAAGTATGGGCTACTGCAAGGTAGCACGCTCGGACCGTGGCTTTTCAACATATATCTAGCTGATCGGGGTCTATTGAAAACTAGTTCGAAGCTGTTTCAATGTGCTGTCGATACAGCACTTTCCCTAGAGGTGTCTGAATATAAAGGAGATAATCAAACCTTTCAGCAGGATATTAGCAAAGTACTAGATCGGTTTTCAGATAATGCAAAATTTGTAAACCGTAAAAGAAAACAAAGCTACGATATTTCAGAAACCAGCCCAAAAATATTTCTCTGCCTTTATACCTGCATGGTTCGATGTGTTCCCTGTGTAAGAGCCTGGTTTTGGGGCATGGACCAGTTGTGAAGTACCTGGGTGTTCTTTTTGACCAACACGTTACATGAAGTGAAGATGTTACCTGTATATTTCATTTATTTCATTTATTTATTTCATTTATTCAACCTTAAGGGCCCGAAGGCATTACATAAGGGGGGGGGGGGGGGGGCGTGCATCAAAGTCGAACAGCTTCATAAGAAAGTTACATAATAAAGTGAACATTAGTTGTAGTAGGTACATAAAAAGAAAATTTCAAAAAAGAAGAAGGCGGAACATATACACAATAACAGCAAGGCGATAAATAAATAGATGTGGTACTCATGTGGTTATGTTGTCATTATCAAAATCGTTTACTTTTTCGCGAAATGTTTTGCGGTCACTGCACGAAACAATGTCATCAGGGACTGCGTTCCAAAGTGTTATGGCATGGGGGAAGAATGAGCTGCTCATCGCCGTCGTCCGGCACTTTATCGCCGCAAAGGGGCGACTATGAGATAAACGGGATGATGTTCTGAACGGGCGTTTTAAGAGGGCGTGTCCGGAATTGGTGAAGTAAAAGAAAGTGTGAAGAAGGGAAAGACGAGAAGTTACGCGCCGTGAAGCAAGCAATGGGAGAGACAAAGTTTGTTTTAAGATGGTTACGCTGATATGTCTAGAATATTGTGACGTAATGAAGCGAGCAGCGCGTATTTGTATGGCTTCTAAGTCATCGGCGAGATAAGCTTGTGAGGGATGCCAGATCGATGATGCGTACTCAAGTTTGGGTCGCACATATGTTAAATATGCTACTTTTTTTTATTTCAGACGATGCAGATTTTAGGTTACGTCGTAAATACCCTAGTGTGCGTGAAGCTTCGCAGCGAATTGTTTGGATATGTTTCACCCATGAAAGTGATGGCGTCATATGAACTCCTAGATATTTGTAAGTACACGTGTGATCAATAGGAACAGAGTTAATGCGATAAGTGTGGTGTACGGTGGTGTGTTTGCGCGTGAAAGATATTACCTTGCATTTAGTGAGGTTAAGAGGCATGTGCCATTTTTCGCACCAAGAAGCGATAGTATCAAGGTCGTGTTGTAGGGCGATTGTGTCGTTAGATGTATGAAGGGGGTTATAAAGAACGCAATCGTCTGCGAAAAGCCGCAGCTTCGTTGATATGTTAGTGGGAAGGTCATTTATGTAAATTAAAAACAATAGAGGAGATAAACCTGCGCCTTGGGGAACCCCGGAAGTTACACTGGTAAGGTTTGACTGAAAATTGTTAGCATACGTAAACTGAACGCGTCCTGTTAAAAAATTTTCAATCCATTTGATAATCTCGGGGCGGATACCGAGAGAGGATAATTTTGCAAGGAGATGGTTGTGAGACACGCGGTCAAAGGCCTTAGAAAAATCTAGAAAAATTGCATCTATTTGAAGGTGATCGTCCATGTGTAGTAGTAGGTCGTGGGTAAATTCGGCAAGTTGAGTTTCGCAAGACAAACATTTACGAAAACCGTGTTGTAAAGGGTAAAAAAAATTGATTGATTCTAGGTAATCCATTAGGTTAGATGCTATAATGTGCTCAAGGAGCTTAGATGGGACACTGGTTAGAGAGATCGGACGGTAATTAGTAGGGTTATCGCGCCTTCCTGCTTTAAAAATGGGAATTACCTTCGCTTTTTTCCAATCGTCGGGAACGTTTCCTGTATTTAAAGATTGATTAAATATAAGGTACAAAAATTTTGTAGAAAGAGTTATAGTACTTTTAAGTAATTTGCTGTTTATGTCGTCGCAGCCAGCTGAGGATGGTATTTTAAGAGAGCGAATTAGATTAGATATGCCATCTGGGTTTAGTTGCACTTCAGGCATTGTTTTTGCCGAGAAGCTAGGTAAAGGCTCCATAGTGCAGGGATTAGGAACGTGAAATACCGACGTGAAGAACTCATTTAGGGCTGCTGCGGAATTAGTAGGGCTTATTAATTCATCATCTGAGTCAACGAGATTTATTTCGTTAGTTTGTTGTTTCGTGGAGATGACACGCCAGAATTTGTTTGGGTTTGAGCGAAGCATTGTAATTAGGTCAACAGAGAAGAATTTGTGCTTGGCTTCATTTATTGCTTTAATATATTCAGTCTCACAGAGGCGGTGTCGCTCCCATGCTTCTGGACTATTTCTACTTTTGGCGGTTCTGTAGAGGCGTTTTTTCCGGTTAAGTAGTGATTTCAAGTGTTTGTTAAACCATGGGTTATTTGAGTCGGACTTAATAATTATTGTAGGGACATATTTGTTTTTTAAGCTTAGCAACGTATTTTTATAGAGCTCCCAATTAGCATTCACAGAACGGGTGGCGTAGGACTTTTCGAAATGTTCATAAAAGAGAGTGAGTTCATGATTGATTAGCTGAAAGTTTCCTCTATTATAGTCGGTGATTAATTTCATCGTAGGTGATCTTCTTTTTAGTGGTATAGAAAGGGATACATGAAGAAGGTTGTGGTCGCTAATTCCGGGCAGTATTGTCACACTTGATATGTCATCAGGGCAGCTGGTGAGTAAAAGATCAATTGTGTTATCGCCTCTAGTGGGGCTGGTTATTGTTTGATGGAGGTTGAAGTCTAGCGCCAAGTCTAGGAATTGTTTGGATTCATTCAATGGCGATTGATTAGTTACTGAAAGGAGGGCCCAATTGATGTGAGGGTAGTTAAAATCACCGAAAAGAAAAATGGGCGCATCGGGGAATTTGTCTTTTATGTTTATAAGGGAACTGCGAAGGTGATCACAAAAAAGCGGATGACTGTCTGGTGGTCTATAGCAAATGCCGTATATTGATTTAACCGAGGAATTATGTACACATACCCATGTTAGTTCTAAATTGGGATCATGGCAGATAAGTGAGGACGATAGGTTGTTGTTCACTGCTATAAGGACGCCGCCTCCTCTCCTTTCCTTGCGGTCATGGCGGTATAGCGTGAAATTCTGATTTAAGGGGAAAACTTCACAATCTTTGATGTTGTCAGTCAGCCATGTCTCTGTGAGAAGAATTAGGTCTGCGTCGATGTCTGTGATAAAACCGTGTAGCTGTTCACGTTTCGGAATTACACTTCTGATGTTCGTGAACCCAATGTTTACATTTACTGACAAAGATGAACGGTTGCTTGAACGACCTGTGTTGTTTAGTTTGTGTCATTCGGTGTACGTATCAGCCTTGTCACGCGACGAATGTGCGGAAGGTACTAATGCAGGGGGTTTTGCGCATTCTAGGACAGCATCGGTTGCAGTGTCATAAAAATATGACTTATTGCCTACGTAAAGTTTGTCAACAGTAAGCTTAAACGCACATTTTTGAGGGCGTATGAACTGGATTAATTTGGAGCGTGCGTGGCGAGTAGAGGGAGCGAAATCTTCTCTGATAGCGTAGTCAGTTTCTTTCAGTTGTCGGCCGCAAGCAAGAATGTTTTCTTTAGTCTTGTAGTGATTTAGCTTTACAATAATTGGTCTCTTCTTTTCGTTACCATATTTGCCTAGGCGGTGCGCACGTTCAATGGCGTTTCCGTCCAATTGCAGTTTCAAAGTGTCAGCGCAAAGTTTTAGGATCTTTTTTTCAGACTCTTGCCAAGTTTCTTTTTCTGTGTCATCGAAACCAAGAAATAGAAGATTGTTCCTGCGCATTCGATTGTTAGTGTCGTTGCTAGCCGCTTTCAGAACTGCGATGTCACGCTTAATTTGAATTGCCTCGTGGGCAGCTGGATCGGGATTGGTTTTCGGGTTTGCGATTTCCAGTGCGGCTAGCCGGTTGCTAATTTCTGTGAGCATTTTGTCCTGTGCTAACTGAGCGGTTTTCAGGTCATTAAGTTCGGTCCGCATAGTATCTTGGCATTCTTTGAGTTTAGTTATGACAGCCTGAATTTCTTTGGTAGGACCGGGGTTCAGCTCTACATCACCGGAAAGAATCAATAGCAGGTGGTATAGTAAATTGAAGGCAACAGCATCCGTATACATGCTAATAGCGCGGCCCCAAACGGGGTCGTAGGGGCACGACACCGCAACAAGATAACGGTTGTCACTCCGGTACTCGGCTGAGTAGCGGAGGTAACTAACCTGCAGAAATAGACGTGGGGTGAGCATGGTGTTGCATGCGGTGTCGTGCCCCAAGTGGTCGATTCGTTGCTGCGCCTTAAGTAGCCTGTGCTCGGAATGCGTGACCGGTGACGTAATCGATGATAGGGGTTGCCAGGCCAGGAGAAGAATCCGGGCTGGGTCTGGGATTTCCGGGGGTGTCGGCGGGTCCGTAGGCCATTCAACGATGCAGTCGCCTGCCTCGTGAAGGCACAGGGTGCTGGGCTGTGGCAGGAGCTCAAGGGAAGAGCACGAACCAGGCGATAGGCAGCACATGAGCATCTGCAGAAATAGACGTGGGGTGAGCATGGTGTTGCATGCGGTGTCATGCCCCAAGTGGTCGATTCGTTGCTGCGCCTTAAGTAGCCTGTGCTCGGAATGCGTGACCGGTGACGTAATCGATGATAGGGGTTGCCAGGCCAGGAGAAGAATCCGGGCTGGGTCTGGGATTTCCGGGGGTGTCGGCGGGTCCGTAGGCCATTCAACGATGCAGTCGCCTGCCTCGTGAAGGCACAGGGTGCTGGGCTGTGGCAGGAGCTCAAGGGAAGAGCACGAACCAGGCGATAGGCAGCACATGAGCATCTGCAGAAATAGACGTGGGGTGAGCATGGTGTTGCATGCGGTGTCGTGCCCCTAAAATATCTAAAAGAATAAGGGCTGCTGCGGCAATGATGTACAACTTGCGAGGGAAAACCCCAATGAATTTGCGGATAACCATATCCAAAGCATTAGTTGAATCTGTATTAATGTATGCGATAACATTATATGGCACTCGCTCCCACTATGAGAGTCTTACTTTGAACAATACAATTAAAGAAATTGTAGATACAGTAACTTACGGCACTCCACTGCAATCACTTGACATAGGAATTAATTTTGTTGTGATTTCCCGGTATTACTTTTGTAATGATTTCAAGATACCAATTCGCAAAAATGTAACATTACGTACCACAAATCGGTTCGGTAAATCACGTTCTCATACCAATTATGGCAGCAAGAGGCGCAAATGCTATGTTCAAACTCTTTTTAATCAAACTGACGGTGGCCTGTTTAGATTTACTGCCAAAAGACAAATGCATAAAGAAATCAGAAAATGGTGTGTGACTGTACGGTCCAATACATGATGCAACAGAAAGATCCTTATATGCACTGCATTGCCTTGACAACAAATTAACAATCTGTAACAAACGCTATTTTTACCAAATGCATATTTTGGAACAAAAATTTAAAATTGAAAAGATCTAGTCGCAACACTGAACGCTGCAGGGACGGCACGCAACATGGAATAGATGCGACGTCTGGCGCCTGGGCGGTGAAGCTAAGGAGGAGAGGTCAGGAGAGGTCACGGAGCCCGCAGGAGCTGTGTCGCAAACTGCGACCAGCACCAGGTAGCGCTGTGATCGGTGCACCACAATTGATCTTTCTTTTTTTTCCTGGATCTATCTCTCTCTTCTACAAAAACACCATGCGATCTCAGAAACCCTACAGGCGTGCTCGTTTCTCTCCGGCGTCCTTTAAGGCGCGTGACCTAAAAGCGATTTGTCTCTCGCAACCCCTCCACAGGCTTATGGGGAGGCAGTGTTACGCTCGCTTTGGTTTTACCATGACGTGGGAATACCTCAGCGTTTTTACTTCTTCCTGTTTTGCCTTTGTGGAACTTCGCTGCCGGCGCGCTGAGCCGTCCCCAAATCTCCTCTGTTTTGTCCTTCCGCTGCGTTGATCACATTCGGTCGGCCGCCCACGACCACGGGTTATTCTCCTATGCCATCATTACACTTCGTCGTGGTTCCACAAATGATCCATTCCATTTGCTGGCGTACTGCGTGGATGCACGGATCATACCCGATTTTCTCTAGGGAAGTTCTGGGTGTCCCGTTTGCTACCTGGATGGATAAACCGGAGAAAGCAGAAAGATGAGCGAAAATCCACTGTTTGTGTAATCCGCTCTCCAAATTCCTCTTGTGCCTGGTAAATGCATTGTATATTGATATGTGATGCGCTTAATCAACCAGCATATGCATTTGTTCCAGACATTGGTTCGGCGTATCAAATGGAATTCGCAAAATTTTTCCGACCTCTCCATTTTCACAAGAGACATCTTTCCCGTGAGGGTTCTGATACTGCGTGGGCGTTGTCGAAATTTTGATTTTAGAAACGTTACCAAAGATGGTAAAATTTGGGAACACAGTTCAGAGAAAGCGCGGTTTGATCGGCATTTACCACGTCAACAGGCCTGTAAGAGAAATTAGCGCAAACACATACACACACACACACACGCAATTACTTGGCAGGGTGCGAAGAACAAACGCTATACTGGGGACTTGCTTGCCTGCAAGGGTCGCTAAATACATGTATGAAAATGCATGACACAAAGAGGGCATGCGCGGAAGCAGCATTATCACCGCAACGGTGTCTAAACGAGGAAATCAAGAAAAGGGAGAAATTGATTGACAAATTTTCTGGACGTGCATGCGTAGACACCGTCGTGATGTAAGCGTGTGTAGACACGTTGTAATATACGCGCTTGTGTGCATGTTATGCTAAAACCGCAGCAAATTTCACCAAATAGCACTGCTCTGATCTGGCAACTAGTCGGAAGTGCCTATGTTTTCTCCCCGGCAATTTAACTACAGTGGACTCATGTGGCCCAGACGCTGCAAACAAGCACGACAAGGTGCATGAGTACATCACCAGAGCCTTATCGAGCATTACAATCCGTATTTGCTTTAAAAATATGCCGTCGCTGTGAACTTGAGATGACAAACAAATGACGATGCTTCTTGCTTCCCATATGTGTAGGTGTCGTCACTTACCACAGATTGCAATTCTCCTAGGTGGCATGATCGCTAACAGGACACGTTTTGGATTAAAAAGGCTGTCTCATCAATTTGTGCAGTGCCTTTTCAACAAATTCAGTTGATAACCTTTTAGATCTCTCGATGTGGTCACCTGTAACATTCTCCCCGTTAGGCATAATACAGCGGTTAATCCTCTTCTTCCATAGCTGGAGGAACCCTTCGTAGATCTCTTCTGTTAAGCGTTTCAGTAGCAATGTTTCTGTTCGAACTGTCGGCACGCCCGAGAAACGTGGTCCAGAATCGAGTGCCTCTCTTCCGACAAATTTTTCGGCACTCGGCGAACGCAACCTCTCAGGCACTTCCGAACAGCCAGGCAGAAAGCTGCACTAGCGGTTTGGCATCAGGTAAAAATGCGTAGTCTGCATTTCTTTGGCAGTCAAAAAGTGCAAGCAGCATGATTGAGTTTTGTTTCGTTCTTTCGAATTTCTCCTTTAAGCTTGCCTTGAATATTTTTATTTTCAATCTTGGCTCTGAAAATCTAACTTGATTTCGTGTTAGTAAATTCAAGGTTCGTCATTGGTGACAATCCGTTGCAAGAATTCATCGCTGTCATCAGAAGTTTTCCAATCAACGGAACAATCCTTTCGTTGCTGTTTTTACTCCCAAGCCAGCAGTTTCGACACCATCCTGCCCCAACGGTTTCTCACATACAGTATCTAAGTTTAAATTCGGTGAGCAAGCAACTTTACTAACCAACATGCTTTCCATATTATTCTCACTGTCATTGCACACAATTGATGTTTTCACTTTCGCAAGAAATAGTGGAATGTCCTCATCTGGCATTGTCCTTGCGGGTCTTCATGGCAATCCCTAAAACACCGAGGTCACTCGAACACAGTTCCTTTGTTTAGCATATCCTTTAGCGCCGTATTCTTTCTACACTTCGTGAACTTTCGTGTAACTCTTGCCCAATTCCTCAAGGAATTTGATGATAATCGTCTGTTTCATTACTTCGTCGATCCCAACTTCAGCAATGACTGCAGAGGGGTTGCACGAGAACTGCACGCATAAAATTCCGCAATGACGTACAGGTGGTCCGACTCGCACTAGATGCCAATCGTTTCCTTTCCACTGCAAAGAGCGAGAGTGGGGTAAATTTACTGTTTCGCAGAATCCAGTGCCCCTCTTTCGACAAATTTTCAGGCACTCGGCGAACGCAACCTCTGAGGCACTCCCGAACACCCAGGCAGCCAGCCAGCCGATTGCTCGAACAATATGCACAGACCTCGTACTTCCTCTTTTTTATATGCCATGGAACGACATGCAGCTCATGGTCAGCAGTCGGTAACTATTCGTTGGCTCGGCCGGTGTTCTTCGGCCAGGAGGACCGGGCAGGTAGGATCACCCCAGCTACTTCCTCCTTTCCTACCCCTTCCCTTATCCTGTTTTCATCTCCTTTGATTAGCCAATTTCCGTCCATTCATCGCCATTATATCTCTCCTTCTGTTTAAGTATATATATATATATATATATATATATATATATATATATATATATATATATATATATATATATATATATATATATATACAATATGGTAATATGAATGGCCACGCAATGTCCGGAGAAGCATACTTAAGGAAAAATTTATTCCGCCTTTTATTTCATCTGCTTTGCATACACGTTATCGGGCAAGGCACGCTCCGTCAGCCCGTCCAAGAAAATAAAAACCCTTAAAGTGGTGTCTATAGGGCCATCGTTTTATCTCAGCTCCGACATTTTATCTATCTTTTTCTAACGCATATGCTACTTTGGTCGATGTCCACGCTGCCCCACGAGATTCTTTCTTCTTTCAACGTATCGGGTCTTGGAGGAAATAATCATTATTCTGACTACGTTGTGTCACTTATGAGATAAGCGTCCCTTTGTAAGGAGAAAGAAGATTAGAGGCTCTTTAAAGGGTACCATTAACTGAAATTTTTCTACACCCACCCAAATCTCGGTATCTTCCTTTGAAGGGGCTCTAGATTACGACAGAGTTTGTTAGGGGAAAATGAATCTCTCCGAAGAGTTTCAATACAGCGTAATTATAGGCCTCCGCAAGCACGAGGCGAACATCTCTAAGGTAGAAAAGTACGTTTCCTAATAAGCCAGGGGCATATAAAAGTTCGAGCCTGATTATTAAGGTGCTTCGATAATCGCTCCCGCAAACGCTGCTTTGCCACATTTTCTTTTCTTCCCACTTGTTCTTATGTGGCGTCCGCATTATGTAGCCCACCGCATTATCTGCAGGGAGCAGACGGTAACCATAGTACATGGCATTTGCATTCCTTACCACAGTTCTTTCTGATCGCATATTTTAAACACGAGCTATGGGCTATCTTGCTTAGGCACTGTACTACCAGTTGTCTTTAACCACGTTCTTTGGTTATCTGGTGCTAGTTTTGTATAATGGAGTCCTCATTTGCTCTTTCTTTTTTTCTCCTCTGAAGGAACCGTTTTTGACACGTAACTATGTAGGACCACAACAAAACTATGTGCAAGCAATGTTTATTCTTAGACTTTTAGCTGCTGTTTCGCTTCGGAAGAAGTGTTTTTGAGGAATTTTTCTAAACGGCACTTTCCGCTATACGAAGCATTCTTCAAGGGTTCGAGTGTTCTGCTAAAATCAATCACTTTTGCACTTCTACGGGCCGGTGCTTGCATGGGGAGCACGCAATGAAAAAGAGTCCGGATATTTGTGCCGAAGCGAATGGCAGCAGTTACCGCTGCCGCGGAAACTTGTTTTAGGGGGTCAGAAATGCGACGAAAACTTGATATATGTTCAATCCGCGCAGGCGCCATCCGTTGGGGACAAGGCCATGGAGGGCTTAGAGCACACTTGTCATTTGGGTTTGAACTTTCGAGAACTGCACGGCCAAATAGGCATGTGTGCATATACATCACATCCTTTCGGGAAGCTGGGTACTTGAGCTAGTTGCTGTGAAGTCTTCTACAGCGTGTCTCGAAAAAAAAAACACACACGAGTGTATTTGCTTGTACAGCTTTCCGTGATTGTCTTTCTTCTAGTGCTGTGGTTTCCTAAACTTATTGATTTATTGCAAATGATTGCTAGAACAATAAAGTCAGCCTGCCTACATCTTTATGTGCTTGGTATGAATTAAAAAAAAAAGATAGGACGAATGAATACTCACCGAAAATAGGTAGCTTGCCACTCTATCATTGTAGGTGCAGTCATTTCCGCAAAAACAGCAACGGCCTAACAGAAAGAGAGCATCTGCCAAGCAATCCGCGACAGGTCATCGAAGGAAATATTTTCTTAGCACATACGAAAAGGTCACCTCATGGAAAGCAAGGAGCGAGAGTACTTAGGACAGCAGGTGCCGCAAAAAACAAGGGTAAAATATAAGAGATATTACCACAGACGACAGTAGCAATGCGCGGAATTGCGCTTATGTTGATTAAGGAAACGACCATATCTACAAAAAGGAAGATAACTCAATTAATAATGTACAACCCATAGGAGAAGAGAAAGAAATGCTAAAGGTTACTAGGTATCGACACTTCATTACAACAATATTGATATATGCGTGCTGTCAATGCCTTCAGTGCAGTTCACTGCGCTAGGTGGGTTTATTTAATTTTTGAAACTTTTTCTGCATGAGGATATTTACTACTACTACTACTACTACTACTACTACTACTACTACTACTACTACTACTACTACTACTAATAATAATAATAATAATAATAATAATAATATTAATAATAATAATTATTATTATTATTATAATAAAGTCATTCTGGTACGTACTGAAAAATTCATGTTCAGGAAAATCTAATCAAAAGTTTTCTACATTTCGCCTTGACCGGCCAGGCTCGAAAGGCGAAAATGCATGTTGTATGTGGCGCATAAAACTGCCTGCGTTATGACACCTTTCCATTTCAACATTGGGCCAATAGAGGTCCCTTGATGTGAACTGGGATACTGTGCACCGTCGAATACCGTGAAACCCGCGTAGAGACCGGCTGCCTCGGCTGCTGCTTCCGCATTTCTACCGCTACTTGTACTGCTCGGATTGGCGGCTTACTGGCTGCTTACTTGGCTGCTTGTACTGCTTAACGCTTGGCGCGTGGTAGGAGCTTGCGGTGCCGTGTGACATGGCTCAGTATAAAAGAGGTTCATGGCGGCAGTTTGCCATCTAGGGTCCAAAGGCTCCCCTAACGCAGGCATGCCCATCATAGATTGGGGCGAAACACATCTTTCCCAGCGTTGAGGTGACATAATGGCCGACTGTCAGAATGGGAGCGTGCTTTTACCTATAGCCAGTTTTATTCATTATCTATCCCAAGTGGCTTTCTTCAGTTCAGTAGAATCGTCCCCTGCTGAGGTCACGCCCGGTGTTCCTAAGAGATCCGTAATAGGCCCTTTATTATTTTAGTATATATTAACAACCACCATATACCACCTCATATGTATTTAGGCTTTGTGCGCATGATTGTGTACTATATCAAACCATTAACTCCATTGGTGACCATTGTGGTCTTGTCCAATCCCTCATGTCGTTTAGCGCTTGGTGCAAAAGATGGCAAATGAAAATCAACTGCAGTAAATCAGTCAACCAACTGACGGAGCTCCTTGTATTTTGGCTATTCTGTGAATTATGTTGGGCTAAACGAATGTTTGAATGTAAATATTAAGGCGTTATTCAAAGAGAAAATCTTTCTTCGTCTAACCACATCAGGTAAGTATACGGAAAAGCACTAAAAAACTTAGACTATGTGGAACCGCACTTTTCCTAAGACCCCTGGAGTAAGTACAGTACACTAATTTTATATAAAACACTAATTCAGGTCATTCCTGAATATGCATCTGCGCTTTGGTAACCTTACAAACACTTCAAAATAACACCACTCGAAAACGTTTGAACAATTTAGATTTGTTTCATTTGCCAAAATTACAGCCGCATCTTCTCCCCGACACAGGCTCTACAGTCACTGAACATTGAGCCACTGCTTTTGGGTTGTCCCAAATAAGCTCTGAAATATTTATATGTCAAACTCCACCTCTAGTTCTTGTGATTGTAACCATATTCTTGTTTGGGATAAAAACATGCGCAAAATAGAAGCCTTGATCACAGAGACGGCATGTGCAGGCGAGCTAGTCCAGATAACCGCACTCGCAGTCCTTGCCTTGTGCTGTCTGGACAAGAAGGTGACGCTGTAGCAGCTAAATTGGTGCGATCGAAATACATTAGGCAGTAATGCGACAGCCCACGTAGATTTTCTAAGTACCACACGGGCTAGTTCAAACCGTAGATACGTCGAAGCACGTTTTTCGAATGCCCTTACATCCGACTTCGAAATTCAATAAAAAGGCTTGAGGCGCGCTGATTTTCACTACTTGTTAGGTGCACCGTTCAAAAGGTCGACGAGGACCAGACGACGAGCGCCAGTCTCTGGGCTAATGTTTGCCGGACAGCACGTCACTGGGTAGCGAGACAAGCGAAGAGTCCGTGGAACCAAGTGCGTTGGAAGGGGAGCTGTAGCAACGGTTTCTCGTAACTGGAGATTTGTTTGGACGCCGAACCAACGAGGCGGCCTTCGATAACGTCTCAGTAGTCTCTCATTAGGAGGCAGTAAATGGTAGTCGATTCGGAACCACTGCTAGTGGGCATGCTCATTTACACAAGTCTTAAGTGAGAATGGAACCGGTGAGTTTCTGAAGAACAGAAACTCACCTGGGTGGGGACGATAGACGACAGGCCGGGCTAGTGGAACGAAATGGCAGAATGCAGTAAATTATAGCGCACTGAAACAACGGCTGCCTTTTAAATTGTGAGCGCTTGCAGGCTACCAATTTTTCATCACGACAATTTCTTTTGTTTCAAGGTTGAACGTACTTTGATAAAGTTGTCGCGGACATCACACGTTCTGGGTAAAGATTAACTTGAAGCTCTCACTGCCGCTTGTGAAGAACAGGGTTGTTGCTCAGTGCCTATTTGCAACTAGAATCCACACAACCCAGCTGGACATATTCTAACTGGGAACCGCTTCGCTCCACAGAACCTCGTTGCACTCATTTGGAATGACAATGATGGAGCCACAACGGCGTCTTCCACATGTCTGCGTGACGTCACCGCGTGATTAAACATGGCGGCGCCCGTGAAACCACTTTAAAAAGGCTTGTGCCAGGTTTCAGGGAAGAAGTTTCACAAACCAAAGCAATCTCTATGTATATAAGTTGCTCTCTCAAGAAAGACTTCGCAGTTCATTCATCGTCGCATGTACTTTAACGTTTACAAACACCGCTACATAACAATTATGAGATGTCTGTGCGATTGCTACCATTTTCATTGCCAATCGAATTACCAGCAGTAATAACATATTTAGGTATCCTTTTGCAAATTCAGCCGTAATATATGCGTTTTAACTCTGGTTAACCGTGAACAGATACTAAAAGGAACAAGAACCGCATCCTCAAGATGGTACCTCCCACACGACCACGGTGATAGCTACTAGAAGCACAGCTTCACACCAACTTCGATGACTTCTGACGAAGAGCTCACGACGACAACTGATAAATAATGTGAAAGATGAAACGAAGGCAGTGGCCACGATGGGCAGAAAGTAATGCGTAAGTGCGACAACTTTGAAGAAGGTGAGCGCCGTGAAGCGCTGTAACTCCGTATTACATTCCTTGCTCGGACAAAAAAAAGAGAAAAGTTTTGTTTTCGAGAATCCTGTCGCGATATATAAACAAATATATTCATAAAGATGACTATTACGCAGGTGACAAATTTTACGAAAATACGATTACAGTTCTTTTAGCATCTACTCCTGTAAAATAAAACAGTCAAGAAACGGAAATAGCCTTTCTGACACAGTGGATGCCGCAAAACAGAACAAAGAGTAAAGGCTGCTAAAAGACCTCCTTGCGGCAAATGTACATCAAAGTTTTAAGATTGCCGGGACGAACACCTCTGCAGGATTTTCTATGAGATCGTTTTCACAGGATTAGAAAAAAAGCAGTAAAGGCGAAAGCATTCGCAAGGGCATCGAAGGTGCGAGCAAAGTTGTGCGCACTGGTTTTAAGAGAAAGTGGATATTGGGCGCTGGAAGTTCGTTTCGATCAGAAACCGAAAATAAATGCCTTATTCGACAAACCCGCCACGCTGCTTCTTCACGTAGAAGCCCATCTTAGCTTTTTGCCCTAGTTTGTCAAAAACAATCAGTGCCACAACGAGAACACGGCAGCCGACGCCGCGTGTGACAGGTAGTGAAGAAGGCTTTGGTAAAGAGATTTCGGCGCGGCCATTGGTTGGACTTAGGCTGAGGCCGAGGAGGAAGAGAAGAGACGGCAGTTGGCGCCGTTTTGTTTTGCACTTTCTCCGTTAGGTGTTTTGACGCTCCCTGCTTCTCAGTTCGAACGAAGTTCACTCCCTTTCTCCTCCTGAAGGGGGGGGGGGGGGGCGCGAGCAGGAAGGTGGGTATCGGAGACTGCAGCGAAAAAAAAAGGCAGAGCGTATCCTTTGGTGACGATTATCGAGGTTAATGGCATAACCATTCAAGCAGCCGTGAACATGGAGTTTGTCTATGTGAATTCTTTTTTATTTGTAGAAATTTTGGTGAAAGGTGATGATGAAAGCTGATGCGGCACGATTCAAATAACCGGACCATTCAGGGACTCTTTCACCAAATATTCTTCCAATTATTCCACCCTTATGCCCTCATACCCAAACCAATTTAATCAAGGATAAATAGGGGCACTACCGATTCGAATGCTCGCTATATCTGAGGGTAACCAGAAGCAGAGAGGGAGGAGCAAAAAGAGATAGGCACGAAAGATGGGAACAAAAAGAAAGATAAGTACAAAATCTGGAAGGCGAAGGGAGCATGACCAACCGAGAAATGGAAAAAAAATCTTGCAACTGCAAAATTTTTTTTGATTTATAGGGCATTCGGAGAGCCTTGGAATGATTGTAAAGATAACAACTGAAAACTTGTAGCAAGAGGAAGGGCACTAGTTCTCAGGTGTAAAATTTATTTGCTGCAAGTTTAGGTAGCCTTTAACATTTTCGCAAGCCCTGCTTCTCCAGAAAAAAAGAAGAGGTGAAGCTAACATGCAGGAGCTCCAGGCCAGAACACATACCCAAATTTTATTAGCAGGCGAACATGAAGGTGGCAGATTAATAACAACGTGGTACATGACATTCCTGATCGACTTTTGCTCGCCCTGCGACATAAATCGCCCGCCCGAACTCCCTTTGCTGCAATATAGTCAATGTGGTTCTTCCAATAGAGAAAACCATTATATATCCCCCAAGATACTTGACAGTCTCTTCTTCTGGGGTGTTAGCAAGGGGAGAAGAAAGAAATATATAAGGGGCGCCATCAAGAGAATAGCACGCAAAGAACTTTTGTTAACGTGTAGACAGAGATGCATCACATCAAGCAATCTTTCTAGAACCGAGCAGTTTGCCTCCAATATTTGGTAAAGCTTGTGAATGTTATTTGCCGGTGAGAAAAAAGATATGTCGTCGGCGTACACACAAGTAGCTGCATCTTCGTGACATGGGATGCGTCCCACTAAAATATTTATTTAGACTAGAGGAAGCACTGCCTTTTGTGGAGCGCCTCTTGTCCGCACGTACCTATAAAATCAATATCAATATAATTCAATAAAATTTTCATGTCACCTAGAAATTCTGCGAATAATGCTTGAAGACACTTTGGCACGTTCAAGTTCCGAAGATAATTGAGCGACGTCACATGCTCAACACTATTACATGCCTTTGAAATATCTAGAGTGACTAATACCGCATACTTCATGTGGAGCCGTGCCAATTGAATACAGTTTCCCGGTCAATATGAGCGTGTCAAATTGAACACTAAGATTTGAAACCAATTTATTGCACACAGATGCAAAGACCGTATAGTCGATGCAGTATTGAGGACTTTATGTAGAAGTTCCTCCCATTTTGCCTTCGCATCAAACACAGAAGCAGCTAATTGATGTCTAAAAGGTGCCTTGAATGACTAATTCAAATTTCAAGACATTTGTTAGCCGTAGAAGACTACAGGTTCTTCATGAAGCCCTGTTAACACCGTAAACGTTGGCTAACGGACATCTTGATAAGCACTGCAGACTTTTATTAGTCATTTCCGTAAGAGGAGGGTTGTCCACAGTTACAATTTACTGTTAAATGAGGCACGAACATAATAAAAAGCTTATATTGTTGGATAGGGGTGGACAGGTAGTTTTTCCCAATATACACCATCATTTCTTCAAAAAGTATGTGTAATGCCACAATTCTCTAGCATAGCCTGTCTTCTCAAGAAAGCTATTTTGCTGAGACCAATCGATTTAGTTCCAACTGTAACACTTATTTTTTAAATAAAGAACATTTAGTATGACGATTTCATGCTAATGTATATATATTGACTAGAATAAGATGAATTTGCCCTGGAGAATTCCCGGAGAATCGAAACAGTTTTTAGAAGAGAAAAATTGTCACTGATGCCACGGTTTAGGCAGAAATGACGCCCTTCTTTAAGTTACAAGTGGCAGATGATCTTATAACCAGCGCACTAAACACATTGCTGTGATACGATGAATTCCTAAATAATTGGCGGTTAACACATGGAAAAACAGTGTGCTCATAGCTATATGCACCTATTTATGCAATTCAAGCATCATTTAAATGTGATTTGTTCCTACCTTCTGGGTGCCCCTCGCAAAATCATGTATATTCGATCGTAGCATCACGCAGACGGAATGCCAAGAAGTTTGGCATACTTCCAATTAGTGAAACCTATAGCATGTGACATGCTAGCAGAAATAGAAAAATAAATGAGAATATGCTTAGAGCTCCACCGGCGCCAGAGTGTGAATCATTACCAAGGATTCCAGCTGCATAGGCGCGCGCTCATGCTACACGCGCATCCAATCAGAGCCGTTTCGCTTCAATCGGCGAGGGAAAGGGCAGGAAAAGTCTTTGCGCGCGCTGAGCTGGCCTCCTCTTCGCCCATTTCAGTTGAGCCTCGAAAATGGATGGGACGGCCACGGATTGTGCGTTCTCCCGAGGAAAGGGCAGCGTTGGACGAATGGCGGTGAGAGCTCGCCTGTGAAAGGGCTCGCCGTTGGTGCGCAGATCCAGCTCTTAGAGCTGTCTGAGCCCAGGGAATCCAACAGCAACGAGAAGATCCCTAGCTGAGAGAGCAGAAGACCGAAGCAATCCGATACCTTTACGTGTGGGTAACGTAACGGTGACGAAGGTCTGGTGCACACACTACAAGCTTCACTTACCCCTATCTTTCGGTAGGGGAAGGGCTGGCCTTTTTTTTATGAAGTGACTTGTGTTGTTTGCCGCTGGGTATGGGCTTAGCACCAAGCGCCGTTGTCAGATGGGAAGAGGACTTACCTACAAGAGACAGGCTTCAACGCTGGCATATGGTAGCGAATGATAAATGCATATATTGCGCACAAACACAGGGCAACGCGCATGTAGTAAAGAACTGCGTTGTAGCACGCTCCTTCTGGAAGCTAGTTGCAAGAATGTTCGGAATATCCATCGCACGGCCACAACAGTGCCGAGATCGGTTTGCCAGTCTCGTCTACTACAGCGCTAGCTACGTTTTTTTTTGGTGTGCTTCCGCAACATCGCAGAACGATCTCGGTAGTCAAATAGAGCAATGTACCCCAGAATGCGGAAACTACGGGAGATAGTATGGGGTCTTCTCGAAGAACAGTTGTTCGAACTCGGTGAAGCCGAGTTTCTTCGCCGCTGGTCTACGCGGTACATGACCGTCTCCCGAGGCAAAGTCTTTCTACAGCCAGAATAATGCTCAGTTCTTTTGCCCGAGTTCAGACTGTATCTGTATGTGCCCCTGGTACATTTCATAAATTAGAGGCTGACAATAATGCTTTAGCGTGGACGCTGTAATGAGCTTGTTGTTGTTGTTGTGTGTCACAAAGCCAGTGTCAAGCAGACACCATTTATTATTTCGTTTGCTAATCTGTTTTGTTTACATCAAGTAGGATGTATTACATGTGCTGTACCTTATATTGTACTTTTCGTTCATACCACAGTTGTAAGCGTGCCTACGGGTAAATAAATTTCCTTGTCAGCCAGAAGATGCGAAATGGAACATACGGGATATTTAAGAGCCGTCCGACCAATGTGAAGAAGAAGAAGAATGAATTTCAATAAAGAATAGTTCGGCAGTTCTTGCTGTGGTATGAAGCAACTTGCAGTCTTTCAGTTGCACCCTGCATAATGGGCAGGCCACTTTTTGGAGACTCGTGTAAATATCTTCATTGATATCGTGCATGTCACGAAACTCTTAAATAAAAAGAATTAATCTTACCTATCGCACCTTGCTTCAAATCAACTTTCCTTATTAAACGAAAGAATACTTAGTAGACTAGCTTTGTGCTTGAGTCTTTTGTTTCTAGTTTTATTATCATAACAATTTCGCTGTTAGGTTGCAGGTAGACTCTAGGTATGCGTTGATAATTTTTTTCTGATACATCTGTGTAATACCTCCGCTACTGCAGCGAATATTTCTTGTTGAATTCAACCCAGTTTTGTGTAACCAGTATTTAGCCGGTGTGTGCCCGTTTGCAAAGCCCGATTCTGAAAATGGCGTAGCCTAAATATGTCTACTGAAGTGCCACTCTTCAATGAACCTGTTCGACGCCAACATGGGTATGGACTGCTACGTATTTGCTACTGGGACCATGCAGCATGAGCCAGTCAGCACGTGCCAATAAGTACGCGCCCCTAGTGCCCTGTGTTTGGTCCCAAATTGGGTCACTGAGTATCGCAGCAACAACAAACAACACATGCGCAGTGGCATCTACGAAAGGCTTCAGATTGCCAGATGGAATTGAATTGGCTGGAATTTGTCTACTTATTTTCACGAATCAACATCACGAATAGGAACATTCAGCCTGTGATGCCTCATGGCGGTGACAAAATCAGGGTCGAAAATTTTTGCGTAGCCACAATCTCAGCGTGGTTTAAACTTCGGCATTATTATAAGGAATATCGCTGTCCATGGAGTCGGCTTGCCGAAAGCCTCATCGCCGTAGCGACAAAGACGCAGTGTACTTGGCTACCACCCAAAAGCTTAGATTCTCCGCGCAACAACAACGACAAGTCAATTTTTTCCTTCTGGGTGTACCACTCACTACCCTGCGTACGAATGAAAACTAAGTGTCCTGTCACATATATTTAGAAAACGCTAACTCTAAATCTTCATTGCGTTGAAGGTGGGCGCATGATGAAGGGTGAAACGCAGGGTTTTGACATTGCGCTACAAGCACGTATGTTAACTTCCCAAGGAGCCCTTATTGAGACATTTCGCCAGTTACCGAGGCCTCTGTCTGGTGTAGGCCGACTTCGGTGCGAAAGAGATGCGGATGGTACTAACGAAACATTACAATACTAGCCGGTTACCATTGAAGCCTATTCTTCTGTTTCGGTTTGAACGTTTTCCCTGGCGCCTATATCTATGGTGCTGAACATGGATCCACAGACGATAGTCACGTGGGTGGCTTGGATGTAGCCCCAGTATTAACTGGTATTTGCCTCTTGATGGCCGTAGTCCGAGATAGCTAGATAGGAGAGGCAGTAAGTTTGCGAGAGCCACTAATAGAGACCAGAAGGAACGAGTGAGACGCGTGGGGAAGGGACCACTCATGCGTATTGATTGGCATACATATTAAAGCAAGAAGAAACTTCGCAAAATATGGGTGACTGGTTGGGGCAAAGTCGATGGCGATGACTTAGTGATGGAATTTTATGCTTCTACTGACCACCACTGGTTGCGAAGGAGAGAAACAGGACGCCCATAACAAGCGACTGACGTCGTCCAGCAATATGCAAAAAACAAGTGGTCTCCAGTTCTCTCCCGAGAAGTCAGAACTATTAGTCGTTCGATAGAAATCACGAAGAAAACTCAATGAAATACCCCACATCACACTCACCTTCGACGGCAAAGCAATATCCACAGTAAACCGCATCCGCATTCTCGGCCTCCACATACAACAGGACGGCGGAGGCGAATACACCCTCCGACGTCTCAATCAGACCACCTTCCAAATCATAGGAATGGTCACCCGCATCACCACCAAACAATACGGACTGAAAGAAGACGACATACCACAGATCGTCCAGGCCCTGACAATCAGCCGCATTGTCTACGCTAGCTGCCCCGTACTTACCCCTCACTCCCAAGGAGATAGGTCAATTAGACGTACTTCTTCGCAAAGCATACAAGCAAGTGCTCGGCCTACCACCGGGAAAGGCGACACCCAAGCTTGAAGTCCTAGGAGTCCATAATACAGTATGAGAAATTGTAGACGCCCACCTCACGCCTAGCCCTCCCACCAACAGGAAGAACAGTCCTAGCGCGTAGGCTACCGCACACATGGCCAAGGCCAGCGAATAAGCAATCCATCTGGCTCCCAAGTTCCGGGAGCACATCAAGGTAGCCCCTGTCCCCAGAAGCATGCACCCAGAACATCATGCCGGTCGTCGCCATGCTCGCACAAAGACTCTACAGACAAAATATGACACTATAAACAAATGCCGCGCAGTACCCCCAAAAAGCAGCCACGACGGCCAGCGTTGTCGACCTTAACCTTCAAGAGGCGGTCTCGATGACGGTCTGCACTGCCACCGCCCTCTTAGTGGAGGAGACAGCCATCGCCTTGGCCATCACCTCTAGTCTGACCAATGAGTACGTCACAATTATTACTGACTTCCAGGCAGCTTGCCGTAGCTACGTGAGAGTCAAAGTATCTTCAATCGTCCACCGACTCTTAAAACAAGCCTCCCAATTCCCGGACGTTGAAATAATATGGACTGCAGGAGGCGAGTCCTTCCGTGGAAATCAGTGTGTGCACGCTGTAGCCAGAGCTCATGCCTCCCGGGCGCCACAAGAGAGGGATACAGCCTCATCTAAAGAGCCCGTGCCTTTACAATACAATGGCATGCTACAACACCGCAGATTGAACAGTTGACAATACTCACCTCCACACAAGACCGTCTTACGGGAAGACGCCGTAACAAGGCGAGAATTACAAACCAATGCATACCTCCATTTAAGCATACTACACGCAATGCACCCTACACTATACTCATACAAATGTCCCCTTTGTAACGACTACGCCTCCCTATATCACACCACATGGGCGTGCCCCAACGTGAAGGCAGCCCCGCAAATACCCAACTCCACACCCGAGCAGAGGGAGGCCATGCTGACTACTTCGGACCCTTGTAACCAACAGCAACTGGTGCGGCGGGCCCAGGAGGCAGCAAAAACCGCTGGAGCCCTGAACTAAGGGCACCTCCTGCACGAGCAGAAACACACCTGCTTGCCCTTTCTTTTTTTTCATTAAATGTTTTTCCTCCTCCCACTCCTCCAATTCCACCTTGCAAACCATTTTGGGCAATCCAACGATTTCGAAGAGATTGAATGAAGAACACCCAACCTCTGGACTGCCCCTTCTTGGCCTATTCGCGCAACAGAGCCAGACGGAACATCGGGGTAACCGTAAACTTTTGCAGCTCGAAGCACGCGCTTTGGCTCACCAATTCACTGTGTGGGCTCAGCGCTGCAAAAACCTACTGTCACGAAATGGCTGACGTGATTTGTGCGAGCAGCTGAGCTGCGGGGCAGAAAGCAAGAAATAATGGGGCACTTCTTCAGGCGTGTTGGTTATCATTATATAATTCGGCTGGCTCTCAACCTTACGCCGGGAGAATTTGCTAAGCAAACATCTGTAAGTTTTTTGCCTAGCAACCAGCAACCTCCAGCAACTCCTCCTTCAATTACGCGGATGATACTTTGTGCATTTCGGTGCCTTTCATAAAAATCGAGGTACTCGCTGCAAATAAAAGCAGAAAACAGCACTCAACGACTGGACATGACCGCTTCCCATACGGGCTTCTGAGGAACTTGGAAGGGGAGGCTAGTGACATTTTAATCCAGGTTTGAGTAACTAATGGATGTGGAAAGACAACCACAAGTGGATGAGAGCGAGTGTCCGACGACGGCGCAGAGACGACGGTGGCATGAGAACCGTAGCGTAATCACGAATAACCGGTGATGGCATCATTACCATTACATATCACTGGCGGAATGATATTAGTGAAATGGCGTAGGTAATGTAATGGTCGACGCCAATAGGTCGACCACAATAGGTCGACGTTTCTGAATTCATGACGATGGTCAAATGACGGTCTGACGATGACGCCATGATGGTAATCACATGACGACGACTGCTTGATGGCGATGGGGTGACCGCGTCGGCCTGACGAGAATCAGCTGTTGTTAGACTGAACACGATGGATCGCCCATTATGAGGACGGCTTCACGACTAGGGTATGACGTCACTGAAGTGACGACATTGATAAAAGGACAGCGTGATGACGACGTCATGATGACGACAGTGTGGTGACGATAGCGCGATGGCGACGGCATGAAGAGAATCGCACGACAAAGCTGGAATGACGAAGATACGACTGGAAGAGCATCACGACCGTGATCACGCTCCTAGGGGCCCAGCCTATGAGCCAAGTTAGGCCACTGTGTGAGCGTAGTAGGCTTGACGACGATGGCATAAAATATGTCACAAGACGAAGTTGGAATGCCAGCGATGGAATGACCGAGATGGCATCTCGGTCAAGAGTATGACACAGTAGTTTCACGACGACGGTGTCACTGTCAAAAGTGCTTTAATGAGCATTAAGAGGACTTCGGTGCTCCTATCTAAATGCATGTAAAAGGAGAATTCGTTTTTCTCGACAACCACTGCACCAAATATGACGAGGTTTGTTGCATTTAAAAGAAAAATCTAAACTGTAGTGACTGTTGAATTCAAATGTCTGAGTCCTGTTGCCAAGCTTTATTAAAAATTGGCAACATCTAAAATTTTCAGAAAACGAAACTATCACGTTTAGAACTCAGTATCTCTACGACGAAAAATTATAATACAATCCTGTGGATTGCATCTAATTGTACATCTAAGGCGGACAAAATTGACATGTCACACATGAATAAACAAGAAATTTAGTAATACGGAAATGCCGCTTGTGCAGAACCCTTGTAGCCAACGTAACAGATTCACGTAAGATATAAACTGACCTTCCGAATTTGTCCGCTTTGAAGGATCTAATGGATGCCGTTTACGGAACCGCAATATCTGTTCTTAATGCAGAGCTATGAAATTGTAAACTTCGTGCTTCCATTTTTTTCAAACTGTCGTATATTTGAAAACCTTTTCACAAAGTTCAAGCCAAAAATCGAAATTCCGCTTCCAACAGTCACTAGAAGTTATTTTGCTTTCTCAAATGCAACAAATTTCATTAGAATCGGCCCACGGGTTATCTCAGAAAAACGTTTTTGCGTTTTACATGTATTTGAATAGGCCGCATCGGAGTTGGGTCCGAGCTGAAGCTTCCTCTTAAGTAGTGCTGCTACTCGATTACCTCCCTTTCTTGTGGTGTTTTTTGTAGATGCAGCGGGGATCGAATAAATTTGTACTACAAGATTCCTTTGTGTTTTAGTCGACCGATATTTCAGCTTCTCATGGTTTTTTTTTGTACTGTAGCCTATCTGTATATTTTTGCAATACTGTGTTTTTTTTCTTTTTGTTGTATCCTTTTACGTTTTTGCCCTTACCCTCTATAATGTACTCTGCCTACGTTTAGAGTAGTTTTAAACGAATAGTAAGTAAATGTGAATCAGATTCTCCGACCTGCATAGGGGGGATAAAGGCGCAAACATGCACTGACAATAAGACACGTTTTCTTTCTTCTATTTTAAGCTTTTTTTACGTGGGGTCCCTTGCGCTTTTACATAACGTGGGCCACGTTCAGTCGGTACCAGACAAGAGACACCAGCGTTAATCCAACCTCCATCTCACTATCAGTGCTCCTTGCGCCAGTACAATAGTCTAGCGCCCTCACAAGATTTGTCAATCTAATTATGATCGCGGTTTGTCAATCCCCGTATGCTATGTATTCCTACATAACGCATGGCGACGTCTAGCTGGAATTCGAATCGTTATTAGCAGGTGTGATGCCTTCCAGGAAAAATTCTACGAAAATCAAGCATTCTCTAACCTTGTTGCGGTAGTGTCACTGTCTCTGTTACTTAGATATTGTGTCATCTTGCTTTTCAGTCGTCGTGCCAGAGGGATCGGTCTGAATGCAAGAAGGAAAGGGCTGCGATGAGAGAGGTGTTAATGAAAAGAAATGCAAATGTTAGTAGAAATGAAGCCGACAAAAGTGAGTAGTTTCTTTTTTTTTATCATAAACGTACCACTTCCCCACTGCACTTGCTGCCCTGGCTGACCTGAAACTTCCAATCTTTAGTGCAAACGTCTACCAGAATAAATCTACATAACACCCTCTGTGCTCCCGTAGTTTCTGGTTTTTCTTTACTCATTGTGTTTTTCTTTCTGTGTCTCGCTGTAAACGTGATCTGCTAGTGAACTGGTATTGCACTGATAAAGTTCATTAAACACCCCACCCGCCATGAGCTCTCAGCTATTTCAATTGTTCTTCGTCCGGGGTACTCAATAGCTTACATCCCGCACTGGTCTCATTACCTCTGCTACCTCAGTGCGCTCACTAGTCGTTACGCAATACACTTTGATGTCTTTCCTGCTTCGGCTTTTTTCTGCTCATCAGGACGTTTCCGTCCTTCTTTAGATGACCTCGAGAAGGTTTCCTTTCTGTTTCTGCAATGCGCTTGTAGCGTGAGTGGTTGGGCATCTTCCTTTATTGTAGTGTGTACCATACTGAAGTTGTTGCACTTCAGTTTTTCCGGTTTGATCCACAGCACTTAAATCTCGTATCTGCGGTAGTCATAGAATTTCGACAGAATTAACGTCCTTATCTAACATGCACTCCGACGACGCACGCATATTGTCGAGCCATTGAGAAGGAAAATGAATTGGGCGGGGGAAAGAGCATGCGGGGCACAGAACGGAATGGAAATCACAAAGGATTGCTCGTTTGAGAAAAAAAAATATAGCCAGTACTCTCTTGTCCCAACTTCCTGTCCGGTGCCAGCGTCCTAGCAGGCATCTATCTTTTCTTTCCACTCCACCGCCTACCATCCCGCTCTTATTGCGCGCTCGAAGAAGGGAGCTATCGAGCCTGCTGTTGGCTGCTACGAAGGAGGCATTTTTCTTCCTCAGCTTCTCGTCTTAGGACATGTGCAGTCCTTCCTGTACTAAAGAAATGAATGTGCTTTACTCCCGTAATTTTGGGAGAATATTGTATGGTTGCAAGTTTTTGTAGTTACTGATATGTTACATTACGTGAAATGACTTCGCACCTTTCCTGAGGCACCTTTTTTTTTTTTGCTGAATTGCAAGCGGTTTTGTTAGGAAGCACACATGATTTTGGTGTGAATAGGGAAGCAGCAAGAGCCGGCTACTGAAAAGGAAATACAACGGCGACAAATGTTTGAGCTTTCGACTGACCTTCTTATCCAACAACGTTTTCCTATTAAATGCTCCGGAAGGAAAGACTCAATCCGGGGTGGCTGGAGTATGTATCTCTCCTCGTAGTGATGCTTGCAATACGATTCGCTATGAAGAAACCTAAAAAAAATTGCTAAACGGCCAAACACACAAAAAATGAAACGAATTACCAGACACCAAGTACACAAAAGCATCGCAATATAGCCTTAATTGGTTCAACTGTCAGTCCTCGAGTCCATATCAAGGGGCTCAGTTTCTCGGAAATGCGTTGTCGTGAAGGTAACACTCCAAGTTCCTCTGTACACGATGTCGCAGCACCTCTTCTAGCGTGATTTCATGCAACCGCAGCCAATGGCCGACAAGGTTGGCTTGGTTAACGGCTCGTCTTGTTTTGATCTGCTTCCTTAAGCATCACAGGGGGCAAGCAGTTGTCGAATGGAATATGTCGATATTTCCTGCACATCGTAACAAAGGTACGTTGTCACAAGGTCGCCCATCATGACGCACCATAATTTCCCAACCTTACTTTAGCATGCATTACTTACACGTGAATTACTACTGTCACATCCAGAGCCAAATTTACCCTTCTATACATCATTATCTGTCTGAAAATGGGGGTGAACCATGCGCCCTTGTAATCGCTGGAAAATGTAGTCAGCTGAGCAAGAAAAGCTACCGAGAGAGCTAGCAATAATTTACATCCTTTGTAAACATTTGCAATCGGCGAGCGCTTACGTATCATGGTTATATTGCGCTCAGTTTTACACAGACGATATTAAGGAAGAACAGGGCGTGGTCGGACGTAGCGCAAACTACCAACTGTTTATTACTGTTAAATAACGCGCTTATATACAAGGAGATATGGCGCGGGGGGGGGGTATAAAAGATATGACAAGTTCACGGAATGTGATCATAGTTCGGGTCAGGCATACGTCGTGCACTGGCCCCCGTTCGCCCTGGCAAACTCGACCTCAGCTTTGATAAGCGCGATGGACGGAGTGCTTACGCACATTTCTTTTTCTTTAGCTATTAGGAATTACGTATCACTGGCAATCCTTTTTCTGACAAGACTACCGATAAGAAGGAGCTATAATGTATGGTTCAGTTTATTCCAGGAAAACTTGAATTGTCGGAGTCAGTGTGTACTCCGCATCTATACTACTATGTGTAATTAAACGCAATGCCTTACATGCACTACCATGCAAAAAAAAAAAGCTGCACGCAACAACATGATTCCCAACGCAAAATGATGTAGACAGAGCGCACTATTTTCACACTATTCCGCAGCCTCACCCACGCTATGTACAGTGCTCAGCAGTTTAAATACAAAAACTCAGACAACAGGGTGGCCTCCACTATCTTGAGCCAGCGGCGGGCGCTGGTGACACTGAGATGATGCGTTCTCGTGCCACATGAACGCGAGAATCTTTTCTATGCATCGTGACAACATTCGGCCTCCACAGCGATCACCCAGGGAGTCCTGGTGGCGCTAAAGTTGCTGACTGCCATTCTCTCTGAGTAACGCGCTTCAATCGCTGAGCACTGTACACGCACAGAAGCAAACGTGTTGCAGAGAGGCAAAGGCTCACTCACACTAGGCCGACCCGACACCAATTTCTGTCGCCGACTGTCGGCGACAGCGTTTTTACAGTGGAGCTTCTAGAACATCGCTGGGTTTCTCTTGACGTCCGCTGCTTCACCGAGGTGGGGGAGAGGGAGCTGAGGGACCAGTAAAGCACAATATAAAAATATCATCGCACAGCGTAGTGATGCGGTGAGGGTGGAGAGCTTAATACGGGAGAAGAAGCGGCGCGGCGGCGACACAGGTGGTGTGACGTCATTACTCTCCAATGAAAACCCGTGCGCTCGCTCTGGCAGTGCTCTTTCACGCAGTGAAAAAAATTATGCGCGGCTCTGCTATCGCAAACACCAGAGACTAGTGGAGCTGGGAGACGCCCAGCAAAAGCTAGACTAAGTGTGCGGTTTGGCACTACATTACTGACCTTCCCCTAGCTTAGCTGGTCTCTGGTGTTTGCGATAGCAGAGCCACGCATAATTTTTTACCTTTGTGTTGGCACCTGTACCATACTGTACCGATGCCGAGCTCTCCGCCGACCGTTGGCAGATTGTCGGCGTCTGTACAGTGTGACAAAGGCGCCGACACGAAGGAAAAAATACTCTCGCCGACAGTCGGCAGACCAAAATTGGTGTCGGGTCGGCCTAGTGTGAGTGAGCCTTAACACCCCTTAGACGCGATGACACCAAACCGCCTCCTACATATGGAGCTGTCCAAGCCACTGCTCTATGGAGCACAGGACAATCCTATTGAATGGGCAATACGAGCTTACCCACGGTAATTTTGCTTCCGTCCTTTGATATATAGAAAGGTGTTACGTTGACTTTGGTGAAAACAATACGTTTTGTGCTGTTTTAGAGTCACCTTCAACAGCCTATTGCTTAATTCTGCACGTCTGTAGTGCTAAAACATACTCCTTTTTAAAATGTGCATGGATGAATCCAGGATGAAGGACAATTTGCGTAATATGTAGTGAGTCACATCGTCATCCAACGAACATCAGCTACGTTGACTCTGCTAATAAAAGCAAACTGATAGCTGAGGTCACTTTCAAAGATAATGACCACGGTAACATCGGAGTTCGTGTTGTCTGCAGGAGGATATTGGTGTTTTTTTAGGAGGTTTTTGCGCAATTGATCATTCCCGTGACCCACACAAAAATATGCTCGCCTCTCGCGTAGAGTAATCAGCCATTTTTGACCGCTGTTTACGGAGAGCAGCTGGAATAGACTTTAGCTGCTGCCTGCGTTCCTTTTTGATATCATAGTCATTTTCTGATTGGCCCGTGCAATCATGTCACTCATATGACTATGCATCATGTGTGTGCCTGTACACTACCCCCACAGTGTATCCTTACCCGAGAAGTGCATAAGAAGAGCTCGCCAGTACGTAGCCGGAAAATTAACGGGACCATTAGTGTGACCAGCTACACATATGAAGTGCTCTAGTCCGTGTTGACATGTCATTATGCATTGCACGGCGCTGTCCTTGTGAGACACGTGCATAGACTAAGCAGTACGTGTTACACAGGAAACTCAACCATACATGTTATTGTGTGTGAGCTTCACATGCTGTTGAGAAGTGTGACGCGCGTAAAATCCATTGGGCAGCAGCAGCCGTGATTCTGTAGTGCGCACTGTTTACAAATTCCCGTACGAGCCTATATGTAATGCAGTGCGAGACCACTGGGAAACCGCAGCGTCTGCATTTGAGACTGTGCTTATTGGCACTACGACATACCTAAAAAAAGACCATGACGACTTCCGGCATATCCAACCTAGTTAAGATGTTGCTCCAACAACATAATCAACATCAACAACTACGTTGACGACACCCCCACAATAAAAACAACAATTTCGCATAAGAACACTCACTGCAAAATAAGCCAATTTTTTCTGTCAGCGCGTTCGACTAATGCCGACGCCGAGAAGTAGGTGTGCGCTTGATTCGCCTAGAGTGGAGAAAGACTCGTTCGAGGAAATAGTGTACTTACGCTCAGGCCACGCCGATGCAAGGAGACAAGGACACGGGATGCCTAATAGCGCAGGATGGCGTCTGTATGCATTTATCGCGTTGTTATACTGTTACGAATCCATTAACGGCGGGCGCCTCCAGAATGACAGCGTTTCCTCTCTAACACCCGGAGGGGAAGACACGTCGTTGATCAGTGCTGGCGTGTCGTTTCAAGCAGTCGGAGGTGCATTCCTTCTCGTCTTGCCTCTCCTTTCTTCGCTTTCTCTCTCGCATTCTCTCTCGCTTTCGCCCCGTATACGACGCTCTCTTATATCGATGGTGATACAGCATTATCCTGTTCATATGTACCTTTCAACCAAACTTGGAGACTCGCACCTCTTTCATCCTCAATGTCGCTATAAGCCATTTATTTATCGGAATATGTCTAGGCGCATATGTGTTTGTCTGTTTCTCTGCGCATGCGGGTGCGTGAAATTTCATAGGAAGCACATGGTACGCCAGACGAGACTGGTTAGAGGCTAACGCAATCAGCTGTAATAGATAAGAAAGAGGAAGGCAGAGGTATTGTAGAACGTGTTCACTTCCAACGACGTGGCCATGCAAGGTAGTTTTGCGGGCAGAGAACAAGAAGGGAAAACAGCGGGAAACGACAACGGTAGAAAAAAAATGAAGATAAACGGGTACGAGAACCAGCGTTTTTTATCTGCCTGGGCTATTTCGCGACCTGGGCGAACTACATCTGCTCCTCTGACTAGGAGTCCTACACTGCCGGCACCGTGAGTCGCCGGGAAAAGGTGTTGCCGAGATTGCACTATTTCATCTGGTATATAGTAGAAGCTTAGTGTACTTCGAGCGGCAACCACGAAACCGAGATTTCGCGTCTGCCCCTTCTCTCTGCGTGTAAATTGAGTGTGATGGTTATTTGAAACTAGTGTAACCATTGCAATGTTATCAATGAATTAGCATTCTTCGAGTATTTCACGCACTTTCCAGGGGCTATCTATCTATCTATCTATCTATCTATCTATCTATCTATCTATCTATCTATCTATCTATCTATCTATCTATCTATCTATCTATCTATCTATCTATCTATCTATCTATCTATCTATCTATCTATCTATCTATCTATCTATCTATCTATCTATGTTTGTATACAGCCGTTTGCCCATCTACCTGGGACACTGGGTAGTCCGTGGTCAAATGAATAGTGCATCGGCGCTGTGCTGAGGGAAGAGGGTTCAAAACCAGCCTTCGGACCAACTTGGATCATTGAGCATGTGGCAATGTAGCATGCGTGCAGCTCTTCAACGAGCCTATTTCACGCGAACATGGGTCACTGTAGATGCGGGAGTGGGTAAGTACCGCTTTTGAAAAAAAATTCTTTGATGCTGTCTCGGAGTACTGGGCTGCCGCCATACGGTCCGGCCTGGTCTCCAATAACGATGCTAACTTGGGTCACTGCGTATGCGCCAGTAAGTGCATGGCGGTCCTCAATGAACATTTCTGATGCCAACTTGGGTGACCAGATATGCGCCACTGGGAATGTGCAACTCTGCCGTAACGAAAAATATACTTTAAATTTCTTCGACGGAGAGCGGAATTCAAGCCACGTCACATGGGTTCCTCAGGGACGGCAGCGAGACCCACTATCAGGATGCGCCGTAAATGCACTGGGTGTGTGCCACAATTCAGTGAACGCATTTCTCGCCAACGTTTTAGCAAGCTGCGCCATGAATGCATCGGGTGTGTAGCGCTCTTCAACGAACATCTAGCGAACTGGAGTCACTGGGTACGTGCTGCTAGCTGTACGGCGAGTGAGAGAACGATTCTCCGCTTTGGCCGCACATGGACTTCTAGGCAGCGCCACTCGACGGCACATCGCGTCCACAAATAAGCGCGAGAAAAGAACCCAGTGGCCGCTGACGCATTTCTACCGGTGCGCTATACATCTCGGAGGCCACGTGCACGCTGGCTTCGCGGCGGCGGTGCTAGATGCCGCTGAGCCTCTTTAGGGGAGAGCAGAAGAGGAGTCCCCGCTGCAGTGCACGCGTCATTCATAACTCATTTCAATGGTGGTAACACGTCGTGTCGGCATATTGATTCAATGCTGGCGCATTATCGTCCACATTCATCGAAAGATGGCTTCTGTTACCGTTTTGTTTTGTTATACCATCGCAAGAAGTGCCTAGAAATGTTACTGAATAACAGTTCGTTCACGCCATGACCCAAGTCCTAGCAAAGGGATGTTTAAAAAAATATTTTTTATTACTGAAACGATAGCGGCACTGAAGGAAGGAAGAAGAAGAGAGAAAGTAGGCAGACAGTGACATCATTAAATATGACTTCTTCGCTCCTTTAATTGGGGGCAGTGCCGTAGCCAGGATAGCATACTGGTGACCTGTCCACCTTCCCTCCCGAAATTTCTCTGTCAGATTGTGGCCTTTTCAGCCTCCCATCCTGCCCATTTGCCCTCATCCTTCCCATCCCCACTCAAGTGCATGCTTACGCCCCCCCCCCCAAAAAAAAAGCTAAAATCCTGGCTATGTCACTGACTGGCACTTGACTGAAGAGAAAGGAGTGACCAAAATGGTGAAAAAATCATCGATGATGATTGCCTCTCTAAGCGAACACCTGAACACGTTTATACTCTATTCAATTTATCAACGAAATGATGGTTTGAAGGCGTGTGTTTGTAAGTGCGGAGATTTGTATAGCATTACATGTTTAGTTCCGCGATTCACTAGTGAACGCAGCTGTGTACCAGTACATCTAGTGAAGTGCCAGAGGCCTCTCTTGCAGCCGCCACGGGAGGAGATGGTGGTTGTAGGAGGGCTGTTCTTTGCTTAACTTTCACACACACCAAAGCTCTCGCATGAGATCACGTGCCTGCAGGCGCGGCTATTCACTTACATGCGCAACGGGGTTAGTAGGCTTGAGTGACAATATTACGAAGGCATGTCTTCAACAGAGAGAAGCTCTACCTTTACATTTCTCGCCCGTTGCCGTCGTCACACCATCCGCAGTAACCCCAAATGCTGAAAAAATTGGAAAAAAATTTTTGTTTTTCCGTTGCGAAGTCATATCTAGAATTCTTAAGTTCTGAGAACTGAGTTTGCACTAATGCTTTATAATCTGGAGGACTTGCGGTTGGCGTTCACCGCCGAACGCTCCTCGCCACTATATATTTTCATAGTACACACATCCTTTTACTTGTCGGTCAGAGTCCGATCACCATCGGTCATGACCAATCACCACGAACCACGAAAAAGAGCGAAGGAGCCAAAGAAAGCTATTTGCGTTATAAAGTACGATTCTGTTGATAAGTATGTCCAAAAGGCACCACACCGGCGTACTCAAGGCCCGATTCTCTGGCAACAGATGCTAGTCCTGTGAATGCCTGTTGGGGGCTGGCGAGTGTGGAGGTGGGAGGTAAAGGGCTAGCTGTTTCTTTTCTCGGGACTTGATTATGCAAATGCACGCAACTAACACGTGTTTGTACAAAAGTTCAGAGACACTTCGTGATTATCAAGGGAAATAACGCAAATGCGCTCATCGGGAATTTATACTTCAAGCTGCACTTAATTTGCTGTTTCTTAGTATACATTTGACTAACCTGAATCGCGGTCTGTTCTTGGTGCACCTACACATAAGTGGTATTGACGAAGATGCCGTTGATCGAACGACGTTGTGCAGAAACGCTCGGCATTTTCCCGTGCAATATTTTGATAAGCTCCACGAAATGCATATGGAATCTGTAAAAAATCTGTACGAATTGCACGGAAACTATACGTAAAATATATGAATATATAAATATATTCCCGTATGACGGAAAATACCTGGCTCTGGTGAAGCATGTCCCGCACCCTGTCGCATATTTTATTCCAACCACTGAATTCAGGCCAATCAAACTTAAAATGAAATGCCTAGGATAACATGGACACTGAATTGCGCTTTCTTGTTTAATGATTTGCTCCCAATGGAATTGACATTCAGTGCTTCCTTCCCCGACACAAAGAAAATATTTTGCCCAGTCGTGATAAGGCATACGCGGCACGTAAATAATCTGAATACATTTAGCGATAAAAAGTTAGCGCGTAAATTGACGTTCATTGTAATTGCATTAAAATTATTATTTCCTACTCTAGTGATAAGAAGCAGTACTCAAGACACTTTATATACGCCGGCTCTGAAAAAAAAAGAGTAATGTGACAGAACCCACCTCACGGTGAAATTTCACCTAGGTGCGATTAGAAATGTAACAAAGTAATGCCACAACGTATTGCTACCACACAGACGCGTCATTTAAGACGCTTGTATGCAGCTGAGGTGGTCACGCTGCTAAGTTCAGGCATGGAACTTGCGTGAATACACATTCAGAGAAGTTGGACCCAATATATATGTATATAACGGAGGTTCGATTGCGTTATCCATCAGATACATCCTAAAGAATTTTTTTTACCTTTTATAAATTCGCATGTTCTGTCGCGCATAACCACTAAAGCAAGTTGGAATTGATGCGGGCCAGTGAAGAGCAGCGCGTACCCATCTAGATATCCAAGTTATTGTCAAAGCGGTGTACAAAAGAAGGGCACAAAACCAGCACCGCATGCCTAGTAGCACAAATGGAAACGAAACTAATTAACTAGTCAGCGGCACATGGCCAGCGTCATGTACAAAGTGCCGCCAGATGTTCAAACGGTTAGTGATCGTACTCGGTTTGCTCAGCACAGGAACGCGATGCTCTACCTGCTTAGACCACGGATTTCTCAGCTAGCGAAGTTGGCTGAAAAACACGTATAAGATAGATAGATAGATAGATAGATAGATAGATAGATAGATAGATAGATAGATAGATAGATAGATAGATAGATAGATAGATAGATAGATAGATAGATAGATAGATAGATAGATAGATAGATAGATAGATAGATAGATAGATAGATAGATAGATAGATAGATAGATAGATAGATAGATAGATAGATAGATAGATAGATAGATAGATAGATAGTCCTCCAAAAGAGTTTTTAGTGCCTTAAAGATACAAATTGCATAAAAAATGGCTTTCTAATGGCGAAATGATGACTGTCGGTTCCGTTAACTTGACATCGCAGTTTTTTTTTTCGCAGTTCTTTTCCAAAAGTCGTGCGAAAATGAAGGTTCCGAGGGATAAAGATACCTTCGATGCGGCGTTATGATTGCCTTAACGAGGTTTTAGCTTCGTTAAGGTGTTCCTTCTTTCATTTTTCTTTTTTTTCTTTTTTTCCCTAGATCGCGGTGCGCGGGTATGGACCGGCGGGAACGGCGAATGATATTACCTCCTGGAGGTCATCGGCCCAGAAATAGTGTTTCTATTTTCTGAACCGAGCAGCGAAACTGAGTTAGAAAACGACGAAAAAGCCATACGCCGAAGGTAGAAATGTCCTGGTGATTGCCTTGTTCTTTTTTTTTTTCATAAAACTTGCTTTCCGAATAGCAAGTTTCACGTAAATCAAGACCGCAAGCTGCCGAATACGAGAGTTTGCGCAACCTACATCACCCACGTCTCGTGTCCCCTAATCTTGTTTGAATCGAATTCAATTCTGGGGTCTTACGCGCGAAAACCATGATTTGATTATGAGGCACGCCATAGTGGGGAACTTCGGACTAGTTTTGACCACCAGGGGATCTCTACCGAGCCCCCAATTTGCGATTCACGGGCGTTTTTGACATACTGGGTTCCATTGCCCGTTGGTAATTATCAAAAAGCCATCGTTGCCTGAGCCGATAGGGTCGCTCCTTGTGAGGGGCCATCCTAGAACTCGGGCCTGCCAGATCACAGCTGAGCAGAACCTCAATAAGGTTGTTACCACCACCGGGCGTTTTTCCGTTTCGCTCCCATAGAAATGTGGCCGCCGCGACCGAGATTCGTTCCCGCGACCTCGTGCTTAGCAGCGAAACACCATTGCCCCAAAGCCACCGCGCCAGGTTCGTCTTCTTTGAGAAGCCAGGGTAAGAAAAAAGTGCAGCTTTAACAGGCGATGGCCTATTCCCTTCACTTAATAGCTTCCCAATCCCGAACAGGAAACCCTCTGGCAGTAAAAGTCCGAGAGAACAGTTCAATTTAGGTAGCGCCTCGGGGCGGCCAAGTTATTTCGACATAGGGGCACAAGAGAAAAGCAGAGAAAGAAAGAGAGAGAGACGAAACTGTGGCTCAGCTCTTACACCAGGTTCTATCGAAATGCCATGAGTGCTCGTAGCCGGACGCGGACTAGCCGAGCCAATCTCCGAAGCTGCTAGACAGCAATGCTGTGAAAGAGCAAAGCAAGAGTTCTGCCAACGCGGACTCGGCGGTACAACGTCGAATATAGGGGAGGGAAGCCGCTGCAGATGTAGGAGAGACGGAAAACATGAGCGCAAGAATGAGGCTTGAAACACAGACGTAGTGAAAAGATCAAAAGAAAAGAAATATATGAAATATAATGTGAAAGCCACCCGCCAAAACGTAGATCTCCGATGCAACTTAGGCTTTATTTGCCGCAATGATGTGGTAGGACAGAAAAATAAAAAGTGAGAAGAGGAGCCATTAACGCTGCAAGCAGAATACGAAATATATTGTGGAACGACACTACTAAGAGAGAGAGAGAGAGATGGAAGACAGGAAAGGCAGGGAGGTTAACCGGACGCATGTCCGGCTTGCTACACTCGCTAGGGGAAGGGGGTATGGGGATGAAGAGAGAGAGAGAGGAGAGAGAGAGAGGATAGAGAGAGAGGAGAGAGAGAGAGGAGAGAGCACAGTTTCGAACACAGTGGAAGGTTCGCACCGAGTTTACACACGGTTCCCAAGGCCTGTCGACTTGAGGTATTTCAAGAGCACTTTCGTGGCTTTCTGTGCCATCGACGCTTACGGCCGGGGCCCAAGGATCTTCCTTACGGAAATGGTCAAGGGTCCAGCTGGTTGAGTGCTGTCTGAAGAACTTCGCGCTCCACGTCGTGTTGGGGACATATACATTGGATGTGTTGAATTGTTTCTGTGGTTCCGCAAGAGTCGCACATGGGCGTATCCCCCATTCCGATGCGGAACGAGTAGGCCTTCATAAATGCCACGTCGAGCCAGAGGCGGCACAGTGATGTCGCCTCTATGCATTATATATTGCTTCAGTGGTTCATCATCGCGATAGTTGCCTCAAACTATTCTCTTTGCAGTTTTACATTGTCTTCACTTTGATGCGTTAGGCTTTCTTTTTTCAAAGAACAGGCACGGAGAATTCATACATGGTTGAAATATTTAAGCTATTTTTAGCGAATAGCTATGTGATGTTGGCTACCTTATTCGGTGTTGAGACAATGACTTTTATCGTCCAAATTATGGGTCATGTTTAACACATCGCTTCAGATCTCGCAATATTGAGCAGCACGAAAGCAAATGAATTCTTCATTTTGTTGAGCTCTAGCACTTATAAAACACACATTTTTCTCGTTTATGAATGTCTCCTGTAATGGCATGCAGGAATCGTGAGCTAACAACAAACACATTCCAACTGAGGAAAAACAATCTAATAAAATATAAGCACGGTATTGGGCTACGACTCAGTCTTTACTGTGCCTGAGCCATGAGTAAATGCACATCACAAAACTGTAATACCAATTAGGCTGGCCTACGTCAAATCGGGAGGAGTAGACAGAAATAGCCTGTTAGAAGATTACATCCATATTCTGTCAAGAAATGTTGGTTTAGAAAAATCAAACCTCGATACACCTTCTTGGCTCCATTCTGTAGGCATAGGTTGATTTTGTTAATCGCTAATTAGTGCACTTTGTTGTTATTGTGGACAACACGGCTATCCAGAGCCGAATTCGCTTGCGTCCATGTCTTTGCTCTTTTTCTCAGACAAAACGGTGGCAACCGAAGGAACGTTACGTTGGATGCAAAAACGGTCGAAAAAGTAAATAAAGCAAAATCATGCTGCTGTTATTGATCAGCCCACTCACTGATCACCCCTTAAAAGACAGAGTGCATATCACGTGGTGTTAACTTTAATAAATGTCGGTCCATACCAGGGGCTGCATTGGATTTGGGGAAGTGTATGGGCATTCATTCGTACTGGCGGTACGACAGTATGAATAAGTTAAGGTATGATGAAGCTTCCTTCCATTCAGAGCACATGGTGATGGCTGGCTTCCCCTTTGTGCAGACAGATAAGAACTGCAGTTTCATTGAAAGAAACCAGCGCAAGGTGGATGAGAAAGTATATCATGCTGCAAAGTCAAAGAGGATGAAGACGAATGGCTCATTTTTGGGACGTTGCAGCTGGGTTTTATCTTTCATGGGGTTAAATTACTGAGAACTAGATGCTTTGTCTTGCTGAAGGAGTGCATGCAAATTGGTTACCTTGTTAGCACTGTCACATGGTGCTTGGCATTGACAGTGGACCATATTTGTGAATTGATTTTGCTTCAAAGTGTAGCATGCTTTAGTAATAGCATGAGCAACATTTATAAATGCAGCTCCAATTCTTTATTTCAAGGTTTGTATAGTAGCCATGCGTCAGCCAGAGGGCTGCTTTCATTTATCTCTCCATCGTCGCCGACACATTCTGCTGGGGATGCGAAGAAAATAAAAAAAATTCATCAGACCTTCCACTCTGTCGAGAAGGACGAGTAGCGAAGCTTTGGTTTATTTTACCCCAATCGACGCATATATGTATATTTATGTATTATTATAACTGAAGGACACAGACAGCGAATACATCTTTTGACTGTGGAGTGAATTATTCTTATGATTTTATGAAGTACGGATGCGTGCAAGCACCGCCGCATATCAGATGCAATTTCCACAATATCGACAACTTTACTGTGAACTACGTATTTATGAAAAGTATATGAAACTCGGCGTTGTTTAAATTTTTCTTAATCGTCTACCTTATGCCCAAACAATATTTGTGAATGGCATGTTACGAACTTGTTTCATCCTATTCTTCTTAGTAAACAATCTTGTGTATTCTGCTGACTGTGCTGGGATTTATTGTCCGCAGTATTTTATAAATAAATAAATAAATAAATAAATAATGTTACGGTCTTCTTAGCGACTATTTGCGATATAATTTGCTTAGGGATATTTTCGATAAAACAATAGTCACAGCCCTTTTCTGTAACACTGCACTCTCCGTAGAGGGCCCATGTATTAGCAGCAGACGGGAATTAGGTAACGTTCCCAACATCACTATCAACTAGCTATTTACGACAAGTAAATGAAATTTGGCCTAATGATAGAGTCGTCTTGGCGCCCAATTTCCGTGTATTATTTTTCTATACACCTAGATTAGATTGAGAGCTACGGAGCATTCGCAAGATACTGCAGAGGAAAACGCAGGTGGCCTCTGACGCGGACGTAGGAGGAGAAGGGTCGGGTTTTGTGTCGACACACGGACACTATCCGGCGGGGGTAGCCCTTGACAGCATCTCTGTAGAATTGACTTGCCATCCCAGATACGCGAACGTGGATTTTCAGCGAAGCTGTTGAAAACGACCACTACAACCGCAGAGGTGATATGCAATGCCATCTTGCTTTAGCGTAATAGGTAGTAATGGTAGCTTTGTTTACCGCTAGTAATGGTAGTAATAAACAATTTTGACAGTATGCCACAGCGCATGGCGCTGCTGAAACAACATTCGAGCCAGTTGCTTGGCTAGTTATCTTATATACGAAAGGCTAGGGACGTCACTCCCCACGTCGCAAGCTGCCGTCGCCACAGCAGCTATCGAAACCGTAACTTTTACCGGTAAACGTATGGAGTGAGGGCTACGTGCTTCCCATCGTTATCAGGAGCACCTTATCATCAATGATGTATTTCGGAGGCTTATTTTGTGCTTGTTCTTTATTGAAACTTATTCTGTTCTGTATGCTGTATGGCTGATTCAAAAAAATGTATGCATTGTACGGTAAACTTCCAGGCCCTACGCTGCCGCCGAGAGCGGCACACAATTTGGTTGGCAGACAAGGGTAAAAAAAATGCCGACCTGCTGGAGGCTAACAGCTTCATTGTGAAAGTTACAGTGACGTTTCACTTTGTGAAAGGGGGTTATGTGCAAACGTACGGGTGCAGCGAACATTCGCATCGAGCACCACGGTATCTAACCACAAACGGACTGGGCCGTGATCACGGAGATACTGTTATTCACGGCCAGGTGCCTTCCTCCTGCGACAATCACACCTCTCACGGCAACAAATATAATCTCGCCGATATGAAAGATAAGGCATCTACGATTGCGCACAAAATCCGGCAGAACATATTTCACAATGATTGTCTAAGTTAATGCGAGAGAATTCATACACCACGTATAAATTTATTCAACTTCCATTCTATCGTTTGTGGTACCCATGGCGGCTATCTGGGGACTGTAAGGCATTATAAATATTTAAAAATTTTGATATATTGTACGCCGTTGGCAAATACAAGATATATGACACCACCTGTCTTTTCTGCAGGTATGGAATCTGGGACGCAGTGTTGTAACACCAGTGCCTCCTTCTCAAATTTCCCTAGGTGGCCTAGTTTTGGCAGCGCAACGAATACGTTCTATTTTAACACGCCGTCGCTTCTTTCCTAAAACCTTTTCTGCTAACCGAGGTTTCTTCCTAGGAACCTATTGTAACTGCTGCAACGTGTGGCGTCTGAGTCTACATTACATTATGGGGTTCTACGTGCCAAAGGCACGTTTTGATTATGAAGCACGCCGTAGTGGAGGACTCCGGAAATTTCGACCACCTGGGGTTCTTTAACGTGCACCTAAATCTAAGCACACCGGTGTTTCCGCATTTCGCCCCCATCGAAATGTGGCCGCCGTGGCCGAGATTCGATCACGCGACCTCGTGCTCAGCAGCCTAACACCATAGCCACTGAGCAACCACGGCGGGTGCGTCTGATTCTACTTGAGCTGTAAATACTAAGGCCTTCCTATTCGAAGAAACCGAAGTTACTCGGCCGCGAAAAGCGTTCGCTCCTCTCATACTTCCTGTTCTTTCTATACCTAACGACAAACACTTCGACTTCGATTCAGCACATCGCTTCTTTAGTCGCGCGTATTTGGCGCCCTTTGTCCAACTGTAGGCCTGGTTCCAAGGAAAGATACTCCCTTGCCATTCTGCGGGCCCGGGTTTGTCTTCTCGTAAGGTACTGAGCTCTTACCTTCTACGTTCGTTCTCTAGTTTGACGTCGGCTACCGACGCAGTCTGTCGAGCCTAGATGTATCGTCAGGCTCAAGCGGCTAGGGGTAGGCAAAGAAGTAGTGTCGTGATTAAAGTAAAACGACCTTACTAAGAGCAACGACCCATACTTCATTACTCGTCTTACGGTTACGCACCGAGATATGCGCCGCAAACGCTCAAGAGTGTCACGCGCTTGAACTCGATTGAAAATGCGCCTCATCATGTTCCCGTCCTCACTCTCGGATATCGGGCATATCGGCAGCGTTAAAGACAATCTGATGTGTCACAGGGGAATGTAAGTCGTGCACCACCCGTGTAGCTCCCACCAGTCGCTGCGCTGTTTGCGCACATGCACTACTATTGCTCTGGATTGCTCCAGGGCAGTGTAGTTAGCGCCGGCAGTATTGTGCCGTTGAAAGAGACGCGAGCTTCACGCCTGACGCTATCAGCACAAAATCACGCAAAGGGGCGAGAGAAAGGGCAAAGTACATTCAGTGTATTGTGTACTGCCAAAGAGCATTAACTCGCATCGGAAAAGGGATAACTACGACACATAAATGGCCGGTAACGCCAGTAAACACGATTATCTTAATTCCGAGCGCCGTAGTACATGACCCAGGCACGCGTTGTCACAACTTACTGTAGTAAAAAGAAAAGCAGCTACATATACGGTATTTTACCTCGTAGCGATGAGCCTGAATTAAGACCATGGCGTGTAACACAAACAAATACAACGGGAGCGAAACTTTCTAGGCTTACCAATTAGCCGACGTACTGTAAATGGAGCTTAGGGTGGATCAGTAGCACACGCGGGGCCACAATTACCAGCATCATGCATATAGGATAAAGAAAAAAAAGAGCATGAGCCTATTGCTTGAGAAAAAATTCATGAACGAAGCGTAGATGCGTCATAATTAGCGACAGTGCCCCTCGCTTTTGTAATCCTAATGTTCTCTCCGCATATGCGTCGTTAGCCACGCCGGCAAAATTGCAAAAGCGGTTCCACAAAAGACACACGCTTATACCGCGGCCCCGTCTGCTGGTGTCAGTTCGCATGTAATTAATACGAGTTATGTCTGCTCTTTTTCCTTAATGCAACAAGCTTCTTATGCAAATGTTCTTGCAAAAGTCTCACGCTTAAGCTAAATAATATATGCAGGAGGTATGTTGCGTATTCATTTTCTGCCATGTCAATGCGAAATGGGTCGTGATAGATTGTGAGCCATGACCACATACAAAATATCACACAGTGATTCATGAAATTTTGGCAGTGTCCTAAATTTCTAAAACGAGTTCAATCAAATCTTGAGATGGGGAAACAGGTAAAGAAAAAGGGCAGGCTTTTGTTTCATAGTCGTCTTACAGATATCCTTCCTCTCCACTTAGATTGTTCAGCAATAAATATTCAGGTGTTATTACACTACACGTAGCACATGAAAATGCAATAGCGCGAGTAATACCGTCGAAGACCACGGTGTGTCGTTAGATTACGTCACATTTAGTTAACGTAACTCGTTGACTGTTAGTAGTATTGTTTCCTCTGTCTTGCGCATCACGGCTTACTGTCTCCTCAACATTACACTAACCTATGCCTACGTAATTCGAGAACGAACTCGGTGATCAGCCTAAAACAGTTGGATCATTTAAAGGTATAGTTAAATTTTGCTATCCCAATCAGAGCCTTTCTAACGACGGATGGTGCTTTGACGTCCTTTATACATACTCCAATATTTCGAAGAATTCAAGGAAACATTCTGGTGGCGCCTAGAGGCACTGTAGAAATACCAGAACAAAGAATTAAATATCAGCAGGCGTAGTGTGTAATGCCGGCGGCAAAGAGAGCGTTGATGGTGGAAACACTGAACTGTAGTGATCTAGGTGATAACTACTCCCGCCAAGAAAAAGAAGTCATCAGCACAACGCGTCCCCTGGTTACTGTCAAGGACTGACCGAGCCCAATGTAGTAGTTGCCTTGGCAACTTGTCAGGTAATGGAGCATTCAGCACAGCGTAACCGACGGTCTCAGTGTGGCGATATTTCTGTGGGTCAGGCCCCATTAAGATTCCTCGAAGTTAGGGGCCACTCAAAGAATGATGACTATGCACTTCCAAACCCGTAAAACATCACATTTCATAGCGCACATAAGCGATATCATAACATTAATTTTTATATTATCATGAGCTATAATATGCTAGATGGGACAATGCTCTTCTATGGATTGGATCCGAGAGCAATTTGTTTGTTTGTCACCTCTTTTAGTAAAAAAACAGGTTTTAATAAAAATCCTGCCTTGATACCAGCTGACGAAAAAGCCACACTTTGCCACCAGAACCACACCTATATAATGGGCCTAAGCTTTGGCGATCGGCCCCATACGATCGGCCATAAAATATGGGTAAAGAAAGCTTTACTTCAAAAAGCTTTCCTTCCATTCAGAAGAAAATATAAAAAATACGATGTAGGAACAGCTTTTTTTAGTTATAACAGGCTTGATGGAAGCCAAAACTCAAAAATATAATGTTATGGAGCGCAAGCACACAGTGAATAGCATTTGAGAGATTGTGTCTCCCGGTCTGACCCCTTTTTATAAAGCCATCTTCCTGCTTTTCTTGTATAGAATTAAAGTAGCTGGGGAACCTCTGTAGATATTTTCCAAGGTATTTACGTAAGTGGTCTCTACTCCTTGATTATGTATTGCCTCTATGATTGCCGGTATTTATACTGAATCAAATGACTTTTCGTAATCTATGAAAGCCAAAGAGAGAGGCTTATTGTACTCTGAGGATTTGCCGATAATCTGAATAATGGAATGTATGTGATCCATTGTAGAGTATCCCTTCCTGAAGCCAGCCTGTTCCCTCGGTTGACTAAAGTACAGTGTTGCCCTTATTCTATTGGAGATTATTTTGGTAAATATTTTATGTAATACTGGGAGTAAGCTAACGGGCTTGTAATTATTCAATTCTTAACATCTCCCTTTTTGTGGATTACCATACTATTCGCATTCTTCCAGTTTTCTGGGACCCTTTCAGCATTACGTCTCCTCCATCTTCGATTAAATTTACTTTCATTCCATCTTCTCCTGCCGCTCTACCTCGTTTCAAGTCTGGCAAGTCCCTTGAGACCTCATTGCTAGTTATAGCAGGAGTTTCTGTATCCTCTTCATTACTGTTTCGAATGAAGTATCCCGACTCCTCTGGTCTGTACGGAATTATTCCACTGCTTTTACTACACCTTAGAGATTGCTGATGATATTTCTCTGCTTATATTTCAGTGCATACATGTAGCTTTTTCCTATGCCAAGTTTCCTTCTCACTATTTTCAGGCTACGCCCATTTTTTACGGCTTCTTCAGTCTATGTCACGTTGTAGTTTCGAATATAACTTATTTTCGTCTTGTTGATCAGTTTTGACAGTTCCGCGAATTCTGTGTTATCTCTTGAGTTCGATACATTCATTCTTTGTCGTTTCTTTATTCGGTCCTTCGTTACTTGGAAGAGGTTGTGTATGGTTGCCTTGGTGCCATGCCTCCCACTTCAATTGCTGCCTCTAAAGCCAGCCTAGTTACGGTTTCATTCATTACTTCTATGCCATCTTCATCTCTCTGTTCTAAGGCTGCATATTTGTTTGCAAGTACTAGCCTGAATTTGTTTGCTTTTACCCTTACTGCCTCTAGGTTTCTGGTTTGTTCTTGACCAATTTAGCTCTTGCTCTCTTCAAATTAAGGTGTATCCTAGCCCTCACTAACCTATGATCACGGTACTTTACCCTGCCTATCACTTCCACATCCTGCACAATGATTTGATCAACAGAAAGTATGAAGTCAATTTCATTTCTTGTTTCACCATTAGGGCTTTTCCAGGACCACTTTGTGTTGCTACGTTTCTGAAAAAGGTGTTCGTTATTCTCAGCTTATTCCTGTCCGCAAATTCTACCAGCGTCTCTCCGCTAGTGTTTCTAGAATCGATGCCATAGTTTCCAATTGCTTGTTGACCCGCTTGCTTTTTCCCCCCTTTTGCATTAAAGTGGCCCATTACTGCAGTATACTGATTTCCATTTTTCTCATCGCTCATTCAACATTTTCATACAACTGATCTGCCTTATCATCGTCGTGACTGGATGTTGGAGCGTAGTCTTGTTCTGCTTTTAATCTATACCTCTTATTGAGTTTGATTACGACTACAGCTACCCTCTCATTAATGCAGTAGAATTTGTCAATGTTGCCCGCTATGTCCTTGTGGATTAGAAATCCTACCCCATATTGCTTCTTTTCAGGGAGACCTCTATAGCAGAGGACATGGACGTTATTTAGCAATGTATAAGCCTCATCAGCTTTCTAATCTCACTAAGGCCGATGATACCCCAAACAATGTCTGGTAGTTCCTCAAAGAGCCCTGCAAACCCTCACTCGACAGAGTACGGCAATTAAATGCTGACAGGGTCACTGTCCATTGGCGTCCTGTCCAGACCCAGAGATTCTTAGCACCCTCGGCTGCGTTACAGGTTTGACCGCCACCTTGGTCAGCTACCCTCATCTACTGGGTTTTAAGGGCCATGGTTTAATTGTAGGAATCATTCAAGCTATTAAACTGGTAAGGCATAGGAGTGAAGATCGAGGGCGAATATCTCAGCAAACTTCGGTTTGCCGGTGACGTTGTTCTGTTCAGCAACACTGCAGACGAGTTATAGCAAATGATTGAAGACCTTAACAGAGAGAGTGTAAGAGTGGGGTTGAATATTTATATGCAGCAGACATAGATAATCATGAATAGATTTGCAAGGGAACAAGAGTTCAGGTTCCGTCAGCCTCTAGAGTCTGTGAAGGAGTGCGTTTACCTAGGTCAATTAATCATAGGGAACCCTGATTATGAGAACGAAATTCATAGAAGAATAAAAATAGGTTGGAAGGCATACGGCAGGCATTGTCGGCTCCTGACTGGAAGCTTATCATTATCATTCATAAATAAGGTGTACAGTGAGTGCATCTTACCAGTGCTGACATATGGGGCAGAGACTTGGAGACTCACAAAGAAGCTTGAGAACAAGTTAAGGACCGCGCAAAGAGCGATAGAAGAAAGATTGCTAGGCATGTTGTTAAGAGACAGAAAGAGAGCGGTTTGCATCAGAAAGAAAACGGGCATATCCGATACCCTAACTGACATTAAGAGAAAGAAATAGAGCTGGGCAGGCCATGTAATGCGCCGGTTAGATAACGGTTGGACCATTAGGGTTACAGAATGGGTACCAAGAGAAGGGACAGGCAGTCCAGGACGGCAGAAGACTAGGTGGAGCGATGAAATTGGGGGAATTCGTGGGCGCTAGTTGGAATGGGTTGGCGCAGGACACGGGTAATTGAAGAACGCAAGGAGAGCCAGCCTTCGTCTTGCAGTGGACCTAAAACTGGCTGATGATGATGATGATGATGATGATGATGAGTAGGAGGAGGAGGAGGAGGAGGAGGAGGAGGAGGACGGAAGAATGCGCAAAATAGAAGTTCATAAAAAGGGAACTCAAGATAAAAGCGCGCGAAAATCACGATATAGTAAATAGTATAAGTTACATCATAAACCAGGAATTTTTTCCTGCTAGTCGTCCGAATTGCAATGGGACCTGTAACATTGCCACGAAGAGTGCTAAAATTGCAACAAGCGAGGCTCCTGAGGTCGCTCAGGTTCTGATTTGAGTAGAGTCAATGGATAATTTTACAGTAGAGCGACTGCCTGAACACCGCGGCTCAGGTGGCGGTCATTTCACGTCCGAGCAAACGGAATCGCACATCTGTGCAGGATCGCTTGGAGAGTTAAACTAGCTTGTTAATTGCTGCGATTAGACCTGTTCGAGTTGCTGTCCAAACGTACTTATTACAAGAAATTTCCCTCCCCTCTCGTCTATAATCATCAGGGGTTCACGATCGTTTCTCAATTTGTTGATCGGGAAGAGGGCTAGCTTGTTACCACTTCACTGACAGGAAGTTATCGATAGGAATGATTGCGGTTGCGCATTTTCAATGGCTATTGGCGTCAATGGCTAGGAGGGTGCGTTAGGAATAACGTATTTTTTTCGTTTGTGGTTACAGAAAAGTTTGTGTGAAAAGTTGAAAGAGTTTATAGTTAGGTGATGTTATGTTCACCTGATCTTGTGTAAGAGTATTATGAGGACTAAGCCTAGGTTCTTTTTGTACGCCGGGCAGACTGCTTGAATTTTGACCGTGAAAAAAAATGCCTGCGAGCGCAGCTTTGCTCAGCATTATTCAACAACAAAAAAAGCTAAAAAAACTTCTACCATATAATGTAGGTTCATAGATAACTCTAAATCACACAGACCTCTGACTGAATAGCATTTGATGTTTAGAGCTTCACTGAACTTCATAAATTTCTCATACTGGGTCTACCCCGTTCTTGGGCAACTTAGTTGGGGCCGCATGGTCCGTGCGTAGGAGTGGCCAATTCTGTGAATGGGTATGTAGATCTGTGAGACAAAAGCTGCGAAATGTTCGAAGCATTTGATGTAGGTCTTCCTTCTTTGAGCGTGAACCGCTCCTAAAGATTGATCACTCGACGGGTATTTAGATTCTGGGCTTTTACGACCCGACACCCCAATCCGTTTATGAGGTACGCTGAAGTTGGAAATTCCGAGTTGAGTTTGCCAGATCGCCGTACACAATCGTTTTTAAATACCACTCCTGTTGGAATGCGGTAACCGCTGCTGTGATTTGACCGGTGACATCGAACTTTAGCAGCGCAACAACATAGAGATTGACCTTCAACGGCGGGTCCCTCTCGGAGATTATCAGATGTTGTCTTCGTCCTCGTCACATCATTACGTTGACGTACGACAGTTGCATCCTCCTTGATTGGTATTTCTACTTCGGCGTAGCTTCAGAACCGCTGTAGTGTACACAAGTACACTTGGTATGAAATATTAAAGCGGTGGTCTGTGCGGTCAGTGACCATTAACATCGCATGAGATTGCGCGCTGTATTGAATGGTAAGAAAGTTGTGCTCATCTTCTTTACGCTGGGTGCAGACTTAGGCTTAGTTGGTAGTGCATATTAGACTAACCAAGCGAACAGAAAACTTGGGCACAAGAGATGGGACAGACACGGGACCATGGTGCAAAGGCATTTATTTCATATGGAATGAACCAGTTGTAATTCAACGCCGTGTTTGCGTTTTCTTTTCTCGGGCGCCAAAGCTTTATTATGCAAAAAAGAGGGGAGGCATGCAGAAAGGACGCAAGAGTAAAGAAGTGGACAACACTCTTGTGTCCTGTCTGCATGCCTCGCCTCTTTTTTGCATAATGAATTCTTACCAACTAGCTCAGCTTTCCGTCGTTCTAAAGTTATATGTCGGCGTTTCAGGTAATTAAATATAATATGTATTAATATAGCATTTCATTACCCGTCTTGCGAAAGCTTTGCTCCACATAGATTGCAACACGTGCGGTGGATCTGCATAACTGTCTTCCCATTTCATGAAGTCGCGAATTTTTTTTTTTTTAGTTAAGTAGAATCCGAGACATTTGGGACTCACTCGACCACACTATTCTATAGCACATTGTTAGTAGATCTCATGAACTTTCACGGTGCGGAGATACATTATGCTCGTTCTCTCCATGCCAAGAAATGCAGTGCACCTCTCGCTTTTCCGTGCTGGGAACATGCGAGAGAATTACTAGAAAAAGTTGAATTTCCGATTGCCGCACAATATGCAAAAACAGCTGGCAACCTATTTTGTGGAAGGAAAAGTGCGCCATATTCTTTGCAATACACTATGCCTGTAGAACAAATACGAACAATGCCGCTGGAACAAATCAACCGGGAAGGTCGTCTGTGGTAAACCAGTTTTGCCGCCATAATTGTTTAATTTGGTGAATCTCTCACGCGGAAATGCGGCTTAGTGGTTCAGTGCAAATTGTAAATAGCCGTATGGTGAGAGTGGAGGAGCAATTATTCCACAGGCAACGGTATTTTAGGCAACTCGGTAACCACTAGTAATTACCACAGCCCCCCCCCCCCCCAATAATTAAGACAAATTGAAAGACGACCAGTTGCGGCATCATTGTCCAAATTGCTTAAATTCAATACTTTCCGTCATACATATTAAAAAAAAAACTGTAGCTTCATTTATATATAAGCCATGCCTCAAGATTACATTGATTGATGCAGCCAAGTGTGGTTCTTTAATGTGAAAGTGCGGCTCTGGAAAATTCGCGTGTTTTGCTGTACCTGTGGTTTTGCTAGGGGTAGTTTTCCTATACGGGCACTTTTCAGTTTGAGCTTTCGCGCTCGATGACGACTCCTTAAGAGTGCCTCCATATACTCAATGACAGTGGCCAACAGCTGCTTTCCCAGCTCAATAAGTCAAACAATCCCAGGTTTGAGAAAAGTAATATTTGACAAACAGCTACGGGGCCTTTTGTTTAGAGCCTTCCAATAAATTAACCTCGACAAAACTGACTTTGACCTCCCACTGATTCTTATGAACGGACCCCAATTTTTTTCCCTAGCTTGCACGAATGTGATCAATGAGGAGCTTCAATCTGATCAATGTTATCTTGTGCCAAACGTGACCCTAAGGCAAACCAGGAAGCAAACCTTGCAGTGCTCACTTTCCAGCGCTCTGCTTGGAATGTTTTCTGAAGAGGAAATTTCATGGGATCGAAAACCAGCAAATAGGACACCAGCCTCAGTCGGATGCCTGTCAGAAGCACGAGAGAAAGCAACGCAGGTACCTCACTGTTATTTTTTTTTCTGACTGTAACTCGGAACGCTGAAGGATGCTCGAGAAGACTGATCATTTTTCATCTTTACAGTCGAAAGACACAAAACAACAGTGCCAAGCCTAAGAAAAAAAAAGAAACGGGACAGAATAAGATTGGGAAACATGAATGGAAAAATAAAGAAAATAATGGAGACAGAGGCATTGCAGAAGGTACCACTCGAGCAGGGGCTCGGCTATCACATAAACAAGCGGCAAAGTACCGCAGTCTACCCTCATTGACTGCTTCCCCGCATCGCACGCAATTCGATAAGCTAGAATCTTCCCGCCGTCTCCACAAGCTTCGGCACGCCGGAAGCAGGCGCGCAAATTGGATAAGCTCAAATTCACACGAATCGTGCGGTGATGTGTTTCTCCTTGCTGATATCATGTATTTTTGTTTTATTTTTCTTCACCGCTATCTTCTTTTTCATCGTCATCGTGACGGCACATTTGCCGTTGGCCGGGCAGCGTATAACAGGCGCTCTGAGAAATGCGGAATTTCTTGTTTGTACACAAACGTGTTCCGATACTTAACCTTTTTCTTATCTTTACTTTAATCGCATACATGAACAATATGGGCGGCTATATACCTTCTCATGAACAGATTTTTTTGCAAGCGTGTAATACATTAGTCATACGAATTCAAAGTTTCCTTTTTATCGCACCGCTTATAGTATTTTTCACTTATTGTTTGGAAACATTATCGTGTTTGTGGTGTCTCCTCATGACTTAGGCTCTTTCGCTTGAATATTCTTCAAGTACACATGATGTACTTGTCTCGCCACGCATTGCTTCCTTGAAAGCGTTTTCCACCAACGCAAATGAAAGACCAATCGTATTGCACGGTGAACCTTGTCTACAGAGAGCCAGAAATATGCTCAAAGATAAAAGTTCCTGTAACGATCAGCTTCATAAACGAGGTTTTAGTTGTTAGCGCAAATACGGCATGTTAGGGCACGCTTTATCAACTGTCTGACTGGGTAAGCAGTTCGTAGTTTCAACCAGTGAGTTCTGTCACACAATTAGCGTTAGCAACCGTGTGTATATCCATGTAACGCGCTGATAAAGAAAGGAAAGAGCACTGCGCCACACGATTGAAGCCAAGACTACATGCCCAACATGTGATCGTCACGTCAGAGCACGCAGCAAGATTTAGCGCGCTATTTCTGTAGGCAGAGATAGAGCAGCGCTTGAGAACAAGTGCGCGTCGGTTAAAAACTAGCGGGAGCCAAACAATCCCACCCAATATGTCTGCCTCAGAGATTGCGGGTTTCGCCAATATTTCAAAGAACAAAGTAGCAGGAATGGCTTCAAGGAAAGTTTGTTTGCCTAGGCTGGGTGCGTGAAGTGATGCCCTGTCCCAATGTAAATCCTTCCTCCATGGGCGAAATGCAGGAGAAGAGTTGACTTTAATCAATACTGCAGCAATCTTAGTCTGTGACATGACAGTGAAAAAGCCTCAAAATTAAAGTTGAAATTGTTGGCACCTCTCGGATTCAGTATACTGTAGTAGAATCAAATTTTCAGAGCACCACTAATATTTCATGCGCGTTACGTTCATTTTCATAGTCAGCCTAGCTGTGGCCACTTGACCCCGGTTTTAGTCTGCCTGCATATGCGGCATGGTGCCCTCGACCAGGCCTCGCATTCCAGCTGCATTAAATGAACTAGTGTCGGTATGCGTGTGGAGCCGGGTTAACAAATACTCCACCAAGTGAAAACGCAAGTGCAATATGTTTTTTTTGTATTTACATAATCGCATTTATTTATTCACGTGATTTACCCCACTTCACATTATGAAAGTTATTTTCTCCGCTCTCTCGAAAATCACCCCCACTGCACACCGCCGTCCACGTGTCAGCAGATGCGGCTAGACAATTGCAGCGCGCCCAGCTATGATTTACACTAATTTTCTTTTCTTCCTATCCTAAACTTAAAATAATCAACAAATTATTATTGCTACTCATCCTCTGCACGGCGCCATGTGCCATAGCAACTACTTGAACTTAAAAGAAGAGAGCCGCCGGATTGCCATTCTCCCCCATCTTTTCATTCTGACAGCTAGCATTTTTGGGACGCCACGTGACATTGTACCGCTTTCGCGATCGAGCCAGTCAAGCTAGGGCGCTGTATGTTCTCTATTGGGTCAGATTGTAGTAGAGGATGTTTTAACATGGCTTCGTCGGAGCACAGTCGTGTTGAACATGAACTGTAATACCATGACCTCCTTGATCGAACTGGCTCTACAATTGCACGGCGCCACCGATATACGTAACTTGGTTCAATAAATGCCTAGTTATTGGAACGCTGTTTATTTCTACAATGTGACATTGTGACAGTGAATGTGAATGTGAGAGTGAGAGTGACAGTGAATGTGAGAGTGACAGTGAATGTGACGTGTGACAGTGTCACTGTGCACTCCTGGGGCACCTTCGAGCACTGGCACCATTAGGGAGCTCATACCGAACAATAAATAGGTTATCATGCCGGCGTTGAAGCCGGCGCTCTCAAGCATTATCGTAGACCTGACGTTGTCGGCACACGCATAATTGCTTGCACTACAGCAATGTTTTGTGCCATCTGGTAACAGTATGTGGAACTTCATATGGGATTGGATGACCTGGCTGGAATGTGCATTAACTTATTTTTAGGTGATACTTCCGATCAAGGTTTGGTCCGAGCCACAACAATGATATTTTAATGCATCTAAAAATGAAACTATAGATGACGACAAAAAAAAAAGATTAAGAAAAATATTTCTGACGATTTTGGCAATGCCGACAAATTAGTTGAATTTATTGATGTAGGTATTAATGGGGAGAGTAGGCCGTCACGTATTCGTCCTTCCAAAACTTCTGGCCTCTGAACGAAACAAGAAAAGTAAAAATAATCGCGCACCGAACATAGCAAATCCCATGAAACAACAGCATTATGGCAAGAGTTTCTCTCTAGGCAGCTTGCTGAAACATCTTCTCGGCTTGTTTGTCTGTCATTTTTGTGTGTTTGTGTCTGTTCGCGGTGGTGGCTCGTTCTGAAATTTCACGCACCAAGCCTTACATCCGTGTTTCTATACAGGGTGTCCCAGCTAACCTTTGCCAGAGTTTAAAGATATGCGAATGCCACCTACCGGGATAGAACCAAGGTAGTGTCGTTTTGCAGTCGCTTGGAGATACTCTAAGTATATTTCTCGTTTCGCCTACTTAGCTAATTGATCTTAATTAATTAATGAACTTCTCAAATATTATGATTAGATAAAACGTGTCAATGAGAAAATTGTAGAGCAAGATGAAAAACTACCGATACAGCTTTATGTTGCTCAGTACGGGCTACGGAATAGTTTTTCTGCGAGCGCGAAAGAAGTCCGCAAATGCACGCAAAATTGCCGCGCGACTGGCCGCTTGAGGCAATTTGCCTGTATTCGCGGGCTTCTTTCAAGCGCAGAAACTCCCGATACAGAAAGCTGTATGGGGAGTTTTTCATGTTGCTCTAAAATTTTCTCATTGACACTTTTCTTCTAGTTATAATATTTGATAAGTTGATTATTTAATTAGGACAAATGATCTATTTAGGTGGAAGGAAAAAAGTTTTAATATCTCGAATCGACGGCAAACAACATTATCTAGGTTTTGTCCAGCTACGTAGCATTCGCATATTTTTAAACTCTTGATGAGGTTATCTGGGACACCCTGTATGGTGAGCCACTGGTTCAGTCAAACATATCGCAAAAAAAAGACGAAGGGCGAAAATGTACCAATTCCTCTCTGTTGAGGCACGCGTACCGTTAACTAGTTAATAAATGGATGCCAGGCTTAGCAACTCCGCCCAAAGTTAATAGGATGCTAATGGCGGAGGCTCGCGGTGGCGTTCATTGAGAAGACAACGACGCGCTCAGGTGGTAGGCATCGCCCAGACGCCGCTCTCATTAATGCGGTGTTTCCCGCTGAGCTGTCGATTTAATAGAACCTGTCCCCCACACCATAGAATTAAGCTTTCCTTTGTTGTCTATTGGGAACGCAATAACAAACTTTTCCGGGCCAAGTCAACCTTCTCAACCTGAACTTCGGCGCAGCAGAGCGGCTATCTTCCAAAAAACATAAAAAAGGAGGTGGGCTTGGCGGCCAAACTTGCACAAGCGAAGAAAAAGGAATGCAGGGAAGAAGCGCACACTTTGTCATGAGTGTAGCCGTCAGCGTGGTTTATGTGTAGGCAGCCGTGAATCCGACGAGCCCGTGGAATTTAATTAACAGTGCCCATGGAAGCGTGTGCACTGATTGGAGCGGGTGTAAGACGCACAAAGATATATTTACAAGTAACGAAAGTTCATAGCTAGCCTGTGCCGGATCAATTGAGGAGGTGCGAGCGGTTTCAGGTCCGCTTTCAGCATGTGTTGCTGCTATCAAACAAAGCCTCCTCGGTATTTGGAGTGTTTTGGGGAACGAAAGCAAGTAACTCTGTGTGACGAGTTCTTGAGCATGAATAGCGTGGTACTGGTTTACCCCACACAATCGGGAAGAGAGAGTAATTGCATCATTTCTCCTTCCAAAGTAGAGCTATAGCAAGAACCATTTGAATGAAGTATTTAATTAGAGGGTTACGGCTAGAGTATACGCCCTTTTGTGACATGTACATAGTGAAAGCCTCTTGTGATTCAATCTCATGCTCTATTTCTTATTATCTCTTTTCTTTTGTCACTTTAAGAGGAAGCTTTAGCACGAGAGCTCCAATGGAAATACATTGTGTCATGAAATCACTTTTATTATTATATTGTGCCGGCAGCTTCGATCCAGGTTTGTATGAGGTTTCTAGCATGTAAAGAAACAGTGAAAACTTAGTGCCTGGAAGAAGTAGATTGTTCATTTTGGCCATGACTTTTTCCAGAAAAACTTTTAAGATTCTCAAAATTTGACAGAAGTCAAATATCAAGTTTACAACTCTGAACTCCGCAATGAAAACTTATATTACATTTCTATCAATTGCGCCTAGTAATACCTTTAATATGGGCAAAGTCGATGCATCATAGACCGCTCCAGCATGCCCTACTTATCTGTGAGTAGAAGCTGCAAAAACTCCTCTGAAATACAGTAACCATTTCACATGCGCTTTATATACATATTTAGATGATCGACGACATTAGATAATCAATGGATGAAATTTACACACACTGTGGCATCTCTTTCTTGAGAGCAGTCACAAATTTGTAAACTTCTTTCACTTCTATTACCTGAAAATATGAATATTTTTGTAAGAAACTTCATGCCGTATTTCAAATAATCGCTCACAGAGCCACCAGGAAAAGAAATTTTGATCTCATATGCAACAAATTCATTTCTTGTTGGTGCGACCGTTGTCTCTTAGAAGGATTTCTCCTTGTTACATGTATTCAATGGGCAAATCGGATATGGCCTCGAGCTACGAATTACAATTATTTTGTTAAGCACGACTGGTTTTCTGATTTTTTTTTACGTAGAAGATAGGTTTTACATAGAATATAGAATTTATCAGCCAAGACCACATCAAGGTGTATAGCTGCGTCTGCGTCATTCAAGGTGTATAGCTAGCTGCGTTGCGTCTTTGCGCAGGCGCAAAGTGCCGCTCTATCGACACTCTTCAGAGGTATTCATTTTGCCTAATAGGCCGTGTCCTATGTTAATGCCCCTTCCAAGAAGGATGCCGGGATTTTGGTCAGCGGTAGTCTTTGGGCCAACGGCAACCTCTGAGGGGCTCCATTATTTCCTTTCTACTGAAAGGAGCACATATCTTATCAGTGGCAAGCGCGGTCCGTCTAGTGGTTCTTTCCTCTAAGGACCGACGCAACGAAACCCGAAATAGCCTCTTGGGGTTGCGTGGGGGTTCGTGCGACCGAGGCGGAGGACAAAGAGCAAATTGTCTAGAACGCCTAGATCGGCTGGTCCATGAGTCGACGTCACTTTCCGCTTCTGCCGGATGAGTGGAACTTAGGCCCTGCGATAACGTACCTCCAAAGGTCAAAGAATCGAAGGTCTAAGGAATTTCTTTTTCTTCTTTTTGTCTTATGGAGAGGGCGTTCGTTCATAGTAGTGTGTAGTGTACACATAATTGCGCAGTCAGCACATTACGCTAAGACGATATATATATATATATATATATATATATATATATATATATATATATATATATATATATATATATATATATATATATATATATGCATGCTGAGTTTGCTGAACAGGTCAGAAGATACATGAATGGGAGAAAAAATGTGGCCGAATGAATCCCACAATAACTGTCCACGGTACTGCAATATATGTAGACGCAGTGTGTTGCAACACCACATTGCGACAGCCGAAACGCACCGCCTGTAATGTGTGTGCGCAGCCAGGTAGCTTTCTCGTGCTTCTCTCTGGACAATGTGTGCCATTTATCGCTGCCGCAACGGAGACACGCGTGGTGCCCGTGTGAATACATATTCAGACGAGGTTTTCTGAATATTTATTACGCGCGTTCGGCTGAGGGCATTGAGTAAGCAGTGGCAGTTCACGCCGGTGACACAAGTTGGCGTCAGAAGAGGTTCATTGAAGAGCGGCGCGCACCAAGTAACGCATACGCAGTGTCAGAAGTTCGCGTGATACAGGTTGCTTGTGACCCAAATTGGCGGTAAGTAGATTCATTGAAATGTGGCACAACAGGTTACCTTGTGGCCCACATTGGCATTAACTAGGTTCATTGAAGTGTGGCGCTACAGGTTACCTTGTGGCCCAAATTGGTATTAGCTAGGTTCATTGAAGTGTGGCACAACAGGTGACCTTATAGCCCAAATTGGCATTAACTAGATTCATTGAAGTGTGGCACAACAGGTTACCTTGTGGCCCCAATTGGCATTAACTAGATTGACTGAAATGTGGCACAACAGGTTACCTTGTGGCCCAAACTGTATATATATATATATATATATATATATATATATATATATATATATATATATATATATATATATATATATATATACGTGTGTGTGTCTGTCGGTCTTTTCGTTCGTCTTCCTGTCTGTCTGTATTTTCCGTATGTCCACGTTGCCAAACAGAACTAATTTATTTCGAAAGACGTATAACACAGAACGCACACAGGTCAAAGAAGGAAAGGCAGAATGACAGCCGCTAGGAGCTCCATGTCCTTCCATGGCATGGAAAAAGACGGTATTTTCGGAAGTACCCTGGTGTCTTAAGCTTGACTAGTAAATTCATTGTTTGTGATAAGAAATACATGTGATTTATTGTAAACTCAGAAGGAAGACAGAAGCACAAAAGAAACAAGGACGAGACGAGTACAAAGGAGTGGTGCTATAGCAAACCTATTCAACTTGTTATTGTGCTGCAGTCTCAAAGTTGCAAGCGGTTCACCTATAGTGGATAGATTTTAGCAAAAAGAGTTGACAACTTCGCAATATTTAAACTTTCGTCGCTGATCCATGCAGGCTCATTGCACATGCTGGCGTCAGTTATTACGTTCTTACGACAAGGCCATAGTATACTATTAGAAGGCAGTGCAATCGCTCAAAGGGTACTTACTATACCGGGTGAGTTACTTTAATCCAAACAACTTAAGATTTAACCCATGACAGGATGAATCCACACTTCTCGTCCCATCAGTCCGGCGGATACTGGCTAGCAAAGTAGCCGTTTCCCTTCGTTCGCTAACCGACTAAAATCTGGTAAATAACTTTCAAATTACGGGTTTCAAGGCACATGTTGCAATGGAAACACTGCAGCGGGACGCCGCATGAGGCTAGAGGAATTTTCGCAATTAAAGAAAAATAAATGCTATTCGTTTTTAAGAAATTTGTCGACAAAAATTTCCTTCTTAGCTCCCATATTAACACGCGCTTTTGAAATCGCGCAAATCGATTTTGCCTCCAGTGTCGTCCTTGTACATTGTAGCACTGCAATTGCAATGTTAGATTTAAAAGAAGCAATAAAAAACCTACTTACCGTAGGTATTTTAGTTTTTTATCCTACAGACGGCAACGGCTACTCGACCATTTAGTGACCCCTACGCTGAAAGAACGAATAAGCAAGAAAACATCGTCGCATCGATTCATAATTAACATAACCATATTTTTATGTTCACTGCAGGACGAAGGCCTCTCCCAACGATCTCCAATTACCGCTTTCTTGATCCGGCCGACTCCAACTTGCACGTGCGAATTTCCTAATTTCATCACCTCACCTAATTCTCTGTGGTCTTCGAATGCGCTTGCTTCCCTTTGAAAAACATTTTTTAGTTGTAACAGTCTACTGGTTATCTACCCTACACCTTACATGGGATGGCCCGCTTCACTTATTGCTCTTTCATTACACAGCAGAATATATCACCTCTGCGAGGGAGAAGACGAATTTCGAGAACAATTGGCAAGAAAACGTTTTTTCTCAAGTTTTTTTATGATAGCTATTTAAGCCACCGATGAGCTCAGTTAACAGAAACAATGGCGAAGAAACTTTCTTTTAATGGGGACACTATCAACTCAACAGAAACCTGAATTATTTTCTTCGTGAAAATACGCAATATACTAACGCATTAATGGGATTGGAATGACCCGACTTACAGAATGGCAGCAATGTCTATTAATAGCACAGGACAATAGCCGGCGCTCGTCGGAGGTTAACAAAAAGCGATCAATACAGCGGGGTAAAGACGCCAAGAAGCATAGGTGGCAAAGCAAATCTTCACTAACGTTTGGAAATGCAGAAAAACAAAAGAAAAACTTAATTTAACCGAAGAAAAGGCGACCTATGAATGAAGGCAGGGCGAGCGCAGGACAGTCGCCAGACAGGCCGGTGTTAGGGCGCCGAAAGACAAATCGCTGTGGAGTCGCGCCCCCCAAATGAAGCTGGACACAAATGCACGCGCCTATAAAGCTTGTGCTGCCGCAGGGTGCCTGTGTAGAAGCCAGGTACAAAAGAATCAAGAAGGATCGCAGTGCGCCCGATCGCAGCGCCACTAGGTACCGCATGTTATTTGCGACACAGGCCTCTTGCGTCCGGGAGCATATCCGTTGCGTGACCTTTCCTCCTTGGACTTCACCGTCTAGAGGCCAGATATCACATCTGCTCCGTGTTCGATGTCGCGTCAGTAGCTTGCAGTGCTGGTTCCAAATCATTTTGTTATCTCCGTGCTCCCACAGCAACGAATAAAATAATTCTTTTTTGCTTTTTTTCTCTCGCTTTCTTTGTTCTAGTCATCCGTGCCCGCAAATGCGTCTGACAGCGTTATCCTTTTATGTACAGCCATAGTTTTCTAACTTCGCGGTGAAACCCGCTACAGCACGCTTTGCAGCAGCACACCAGTGACCTTATAGTTGGATGTACATTGATTTCTTAAGTGCATTCTCGTGTTGCCAATAAAGGGAAAGCCACATAGCCAAGACGATCGCCAAGGAAGCATGCAGCAGAATTTCTTTTCGAAGCAAAAAAATAAGATTATCGCACAACAGTACTTTGTAGAGGCCACCCGCAGACCTCCGTGTCCAACGGAAATCACGCAATCGCTTGACATGGAGATGCCTAATGATATGACGTGGCGCAAAGGCACTATTACAAAGAAGCGACAAACAGAGCACTTTCATGGTACAGCGTCCGCGTCTGATGCTGGAGGTACTAGGTCCAAACCTTGGGGCCAAAAAGCACCGAACGTTTCTTTTTTTTATCTGAAGTGTAGAGGTGTGCCACAACCTGGCGCTCGATTGTTTATGTGAGTCCTCATCTCGAGAGGGGACCCTCTAGAGATTCGCGAAGGTCTCTGGGCGCCCTTTCTTTCACCAAGGCTTTGGTGAAATAGTGGCCAATCTGCCACTGCTGTGGGAGGCAGATGAGTGCTACCACCTGGTACATACCGGTACATCGTACCAATACCGCTCCCGACCGGGTGCTCTGCACCTGGCGCTTGGAAGGGCACTAACCTATTGGTGAGTCGGCGGCATGGCACCACCCGAGTCCTTTTAGAGTGGTTTAGTATTTGTTTTGTCATGGTTCTTGCACACTAAGCATAGTGGTCTGTGCGAACCTCTCCCAAGCAACGTACCCCTGCAAAGCAGGACGCCTGGCCATGGGGATGTTTGTACCCGTCTTATAAACCACTGTGTGGCCATCCTTGGGGATCGAACTACACACTTCCCCAGTCGAGTCAGGTGTCTTACCCAGCGGGCCGTGACTGCGGTCAGGCACCTGGCCTTCCCAAATGAGCCTATTTCAGGCCGAATTGCAGCTGTTCCTAAACTGTTCGCTGCATTCACGGGAAGTGAATGCTGTTGTAGCCTTTCGCTGTGCTTCGTGTCACCTCGGCAGCCAAGTTCTGGTGTTATGCCGGTGGTCTAACTGAAGACTGCTGCTCGATATCGAATGATGAAGCCCTATCCTATGGTTAAATTCAGGATATTCGCTATGTCGCTGCAACCGAATGGTGGCGCCATCTGTCACTTATATGGCAAGGCGTGGAAAAACACGCCATGTGGTGACAGGTGGCACCACCGCTCTGTCGCAGAGAAATTGGTATCTTTTGAGTAATATCGCCACCGACAACATGCACTTCCCATTGTCTTGAATTAGAGTTGCCTGTGGCGGCACACGACAGCCTATATGCTGCCACCGATCGTGCATCAACGTTCCGATACGTGAAATTTTTCATTGGCTGTAATATTGGTGAAATGGGTATATATTCTGTGACTCACTAGTCCATCCTACATGTGGGAGAATAACCTGGCTAAACTTCGCTCTATGCTTCACGGATATCTGTGACAATCCTGAATGCCTCGATCAGGAGTGATGATGGCATCGACGGCATAGAATTCAACGGCGCACGCTACGTTGCTGTGCCGGATTAAACGAATTCTTTACAATGCGATACGTCCTTTAAATCGACCAGGGAACGTCTGAACCGGGCTAGTGGCTAAAACTATACAGATCGGCGACCACGCACCAAAACACATTTAAGCGCCATTTAAGTGCAAGCCCATTTGTAGCTACTTTCTCTGTTTCTATAACACTCAGCCACTGCAGCTTCAACGGTAACCTGCTTATGTCCAGAAAATGAAATTGCCCAAAATTTTTATATGAAATAATCAATACGGCTCTTGCTGAAAGAAGATTGATGCGTTTAAAGCGAGAAAGAACCACAGGTTATTGATCCTTTTCGTGGCCATCCGGTCGGCGCCGCAATATTTGAAGACGTGGTGACGCGTCTATTCGTTGTCTCAGCTGCCTCCGTTGCCTCCGTGTTTGCAATAGATTTGTATGACGCCGGTGCGGCTTAGCAAACCTCTGCTTTGGGAGATATCGCAAGCGGGGACGGGGTGAACGAGACGAAGCTTTCACCACAGATTCAGAAAGCATGTAAAAGGGCTTTCTGCGCTGAGTCAGCTATGTCCAAACGGCGCGAGCAGCTTATATGGCACTTGTCCTAAATGCGGTGCTAAATATGTGTTCCATGCTATCCAAACATTCCCCATATGAAACAAATCAGGAATATAGTGTTTTGCTCTTGGTTCTCTATTTGGTTGTTAATTTGAAGCAGCACCTTGTCATATTTCTGACTCAGTAAAGTTCCACGGTGTGGTCACTGTCTGATTATTTCTTGCCTAATCGTTCGCGGGTGCGCTCAGTTCCAATAGATTTTTTCTTGCCGCGCACAACGGTTGACACGTAGCTTGCATTGTAACACCTTTTAGAAAATATATATTCTCGCCGGTGACTCGCTTATTCTTGAAGACCGTCATGAAACATTCAGCTTCGACCATTCATGGGCTGTCGGTATAGTCCGTCATTTACTGCGCGTATAAACTGCACGTATATTCAAGTCTGCGCCCTCTCACATTTTCTTGATACGCTGGCGACAGAGTGGGCGTGAGTTTTGCATGCCAGCTGGCGTAGCTGTGTGCTGATAACGTGCACCAAAATTGACTATGACAGGACACAGGAAGTGGCTGTAGCCTTTGTCATTGTTTAAGGAGCGGTACTCACTCGTGTGGACCCTCTGGGGTCGAAGTCCATTCTTTGCAAGTTAGCCATACAACGCTGGCGTATGAGGGAAGTCTTTTATTCGGGGGGAGAGACGTGCATCGAGAAGGACGGGCAACACAGGCAGTCCTTATGTAGCAGTGGTCTGTGCTCGTGGCCACACAGATTTATCCCATTCCTTAATATGTCAGTCACTATTCTTGCAGTCAACTACTGCACACGTGTCTTCAGTCTGCCGCTCCACAATTTGCAGCACGATTGGAGCAGAGCGTGTTAGCGAAAACCCACTTGCATTTCGGGCAGCTGATCGCACAGAAGCAAGGTAGAAGCGCTCATGGATTCGTATTCGTGCTCTGTCACTGAGGCCACGTGCAGCGCCCCGACGGAAGCGCCATCTCCCTTCGCCAGAACAAACTGCTCAGCGGACAGGGTCACTAAGAAAGGATTTTCTTAAATGTTTTGGATTACCTTTGAAGATTCATGGAACTTAAACATGAACTGTAAGTATGACATACCGACATAATGTATTAGAAACTTCTTGAAGGAGGTCGTTGCGGCTGATGCAATTGAACACACTACGTCATGCCTACAGTGGCGCTACACCAGTGACCCTTCATTCAAGTGTGTACTTAAACTCACTTGCCACTTAATCAGAGCGGAGGTGCATCAGTTTAATTTCCTATGATGAATGAAATGTGCACAGCCGAAAAGATAGAATATTCTAGCAATATATCAGGAAATCCCAAATATAAACACTTCTGCAAATAGTCACGTCCAATAAGAATCAAAGACAATACCAACCCAGAAGAACGTTGGTGTTTAACAAACGTCGAGAGTGCAATACCTGACGTGTGCTTACCGAGTTTCATTTCGAGAGCATTCGTACGTAAACCACAAGGCTTGCTAGCGCATGTGCGCCGCGTAGAGGTACGATTCAAATAACGCAAGCTTTTCTCTCTCGTCATGCAATACTATACGAAAGCGCGCTCGCATAAGCATGCCACCACCCAAGCTTTATCATCGTTTTGATCGCTGAACTCCACCAGTACTGCACAGAACTGGCAAAACCAGCAGGCTTTTTACGCAGACTGAGAAGGCACGTGTGGACTCAAACTCCTTGAGGCGGTTCGTGACCTCTTTGCGGGAAGGCACCAATGCCTGGGGCGCACGTTGTGCAAAGGAGCCGATGCGGCGCCGCAGCAAAAGGAAGCGATGCAAAAGCGGGAAGCAGGAAAGAAGGGAGTATGGAAGAATGGAGCCCCATACACGCATATCGCTGAATACCTCGGCGCTCCGGTAATTCTACGGAAGAGCCAGAAAGGGGGGAGGATTTTGATAGAAGAAGGAAGAGCCCGACTCGGTCGCAGCCTTTTGTTAGCGTGGGCGGCATCGGGACGCCTTTGCCTATAGTGAGGGCAGGTTTTGTGTATAGATATCCGGATGTGGGGCGCGACGGGGTTCTCGCAAAGCATCACGCTGTCTCGATTTGTTGCTCGTCTTTTTCGTACTCGGCCCGTTTGCTGCAAAACGGAAACTCAAGTTCGAGAACGCTTTGGCCGGCGGTCTTAGCGGGGCTCCGTGGTTGAGTTCAATATAACGCGGAATTCGCATATTGATATTCGCTTCTCCCACTGAAACGGTAGCGTGCGGGTCAGCTGCGCAATCACACGGTGGTTCAGTATCATGTGAATTCGAGACGCGTTATTTTAGGAAGCTTATAGGACCAGGTATTGGACTGCAGTAATGGAACTACAAAAGCGGGTATTACAAATACTGGTCTTGCCGAAACACCCCCTTTTCGGAGCAAAAAATGTTTTTTTTTTTATTCAGCCGATTTACACCGACTTTGGTTTTTATTCGTAGGGGCGGAAAACATAAGCGTCGCGCCTCTGAACTACACCCTTCTTATAACCCGCTTCATCTTCGTCACTACCATCGGTGGACTAAATAAATCTACAAAAAAGAAAAACTCAGAAGCCTCTCGCAGTTTGATTCGCAATTACCGCTGTGCTCGGTGAAGCGAACGCCATACGATGCCAACAAACTTCCATTTCTGTCACTCCATCCACATGTCTGCTGCACTCGACTGTGTCTCATTTCTCGTGACTGTCGATCTATTGATTTAAAAAGAATTACGCCTTTCTTGTTGTACACACTCAATCTCATCCCACCCGAGTTCCACAATGTAAGTGTAACCTAGGTATAAATCGATTAAGAGTGTACATGCGCCACTTAATCTTGATCATTTCTCTCCGCGGCCATTTTAATCATAAATAAAATACCTTATCTACCCACGTTTACCAGTTTTCTTTTATTCATATTTTGTTCCTCATTCTTAACATGCCGACCATTGTTTCGGGCGCTATAAGCAAGGGACGGGAAAGGGTAGGGGCAAACTAACGTGGACCGAAGTATGAACTGGCAGAAAACGTGGGTATTCGATACGTTGAAGAAGATTATCAAAGAGAGGTGCTGACTTAGACAGCTCACATGCTGAGTAGAGAAGGGGCGGTCTCTGAAAGTAGAAGAAAAGTTTCTAAGGGCAAAAAAAAAAAACGCAGCGGAACGAGCAGGGAAGAAGCTAAATCGATGAAGTTAGTAAAATGTCACGCTTAGGCTGTGGTCAGGTAACGCAAAGCAGCGATGTTAGGAGGTCTCAGGGTTACGTCTTGCTTCTGTTGTGCTCGTGCGCCATCGATTTGGGATGCTTTCAGTGCACCCTCAGTCGCATTATGAAGGGACTGGGTGACCCTATCGTGCAATACGCCTACCATATGCGGCTGAAATATCGCCCAGGAAATGGCCTGAGGGCATATGGAAACGCAGCCACTCCGGAGAATATTTTGTTTTCTCCGTGTCGAGTCTCGAAACAGGAAGTTTGAAACACACAAGTTGCCCATTGAAGAGAAAATGGTTACGATGCTGGCCATTACACTCAGAGCAGTGGCACCCAACCTCTCATCGGCATTGGCCAAAAGTCCTGTGCCTTGCATAAATGTATGAGACAGATCTAATCAAAAATAGTATTCAAATAATGACAAACACATTAAGTCGTGAAGGGTAGAAATATCTTCTGATGGAGTAGTCGGAATGAATAAAAGAATATCCATTTCTCTAAAACGAAAAGAACACCAAAAAAACAGGCGATCGTCTAGTAAGACTTACAATGAGATTGCTCACATTTGCGCAGTCATTCGCATGGAAATTTCGCAGTGCAATTCCTGTGGTTCTACGTCAAGCGCTTTACGATCAAATGTGTGTTCCTCTGGCTGTTGTTTCTTAACCTTATTTTCGTTTTTTTCTATTCTGCTGCCCAAATCTACATACCGAATTGTATAAAAACATGGGCCCTATAACGTAAAACTATACCAATGTGTTTTATTCTAGTCTCCTGGGGTCAAATTTGCGCAACCGCCGACGCAATAATTGGGTGGCGACACGCAGCGTTGCCTCAACAGCCCAATCAAGCGTCCTTTTAGTTTATAGGAGGTCACTTTCCTTTGCTTTCAAAAAGAAATACCATTGCCTGCATTGAGTGGTTTCTCGTTTGCAATTGGCTGCCAGGAGGCGAGGAGCACGCTCAAGTGGAGAGGTCAAAAACATGGCAGTTTGGGCGAGTTGGTATGTCATGACTTTTTTAGGCTTGTAGCGCAGCTCAGAAAAAGCAAAAAGGAAGGTGGAAGGGGTAATGAAAGGGAACGGAGAACAGAGTGAGCGCTCACTCTGTTCTCCGTTCCATTTAATTACCTCTTGCACCTTCCTTTTTGCTCCTTCTGAGCTGCGCTACAAGCCTAAAAAAGTGGAGAGGATTTCGATGGGGCCGAGTCAGGACAGTGAAAGTAGATAATCGTATGAGGAGGGTGGCGCCGGCATCTGCGATTGGTCTACTTTCCTTTAGTTAGCTTGCGGTGCCTGGTCGAAAACCGTGGCGGCGTCCAACGGAAGGTTAGTAATGCCGCAAAAACGGATGCTCAGCAATGAAGAATTGGCATAGTGAGGTCATAAACGTGCCGAAAGTGCTCGAAATCCTTAGACGGCCATGCACCAAGTTTTATTATACGCAGATAAACCAATGCTCTGCGGCATGACTAGCGCTAGTTTCATCAGTCTGCCTCATAACCACACTCGGGACAAATGAATATTTCATCATCTTGATAGACATATTCTGATTGACAATTTAAACATAGTGGTAAAGTAGTCACCTGCATTCCTAGAATTTTTTAATGTGGGTGCGAGTGGCCAGTGCATGAGTGATCGGCGGCAGCCATCTTTTACTCCTTTCAGAATGGGGCAGCCTGCGGCTTTGCAGAAAAAAAAATCTGTTTTCTTCAGCATATTAATGCATCTTCAACGCGTACACCTCACTTTGAAGCGGTGAGTTTTCACAGTTTTGTGACGTCGCATGACAAGAAAGTGAAGGGGGTGCAGCCCGAAAAGTTTTGACCAATAGCCAAGCGCTAATATAAAAAAGGCGTCGAATGAGAAATAACTATTTTTCTTTTGTTCGGTCAAATCGTGAATAACCAGTGTGCACGTGCTATATCACACGGGGCGCTATTACAGTTTTCGTGACGTCGCCTGACGAACAGGCGAAGTGGGGGTGGTTCAAAAATGTTTTTGACCAATCGGGGAGGGCTGATTTCAGAACTGGAATAGAAAAGTTTTGAACGGCTTTACGCTATAGAGCCCCATACCTGCATAACGTTTGCTGTTTATAGGCCCCGTATGTGCTGGCCACCCTCTTCAATCCTTAGTCCAACCACAAAGGTGCGTGAGCCAGGAGAAAGTGTTGTTCATAACCTGGGTAACACACCACCACCTATATAATGTCTAACTTGTGCGATGAATTGGTTCCGCGCCTTAGCTTAGCTGCTGTAATCTTTTACCCGTCTTGCGCTTTAATTACCGAAAGCAAGCTCAAGTATTTCGTGTGTTTTGATTCATTACTCCCAACTATTGTTCACGTTTATTCATGCTGAAGTTCGAGGACAGCAACGCCTGATCAAAAAGTCAAAGTATCAAAAAGATTCAAGAAGATCAAAGAAAAGAATGGAAAAATAAAGAAGCTACCAATCCCTGAGCTGCTCTGAAGCTACCAAATGCATTTTGAAAGATGCCTCGTAGATGACAAAAGTTTGAGTTTTGGTGATCAGCCTTGAGGCTGAATTTTGCGATAAAATTTGAACAGAGCTCACGGCAGTAATCGCTTCCATTATGGAGTCACAAGCACTCCGCAATTGAAAAGTTATGTTCACTGTCATAGCGGGGGCAAGGACTGTTGTTAACAACGCGTTCTCTATCTATCAAATGAAATAAACACAATGTATTAAAGTTTCAGACTACGTGGATGTCTTCGAATATCACTGCATCGGATGAATAGAACCCAGGAAATTCAGGCCCATTTTAGGGCTTTGTATAGGTACATCAAGTTATCGGTTCGTCGCAAGCATACAAAATCACAGACAATGAAGCCGCAGAAAGCATAACGGAAGGCAATCGCAATGTTTGATTGTAATGCAGATATAATCAGCTACATGAAATTGAAAGAACACAAAACGATACGTCTCACTAGGTGGGGACCAAACCGACGTGCCCCGCAAAACTAGTGTGGTAGATTACCAATGAGACTGTCGCGGTGTCATGCATTAGCCACTTTATTGGGTAATCGCGCTCAAGATTAGTTCAACGGTCAGGTCTGCACCTGTTAGTTGATACATATCTGTGTGAAGAAATCGAAACTTCCATCTAAGCCATGTCCGAAGAAACAAACACAGCTTCGAGCCCTCACAATGTTCAAGGTGTCGGGGACATTCAAGGTATTACCATCGGTTGGCCTTCGTTTTCACACCGATCCATTAATTTTATGCGCCTGCTAATATCCTCTATTGAATCTTTGACTTTAACGCGTCCCATTCTATTTCTAGCATCAATGAAAAAGAGCCGGTTCCGTAACGGAAACTTTATAAATTTTAGGTCGATGTTACCAAGCCCACAAATTTTGACTCCATGCCTGCGGTACGAAAAACATTTCAGATGCAATAACGAACGTGAGCATTTCTATCAAAGTTTACCCGGACAAAAATTAAACTTGTTTTGCGCGCCTTTGTATTCAATTCCTAATGCTACAAAAGCGAACCAGCTCAATGGAAACATGGCGGTGACACCTTAAACAAGCCATTGCATGTGCGTCTTCCAGCGTATTTAAAGTAAACATGACGCTTAATTTTCAATATTCTTTCTCAGACTTCATGTCGGTTTTCTGCATATCACTGCAACTAGCAAAAAAATGGCATTCGGGTTCCCTTATTGCACATCATCAGTACCTAATGAGGTGCCCGAGGTCGGCAGCGTTCATACCATGAGCTTACATACGACGGCTTATTAGCCAGTTCCATGCTCCTAAGCTCACCTACGGCGTGGTGCTTGCGGTTGAAAGCCGGTTTTGCATCCGCTACTGTCGGTGTTACGGGCACTGTCCAGGACTAACCTTGAACCCATGGAGAAATACTAATTAAAGTGGACGACGATAATGAGACCTCTGCTGTTGCTTAACGATTAAAGCGCAATGAGCGTTTCACTGCGGCAAATTGTCTTATCAGCCACTTGGATTTCCCTTTTGCATTACCGTTTACACGATTCAAATAAATATAAGAAATAATTCTGCATGCGCTTTCTCGGGCTCACTGCATGTTTGCCTCACACGTGCTTTTTTTCTTTAGTTAGACGATATTTTAAATTATTGCCTGTGGTAGATAACACAATTCGTAACCTTTATCTAAACAGCTCGATTAGGCAGCCATTACTTCTAAGAGAAAGGAAAATACTTTAATTCAAATGAACATCATAACTACGTTAATTAACCTTCTTATTGAATTACTTTACAGCACACATTTCAATCTACGAATTGTACCTAGTGATGTGCAAGGTATATCGAATTAAACTGAATTCCGAGGATGGCACCGCTGTCGAGATATGCGCCGTCAAACTTGGGCTAAAAATGCACTGTTGTGCCACCTACTTTCAGAGCACAGGTGGTGGGCGCCTGCTTCTGCGTTCTGCGTTAGCATCGTCCCTCGGCGTCACTGAGTGAGCGAACACAGCGGAGGATGAAAGAGCGAACGCGGGGCGCAGCGCGGGATGAAAGACCGTGGTAGCGAAGAGAGCGCAAGGAGGAAAGGTGAGGAGGAGGAGGAGGATGCAGCGGAACCATGAGGCGGAAGCGCAGGAGAGGGGTATGGTGAAAGCGTGAGAAGGAAAAGCGTAGTGCCTCGCAAGACGGGCTCCGCGGCCACGACCTCTACGAGATGGCGCCAGAGTACCGCGCCGTCGTCTGTTCACCAATGTCCTGTGGGGAGCGCGTCCACCAATACAATACATGGAAAAGAAGCGCTGCATGAGCGGAGATCTGTCTGCGGCGGCTGCCGTGAATCGCACCCACGCGTCACCCACGCGCTGCCTCTTGCGATCGCTCTATTAGCGAGGCAGTAGCGTCTCACTTGGCTCTGTTTGCGATGTGCCGCAGGGGACAGTCCGCGCTCGCCAATATATCAAGTGAAGACACGTACAGAACTGAGCTCAATTTTCGCACGCAGGTGTAAGGTAACCTTCGCTGAGTTTTCTAAAATAGAACTCTGTTTCATGCATTGAAGCCAAAAAGTAGCTGGAACGCCAGTGTATATTGTCGGACACATTAAAATCAGGATCCCGAAACTGGCGTATTATTCAGAATGCGTTTTATGTCGATGTACTTTCCATGCTCAATAGATACAATACGTAGATTAAGATATGTGCACTAAAATAATTACTTAAAAAGTTAAATAGCTTAACGGTGTTGATTATCTAATAAGGTATTTTCATTTCTTGAATAAGTATCGGCCGACTCAAACGGAAATTTATATCAAGCGTTGCAACTGAAGTATCTTCCACACGTAATCTTTCAAATTTTGGTGTCCTAAGAAAAAAAGCATACCTAAATCTTAATAAGGTTGCAACTAACCAAAATTCATACCCTCTATTTTTGCTCTTCCAACATACAAGAGCGATTTCACGCAACAGACGTTTTTAGAACTGTCTTCACATCTACACATTACTGTTTAGGCAAAATTACATTATTAGTTAATGCGATCCTGAAGCATCATCTTGGCTTGCACAGCTGTAATTACAGCTGCTGTAGGCAATAGAATAAAGCTTTCTCAGCGCCTCGAGATTTGCAGACTGTGAAATTACCTGAGTCTAGCAGAATATAACCGGGCACGAACGCCGTTTTTTGAAAAAGTAGATGCATCTTTTTTGCTTCTTTTTTCTCTCTGAATTCGAACAAAAATAAAGTAAATGAAGGCACACTCTTAGACAGAGCCTCTCCTCCTGATACCATTTCGCCACAGCGTTAGACTTTGCGAATTGTTGTTAAAAAAACAGAATAGCGTTGCAACCGAGAGGCACGACTCTCTTCTACGCAAGGGGGCGTCTAATGTGGCCCTAGTGCATTTGACAAGAGTGACATTTCCAGCTCAATTGGACGTTTTTATTTTCGACACTCCATATCTTCATGTCTTTCTTAGGTATATGGAGCCTTAGTATTCTTACAGTGTAGGCATCACTTTTTTATTTTTAGACTACGCATCATACAAAGCTTGGTACTTTCAATAGCTTCCTGCAAGCCGTTCAGTGGAATTACTTTCTTTTATTTCCTTTCCAACCAAATGTCACGTCACACGTCCAGTTTCTGGGCGCTGAAGCTGCTGACAGAAAGAAAAACGCCAGAGAAGTCGTAACGTTCTGAGAATACTTAAAAATTCTGAATACCTTGCAAAGGAGAACGAGGATATGAGTAAACTCACCGCTCCCACGTCGAGCGCACGCCTCCTGGAAAAACGTCTTGGCTTTCCGATATGTCAAAGCCATGCACGCTACGTGCTCGTCGAATATGAAATTATTTGTTTCTTCTCCTAGGCTAGCGAAGCATCCACCTACGTAAGTAGAAACAGCAAGGCGCTCTTTCTGTGTCCTTCCCTTTCTACAACAGGAAAACGAAACAAACTTTTTCTCACCGAGGAATGGAATTGTGTCTTTTGTCAGGGTGTTTCACAAGCAGAAAGAATATTTTCTGAAGCTGTATATCTAAGGGTTGCTTTTTTTTCCTTTTTTCCCCACTACCATTGTCTCGCCGGAAGCCGTGATCTCGCTATGGCTGTTGCAAGTCATTCGGCGTGGAGGATGATAACGAAACTAACAGAATCGAAGAAAAGAAAAGCTTTACAATATAATGGCTCGCAAGAGTACCATAAGAAGCCAACACGATTTGCTTGCTCCTTATGATATGATTAATAAAAATTGGAGCCCACTGTTGCCTTTGTTCTGGCTCCCAAGAGTGACACATGTATGCGCGCAGAGTTTGGAACTGCAACCTGCAAAGGAGCGCCTGATTTATTTTTCATCCAGCGACATGTATTTTTCCATAAAACTGTAGCGAAAAAAAATTGGGCTTACCGGAGGCAGGTACTTGATAAAACATTGCAGGAAGGTCGCATTTTATGGTTGAAATCACTCAATTCAACACTTACGAGTGTAACACTGTTACAAACATGGTTTGTTAGAGAAAAAAAAAATTTGGCCACGTCTCTTCCCTTCACTTGCACCTCAGGGCGAGTAATGCAATCTAATCTCTGAGTACCAGTTCTACCATAGCTGACATAGCCGCCATCTTTTATAACATGACTCACAACGAGGGGCGATAACGAATCGAAATCCAGCTTTGTTCTTGAGAAACCGGGCAAGTAGCAGTGCCTTTTGTTATATTAAACCATTCTGGCAATCTTGTCTCAGAATTCGAGCAGGAACAAAGCACTGGTAAGGGCGTCTTTCCTAAGGATGTGGAAACACAGACCTCCGTGCCGAGCGTCTTGCACCTATTAACAGAAAACATCCAAGTGTCACCACTGTTGTCCGTTGTATGCACCTAGTACGCGTACGGTCTTCGTTCGTAAACACAGTTTCTCGGTGTTCAATAACCCATCTCCCGCGTATCCAGATACGTGGCTACGCACACCGATTTTCCCTCGCGTTCGTTTAATTGAGGAGTGCTCTAGCCCACCAAAACGTAAATATGGACGCAGTATAAAACCTTCACGTACAACAAGTACAACAGACAAATGAATACATAGTGAATGTTCCTGACGTATTGTGCGATTGTTGTCGGGGGAGAGGTAAGAAAAACAGACATTCAATCAGCATTACGTTTTACACATTAGGAGATGAGTTCACATCAGGCACGTATTCAAACGGGCGCCCAGACTCCGCCGCCCCCCTCCGAAAGGGAACACTTGACCCATTTTCGCAAGTGTAAGATCAATACCGGTGCAAGCAGTGATTAGCCAATTTCTCACCCGCAAGAATTACGCAGCGGCTCGCATGCCAATGAACTACTTTCCACAAGATATGTGCATAAAAAAGGCATAAACGTTAACGCTGAACTTGCCAGTCCGAGTCAGGCAAGGTAATACAACGTGAATTTCGGAGTCTGTCTTCAACTTCGAAACAACCACGGGAATTGTATTCTGGATTCACACAAAGCGAGTGAGTACGGAGTGAACTGCGAAGTATCATCGATGCATGGTTGGTACACAAGAATATCAGGTGTTCTGTGGAGTTCTTCGGGTTTTGTAGAGGAGCGCCACAGGTTAGCCTTGTACATTTTCTATATCGACGATCTGTGGACCTCGCTTGTGCGCGGCTTTGCAAAGAACCGGACACCGAAGAACAGTACACAGAGCTTTCAATTTGCCCCACCAAGCCACTTCACCAAAGGTAAACTCAAGTCTGCGCCACTCGCCTTTGAGCTTTACGTCGGTGATATGAAAACAACACACGCTCCCATACTACGAGGGGGGTGGGAGAATCTGGAAGGCTAAATGACCGAATTTGCAGGACAAGAGCTCCCACGCCATATGTGAAGGGCGCTGTAGTTAAATGTGATAAGAACATAGAAAGTTGAAGGGCTTCAAAAAGTTGACAGACTCCTCAAATTATTGAAAATGGTTCAGAATGAAGAGAGTAAAGCGATGTGCGGAATATGACGGCTAAAGAGCCGCTTAGTGGGCAGCATCTCATGCTCATTTACGGGGTGCAAGCCCTGGCCGACGAAGTTGTCTCTAGCTATACTGAGAAGTCCCGGCGTATGTAAAACGTTTGGTGAAAGAACTGCTTGAAGCCGATACTGAACTACCTGTTTTCAAAGGAAAAAGGAAGTGTATTAAAAGTACGTAGTTAGGAGACAGCTTGGCCTAGCCGAGCGATCATGCCGCCGTCTTCTGACTGAATGAGAAGACGACGGCGTGATGCAAACGGAACTGTAATAAGAGTACGTAGTTAGGAGACAGCTAGGCAATCATGCTTAAGCTCATTAAGTTGCGTCTCCCCTCGTATGCATGTTGGCACGTGTAGCTGACAGAGATTCACACCGAGTTCCAATAAGGAAGACATTGGGGCTATTAGATGTACATTATCAGGAACAAAAGAGACACTAAATGCCCGAGACATGTTTATTCCTCAAGAGTCAAGGTACGTGAATATTCGAGCTCGTCGGCAGTACATATATCAAGGGAAAAAGGTTGTGGATCTATCGCGGTGACGTCCTCAGCCAGCAACTTCGACAATGCATCGCACGCACTATCTTTTTGTATTATGAGATTTTGCTTCTCAGAAACATGTATTCATACCTCCTGACGTCAACAAAGAATGTTACATCCATAGTAAGGTTCGTTGCAGCGCAACACAGCGCGACAACAGCGCAACATAGCACCGTGTCGTCGTTCCATACCTTCTTTTGTCCTCGTCTTGCGTTGCATTGTAACGAACCTAACTATGAATCCCAACCAACTGGATCAACTTGCCATCTTGATGAAGGTTACACCAAAGCGGTACTTATCGTGGGCTTCTATTTATTTGTTCGAGCGAGTACTACTCCTCATTCCGGACGCAATTCAAGGTAAATACGCGGTGTTTGTTTTATTGTTAACCTAATTTTTAATAATCCCCTGTAGTTTGTAGCACAACTGTACTTCATGGGCAAGGTCACTCTCATAGGCGGACATTATTTCCTCGAGTAAACAAAATGAATATTTAAATGTTTAGCAATGTTTGGGTAATTACCTTCAAAAATAATTACTTGAAGCTACATGCTGCAATTTATGAATTGTAGCCCGTGGCATCAATAATCATCTTCACTTAGATCCAATTCTGAGGATGATGCCTGTTTTGAGATATCCGTCTCCAAAATGTGTGACGGAATGCACTGGTGTTAATGTATCTTTTGAGCTCATTAAAAAAAATGAACACCTTCCATTGAAGGGTCCTTGAAATGGTTTGTGTTGTACGCCCACACCCCAAGGCTCTCCATCAGCAATGCTATCTCACAAGAATTCCATCTCAAGGCAATATTAGACAGGTCAGCGTAGTTAGACATTACCCTCCCTTCAAGCTGTGCCATTCCCCCTCAACTTTGACGCAGTGCTATCGCTACGGCACGCCTCCTTCAAGCGGTGGCGCAAATGCTATCTGCTTACTTGTTGATTTGAACCGTCTGTGAGGTCTCTTTCTTGCACACTTTTTATCGTTAAGTCTGGGCTACATGGAGCGAAATTTCAAGCCGAATTGTGCGTGGAGGAAAGATGCGCGAAAGCACTATATTCGCACAGTGCTTGCAGTTGTTTCTTATTTTTTATTGCTACATAGAGCGAAAAAAGACGGATGCCACGGTGGGGCTTCGTCCCACTGCTGCGAGCGTATCTGATATGTCCCAACGGCAAAGCAGCTGTTTCCTGTATTATTTTGGTTCGATAGTCGCCCGATATCATAACAATAGCTAACAGTACGCACGTTTACGATTGTCCCTGTTATACGCTGGTAAGATTTCTTTAACGCCGTCGAAGAAGAAAAAGAAACGACTGCCCCTTAACTTGTGAATGTGGTGAAATGGGCAGTTTATAATGTTTTCGCTACTCGATATAGAATATGAAAAGAAGACATCGCGAGTAGCAATGAGATAATTTACACCGACAGTCGATCTCACACTTTCCTCGTGGGAGGCTGAGACTGTACCACTGCGCTGTCTTAACAAAGATGACCGCTTTCTGGCGGGCGTTCAGAGACGTTGTAAAGCACGCTGAATTGCTAGCTGGGGGTTCATCACCAGCGCTGGGTCACTGCAGGCTTTATGTGGTGCAACGCATTCAGGCATGTGGTGCCTCCCTATTGCTGCCTATTGCCCTTAAGCATTCTCGATCAGTCAACACGATGATCCAGCACAAGAAGGGATAAAAGGTCTACATCTTCCTAGCATGTCATGTGGTCTAAGATGTCATTTCTGTCGTAACATGACGCGCCTTTTTATTCGTTTTTGTTGTAGGTCATTGCTTCACGCATGTAGTAAGTGGTGCATTGCGGCTTTCAATTGACTAAGGCGCGCAATTCCCCGAAGTTGGATGCAACACTTAATATAAATAGCCGGCTTTATATGCAGCCAGTAGGACGCCTCTCTGGAGACAGGGATTTCGCTTCCACGCCCAGCACGATCTGCAACTGTGGATCGAAGATTGTATATAAGGTTACAAAAGGGCGCCGCTCTTCTTGAATCGACTAACTAGTGGGATATCGAATAAGGAAAACCAAAAAAGGAACTGAAGGCCCCAGAGGGAAGAAGATGAAAGACAGTTTCAAATGAGAGTTATACTGATATCTTTTTAGGGAATTGGATCCGGAGTGCCTCTTCGCCGAGCTTTTCATACAAATGCTTACAAAGGAACCGGGAAATCGTGAGCGGGTTAGGTGACTCGCTCCCGTATGAAAGTGCTTGAGATCTTGTCATATGGTCTTGCCGAAAAAATATATATCTTAGACTGAGTGTTTTACTCATGTCACGCTCCAGACATTGCCTTAACTCGACACATCTTTACACAACAGCATAGGCTCCAGTGCTTTCTTCTCTCTCTTCATTCTCGTTTTGACTTCGTGCGGCATACACTTTTCATACTCGCTGCGTATTTTGCGCCCGGATCAAACGTGGTTTCAGTTTCCTTTCGAGACAAATTTAAATTTCGTAAACTCCACTATTACGCTGAGCTTCCTCGCTACTTTCAGTTAGCGAAGATGTCAAAAAGTCTGCACTAATATAGGTTGAATTTCTTTTGAATAGTCATGTTTCATGAACACATATAGGCATCCTACGAAAAGAACGAGAAGCAGATCGGATAATTTTTTAGTCCCACAATCGAATTGGACGAAACTAGGATGGTAAAAACAAGAGGAGGCCACTACAGACCAAAATGGAGTCCCATAGCTTGATACAATTCAAGGACTGCTTTGTGTGCAGCCCATCCAGTAGAAGCTCCACCTTCAATGAACAACACTTTGAGCGAGGATCGTGAAAGGCAAACGCTTCTGAAACATTTCGAGAACATAAAGTGGCAACTGCGCGATGATGGCAATTGTAAAAGCAGATATTCAAGTTGCCTCAGTGCAACCGAGAAAAAAAAAGAAAACAATAGTTTTCAACCAACTGTCATTGTGGCTGAAACTCTATGACTAACTCGACGTGTTCTCTGTGACTGGACACTTTGTCCAGGAAGCCCCATTCGAAAGAAGGCGGCATATATGGAAAGCGTAGAAAACCGAGCATAACCTGGCGAACGTTAGACAGGCCACAGCAGTCAAAATTAGCTTGGAACTCGCAATAGCAGTCTATCTCACAACGGCTGTGCTCCTTTGGGATGGTTAACTCAATGAATCAATAAATAAATCAATAAAGTAAGCAATAAAGTAAGTGATTAATTAGTCAATCAATTATTTATGAATTATTTATTTTCCTTATCGATCGATCAATTGTGTTTCTAGTTACTCCGGCTTTTTCTAATTCCTCAGTCGTCAACTGCGCTCTCCCAGATTTACCTATTGGCTCTTCATTTGCACTGTTACATACTTCGGGACAACTTATACAATTGAAAATGGCAGGACGTCTTGCATTACATAAGGAAAATTGATCAATGACTTGTTGCTATGCGTGCACTGTACCTCGGGATACCTACTACTAAGCCGCATGGTTTGTGTTTTCTGCTACACTTCTTGTTTGTTTGAAAGCGTGTTTTATGTGTTTAAATGTTACTTCCATTCTAGACTATTGCTCCTCCATTGGAAGGGTACAGAAAGCGCCGGTGATGGCGGCAGAACGCAGGAAGGAGTGAAACTTCTTTCCTGTGGCTCTGAAAATTTTGACCATATCTCTGCCACTCAAAATTTCAGAAGCATGCCCACACGAAAATCAGGATCCTATATCGAACAGATGGGCCTCCATGACAGCATGAGTGTTAGAGGGACCTTTTCCCTATACAACAAGTCAGTGGTGGAGTCGATTCTCTGCCGGTGTTATTTCCACCACCCATTGCCGTTGTTCAGTGATGTACCATTTCATTGCTTGCAGGAATAACATTCAGTCTCCCTCACTCCCTCCCCGCCCCTAAACAGAAACAAGCCTTTATTGATGGTCTAATTGGCATTGTCATTTCAGCGAACGTGAATGTGTTTGCAAGCCTCTTTTTCGTTTACCTGTTGAACACCTAAACCAGACAAAGGGTTCACAGGTAGACGCGGACTTGAAGTGACCAACTTAGGGGAAAGGAAGGAAGCCTGAGCCTGAAACCAATCCTTGGACAATGCTTATGGTTTTCGCCCACACGAACACAAAATCCATTGTCCTAAAGCCTCCACCTTAACCATCCCTTGTTCGCCTATCCTTTTATCATCTACCTTTTGCGTAATATCGACTTGCCCTTTCAAACTCGTTCGTTTGTTGTATTGTTTTTATTGCACAGAGGCTCCTGCCGGAGAAAATGTCGAAATTAGTTTAATACCCACCAGTGTCATTGCGCAGTGTAGCAATAGCACATCCTCTGACCTCAGTCACCTGATCATACATATAACGCCTCAATAACAGGATGCCCCAAATGTTCTATTACCCACCATTTTGGGGCCTCCTTTCGTAAAGATTCGCCTACAACTACACATTACACCAAACACAATGGGTCTAGGTGCAAGGGCTGTCCCTTGACATACTTACTACATAAGCATCGCTAGTAATAGGGGAGAAGAGAAACGGGGCCATTAGCGCACGAAAATGACAACAGTTGTGTAATAGAGGGCGCCACTGGACAAGGATAGAAAGCAAAATATTGCGCAAGAGGACAGAACGAGACTAAGAGGAAGATGAGAGCGCGGAACAGCACCGAGATCCTCGGAGGGTAATCAACGGCCATATGTCGCCGGGTCTATATCTCTTCGATGCGCAGCCTGGCTAGGAACGCATATGACACCGCTCGTCCAGCTACCATTCTGTCTCGATCGCCCTATCTCCAGCAATAGCCGATCCGGTCTTCTCTCGGTATTGGGAAGGCTCCTTCACCTCGTCTTCGGCTCAGGGACAGTGGCTGTATTTGTGCATATTTACGTGTGTCAGCCATACCGAGAGCTATTAATTACCCCCTTGCGCTTTGTTTTCCAACGCTACCCGGCCATCTCGTTACAAGGCACGTATCATCTTTTTTTTTCTTTTCGAATGACTGAACGGCCACTTGCTTCTATATTGGGTGACCTTCTGGGGAGTCTGTGTACTCAGACTGCCTAAAATCGCTCTGAAAGTGCGCGAAATGAAAACACCGTTGATGCATGAAAGAACATTTCCTCTTTCTCATAATTGTATGGCGCGATCAATACATGAGAGTACCGCAACATACAAGAGCTGTAAAACTCAAATTAATGAGTCATGGATGTGAGAATAGTTACCCTGTAATAAAATGTTTTTATATAAATCTTCGCTTTTAGGAAAAAAGTTTTGTTTGAAAGGTCCAGGTATAATAAGCAGATTATAGTTAACCTGTATGAGGATCGTTCTTGCCATAGACGACATGCAATGTGAATGGATACAAGTTCGCAAGCTGTTGATGGTGTGGTGTGGCAGATCTGGAACTTCTTGTATGTCGATGTCCACAGAATACCCACCGCACCAGTAAAGGAGGTTACTGTCGTAGATCCATATGTGTGAATGGCAATTCGGCTGGAGCACGCACATCATGCTTTGGACACTGAATGCGTTGCTGCAGGGCAAATGGCGGCAAGTCCCACTTCTTTCCAACTACTACAATGTAGAGGCCCACTCGCTATTACCGGTGGCACCACAAAGCAGACGGGAGTCTTGCGGCATGCGGAGAACCAGATGGAAGAGAACAGCGATAGAAGGCCACATTTCTCAAAAATGTAGTGCTCGTCTATTCTCCGAAATAGAAGCAAGAAGTTGAACCCGGTTCTGAAAAAGTTGCCCAAAATACGTTCCTACAGTGACAGTGTCAAATTACGCGCCGTCGGGGTGACCCCTGGCCGTGGAAGTTGTTACAGCTGCTGAATTCTATCAGCAGGTCAAAAGACCTTCTATGCTCCCGGACTTGCATGCTCTCAAGCGCTCTGATGCTGGACTTGTGGGTACCTAAAAAAATAGGAGCGCGGTAATGCAAGAAAACCAAGAAGAGCGTGTTCTAAACTGGAGACTAGAGAGCCGTGACAGTCTTCATCTTTTTCCAGTGATTACGTTGAATAGGTGAGTGGTAGAGATGAGTCTTTTCCGCAGGTAGGCCGCGTGGAGGCTCTCGGAGAGGTTTCGGCTGTCTGTGATGCCTAAAAGTTATGTGCGCTTCTGTGCTAACAAGCATTTTTCTCTTCCTACGCCGAGGTCTCATGTCTGAAGATAGGCAGACGTCAGCGTTGAGACCCTTTGTATTCTTGCTCGTACCTAGGGCCGACTGACTGCTTATGGTAAGGTAAAGACGCCATCGGCGTAAATTAACTGGCTGGCCGACTGCGGTAGCATTTCTGCTAGCCCTAGCAGAACGAGGAAGAAGAAAAAGTGTATGAAAACATGAGCTTGTAGGACCTTCTAAGGGTCAGATAGCTACAGCTTCACAGAAAAGTATGCGGTAACGTCAATAGCTACGAGCGCGTCGAGAATGTATTCATGTGAAACATCTTCATATTCTTCATAAGCTTCCATAGGCGTATTGAATACTCTCGCAAAGGTTATGCCCATTATTTTGGTTGAGAATAAAGAAATCAAAGGACATTTTTGCACGCCATTTTCGCGATGTATTAGGAATGCAACATGAACATATTGTTCAACAGCAGCCAGCATTCTTCTCACCTTCCCTTTCTCTTCACCTGCGTCAGTCCATGTCTTTCTAAGAGGACACCTAAATTCTAAGAGGACACCTTGAGATCATCTCGCAGAAATTTTATCACTTTTGTGGCATATTATAACGAGCAGGGGGCCACATTCATCTGCTATTCAGCCCCACCTTAACGGTATAAATAGCCTACCCAAGCAGGGGGGTGGTGTCTTCATTTTAAGGCCAAACTGTATATAGTTACCTTTCGGTGTTGGTCGATATCCGCTGGGAAGACACTATCATCATGTCTTGTTTCCTTTACTTCTCATAATTAGTTAGTTCACAATGAAGTAGTAAACGTTACTGAATTCCCGTCTTTTCTCACTACATGGTCCTTTACAAAGGGAGTATGGGTACAAAAACAGTCTAACTATTGTTTTATTGAAACTAAACCCGTCACTGAAACTCAGGCCTCCGGCCGATCTGCACCGACGCGAAGTTTCTCTTCTGTGTCGGTTGTGGCTTGGAGTTGCCTTCACGAATGCCTACTCAGCACTAACTGGAATGGCCGATAGTCCTGCATCTGATGTTTGCGAATGCGAGGAGAACACTGGCAACTTACTGTGCCATTGTCCTCAGTTTCAAGCACAAAGACAACCTTTGTCCAACGCATTGAGGAAATTAGATGATCGTCCTCTGAGTGAACAGACAGTACTAGAGCACCGTCCCCATCGATCATCGGCACAGAAGGCAGTGAAGGCACTTTTGTAGTTTCTCGGGACGTCAGGTTTGCGCGAGCGACTTTAAGTCAAGTACGGTCCGTACACGTCTCTACACCTCCTCTCACCCCTCTATCTCTACCCCTTCTCCCTTCCTCCAGCGTAGGGTAGCCAACCAGACCCTTGACTGGTTAATATCCCTGCCTTCAAAAATTCATCTCTCTCTCTCTCTCTATCCGGAAACAAATTCTATGACAATTATCCGCTAAGACAACTCTAACATTACGCCGAGTTTCAACTACTTTTCAAAATTACGTAGTTCACAGTGAAGTGATGAATATTGTGGAATTGCCGTCTGCCATGCAGCGGTACTTCCACACATCACTACTTTATGAAAGATTAGGAATAAATTACTCATCAGTTACAAGATGTATTCGTTCTTTGTGTCCTTCAATAATAATAATAATAATAATAATAATAATAATAATAATAATAATAATAATAATAATAATAATAATAATAATAATAATAATAATAATAATAAAACATACATACATACATACATACATACATACATACATACATACATACATACATACATACATACATACATACATACATACATACATACATACATACATACATACATACATACATACATACCTGTGTCGAGTGAGGTAAAACACCACAGCTTCGCTGCTTGCCCTTCACAGAGGGCAAAGGCTGATGAAAATCGTATCTGTTTACGTGTCTGTACCCACAAGCCATAACCAATGAACCACTACACCACATGTCTGCTCTCTGACAATGGCGACCTCGAAGTCACAGACTTGCTGGCCCTGACTCAAGCATCAAACCGCAGCGATTGCCATAGACGACGCGCAAAACATCAGCACCGTATCATGGCCACCAACCGTTCATCGGGCGCCTGTCGTAATTCTGTGCCAAGACATAGTAACACGGTTATCTATCTCGAGCGGTTCTAGGCTTTGGCGAGAGTGAATTAGCTGGACGCGCAAAGCAAGGCGGACGTGCTTATCACGTTACTGGGTCGTTAACGGCGCACACAGCCTGTATACCACGCTGCAGTACTTTGCTTCCGGACGTCCTTGAACAGACGACGTATGAACAGATAAAACAGACGCTTACGAATGGTTACGCGCCGAAGCGGTTGGTATTCTCGGAGCGACGTAACTTCCATAAACATACACAGGGATTCCGGGAGACAAGTGACGGCTTCATCGTTGAATTGAAGCATTTGGCGATGAACTGCGCGTTTGGAATGCTTTGAACTGAGGCGAACAAAACCAGCTTGTCGTGGGTGTGCCCAGCAAGGCAATTGTGTGCAAGCCTTCGGCCGCTGAAGATGGCAAGTGCCTAACGTGGGATAGAGCATGTGTTATCGCTACGTCCCCGGCGTTCACGGAAAATCACGCCACGGAGACGTTACCGGGACCCAGCGTGACACGAGAACCAGTGGGGGACGTCAAGTGGCAACGCGGTGATAGTGCGGCGACTACGCGGTCGACGAGCGACAATAGGCGACTCGGGGTGGCAGACGCAAGGGAAGTGTCCGCTGACAAAGGATACCGTCGTGCTCTCGTTGTGGGCATCGCCATCACCAGCGTGATTGTGGACACATCAAGGCAAGTTGCGACATTTCTGGGACGGGACACTTAGCTAGCGTGTGCAATACAAGGTAGAGAAATTTTACCGGGGAACAGGCTGTGTCCAGTTTATAAATGTATGCGCTAGGAGCAAGAATTCAGCCGTACAAAGTTAGTAGGCATGTAAACGAGCGAACCATTGCTATGGAAATAGACACAGGCTGGATAGGAAGGATGTATTATTTCGGCAGGCGCACTTGAGAAGTGTTTTGGGCGTCAGTCATATCAGCCTACGCAGTTCCGCTTACCGACATACAATTGCTCAAGTTTTCCATTGAAGGGCAGTATAGCTAAATCATGAGGGCACTTCTTCTAGAATGACGCTTGCGCTAGCTCCTTGGCCGAGACTGCTTGAAGCACATTCACCTAAACTGGTCACAGGTCTTCCCATTTAACAAAATCACTTAAAAGCATGGGCTGCTAGACAAGTACAACAACGTGTTCGTGGGCTGAATAGGAACTATTAAGTGGTTTGTGGGCTCTGTTGTTTTGAAGCAAGAAGCTCAACCGATATTCTGCAAAACCAGGCCAGTGCCGTATGCCCTGAAAGACAAGGTTGAAAAAGAGTTGAAGGACATGGAAGCGTCAGCTGTCGTCTACCCTATACGCGAAAGTCAACAGGCAACCCCAGTTGTAGTTGTTCTGAAGAGTGATGAAGAAACGGTGAGGATCTGTGGGGACTGCGACGTATCCTTAAACCGCTGTATTAAGGTAGCCCACTTCTCTTCCGCGTTGCCAGAAGATGTGTTCGCGTCATTGGCCGGGGGGACCTGTTTAAGTGTGCGTGACTTGTCGAAAGCGCATTTGCAACTTTAGATGGATACGCAATCGAAAGAGTTGCTAACGATAAATACACATTTCGGCCTTTTTTGTTTCACGCGTTTTTCTTTAGCGTCGCGAGCACTCCTGCCAATTTCCAGTTGGTAATCGATCGTGTATTGGCCGGCTTTGAGGTCACAGCGTGCTATCTTGATGACGTCCTCATAGCAGGAAACATCGAACACGAGCCCCGGAGACGTACCGAACAGGTGCTACAGAAACTACGGAAGCACGGCATACGTGACAACGCGGATAAATATGAATTTTTTAAACACCGCGTCTGCTACCTAGACCACATAACCGACGCAGTCGGCATTTATCGCACGAAAGATAAAGTGGAACAGACATTAAGGGCTCCAAGACCGACTGGTGTCTCCGAACTGAAGGCTTTCCTAGGACTGATGAATTTTTCCGCAAGGTCCTTTTCCGAACAGCAACGACCTTACAACTGCTCTATAAGCTTCTCAGAAGAGATTGTCCGTGGGTGTGGACAAAATAGTGAGATAACACCTTTCGAAAATTCAAGCAAGCTGCTTCTGATCGAGGAGTCAGTGCTAGCTTTGTGCAATAGAAACAAACCGCTGCTCTTCACGTGTGACGCATCAGCATAGCCATGACCTCGCAGAGAGAAGGGGTAAAGTTTCTACAAATGAGCACATGAGCGTAGGTAGCTCTTCCGCTGGGCAGTGGGTGATCCCCTCAGTCCATAAGTGCAGTGGCCTTAGCTCCCCTTCTCGCTCGGCTGACTAGGTTGAGCTGGTCCGTCGAGTTGGAGCTGGAGAGCGCTGCCTCCGATTGCCGCGTGCTGGGGTGCGTTCTGGATGTGAGTGCGGTGTGCATGGTTTACCATGCGGTAAAGCGTTGCGCGTGTATCGCGGTGTGGGCATTTATACGAATGCTGCGCAGTGTGTATGGTGTGGTAGAGGCTCAAATGTGGATAGGTGTTTAGAGTTTTTGGCATATTATGGCTTCACCTGGAGTGGGAGCATTATGAGGCGGCAGTAGCGTTCTTCATGAAAGGCGATAATGTTGTAGGATTTGCGTGAAGGTTAATGTTATGGTTTCGGGGTGGAACTGCTCGGCGTAGCCCTCTCACGGCTGCCGGTGTGCATACGCTCGGGCGTAGGCATGTGCCTGTTGATTACCGCGTAAGGACTCATGCCCCGGAGTTCACATTACTTGTACGTATGGTGTACGTATAATACGATGTGCGGCCCTAGAAATGTTGGCCCTGCAAAACTTTCTCCGTGCCGTGTGAGCCCATCAGAACAATGACGTATTCCCATTGTGGTCTCGTCGTGATGGCTAACACTATAGCTAGTCCATCTGCCTCCGCAACGCTCGCTCTGGAAACCGGCGACGCATTTATTTCGGTCCCGTCGTTGCCGAATACGCTGGTGCGCTGATGGTAGCGGTGCTCGCACATGCCGAAGGTCACAACGAGAGACCATAGCTTTGGCGTCCCGCACGCTTACAACGGCCGAAACTATGCACAAATTGAGCGCGAAGTTTCAGCCACAATCTTTGGCGTTAAAATGTTTCTAAGTACTTACTCGCTCGGCAGTTCGATATAATGACTGATCACCAGCCGCTTACGCAGTTCGATCCGAAGACATACTGCGGCTAAGTAGCGATAGCAAGAGTGCAGCGATGGAAAAATATTTTTGCTGATAATCAGTACGTCATAAAGTGCAAGAAGGGTCAACAAGTAGACCACGCAGATGGTTTATCAAGGCTGCCATAGGAAACAACGGCTGGGGGGGGGGGGCGAAGTAGAATTTCTTTCACCACAATCCCTGGTTCAATTAGTGCCCAGGAAAAAGAGACAAGGGTATACCATATCGCCAACATATCACCCCCAGTCGAATGGGACAGTAGAAAGGCTTGCACAGACGACAAAGAGGGACATCATCAAATTATAGCTCGAAGATGAGAAAACCGACCGAAGGTTGTCTCTGCAGCACCGCATTGATAATTTTCTGTTTTCATAGAGGAACACCCTAATTGTTTCGCAGAATCAGCTCCCTGCGAATTGTTTCTCGGAGGCAAAATTCGAACCAGACTGTCCATGCTGAAATCATGCAGGATGAAGTTGGGGGAAAACAGAACTGGGAAAAAAAAAATAAGCCCACTGCAGATGCGTTGAAGGGAGACAGACGAGAGTTTACGCGTGGCGAAAAGGTGGATGTCGGCGCCGTCCGCAACGAAAAGGTGAACTGGTGGCCAGGGAAAATCGCCACGAAGGTCTCAAAAATGACGTTCCTGGTACGCGTAGGCGGGATTCTTTTGTTTTCTCGTACAAATCGCGTAAGATGTAAAATGGAATTGTCAATGGTTTCCTGATCCAAAACACCACGGTCTGAGAACTGAGATACGTAAATCGAGGTGGTACCAAAAATTTTACCGACTAGGGGTACAGTAGACGCAGGTAGGGAAGGGGCAGGATGCGCCGTGTGCTGAGAACTTCGTGAGCTCTGTGTCCTCACCGCTTCGTTCGCGTTGAAGCGGCAGGCAGCACGAAGGTAGCACGAAGCGACGGACGGACGGACGGTTTTTCTTGTTGGGCCCGCATAGGATCCTTACCCATTTCAACGAAAGAAAGGGAGGGGGGGTAAACTTCAGCAATTCCTTCAGCTATGAACTCACTTCGACATCAGGGGCGTGATCGCAGATCGTTGTTCGAAACGTGCGTTCAGTTTGCGTTACGCTACGCATCACTCGATGTGCCTAAGCCGAGGCGACGGTCGTGGCGACCGCCGTTGGGGCGGCCTATAGGCCAGTCGAGTGAAGCGAAACTGAACGCAAACTGAACGCGCGCTTCGAACAACGATCTCCGACCGCGCCCCAGCATTCTTTCGCCCTGAAGACCGCCAGCTTGTTTTTGCTTGACAATGTTTTCCTCAAAGAAGTGCGTTAATTCACTCACTACCGGGGAATGGTCAAGAAACTGGCGGTTGTAATGCTGTTAGCTAAGGTGGGGAACTAGCGTGGTCGTAAAATATTGTAAGAAAATTAGGTGAGAACGTGAAAACGTGAAAATTTATTACAATACCTTGCGGATAATTATAAAACGCGACATCAGGATTAGAAAGTTTAATGAGTAATTTGTGAGTTTATGGGTTTGGCAATGTAAGCATCTTCTTTTCTGTATTACTCAGTATTGAATTTTGGGCAAGTCGTAATTTATATGGACAGAATTTAGCGCTCTGAAACTTCTAATGATTAAGTAGGTTAAACTTATACTCTGTTACGGTTTGTTCGGAAATGCTATTCAAGTATCGTTCTTGGAAAATAAGAATATGTAAGGCAATTGTTATTCGGAGTGAGTGGAATAAATGATAGGGCGTGCTGTCTTGTTTTCGTCTACCCCGCTTGAAAAGTATGTATAAAGGATCAAAGCTAATTGCTAATTTGGCCGTTTAATATCTGACAACAAAAGGCAACAAGAAAAAAGAAAGCAAGTTGGGTGGGTAATGCAGTTTAAATCTGCAACCCAGATGGTTATATGTAAGTATGATAAAAAGGCTGGCGGTCTTTATTGGATGCTTGTACTTGTTTGCATGTCACTAAAATGAATGTGTTCCGAGTTGCTTCCAGTTTTCTACACTGTCTTTTTTTCGACAATATTTTTCTTCCGTGTAATAGTGAAGCTGATAATGACTAGGCAGCTTGACGGCGACTACTGTCGTCATCAAGCACACACTGACGGGCCAGTCAAACTGCTGATCTCGCGAACGTAACTTCTCACAAAATAAAACAAATAAAAAAAACGTAAGGCGGGTAGCTCTACCAGACGGACGTGCGCTTTGTTATCCTACTCAGCGGAAAGAGTATTAAGAGACTGAAAGAAAGAAAGCTAGGGGAGGGAAGCTTGAGGGTGTGTCCATGCGTACAGATGAACTTAGAGAATAGAGCCAGGCCCTGAGTACTGTCGACTGTCGACTTCACAAGCTGTAGCAATACAGAGGCCGCTTTCGGGGATTACGACACGTGTGGGATTTGGTCAACCAGCATGACCTTGAGTCTATAAAGCAGTCCCACGTATCCCATTATAGAATTTCAGTGCTTTTTTTTAAATGTCATATCCAGTAACAAGGAACACAATAATGCTGCATAGCAGGGGGAAAGGACATGTGGTAGGCGCGGCTTCAATGAAATATGTAGGATTCGAAGACAAAATATTTTGGTTTTTTTTTTCAGCAACTCGGGCATTCTAGGTCAACGACATTAGTTCTCTTGCAGTTTCCGCTGTAGACGTAGGTATTTGAGCATTCTGGGCAGCGTCATGAACGAACCGAGAGATACTGTAAGTCAGATCATTCAAGAAAGACGTGGTGGCCCATGTCGAGTGCATAATTTTTTTTAGATTCCTCGATATCGGGCACTAACTGATGGCAAGTTACGAGACGCCGTCTCCACAACAAGTTCTGGAGGGCTGGCTTGTAATCACAATATACTTTATTGACAAGCTGAAGATGCTAGTCCAGCTGACGTCCTGGAGAGCCGCTCCCCCAGCTGTTGGTTGGCAAATATAAGTACAGTGACAACACAATCACCCTTTTGGTGGACGTGACCATGGACACGGAGATAAACAGAGAATACATCGAGGAATTTTCATTGAGACTATGAACACAGGTTGCGAAAGAAAAATGTTGTCTGTTAACAAAGGGGTTATATCGGACTAGCCATGCATTGCTCATGCCATGGTAATTATCCATGACAGCATTATGACTCAAAACTTTCTAAATTTTCGGGACTGCGAGGAAATCGGAGATGCTAAAAATGGCCGAACTACTACTTGATAGAAAGTGCTACCGGGTTAATAACAATATAAGCCATTTGCATAATTTTTTTTCGTAAACAGCGTGTTTATTGCGCACACGTTCCTACTTATACAGCAGCTACAGTTATTGAAACGTTTTCTTTTACTGTTATTCATGTGCAATTCAGATATAAGCCGCTGCACACCGACTACCACCAAAGCTAGCGGTATTGGATGCCGAAGATACAGTTTTTCGGTAAGGCGAAGTTGAGTTTACTGGTTCAATTTTTAAAGGGATCTTTCTCCTAGTCTTTTAGAGCACGAGAAAGGACGCGATGCCGAATGCCTAAGACGTCCCGAGCATGGCTTCGAGAAGTTAGCCAAGGAATTTGTTGAACGCCATGATCCACGTAGCTGCTTTGTGTACGTGCGAGCTTATGAAATTGAGTCGCGTGTTTGAATATCATTTTAATATTTCGGTACTTATTCACGCTGAGTTCACATATAAAAGTTAGTACGGGTATTATGCAAAAAGACGCGCAAAAGTAAAACTCTGTAGGGGATCTGGTAATACAAAACATAAGTAACAACACAACTTCAAGGTAAATAGGAGTAATAAAGATTGCCCCGAGTGCAGTAAGTTTATTCAGCTGGAACATTCTGCACGTTGGAAATTTTTTTCCTCTTCTTTTCTCAAAGTGAAACTGATGCCTCAAACTGTAATTATACAAGGGAAAGCCCAAGAAGCGACCGATGCCCGATTCCACTACCTTAGAACCACAGTGCTCTCCTTGATAACGAAATGGTGTTATGAACTCAGATTACTTTCGGACAATTCCACTGTTCTCATAGACAAATGAGGGAAAGAGAGAGGGGAATGAGAGTTGCGCAACTCCTAATGACGTTCCTCTTCAAGAAATCGCGCAAATGGGGAACTAGGCGTGCCATAATTACTTCCGTGCAATCAAAAGCCTACACCAGACGAGCGGGTCGTGTTCTAGCGAATGCACTTATAAAAACGAGTTGGTCGACATTTGCGCATTTTGCTAATGATTCCTAATGTAGCTAGGCAAGACCAGCCCTCACTACGCCATGGAGTTTCTGCGTATGTTGCCTCAGTGAATTTTGCCATTCCCCCAATAGAATACTTGTTGCTAAAAGAGGGCTAACGATCTCAATATGATATATTCGGTATTTCTACTAAGCGAGCCGGTTTTGATTTTCGTAGTCTTTTTCTTCCTTGAGTGAACATCGCAAAGCAATTACACTGGAGCCTTGATTGCACGAGTGAAGTTAAGAAGTGCGCATCGTTCCTGAAATTTCCATTGCAGATTTCTGAAGTGTTCTCGTCTAAAAGCCTGTACTTATTTCCGCGTCCATCTTGAGGCTGCATGCTCAGCCAAGTCAGAATATCTTGTGGTATGTTTGCTGTTGTTGCTGTTCCACACCGCCTGCCTACGCATGTCATTAGTAGCAGATTCTGCTTGGCCACTGAACGAAGTCCAAACATCGATCGGAGCCTTCCCCAAAAAAGGTCTATGTCAGGTTTACAAGAACAAAAGCCAAGATCATCAGCCTCTGCACTTGTACCTTGGAGAAAATGGCCCGTAAGCTGCTTTGCCTGCTTGCGTGTCACTAATGCTCCGTCAGCTAAACAAACTAAAATCTTACAATCCGCTTACTCGTTCGCCCAACCCCGTTCTATCCTCCGCCTCTGATAACGATTCCTGGAAAGATGGCAAAGGAGCAACTGCTCCCGTAGTTGTTCCTTCTCGCCAAGCATGTTTTTTTTTCTTCGTAATAATTCTCCAAACTGGTTCTTTGCTGTAAATACCTGCCTTGTGAAGGCCCTTTTTGGCACCGCTATAGCCGTAAACTCTGGATGCCACACTGGAATCAGCCTTGGCCGAGAATGAGTTAACGGCACCTATTCCAAGTTCAAATCGGTTCGTGTTGTAGGACTGAACAAGTATATTTGGGTTAGTAACTGTGTGAATTTGCATATTACGCTTCGAATACAACTGATGATGTTGGACAAATGAAGTGCCTCATTCCGGCACTATGGTGACCAAACGGGCAATCAACAAGTGCCGATTATGTAGCACGCCTAAAGAGGCTGTAGGTCACCTCACACGCTAAGGCATCACATTTATCGAGGCACGTATTTCTTCCCTTGAAACGTCGTGCCCAGGGGAGGCATTCTGTGCGTCGTTAACTGTTGCTGCACTTCTATTTCAGGCTGATTGCTCAACAAAGATTAGGCAGTAGATATCGGTAGTTTGTTCGCGCGGCGCTACGTCCACAAAAACGTTTGCAAATTCCATAAAATCGACAACATTGTAGAAATGAAGCGTTTCTACACGTGACGACTGACTCAAGTTTACCGCATTGATCTAGAAGCTCATATTTATGCAGTTTCGGTGGTTGGTCCACTTATAGGAAGCTAATAATGCCTCTCTAAACGAAAGTGGCTTGGCTTAATATCCAGTCATGGTGCCCTGGTTATCAGTGAGGGGCCAGGTGAGTGTTGACAAACAATAAAATAATAATGCAGTTGCGAGAAATTCCTTAGGTATCCTATATTTGAAAGTATAGATACAGCAGCCTATACAAGATAATGGACGCTGTTGACTCTCAGTAATATGGGTGCGGTAAAAAAAAACGAAACACTTCATCTCAGCAATTGTTGTGCCAGCAAATCTTTCTGGAGTAAAGTCTACATAAGCCTAAACACATTGAAGTTATCGTCACGTCTCTCATAGTCAACGGCGGGACCGGTATTATTGGAATTCATCTCCCATTATTTGATGTAATCTAGCTTTTATACTTGGTTTGGTTAAACAGACTGTACATTGTGTCATCACCTTGCTTTTCATTCAAGTCTTTAATTTTCATAGAACTAAATCTCGAGAAGGCAAAGTGAGCTTTTGGTTCAGCAGCACTTGTATAATAGCAAAGGCTGCTTTAATATATTGTCCGGGTCTTTCTCACTGAAATATGCGTTCATCGTCGTAATCACCCGTGAAGCCAAACGCAAGGTTGTGAAGTTGTGAAACGCAACGCAAATTGTGAAATGCAAAGCTCCACAATGAATTTGGAACGATACATATTGTTTGAAAACACGAAACAAATACTATCCACACAACACAACACCTATCTCGTCGTCGCTATCATCACTAAGTACAACCTCGCTTTTACGACTTTCAAGCTTCATATCGCCTTAAGTGTCCCTTGCGTAATTGAGGAGAAGGGAAATAGCAGCATATATTTGACAGAACACTCATTTTATTTTGTGCTCTCAGTAGTTATCGGTTGTCATTAAGACGGCATATGAGAAGTTGAAATAAAAGGCGACATAAAATTGCCGAAAGCGTTGCGGCAAAATGATTTGTCATAGAATCACAGATTAAGGAAGGTTATCACAGGTATTTGTATATCGTGTGTGCTAAAAAAATGCAAAGTGCAAAAGAAAACACATAGTGAATCTTATAATGAATGATGAAGCGCCTAATTAGCCAGATATGAATCTTCTCGCTCCTATTGCGACATTGAAGATAACGCATAATTTCTCCGAGCCAAGCGACACCCGTCGCCTATGCTAATGTTGGTCAACGGACACGAAGCTCAAACGCCTCACTCGAGTTTATTATTTCCAAGACGCTTAACCACACACACACCGCCGTTGGTAAATACGCAGTGACTAGCAAAACAAAAGCATGCGATCCAGGCGCACTAGACACAACTGCTTTCCCAGAACAAAAGCGGGCTGGCCAAATAGTAAATGAAAGATTTGAAGGGTAAGAACTAGAATTGGCTACCGAGCTTGGAGCCGCATGCCTCTAGTACTTGCGTGCATTTTCATTTGTCGGAGGCTTGGCGGGTTCTGGGCCGTATTTACTCTCGCCTTCCGGCGGGCTCAGGCTCACAACCTTGGGATGCGCCTTGACAAACGTTCAAGTCAAATTGCCGTGGCTATCCCTATTGGCAATAGGTTGGTAAGGGCAAAGAATTGCACAACATTAAATCCCGGGATTTTACATACCAAAACCACGATGTGATTACGAGGCACGCCGTAGTGGGAGACTGTGGTTAATTTTGACCACCTGGGCACCCAAAGCACGGCACGTTGGGCGTTCTTGCATTTCGCGTACATCGAAATACGGCCGCCGCAGGCAAACAATGTAAACGAAGCATATGTTACCTAAGCTGGTAGCGTTCGTAGATTTCAGGTTGTACACGCTTCGTCTTCGTGTGAGGGGCGAGCTTTCGTGCGCTTGCGCTATGTGAAAGGTGAAGAATAACATTCCCATCCTAGGAAAACAAGAAATTTTTTAGAGAAAATACCTTCGATGTGCACAATACCTTCTTTTTTTTTCTGACGCTGCGATTAGCTTCCCTGCCACCTTGTCCTAAGTCGTAATTTATGTCACTTCGGTTGAGTCTTTGAGATAAAAAAAAATCATGACGTGGTGACGCAGGCTACCCATTTTCAAGTGGCGTTTGCAAGTATGTTCAGAGCTCACCAACGTTCGTGCAACTGTACTCTGTTTGACGATTGCGAAACTACCACTACAGCCATACTAACAGGCTTGTTAAGGTGAACGTTTTGAATAGTTATGCAAATGACGGACGTGCATACTGGTGAAAGCTTTGAAATGGAACTAGCAAAATTTCCATTTGCTGCATTTTGTTTACAAAATTTGTAATGTACCTTAGTAGAGATGGCGGATGACACGCAAGCTGGCTGTTTGCGTTCCCAGTGATTATAGCAGTGCTGCTGAATTTCTTTTTTCACAGTTCGTTATTTTCTGCAGTGATTATGCAGCCGCGGAAAAGCTGGAAATGGAACTTTCAAACTCTTCGGGCCGTTAGGGGTGTGCTCTCCGCCGACGCTGTTATTGATGTGCCCTCGCTAATGAATACGCTAAAGGTTCTTAAAAAAGGTACTGCCGAAAGCTAGCGTTGCCACCTAGCTGAATGACTTAGTTGAATGACTTAGTTGAACACCACAGAGCACATTGCTTTATGTAGAAAACGACGGGCCACTCCTGGGCACGTTTGATTCCGTGTTTTCACTCTCTAACGATGGTCTAATCACCGGCGCTATGCATAACTCGCGCCACGACACGCGGTATGGCACGCGTTCGCCAGATCCTAAATTGCAGATTAGCTGCAGCACTCGATCCATTAGATGACGAGCGGTATTGGCGCCTACAGCACGTGCGTGGGTCCCCTAACGAGATTCGGCTGGAGACGAGAGAGTCGGGCAATACCGCCGGGCTATAATTGGTGCTCGCGCCTGTATCGTATAGCACATCGATCCGCTCAACGCCTTGTTCTAGGCCTAACGCCGACAACGCATTCTCGTGGCCTTTGTGTTGGTTCGAGAACTGCAATGCCATCCAAAGCAGACGCGCAAGTATTGCACAAGAAAATTAGATCTATACACAGATTCGACATTACTATAGGGGTGCTCGATCGGCGAAATATTTCCGAATCAAATCGAATTGGAATATTCGAGATAACTTACCTCTAAATGTTCATTTAGATATGCAATAATTTCTAATTTGCAAAATGACGTGGAATATAAGTTCGTGACGTTCGTTAACTTTCGAAACTTCTGACAATAATCAGTGTTTTTTAAGTGCACGTACAAATCGGTGCTAGACGTCGAGACAGATCAGGAGCTTGTAAAATAAATTAGCAGTTCCGGTCGAAAGGTGAAGCACTGACTGCGTTGGCAAGGCTTAGCGCTGTGCTTCAAGCCCTCGGATTGTGTTCCATAGATATGTCCGCACGTCCGACTAACCCGGACGAGATATATGCGGGTGCCCCAAAATTTGTGGCTCGCTTGTGTCATCTCCCTGAGGCCAGAGTAGGCATAAAACGTGATAAATTATGCAGTGGAGCACGTGAAGTCACATTGAACAATCCAGAATTAGCGATTACTTTGCTGTCACTCGCACTCTGAAATGTCTTGTATATCCAAACACACTTCACAATTGTTCCAGATGCTCCAGGTATATTTCTAATAAGCAAGCCCTCCTAATGCACAATGTAAGAAAAATAAAGAGAAACCTACTGTCCTTTCTAGAATACGATCCCACCTTTGCTTTAAGATGCATAGCGAAAAATGCGGTTCGAAGTGTTTGAAGGCTGTTCGCTCTTCTCTTTGGGTCTAAAAAATTACCCTTCGTCCACCCCTAAAAACAGTAATGCCAAAAAACGGCTATACCTGAATTCAGCTTTCTGCACCCTAGACGAGGACTGAGTAGAGACTAAGACACACGAGCGCAGACTCACAAGAGTGCTTTATTTCGAAGAAGGCGACCACATATATGGCAAATTCTGGGACACATCACGTGTGAGCCGCCTGCAGAAAATTCCTATCTTTAAGCAAGAAAGATAGCTCGTTCCTTGAAAGGGTGTCTCAACACACCTGTGTGGTGTTACCCACAGGTGTGCTTTGGTGATCTCGCTGGTTACGACTTTGGCTGACAATTGAGCAAGCACTATAGTCCGGTTTACACGTGACCGTTGTGGTGGCATTTGCTTGATTGCGCATGGAAGTTCCACAGTGTGAATCGAAAAACCCACCTCTTATTTCCATCGCATTGTAGCGATGCTTTCAAAGCCTGTCGTTAAGGCAACGTCCAATCTGACCAACACAGAAGGACCAACAACTCAAAGGCAGATTGTAAATGATTCCTTCCGCAGAGTCAACAAACTTTGGCTCATGTCTCCTTTTGCATGCAAGCTCTTTGGGGGAATTCGCCCTTGTCAATCTGCATAAGGAGTGCAGTTTATCGGGAGCAGAAAAAGAACATTTTACACTGGCCCGCTGGCCAATGCTTTGCAGTGGATGTGATGTACCGTAGGTATATGGAATAACCACGACTTTTTTTTGTAAGGTGTGGAAGACTGAGTGGCATTAGTTATTTGTGGCGATCTATACACGCTTCAGGAGGCCTTCAGTAACGCTAACGAGGACAGGCGTAGGATACCCCGCGTTCCTGAGGCGAAGTATCTGTTCAGAGAAACTGTCGGTCATGACCTCAGGGCAAGACTTGGATAAGGAATCGGACAGGCATAACTTCGCGATGCGCCTTTTTACCAGCCTTGAGTGCGCTGACGCATACGGGAGCAGTGCCCTGTTGGCACGAGGCTCGTATTTCCAGTCTATACGTTTGTCGAGGAATCAAAACCTAATGTCGAGAAAGCGTGCGCTTCCGTTAGACAGTGACTCGTGAGTTAAAACTAAAGGTGATAAGCCCGGACGTGCCAAAAATATTGCGCTTGTAGCTAGCGTCTTGGAACGGCCTGACCTGCAATTAGGAAAGACTCAAAATTCCTCCACGTACCTAAATATCTCAGCGATGCGGAATTCATGAAGATGACCGCTGAGGCCTCTGTACAGTTTGACTATGGGGACGATACATGGGCCGATACATGTGCCCTCCTTGTGTTTGAATGGCTGGTCCTCATTCTGAAAAAAAGTAGACTAAACGTGAAAACTGAGCAATTAAAGAGACACACTACATGACAGCGTCGTCTCATTCATAAAGGAGATACTTCCAAAACCATCGACGTAATTCCGTGCACAGGAGAGCAGGCAAAGCTGGGGTAAGGAATAAAACAGATCATTGATGTCTATTGAAAACGCCCTGGGGTTTTCTTGTGAGGACGACCTCAGGTAGTCTAGGACAGCATCAGAGTTCTTGAGAAGAAACGTCTCATCAACGTTGAACAGACTAAGCGAGGTTTGCAAAAATAGGGCAGTGACTTCCGCCAGGTGCCCTTTTCAGAGAGGAATTGCTCTGAGAGGGGCGTCAATCTGATATGTTTTAAAACTGAAGAAAACATATCGAAGCACTCTATATTACTGGCTCCTATATCTTTGAGAACACTATACAAATTAAGCGTGTTATAGTTTTTTAGCCTTTCATTTTTCTTCTAATATTGACAGGTTTCTGCAAGGAGCAATACCGTTGCGTACCACATCTAAAGCTTTCTATTTAAAGAGAACAGGAGAGAGCACCGCAACATCTCCCTCTTTGTCTGCCGATAAAACGCAAAGATTATGAGCCTTTAAGAAAGACAATGCGCGTTTAGCAGGTACCTTCTGTACCTGTTAAAGATGAATGTATAAGAACCTACATACATGTCCTACTAACATTCCCCAGATAATCACTTTAGGGGAATACCGACGCTGCCTAAGGCGAGCGTTACTCGCGGAATGTCCATTGACGTATTTGGAAATATTCGAATATGTTTGCAAATAATTGATCTGCAAAGACGAAAATTGTGCCCCTTTGTACATGGAGTGCTGGGCTGGGATGACGTAAACGTTTTAATACAAATATTTTCTTTTTGTGTGTGTGTGTTTGTTCAGAGAACGCAGAACTGGTAACGACAGCACGTCCGCTGTAGCTTTTGTATTTCTGCGTCTTGAGCAGCTTTCCGCTAATAACCAACAACACCACGACCAACCCGTACGCTCAACACCTTCGTCCTCCTTTCACGTCATTAGGTAAATTATTCTCCGCCTCCATGTAGTACATGTCAACGCTTACCTTACGGCGCAACATTTACATTTTGTACGCCGAGCGTATAGGACGAAGGCTACCATAATGACGTCGAAGTGAAAGGCGCCCTGCATAGGGTTGAGCTGGAGAGAACGCGCTGTAGGAACGTGGGGGATTTCTGTAGGAAGCGGTTAACATGACCTCGCAAACAACACGAGTCGTGTCACGGGCACATAATGGCGCGGAAGCTGTGAACTTCCTACTCCCTGGCCGACCGGGAACTGATGCGAAGACGCCCACATGCCTGCTCATCATAGCCGTAGTTGACAGGGAACGACAGCGAAGTCTGTCGCCCCATGTGAACGCCCACCGCGAAGCAACGGTACTATGGACAATTTCCAAGAGACGGCATCTCTGTCCGGGTGACTTCTACTGTTCGACGCAACGCATATATGCCTGTATATTCCTATGGAAATCGAAAGTCAAACAGTAAAAATCGAGAGAAGAAAACGCATTGACATTGAAGAAGGAAGAATCTGGTATATTGCTGCAGACAGTGCTCGTCAACTTTTCATATGGCTTACGTTTTTCTCGACATAGAACGAGAAGAAGAAAGGGATTAGTTGGAATTGATTTTCGGCAACTACAACCATGCGAAGCCGACAGACAATGAAACCAATGAAAGTATAGGGTGAAGCACTGTTATTTTTAATATAAATATACAAATGACACTCAAAGGACTACGAAAGCCAACGGAAAGCTTATTTCAGGTTGAAGCCTAACCGACACAAATCGCGTACGTCGAATAATAACAAGGTTTTCATACTTAAACAGCAGCCTAGCTGTTTGACGAAGTTAGTCAGTTTAGTCTGTGAATATTTACTTATGTCTATCGATTTTTTGATGAACATATATGCCTTCGATTATGTTGTTTTATTAATTTCTTAATTATAGGGGTTTTGGCAAATCAGGCACATTTCTTTTTGTCTTCTCTGAACCATCATGGCGGTCTTGAAGCAAGAGCAAGTGTTTAGTTATTGGGCTGGTCGGAAACTTGCATTACTAGATGCACATATAGAAACAGTGGTAGCCTGTCTGATTTCATAGGCTGCTGTAAATTAAAAAAGTAGTGGTTGGTTTCAACACTGTAGGTGAACAGTTAGCTCAAAGTACAACTGCGATGATAGAATCCTTATTTAAAAAAAATACCATAGTTTTGGTACCATTTTAGATCGAATAACCTTAATCTTAATCTCGCCCCTGTTTCGCGCTCACTTTTTCTATAAACCTTCGTCTTCTCGAGCAGGCGGATTTTGTTTCCCGCTAATTCGCCATAACTAGTTAGCTTCCTTCTCACCTTTGTGATTGATTTAGATATGCAAACATTGTCCGTCCGTCCGTCCGTCCATCTGTCTTTGTCTGTCTGTCTGTCTGTCTGTCTGTCTGTCTGTCTGTCTGTCTGTCTGTCTGTCTGTCTGTCTGTCTGTCTGTCTGTCTGTCCGTCCGTCCGTCCGTCCGTCCGTCCGTCCGTCCGTCCGTCCGTCTTCTGTCTGTATGTATTCGTCGCACTGTGTTGCAGTGCGAGTTGCGTGTGGAGCTCCCCTTACACCCGTGTCTTAACCAGTACGCGAGCGCAAACCATAACTTCGATCGCCACTTCCTCAAGAAGAAGTTCGGAAGCCCACGCAGTGTCGGCGACCAACTCCGGAGGTATAAGCAGCGATCACAGGCGCAAAGGCATAAACGGCAGCGTATACGTAGTGGCCCAGAGGCGCAGCGTCTCAAAATGACAGCTGTTACGAGAAAAGAATGCAAAAACGCCCGCTTTACCACTGGTGTCATCAAGACCGGTACCACCGTGTGGTTTTTATGGCTGTGTGTTAGAGCCCTAGCTTAGGGACTGGCCCGCGAGAGTGGTTAGACACTCGCAAGAAAACGGCGCTTAGTTGCCAAAGAAAGCTCAAGGCTTTTAGATACCTTCACAAGCATAGAATGTATAACCGAGGTATGTTACCCAATAGTGTACGTGTTTCCATCTGCTCAGTGAACAAGGCTTCTGTGTGGAAGCCGAAACGTTCGAGAATTTTAATTTAGACAATGCCAATTTGGTTGGCGTTCTGTTTTCCTCTCTATTATGAAGTTACTTCTCCACCACACGAGGTTTCGTCAAACTCTTGATTTATGTATACAAGTTCATTACCATCTGAATGACATCTGAGAGAAGAAGGAAAAGCGTCAGAAAAAGTGTCTCTGCTGACGACGGATATTACGCTCCTTACTGTGCTTGTTTTTGTCCTCAGTGCTAAGCGTACTTATCCTTTATTGCCATTTAAAACCAAACAAAAAGCAAAAAAAGTATACAATATTTATTGCTGAAAGTCCAAGTGAGAAACTCAAAGACGCTAATTTAGCCTCCAAATTGTGATTGCTTTCTTCAAGGGCCCGATAACGTAAAACTATTCCGATATGTTTTTATTCCAATTTCTTGACGTCAAATTTGCGTAACGACCGACGCAAGCATCGGGCGATGACCCGCAGGGTTGTCTGGACAAACCAATGAAATACTCCGCTCGTTTACACGAGGTAATTTTTGTTTGCTTTCAAAACGAATAACATTGCCTACAGTGAGCAGCTTGTCTTATCTAATTGGCTGACAATTGGAGGCAAGGAGCATGATCAAGTGGAGAGGGATTCATTGGGCCAAGACAGTGCACTGAAAATTGATAACCGTATGGAGATTGTAGTGCCGGCGTCTGCGATTGGTTCGCCTTCCCCTAATTAGCTCGAAGTGGCTGGTCGAAAATAGCGGTGGCGTGCAATGAAAGGTTAAGAATGCCACTAAAACAGATCCTCAACAAAGAACAGTTGGCCGAGCGAAGTCGTAAATATGCCGAAAGGGCTTGAAAACTTTACATGGCCATGCAAAAAGTTTTATTGTACGCAAATATACCCATGCTATCCGGCAGGCGCGAGTAGCCAGTGCCTGAGCGATCGGCGGCCGCCATCTTTTATTCCTTTCGGAACGGGGCAGCCTGCGGTCATTCAGAAAAAAATTCAGTTTTGTTAGGCATATTATTGCACCTCCAACGCGTACACGCCACTTTGACGCGGTGAGTTTTCGCGAACTTGTGATGTCACGCGACAAGCTGGTTAAGTGGGCACAGCCCGAAAACTTTTGCCCAATAGCCGGTGGCCAATGGCGAAAAGGCGTAAAATCAGAAATAACTATTTTTCGTTTGTTCGGTCCAATGATGCATAATCAGTGTATTTGCGTCACATCAGATAGGGAGCTATCGTGGTTTTCGTGCCGTGACGTGAAAGGCAGGCGAAGTTTTGGTGGTTCCAAAAACTTTGTTACCAATCGCGGAGGGCTGATTGCAGAATCGGAATGGGAAAGTTCGGAATAGTTTCACTTTATAGCGCCCGAAGTATATGTATTTACGGTTGTTTGGTGAGGCATACGTTTGCTTATTCAGACCCACTATCTAAGCGTACAACCCCTACACTTATGAAACGTGCCGAACACTCATTTCAGGTCGCACATGTCGGCGTCGCCTTTCAGCACATCTTTTGCGGCTGGCATCGGAGCGTATAATGAAGAGAAGAAAAGATGAGTGACTGCCAGGAAAAGCCTCCGGCGGAACGTATCCACAAAGAAATAGGAGGTGAAGTGAGAGAAGCAACAAGAAAACTGACTCGTAACTCGAATGAAGCCGTATCGCGCTACGAAATATGCGTCGGTCCGTGCAAAGCACTGCCCGTGAAATGGCGAAGCAAACGATGAGTTATTTACGGTCTATCAGGGGAGCTGTGGCTGACGTGTACTTCGTCTCTGGTTAAGGAACTGCGTTTTCACAGTTCTTTTCACTATTACCGAAACCAGGAGAGCAGGCTAAGACCCTACATCGGCTGCATGCAAATATAGAACCACGGAACAAAAATAGAGTGCGCAACAAAACTGGTTTTGAACGAACTTGAAGGCACGTCAAGAAAGTTTTCACTAATATGAAAATACGTTGAGGAGAACTCTAAATGCATGGTCTTGTGGGCTTGCATCCACAGGCCACCGTTTGATCAGCGACCCGAGTTGAACCGTTAGATATGTGCCACAGAAACATGACGTAGCCCTGTTCCAAGCATATTTTCAAACTACACGTATAACACTCGGCATTTAATAAAAAAGAGACATGCTCTTAAAGTTCACAACACTGAGTATATAGTTATAAGCTATGGAAAGTTGCATACTACTTGCCTATCTGAAAACTTCGTCGCTCTGACAAACACTTTAAGAAAAGGTATCTCCAAAGCATTCTCTCTATCGCATCCCCTCTCCTAGGAAACAGACACTGAAGAAGAATATTATCACAGGCTGTGATGGTAAAATGCAGTTCTAGAGTAGATAGAACCGCTCTGTTACTTAGAACAGAAGCTTGCTAAGAGATATAAATCAAATAACAAGAAGTAGGAGGCCACAACGCTGTGTGGTGCTCTCACCAGTATTAATTAACGTCATCTATTGTGACAATATTTGCTTTTGTATAGCTAATGATTCATTGATAAAATAGGATGCCATTGTAATATGAATGAACCCAAGACTTAACACGGCAATATACATCAAGCGTTATACGCGAAAAGAGCCCAAGTCCTATGTGGTAGCTTAAGATACATGCATGGCGTCACACTGTCGTGCCCCCACTGCATATTTATTTATTTGTTTATTTATTAGATACTGCCAACTGCCTCTTGGCAGTCGAGGCAGGAGTGAGTGTATACAAAGTTGGCACTGCAAGTCAAAATAACAAAAACTTGGGTTACAAGGAACCATAAAAAATAAAATGCTTAAAGATACAGACTATTGCGTCGGGAAAGGAAGCATGTAAAAAATGACAAAAATAGGGAAATGGTGATTCTAAAACGAACACGCTTCATTGCAAAGATTGTACGGCAGACACAAATGAATCAACCGAGGACATACAAGCGACTTCTTGCGGTAGAGCATTCCACTCTGCTATAGTTAGAGGGAAAAACGAGAAGCGATAAGCAGATATATAACGTGGTTAACTCGAATTTTTAGTTTTATACTCCCCCTTTTTTTCAGGACACAGAAAATAAATGTACGAATGTATCTAAGATGCCAGGTACAGCAGCGCCTAAACAAGGTGTCCAAGCGGGCAGTGATAAACGAATTTAAAATCAACCCGCACATAATTTCTTAAGTTCTTTTTACAAGAACGAGAGGCCTGGTTCCAGATCCCCCGCAGGGGCGTCTGCGTAAGCAGGCGTTTGGTGTGTTGCGACACCACGGACCCGAGCACACGAGGGTTGGACCCTCCCGCGTGTAGCCGTGCGCGGCTTAGCCGTGTCCGGGGAAAAGGGGATCCTGGGGGTTGAGCCAATGCCGGGTGCTCGGACCTTTAAGGCCCCCCGGCGAAGGCAACACACCTCTTTGGCCTCTGCTTCACGTAGACGGCACCCCCGGACTGACCCACCCGGGGGAAATCGGTAGTCGCCTTTTCCTGTCTCTCTCTTCTCAAACCCTTCGTCTTTATCTCTCACTTTACATCTTTCCTGTCTCCTTCTCTCTTCCATTTACTTCCTTTCTCCACGGCGGCTAGGGTTAACCTTGTGTGGATATCCTACCTTGGGTACACCATATTGGGTTATAGTGATGGCGTACGGCTGGCGTCGTGCAGGCTTGTACACAAGCTCTGCCGCGTCCCCTCGTTGGGCTCCGTGGTGGGCGGTCGGCGCTGTTGCCGAATCTTATATATTCCCATGGAAACTCCCTTCCCCAAACTTCCTGATCGCCCTCCGAAACGAGGGCGCACCGAAGATGTTTTTCAGTTTTTCGGACACCAAATCCAGAATTTTCCCCGGTTCCACGTCATTCACTCTGAAAAGCCAAACAAAGCAGTGCGAAACATATCACCATTCCTTCTCTCAAAGTCCTTGACTGATGTTTTTGGATCAGGTTATAAGGTGTCCAGGATGGCAAGCGGTGACCTCCTCTTGGAGCTCCGCGACCAAAAGCAATATGAGCAACTACAGAAACTAGTGTCATTCGGGGAGACCCACATAACAGTAACGCCACACCGCACAATGAACACCACCCGCGGTGTTGTTTCCGATGATGATCTGCTTGAGCTGACTGAGGCGGAGCTCCTGGAGGGCTTTAGTGAGCAAAATGTTATCAATGTTAGAAGAATAAAGATAAGGCGAGATGGTAAAGAGATTCAAACGAAGCACTTAATAATTACCTTTGGTTCAAGTGTCCTGCCCGAGTCAATCGAGGCCGGGTACATCAAGCTCCGCGTTAGGCCGTATGTGCCCAACCCACTCCGCTGTTTCAAGTGCCAGCGCTTCGGCCACAGTTCGCAGAGTTGCCGAGGCCGCCAAACTTGTGCTAAATGTAGTGCCCAAGAACACACCACTGAAACGTGTGAGAACGCTCCCCACTGTGTAAACTGTGATGGGGAGCACGCCGCGTACTCGCGGTCGTGCCCCTCCTGGAAGAAGGAAAAAGAAATAGTAACGATCAAAGTGAAAGAGAATATATCGTTCAAAGAGGCACGAAGGCGGGTAGCATACCTGCCAAAGAAAAGCTTTGCCGAAGTGGCGCGTCAGGGGGCAGCGTCACAACGGCCTCCGGCGACTGTCCGACCCACACGCAGTGAGTCGGCAGTTACGCCATCTGCCCCCACGGTGGTTGCAGCTAGCGCTGCTCCGCCAACCGAGGAAAAGGGGCCATCGACCCCGAAGGTTGGCGCAGCCAAGGCTGCCCCAACCTCCCCGGCCCCTTCCAGCGCTGGCAACAGCCGGCGCAGCCAAATCCCGCACAGTGCCCCATCGACCTCCGGGCTGGTGGGCGCAGGGGTCTTGCCCTCCAAGTCGGGACCCTCGCTGGTAACTTCCCGCTCGCAAGAGCACGTGTCCGGCGCCTCACAGGAGGCAATGGACACTACACCTATCTCCACGGCGCGCCAAGCGCCTAAGGAGCGGCGAGGCTCCCTCGAACGCTCCAGAAAGGGCAGAACTCCCGTTACAGGGCCTCGAAAGAGCTCTGTAACCTAAGGCATCACCTCCGTTTCCGTAAACACAGCACCAATTTTTCTTTAAATATGGATACACAAATCATCCAATGGAATGTCAGAGGTCTTCTCAGGAATCTCGATGATCTGCAAGAACTTATCCATAAACACAATCCAAAAGTGCTGTGTTTACAGGAAACACACTTAAAACCAAAACACACAAATTTTCTTCGACAACACGTTACTTTTCGCAAAGACCGCGATGATGCTGTCGCATCATCGGGTGGTGTTGCCATTGTAATTCAAAAAAGCATAGCGTGTCAACGTTTACAGCTACGAACGGCCCTCGAAGCAGTGGCGGTTCGAGTTGTCCTGCTGAACAAACTCATCACTATTTGTTCGCTTTACATACCCCCACATTACAAATTAAAGAAACCTGAATTTCAGTCCTTCATAGATGAATTGCCAGAACCTTATGTTGTTCTTGGCGATTTCAATGCACACAGCACCTTGTGGGGAGACTCTCGTATCGATGCGCGAGGTCGTCTCGTTGAACAGTTCCTTTTCTCTTCTGGTGCGTGCCTTCTGAATAAGAAGAAACCCACATATTACTGTCTTGCAAACAATACCTTTTCTTCAATAGATCTGAGCATAGTTTCTCCGTCCATACTGCCTGAACTAGAATGGGAAGTTACGAACGATCCTTACGGAAGCGACCACTTCCCCGTACTATTAAGAACACTTAAAGAAGACGAATATCCACCACAGGCTCCTAGGTGGAAGACTGAGACAGCAGACTGGGAGAAATTCCGTAACTTAACTAGTATATCATGGGATGACATGTCCTCGTTAGGAATTGATGCTGCCGTGGAATATTTTACAGCCTTTATAATAGATGCCGCAACTAAATGTATATCACAAGTAAATGGATTGGCATGCAAACGGCGAGTCCCGTGGTGGAACGACGAATGTAGGATCGCTCGTAAGAAACAAAACAAAGCGTGGGGGATGCTACGCGCCTCCCCCACTGCGGAGAATCTTATCAATTTTAAAAAAGTAAAATCCCAAGGCAGGCGAACCCGCCGACAAGCCAGAAGAGAGAGTTGGCAGAAGTTTTTATCTGGTATCAACTCCTATACAGATGAGGCCAAAGTCTGGAACAGGGTTAATAGCATAAAAGGGCGACAAACATATTCACTTCCTTTGGTGAACACACAAGGTGAAACACTGAAAGATCAGGCAGACACACTTGGAGAACACGTTGAGAGCGTGTCGAGTTCAAACCACTATTCGCAATCATTTTTGAAATACAAACAAATAGAAGAATGTAAGCCAATAATACAAAAATCCAGACAGAATGAACCTTATAACCGGCCGCTCAGTATTGCAGAGTTGAGAGCTGCTTTGACCACATGCAAAAGCTCTGCACCGGGACCTGATAGAGTCATGTACGAAATGATCAGAAATTTACACACTGACACCAAACTTACACTACTCACGCTTTTCAACGCTATTTGGGCTATGGGATGCCTCCCATCCGCATGGAAAGAAGCGATTGTGGTCCCTGTTCTTAAGCAGGGTAAAGACCCCTGCTTGGCGGCAAGCTACCGTCCGATAGCTCTTACAAATTGTCTTTGTAAGGTTTTTGAAAAAATGGTTAACCGCAGACTTGTACATTTCCTTGAACTTAACAATGTCCTCGATCCCTTTCAGTGTGGCTTCAGAGAAGGGAGGTCCACAACCGATCACCTTGTGCGCATTGAGGGAAACATTCGCGACGCCTTTCTACATAAACAATATTTCCTATCCGTATTCCTCGATATGGAGAAGGCGTACGACACTACGTGGCGCTATGGAATCTTGAGAGACTTGTCGGGAATTGGCATCCGTGGCAATATGCTCGTCCTAATAGAAAGCTATTTGTCCAACCGTACATTCCGCGTGAAAGTCGGCAATGTATTGTCGCGGCCTTTTATACAGGAAACTGGTGTACCTCAAGGAGGTGTACTTAGCTGCACGCTCTTCATCGTGAAAATGAACACCCTTCGTGCTTCATTACCGCCAGCCATTTTTTATTCTGTTTACGTAGACGACGTACAGATGGGCTTCAAATCCTGCAACCTTACTGTATGTGAGAGGCAAGTTCAACAGGGCTTGAACAAAGTGTCCAAATGGGCAGAAGAAAACGGATTTAAAGTTAACCCCAACAAAAGTTCTTCTGTGCTTTTCACAAGGAAAAAAGGGCTCATTGCAGAACCCACTATCGAAATGTATGGTCAGCGAATTCCTGTGAAAAAAGAACACAAGTTCTTAGGCATCATACTTGATTCCAAATTAACGTTTATTCCACACATAAAGTACCTCAAGGACAAATGCTTAAAAACAATGAACTTGCTTAAAGTGCTATCCCACACAACATGGGGCAGCGACAGAAAATGTTTAATGAATCTTTACAAGAGCCTCATCCGATCACGGTTGGACTACGGTACCGTGATCTATCATTCTGCAGCCCCGAGCGCGCTAAAGATGCTAGATCCGGTCCACCATCTAGGAATCCGACTGGCCACTGGAGCTTTCAGAACAAGTCCTATTGAAAGCTTATATGCAGAATCAAATGAGTGGTCACTTCATCTGCAGAGAACATACATCAGCCAAACATATTTTTTGAAAGTCCACTCTAATCCTCAACACCCGTGTTTTAATATCATTAACGATACGACATATGCTACACTATTTAATAATCGTCCTTCCGTAAGACGGCCTTTCTCGCTGCGTGTGAGGGAACTTAGTGACGAAATGCGTGTCCCAATCCTCGAGCTTTGCCCAATGCATCCAGCCAAGCTGCTACCTCCTTGGGAGTGGCAGCTGATACAATGTGATATATCCTTCATGCAAGTTACAAAACATGCTCCAGAGATTGAAATCCAAATGCATTTCCGGGAACTCCAGCACAAATACTCCTGCACGGAGTTCTTCACAGACGCATCGAAGTCACACGACGGGGTGTCCTATGCAGCCGTCGGCCCATCCTTCTCTGAAACCGATGTACTGAATCCGGAAACTAGTATCTTTACGGCTGAGGCTTACGCACTGCTGTCGGTCGCAAAGCATATAAATAAGTCAAAACTCCAGAAATCAGTTATATATACAGACTCCCTTAGTGTTGTGAAGGCCTTGATGTCTTTCTGTAGCCACAAAAATCCGGTAATTAATCAACTCCACTCCGCACTGTGTAAAGCATATATATCAAACCAACATGTGATTATATGCTGGGTACCTGGTCATAGGGGCATTGAGGGAAACGTACTAGCTGACCAGATGGCCACATCCATTTCATTGCATTCAGTTAGTCCTACTGCTTCGGTCCCTGTCACAGACCTGAAGCCTTTCCTAAGAAGAAAACTGCGAAACCACTGGCAACGTATGTGGGACGCAGAAGTAAATAATAAACTGCACGTAATAAAGCCACAGTTAGGTTCTTGGCCCTCCGTAACAAAATCGCGGCGAACAGATGTCCTATTCTGTCGCCTCAGAATAGGACACACATTTGGCACGCATAACTATTTACTCACTGAAAATAATCCTCCAACCTGCGGTAGATGCGGGGAGAGGCTGACCGTCCTCCACGTCCTCCTGGAGTGTCGGGCAGCCGAATCCGAAAGAAGGAAACATTTTTCGCTAGCATACCGGCAGCACATCCCCCTACATCCCGTAATGCTACTCGGCCCAGAACCTTTATTTGACACCAACGCAGTCCTAAGTTTCCTGAAAGATGTTGTCCTGCATGTTTTTAGCCCCGCATGTTCGTAGCGGGTCCTCTCTTCAGAGGATGCCGCTGCGATAGCTCTTTAGTATAGCACATGCCTCTAGGCCCTTGGGTTTCAAGGGCTCTGGCGAGGCAGTAGTGCTCCAAGTTTTTTTACCATCCTATATATTTTTATTTTGCATCATTCTTCTACGATAGATTTTATTGTTCATAGTATTCGTCATTAGTCATCGCCATAATTTTATAGTACATAGATTTTACCCATTTACAGCGACTATTTTTAGGCCTCTTTACAGCCAAGTCACATCTTCCACAATACATCGATAACACTACCACCTGTCATGGCGCTCTTTGGCCAAACCTGGCCCTTGCGCCACAAAACACCACACATCATCATCATGGTTCCAGATCCTTTTGTAGAACTGTGCGGACAACAAATACCTGTCAAAAAAGAGCACAAATCTCAAGGAATTATTGTTGACTTCAGGCTTACTTTCATTCCACACATAAGATGTCTTAAAGCAGGATGTCCAAAAACAATGACCTTACTTAAAATCCTATCCCACACAACATGAGGTAGCGACAGAGACCGCTTATTGAATATTTACAGAAGTGTAATTCAATCACGATTGCACTATGGTGCCGTGACATATACTTCTGCCGCCCAAGTGCGCCAAAGGTGTTAGACCCTGTCCACCATCTGGGTATCCGCCTGGCCACTGATGCATTCAGAACAAGCCCTGTCGAAAGTCTATACACGTGGAGTCACACGAGTGGTCACTCTATTTTTAGAGAACATACATCAGCTTCACCTGCTTTCTTAAAGTGCACTCTAATAAGGAACATCCGTGTTTCACAACCGTTAACGACATCACGCGTGCTATAATTTTCCGTAATAGACCCTCTGTGACACTACCGTTCTCACTGCGTATGAGAAAACTTAGCGAAGGAGTGGTTGTCCCAATTCTCGAACATCGCCCATTGCCTCAAGCTAAGCTAATACTATCCCCGAGTGGCAGGTGACAGAAGGTGATGTATCCTTTGTTGAAGTCACAGAGCACGCTCCTGAGCTCGAAATCGCTATACCTTTACATGAACTTCAATAAAAATACTCTTGCTCCTAATTCTAGACCAATGCATCAAAGTCACATGCTGGCGTGTCTTACGCGGCTGTTGCTCCCTCTTGCTCTTAATCAGGTGTATTGAACCCCCATACAAGCATCTTTACTGCAGAAGATTGTGCATCACTGGGTGTGGTTAAGTACATAAAGACAGTACAACCAGAAAAAGCAATAATATTCACGTCTTGGTCAAGTGTTGTAAAAGCACTAATTTCCTTAAGTAAACACAGAAATCTCGCTTTCATTAGGCGTTACTCTTACTTGCACAATAATTATTCATCTGGTAGACACGTGACAATATGCTGGGTTCCTCGCCATAGATGCATCGAGTGTAATGTGCTATCAGACGAAATCGCCACATCAATCACATCGCAAACTATTTATTTATTTTTTATTTTACCCTCAGGGCCGAAGCATTGCAGAGGGGAGTGGGTAGAGAATAAACACAGTGCATAGTAACATAATAATAACAAAATAATAATGAACATAATAAACATAATATCACAAAGCATGCAAGGTATGGTACATCCTAATTATACAATGTTAGCTAAGGCATGTTTAAATCTGCTATTATCATTAATGGAAACAATGTCGGAAGAAAGGTGATTCCAATCTTGTGAAGTTCGAGGTAAAAAAGAGTAAAGAAAGGTTTTAGTATGGCATGGCTCGATACCAACCTTAAAGCGATGGTCAACACGGTTAGATATATAATGTGGCTGAAGAATGAATTCGTCACGGAGGGTAGGGTGATAGTAAAGCCGATGGAAAAAGTTCAAGCGAAAATGTTTTCGGCGGGATGCTAGGGATGGAAGAGATATATCAGATTTCACAGAAGTTATACTCGTATTCTCGTATTTTATCGCTTCCCCTGGAACTCATTACAATTTGCCTGCTACTCGTTGGTCATACTTGGCCCTCGCGCCACAAAACACTACAATTATCATCATTATCATTATCATCATCCCAATTTCTCTATTCGGGAAGATATGCACTGAAAATTATCCGTAAACTAAACTGTAGAATCGCCAATACAGGAGCATGCTGCACCCACAAAGTGGGAAGGAGTGGCAAAGAAAGCTAGTGTAGAAGTGTAGATGTAGGCAGTGACGTCACCTTAATATTCTGACGGCTCCTCTCCGAGACTGTATTTCAGTATACCAAAAGTGCAAGGCATTTCAATGTAATCAAAAAGTTTGAGACGTAAGAAGTTTAGGAAGATTGTTTCTACGATAAAAGTGATTGAAATACGAATGACACAGAGTGCAATTTATGGTGCTGCAAAACTACCGGCTGCGAGTTTTGATTGGAATATATAAAAGGTAAAATAGGCTGTCCGTTTCCAGAGTAAACGATAACGTTAATAAGTGTGTCGCACTACGCTTCACGCTTCCAGGTATTGTAGCCGAGTAAAACGCTTTCACATATAAAAAACCTTGCGCTAAAGAATAACAAAACGTATGCGTGCGAATAGGAAAAAAATTCGAGGGATTTTTAGGCTCCCTATTTCATGCAGAGAAGCGAGCTCTGTAATGCCGAGTAATCCTGAAGGACAAATCTATAATTCCCTTTTCTGTAGCTGCACTGGCTGTCGTGAAAGAACAAAGAACAGTATCATACAAGATAGAGCCTATCAACTTGGGTGGCACTAAGTGGAAAAAGCGGTAGAGAAAGAGAGAGAGGGGTGAAGAGGAAAGGCAGGGACGTTAACCCGTTATTACTCTCCAGTTGGCTACGCTACACTGGGGTTTGGTGGTAGGGGTTAGAAAGAGGACAGTAAATGCACATAACGAGCACCGGCAAAAACATGGATTAAAAGAAATGAATTGCCATCATCGACTCTCCAAGAGAGAAATAATGTATTAACGCTCTAAACTCATATTACAGTTTGTCGCTTTTGCACAGGTGTTGCTTTTCATTCACTCAACCTAGAAAGAGCTGCGGCAGAAGAGACTTTCTATTCAGCCAGAAGTGCCTGTTAAGCGACAGATTACGGGCAGACGCCTATACAAAAAGGCAGCTCCGTTTCCCTATTGCAGCCAAGCCAAGCGGAATTAAAGCCGACAGGCGAGAAGGGGCTTTGGCGGGTACCTCCACTTTAATCCGTGCTTTTAAAAGATAAGCTTAATACAATGGACTACACGTCCATGGCGCGTTCGCACAAATTTGGGGCTAGCGTTTTTTTCGTTATTTTTTTACTTGTTCATGACTTCAGTTTTCATTCGAGACCGACTCACGCACCTATGGTTATATTTTAACGAGAATGCTCCGATATTTTGTGTACTCCACTTACGTTAGACCGATCTCTTGCCTGCAGCGACGACGTTCAATAGGTAGCCCACATTATATTTTTTGCCTAAACTAATACACAATTGCTTACTGTTTAGGAAGTTAGATGCCCACTGCGAAATTTAACTTCACCTCCCCCCCCCCCAATTTGTAACTTTGACCACCCCCTCATTTCAGTTGCTCCGCGTAGAAATTTGGAGTTGGCCAACCACCAGTTTTAATTTCGCCCATGTCCAAATTTTAGGTTGGGCCACCCCTTTTATTTCAGATGGCCCACCCACAAATTTAAGTCTGCCCATCTCGAATATTCAAATTGGCCCACACCCAAAGTTCAGTTGGCCCACCTCCAAATGCAAGTTGACTCAACTCCAAATTTCAAGTTGACCCTCCCCCAATTTCAGTTGGCCCATTGCTACTATGAAGTTTCTCATGCATTTTCGAAGGAGCCCTACGTGTCTCTACGGGTATTTTCTTTACATTTCATTTTATTTTATTTTTGCTTCAATAGGTTCCTTATCTCTTAAAGCTACCAATCATCTACACTTACACTATCTTACCGATTATTTTTGTCAAGTCTGCCGAAGCACTTCAAACAAAAGCTGGAGATTGAGAAATTCGAGTGTGATCTGAGAACGTGACAAATGCAGAGTTTATGGCGCGTTTAGAATTGACGTACCTTCCCAAATGCACTGAAATAATCGCTGTGGTAGCTTAGTGGCAATGACGTTGCATTGTAAAGCACAATGTTAAGAACTCAGTTCCCGGACACCTAAGCCGCATTCCCGTGAGGCCGAAACGCCAAAACATTCGTCTACCTTGCAATGAGTGCCCGGTGAAGAAGGCCAGGTAGTAAGAAATATCTGGCGTCCGTCAACACGGCATGCCTCATAATCATATCTTGATTTTGGCACGTAAAACCTCCGAGCCAGAAGGGCGAGAATATTTGTCGCGGGAGACATCAATAAGCAAATTCAGGGACCTGAACCATGGTCACTCCGTGTTGGTAACCGTATGATAGGGGTAAAGGAAAAAGGAAAAAAAATATGGAAGAATGCGTCCAGTGTGCGCTTGTCCTCAGATTCGAACTCTCTTAGAGTCAAAGGCTGCTTATTGCCGATTTGTCAATAAAATGCATTAAGGCTTCCTTGACCTTGTGCGTCTTTGGTCAAGATACCGGACTCTTTGCTCCAGAAAACAGGATGTCTTCTAAGCGATGGAGACTACGCACGACATATCGTTGGCTCTCTAAGATTGGCCAGTGACCGGAAATCTGTTTCATATAGTCGCGCTACATCACCATTGTACTTAACAATGAATAAGCGTACATAAATGCCACACTCAACTACATGCGGGGCATTAATGACTGAATAACTGCAGAATATTTAATAATTAGCGGAGTACAACTTCTATGTGACCTATTGTGGGAATTTGAACTCGCATCGTACATTAGGCAGTAATTATGCCAAATCTAAAAACAACGTTCACCGATGATTAAGATACTTCTCAATGCGAAATCTCAGCGCAGCTCTGTACCTTTCCTGTTCGAATGTCATTATTTTGTAATATGGTTACATATGTACATATTTCATGTTAGGAGGAGAAGGTTGTGAGTAGCGTAGCTGGCACGGACAATCTGTCTCATGCGTCACATTGCGAAGGGGTGAAATGTCGCGTGACCGCCTCGCTAATCGGGTGATCGCGAGGTGCAATGCGTGGGTGACGCGTGGGCGCGGTTCACATCAGCCGTCGACGACAGACCTCTCCTCATGAAGCGTTTTGTTACAATAGAGACGACGCGCGCTACTCTGGCGCCGTATCGTAGCCATCGTTGCCGCACAGCCAGTCTCGCGCTGCATTACGCTTTCCTTCTCGTGCTTTCGTTCCACCAACGATGAGATTCATCGCGGAGAAATCGTGCCACCCGTGTCAGCAGCCACAACACCCAAGGGAGCGTCACCCCAAGCATCACTCGTAGCCGCTCGCCATGGCCGCTAGCAGGAGCAGTGATCCCCGTCACAAACGCTGGTATCGCGGACTAACCTCAGCGGCTGACGTCGCCGGCGACCGTAGCCCTCCCCACCTCGCGCTACCCTGCGCATCCCCCCCCCCCCCCCTGAGAATCGCACATGAGATCGCCCACGTGGCTGCGAATTCCGTGGCCACTGATAGCTCAGCACATGCGCAGGTAATTTGCCATCCACTCCTCGTCCACTTTCCGCCTCATGCTTTCACTGTAGCTTCCGCCTCCACTTTCCTCCTCACGCTCTCTTCTTTCAGCTACCGCTGTGTTCCGCGTTCGCTATGTTACGAGGTACTACGCCGAGGCACACCGACGCTCAGCCTAAGAATGGACGCCTAAGAGCTGTGCTCTAGAAGAAAGCTATGCGTGTGCTGTCTTTTATCATTTTTAAAGAGGAAAAGAACCACTAATTCAGACGTGACGTAACGAAGGAGTGTACAGGACGAGCGGTAAACCGCACAAAATGAGCAGAATACCGCTAGTCCTGTCCACTCCTTCGTCACGTCCCATCTGAAGTCGCGGTTCTTTTCTGCTTTAAACATGTCGGGCCAACTGGCCCAAAGTCTTGAGCCTTTCATCATAGTAGCCGCAGTCAGGGTGGAGAGCATACCGTCAACTGCAAAGAATATAAGGTTACATGCGTGTGCACAACACGGCGGGCTCTGGATGCAATGCAGGACACTTGCGGCTTATGAACGAGTTCACCACACATGGCCGATTGTGGTGTCCTGACGTGTGACGTCGCCGCAAGTTAGTCACGTGGAGGCCGCTGCGAAAGAATGGGTGGCAGTGGCACCGGAAATAAAATTCAGACTGTATATCTGCTCTCTTGTTTCCTAAGCAGGTATCTAAACAGAGAGAGAACTGGAATATGGAGTTCTCTATGGCACGAAACCTTAATTACCTTGTAAATGAATTTACCGAAGAAAGACACCCTCATATTTGAAGGTAGCAAGAGCATACGCTGATTCAATTTTTATACTTTTCGTTGTGTCTCTTCTCGGCTACCTTTTGTTACAAGTATGCCGAAGACACTAAGCCGTCAAGAAGATTCTTTTAATTTACTAAGCCAGCGAAGATTGTGAGGCTGTAAGGTAGTTCTGCCTCGTGTAAATCTTATCAGCTGTATCAATAAGAAGTGACCCACATGTTTAAGGGCAGGAAATTGGCGAAGTGAGCCTCAGCGACATGACGATAGCGAGCCAATTCACGCTGGGGAAGAAATTTGTGGGAATGGCGTAGGTAAAGCAAGGATGTAAAAGAATTATGTAGGACGAATGTAGTAATGAGAACCTCACAATTTACTGCTTATGTAAAACGCTCGCTGCATGACTTATCAGCCTTAGAAAAAAAGGTTCGAGGCTGTTGGAAGTGTAAAGAAGAGGCTTTGTAAGGCTTGCTTGAGTTGCACAGTCGTTCTGGCCACATAAGTATTTGAACAAGGAAGCAGTTGCTGAAGGGCGTCAATTATTTTACACAGCATGACTTCGGAGGGATGTTTGAAGTCATGCCACGGGTTTGGAGTCAGTCTCTTTTTTCAGCAATGGGTAGCCCATGAGATGTGAAGGAGGTAGTTCATATGTGAACGCCTGTATGAGAAGGCATATGTGTACAGAATGTATCCGTAGCAACCTATTTCGCAAACAATCAAGATAGTGCTTTAAAGTATTTCGCCCTGATCAAAACTTGCTCAGGATTTTTTGATGATCGTACGTATCCTGCTGTCGTTTCTATATTATGATCGAATTCCCTTCCCCCCCCCCTTTCGCTGCTGGCCATAAATGAAATGCATGTGCCTCTGTGGTCCATAAAAAGAGGCACTTTAGAGAGTAAGGAATGGCTCTACTTTGGAGGAAACTTTTGTAATCTTCACTATTTCCCGCGGGGTCATCGACCGGCAACGCATTCTGGTGGCCGTCCATTAGGGTGGTGGTACGTCACGCTCGAGTGTTTGACAGTCTTATTGGTAGTGTATTTATCACTTCTTGTATTTGGCCGGTGTTAGGATTCGCGGTCGACGTCAGTCGCCAAACAAGGTGACTTTCAAAACACCCCAGAAAATTTGTTTTACAACCCTGTATACAAAATAAATGCTAGAGATCTCAGAATGTCCACTGTTTCTTCAATCGTGTTTTATTTTTAAGTAGTTAAACAAGCTTAATAGATATCTGAATGCCTACATTTACGAATAATTACGACCATACATACTATAAAGCCATGGCACGCCTAATGTGAAAGTGATGAGTACGGTTCCCACACGCAACAAGTTAACTTTTCACCCACTTTCATTTCACTTTATTATTCCCCGTTTTCCAATTCCAGCAACAGCTGACGGCGCCTATGTTTTCCTTTGTTTTACTGCCTGTTGGCTTTATATAGTCGTAATTACCAAGATTTAGCCTCGGGTCTCGGTTTCTCTTCGTTGTGTTTTCGTTATGTTTCAGACTGTATTATATGCGCTTTGTTTAGCTCTGAGCCCGACGGGATACTTGCTATCAGTCTCAGTCAATCTCGATACTCCGCCCACAATGAGCGACACCGATTGCGAAAGCATAATTGAAAGCGTAATTCATTTCTTCTCTTTATTCTGCCGCTTTGTAAGGTGCTTTGATTTTGCTCGTGTGAGCCAGTTGATCCGTACTTTGAATATGTATTGCCTCATTCACCATTTGCCGAGGGTACCGTGTTAACATAGCGCCAATGTTTCGCCTGCACAGCTCCAAGTAACGTTGCATCAATCTATCCGTCCATGTACTAGGTTACATTACTCATACGATGCTTCTCGTTCATCCTGAAACGAAGAATGGGAACTGCTTTCTGATGGCTCGGGATTTCACCACACTACCTTCGCCCACTCTATTAGCCAAGCTGATAATGCCCATCTAGTAGGCACGACTGGATAACGGGATCGGTTTTCATTATCTCGATGAAGACGACATTGCCTCACTAAGCACGGAAGTAAGCTCCACAGGAACAATGAATTTTCATGAAACAGGAGTGTTCGAATGAATGAAAATGCTGTGGAATTTTTCTTCGTATCTGCAAAAAACGTCGGACGCGGCAAAAATCCTCGAATAGTGCTGCTTAACGGGACACAGCTCTAATAGGATCGCTTTGGGCGAATTGGTAATGAGCGTTTATTGATTGCAGTTGGACAAGGAAGCAAACGAAAAGCGCGTGATGTAATATTTCACATATAGTGCAGAGAAAGAAGAACACCATACAAAACAAGTGAGAAATAGGCAGGCGTATGAAGGATATGTTTCTGTTCTACCTAGATAAAGTACAGGTGCACAATTCAAAATTCCCAATACTGGTGCCATCTCATTTTGGTGTTAGCACGGACATCTTCGACAAAATAATAACAAACAGAGAGAATATATGGCAATTCGTAAGACAATTTTCCGCTGCATCTACTCGTTTGTTATTATTCTTGACCACAGGTGACCTATCTCACCAACAGCTACATGGCTTAGAGTGAGCAGTAGACGAAGCTAAAAAAGACTACAAAATAAGACTTACCGTTATGCGATGCGGCCATATACGTAGCATTTATTGTTACTAGAGCACAACGTGGCCCTATATTTAAAACAAACAGAAAAGAGGAAGGACAATTGGTAGTCGCAACTGCAAATGTTTACCGAGACGAGGGTTGTTTAAGGTGACAGCAAAACTATGTCAAATAACTGAAGCGAGTCTAATAGTGAACATTGGAAGCATTTAAAGTCAATCTGAATGTACTCCCCTGTTCCTTATTCTAATCTGAAAGTACTCCCGTGTTTCTTATTTCAATCGGAGGCTCCTTTTTCCGAAGCCGTTAATGGAGCATCGAGGTTTCTCGTGAACTTGCGTCTTCCATCCGACCACTCACGACGCCACTACAGCCTTCAAGCATGTAGCAACATTTTTGAATATGTGCTCCCAAAGAATTGCCAACGCTATATCCATTCTTTGTGGGATTTGAGAGGACAAGAAAACCATTGCGCATTTTCTTCGCAAGTGTCCTCGTTTCAGCCGGCAAAAAGCAGCGCTCCTCTGGGCACTACACCTGCTCGACCAACGGCCACTCCTAACGAGCAAAATTTATGCACGCTCGCCTACACAGACATCAGCACGGGTTGCAATGGATGCGGTACCCGCTGCGTTACCTAACAGGTACCAGATTATGCAACAAATCGTGACGGTGCGATACTGTGTAAGACCATGTGGCGCCTTCACAGACCATGTGGCAGCTCCCGCACAGAAAGATTTATAATCTACATTCTTCTCTTCTCTCCCTTTCATCCTTCGTACCCGTTTTTCCTTTACTTTAAACATGGCAGCCAACCCGAGCTAACCCCTAGGTACTCTCACAGGCTTTCGTTTGTATTTGTCTCACAGTGTCTCTATCAGTGTATTCCCTTTCAGCCAGAGTTTGTTCGACGAAACGCCGGTCTTTGCAAACGTTGGATCAGCTGATGCCCTAATCACCAGCTGAGGCAAAATAACCAGTGTTTATGAAATCTGCGATATTACTCATAGCGTGTATCATCAACCTCTCCTTGACGGCAGCTCACAGAGTGTGCAGAGCAAAAGAACTTGGCACTATACAATGGCTCGATAAATTTAGCGCAATCATTAAGCTTATTCGCAGGCTTGTACAATACTTGTCGTCTGCTGCACATTTGAAAAGTTTGAGTGCGCATAGATGGTTCGCGACAATATGTGATAACCAGCTTCCCTTACCAGCCGTCGTGCTACGTCATGGCCTCTCGGTACTGTGAGAAATCGCAATTTCGACTGGCTACAGCGAAAATTGGCGTCACTAATTTGCAGTGCTTCTAAGAGAAAAATCATTTTTGTGATGCCATTACTTATCACAGTAGAAGTAAGGAAGTTGACATTTTATTTTCTCAGTGCTCCTTCGGGAAATGCTGATTGGTTAAATGTTAATTTGTAAGTGTTGCGAAGCCTACAGACAATTCCTGCATCTATCGTCTGGCGTTTCGGCTCACCATACGTCCCTAGCAAATATTCGTATCCAAAAGTGGAACAAGGCCAACAGTGTTTTCTATTCTTTCGTCTGCGGCGTGGAAGAGAACATAGAACATCTATTGTGCAACTGTCATCGATTTCAGTGCGAAAGACAAACATCGTCTACCACATTGCGACGACTGGACGATCGGCCGTCGACTGTGCAGGTGCTACAAGGTAAATGTACCTGGTAGCAAAGCTCCCATAGGAGCCCACACGTTCAAAACATGGCGGTCCATCGGCGGTCCATCGGCGGTCCATGGGGCTTAGCGCCATCTGTATGTGGAGAGAACACTTCCGGCGGAAGAAAAAATAATGTAACGCCATGTCCGTTAAAGGCAGAAGTGACGTCATTTTGTTTTCGAAGGCGCGAAATTTGTTTTGTTGTTCTTCCTTTGGAGCTATACATTCCAATGCCCTGCCATTCGACTTGATGGGCGCTTCGAGCTTTCAGCGTGGAAAGCGATGCAGGAAAAGGCCAGCCGTATGGTTGTCGAAATCGCATCCCTGCACAGAACATACTTTCTTTGGAGGCCGACGAAAGCTTTAGGTGTAGAGTGCTGATCCTATTGTTGGATGCCAAAACCGTCGGCCAGCGCGGTCGCACGAAAACAACTACACAATTATTTGGTGGTCGTAACTCACTACATTTGACTGAACAGATTAAGAAGCATAGAAGCTACCCGCGTCACCAAATTCAGGCAAACTTTTACAAGCAAGAAAGCACAAACTGTGAGGGGGGCGTATTTCAACAGGTGACACGAGTGCGCCTTTCTGCCCATTTCAAGACGTGCATTGCATTGCAAGTGATAGTGGCGTCAACGCCCCCTGTAGCGATGGGCGCTTAAAAGAAATGCATTTATTAATAATAATAAAATTAAACTTGTATTTTCTTAACTCGTCAAGAATGTATAAAGTTTTCTAGGAATTTTGTTTTCGTTGAATGAATCTAACTGTGTCTCGTCTGAATTAAAAAACGTGTTTTTCTTTCCCAATGTTTGTTCCCTCCATAAATAATCGCGCTTCAATTGCTGCTCCCATAACCCCCATGCTGGTGTCGGTGACAATCTGTACTGAACCGCTTTTCGCCCGAAGCTTCGCAACCTATTTGAATCGACCTTGGGCGTTACTCGAGAACCGTCCCCATCGCTGGTCGGCCCACAAAGCTATGAAGGTACTTTTGTCTTTCTTGAGGACGACTGGCCTATGTGAACGCCTTTGGCTCGCTCAGGCCCTCGGCCTGCGTGCCCTCCCTCTCTCTATCTTATCTTTCTATTCCCTCTTTCCCATCCCCCGAGTAGGGTAGCCAGCCAGACGCATTTATGGTTAACATCCCTGCCTTCTCTCTTTCTTTCCTCCTCCTTCTCCTCCTTTCGAAGCATATGTAGTGTTGTTTCTCTAGTGATCAACCAAAGAACAGAACTAAAAACCAGTCGCCATCAACAAGAAAGAAAGAACCAATCCAATGGCACTGACCGTGGGAGAAGCTGCCCGAGAGCAAGAAACTCTTACGTCATATGACAAATATGCTGACGTCGTGGTATGGTTAGCTCTTCAATTGCGCTAACAGTGTGCAATCGAAAGCTAACAGTGCGCCCATGTCTGCTCCGAGAGCTTCAGCAAAAAGATGGGGAAGAAAACGAAGCAAGAGGGAGTTGGCCATGTCAACTAACTTTGTTCACGCTCTTTCTTTGTTGGTCCACTGAGATAAGACGTGCACATAGATGTGAAGGAATGCCCTTCATTCTTGTTTTCGTTTTTCGCGTCCTGCCTTTTAGAGCTATATGGAAGGCTAGTTGCCACATCGTGCACGACAGTTCTATTTTCGTGGCAAGCCTTGTGACGTCGCAGTATGAGCAAATGCAACGACATTGTTGTCGCACATTTCACAACCCACTTTCTTGCAGCGAAGACACGCTGAATAGATCGGTGGAAAAATAAAGCTGTCCTTACTGCGTATGGCGGCAAGAGAGGCGTTGACGTTCAAATATGTCGTCAGTCATGGTCTCACTTGACAAAGAGCAGGCTAATATTGCAATAAGTTTCGTAGTTGTCCTTTATTATATGCCGCCCTTTATCATTGCATACGTTTAGTGTTAACGGCTTTCTTCTGGCCTTAGAGTTCATTTCATTCTCTAACGCGAGCAGTAAAGTGCAGCAATTCCACTGCTTGGCCTTTCTTACAACAGCATTTCTAAAGCGAAGCATTCATTGCCAACTTTCCCGGATTTAGCGTGGAATCCTCGCTGCATGGTGCTGGTGCATCGCTTGCTGTTTCGGCGCGTGTATTTGTATATATATACACAAAGGTTTGTATGCGTGCTGAATGAAAGCAACGGCGAAAGGGCTGGTGACCCTTGTAGGCTAATAAAGCATGCGTACACGTGTTATGCGAAATAAAAAAAATAAACGCTCCTAAATAAAACCTGAACAGTATAATTTCGGCTCACAGCCATCTATAGAGCACACCGAGCTATTTATACAGTGGTGATCCATATTTGACGCACTCCTTGATTTATATCATTTCTTTCTAAATTTAGCAATTCGGTATGCGTCATTGCATGCGTGTTCCTTCCCGGCAAATCTTACCGAATCGGCAAGTCCCACTGTGAGGTAAGAGGTACAGAATCTCTAAATGCTGCTTAATACATGTCGTACTTCTCTGCACACGTACATCACAATTCTTCCCTCGGCCAGCAGCTCACATTGCCTTCGTCATTATGACATCGTAGCGTATAGGTCTGGCTCGGTGCACCCGTCGGATTTAGAGTTTCTATTTGGGCATATCTTCCGAGCGATGTAGTAAATAAACATAAATCTTGCATGAAAATAAAGTTGTGCCCATTGGGGTGCATAAGCATCAACTTTCTATAAGGTTACACGCTGCATAGCATGAGAGTATTAATGATATCCGCTGGTTGTAATACGTTGCACAGCTATTTAACTAACGTTTCGCTTCCCGTAGCATTCAACAAATGCGTTGGGTGAGTTGTTTATCCTAGAGCATACATTTTTCAAGCAGCTCCAAATTGTAGTAGTTGTAATAATACGACCACCAGATTTCATAGGGCTTACTACAGATATGTCATTTTGATGCCTTTAATCTCCAGGCCTTCGTGCATTACAAATGCGCGTGAGCACGTTAAACACAAGACTTTACTGTACGTATGCTATGCTACAAAACCTATTTTTCTCAATAAAATTGCGCAGCGAGGCATGAGAAAATATACAAAGTACAACACTTGTGGAACGCCATGATAATAAACTAGTAATACTAATAATAAGAGACAATAATAAACACAATATAATGCATACGTGATGCAATAAGAAGTTCCAAGCATCTATGGTAAACAAGAAAAGAAAGCGAAATGACATTGCGCCTCAGATCATCTCGTTAAGCTAAACAAACGCAATGAGATTAGTTATAGCACGTTCATTGAGAGCGTCGTCATCACAGTTGCTTCCTTCGCCGAATGCGAGTAAGTAGCCTAAAAAAATGAACATATATCATCCTTAGTGGGATTCAATTCCTAATTAGCGACACACAAGCTGACAGCAGCAATCATCGACATACGAGGCAACGAGCGCAGATGATACCTCGATCATTATAGGTGAGCAGCAAAGACGGCTTACCGTCATCGGGGGTTGCGGGTACAGTTGTACTATGCGCAATGTGGGCACCGATAGCTGTCGCTCAGGTCTGCTTGCACGTCGGTGTCACCTATGCCTGATTATTGGCATTGGTTTCGTCTGCGTTAACCTTAGATGCACCAGGTAGCATAAGATCCGTGATTACGCAACGCAAGACATATTGACCTCGTAACGTAAACTTGAGGGACTATTGCCAGATCACAACACTCACCAGGCTATTCCAACCACGCACCAAGAGCAACCCACACGACTATATTTACTATAGAACCACCGAGAAGTATGCTGCCTTCATCGCATAAGCGCATTTCATGATTCTCTTATATTTCAAAGGCAAATTGAATTGCACAAATTATGGAGAAATGCAGAAACCACCTAGGAGAAGCGTCAGCTCGTTTTGCCGCAAACATCAAGGCCACAGAAAAACTATAAAAATCATAGCAACGGGAATTGAGTCGGGCGATTCGTCGTCACTAATAGAGTAAGCAGGGCCAGAGAAGGTTATGTGTGCCCAAAAAGCAACAGCACAGCGTTCATAGTTCCTGGACTGCGTCAATATCTCGCCCTAGGGCCCTTAAACGGGCTGGCTCAAGCTGGTTTCAGATAGGACCAGTCAACCATGTCAGGTCGGCATGTTTAAATTGCGCGAAAAAAAAAAAAACTATTTAGAGTATTGTTTTACAGCAGCAAAAAATAAATCAAAGCTTACTTCGTCGACTACAAAAGTATTTCACCCGGAAATGTATCCTCATATTTCGTATGTCTCAGAACACCATGCAAGAAGGCCGCAATATTGACACTTTCCGAAATTGCTGCGATTAGACGTAAACTTCTACGTCAAGGAACAAACCCAGGGAGCTGATATCTTTTGCACACCTCGAGTGGACTGCTGTGTTAATTGACGACGAAGTTTATCCTTCCAGTCTCCTGTTCTTTCACGTAAAAAATGGGCGCCCAATAAACGATGTTTATCAAGAAAAATGACATTAATAGTGTACAAATAAAACACACCCCACATTTAATCTTTATTATATGCCTCCCAGTGATACAAGCCGCCGGTCCTATGAATTTATGAAATATTATTTTGCTTCTATTGCGATAGCAATTATGTGGCAAATCCTGGCGCATTTCTGCCGTCGGTGTCGCCGTGAGGTTATGTATAAGGTCCAAGTGCGTGAATATGGTCGTCGTCCGTTGTGTGCTGTATGTGCGTGTGAAAGCGTGCAGGGGTGAGCCAGCGATCGCGGCTGGAGCGGAGGAATCAGGGAGCAAGAGCGCCGTCTTGCGTCGCGCGCAAGGATCCGGGGGAACGATGGCGAGGGGGCCGTCTACTCCGGGAGGCCCGGGCGGCCGCGGGCTCCCGCCCGGGTTGCTGTATCTTGAAAGCCATCTGCGATGCGGAAAGAGCCCGGTGGCGTGCTTTACTTTCTCGGCTTAGTTCGCGTTGATGCCGGACACCACACGAAGGCCAATTCGCTCGCTCATGCTGCTGCTTGCTTGCTTGCTTGATGCGCTTGCTCACCGCAGCATTTCGACAGCGTGTTTACGCGGTCATTGAGTGAAATGTGTTCATGTTTGCTTCTGCGCGCGTGAAACCATGGTTGCTCATTTTAGTTAGTGTGTCCATGTTTTCAACTTTATACAGCCGATAAAACTACTATCTTTCATTTGTACAGCTAGCTTTCCCCTAATTTGATATCGTAATATATGCTTCACATCTCGGGTGAAGCTGCGACTCTTTTCTGCTGTAAGTGTGCATGATATAGTGAAACGAATACGACCTGTGTTCCGTACTTGAAGTTTTGGGTGGAAACGTGTTTTGTCGTTTTCTTAGTTTTTCGGCATCAACAGCTGTCGGGTAAAGTAAATATTGTGCCCTTTCACGCGAGAGTGCGTGGTTAACAGTCACTTTAATTATTTGACAGCGGCAATATGCAACAGTAACACACAAAGCGTATTTGAGCGCCAACCATTAGCACGCTCAATTGTTGCTGTATTCTTGCCTTTGCATTTGTCACAGTACACCCTGATTGCTGGTCTACTCTGACTGTAAAAGTGAAGGAGGTGCTTTTACTCTGTTTTTCCTTGTTTGCTCATGGACAGGAAAAAACTGAGGCAGAAGCTTTGATTCACACTAGGCTATTTATTCGGCTACCAAACGTTCCCCAAGCGGAGAATCTCACACCTATCATCCTTCAACGAACAAATCTTTACAGAGAGCGACGAAGTGGTTTTATATAGTTCAGCATTTTTATCTGCGCATTTATCGTTGTTCCCACTTTCACCCGAACTTGCTAGTGCTGGCAGGCCTACTCTGCCACATATGCCACAAAAATTAAAATTAAATTATTGGGTTTTAAGTACTCCAATCGCGATTTGATTATGAGGCCCACTGTAGTGAAAGATTCCGGAGTAATTCTGACCACCTTGGGTTCTTTAATGTGCGCTCAATGCATGGTACACGGGCGTTTTGGTTTTCCCTTTCTTCGAAATGCGGCCGCCGCAGCCGGAATGCGAGCCTGCACCCTCGGGCTTAGTAGCGCAATGGCATAGCCAATACGCCACCTCACGGGTCATACGTATGCAACGAATGAAGGACCTGTACGGGAGCAGTAAATGGCATGCATCTTGCTTTTTTCTACTGAATTCTTTCAGGCTTTCTTCGGGAAGAAGGAATAACTGCACGTTTGCCAGTTCCTCGCCGAGTATTTCCATATGCTGTAGATTGGCCAGTTGGGCGAGTTGGTGGAAGCTCATATTGTAATAAGGGGGGTCATTGCGCTATAAACACACGGTCAACAGGAGTAGAAGTTGACAGGACGCGCGCAGTCTCTCAACCGAATTTCATTGGGTGAAAGATGACGTATAGCGCAGTAACCCCTCTTATTTCAAGGTGAATTTCAGCAGGCTCTGGTGCGCTTTTGATTGCGGATGTTGCCGGAGCTCGGAGGTTGTCATTGGTTCCATGATGCTTTATGATACCTCCAACTCCGTCACATGCATTCCCTGCCATGTGCCGCCGCAGAGAACAGCCATTTTGTTGAAACGAAGTTGCAGTGCCGAAGTTCGTGCGATAAAGGTTTTTAGTCCTTCTTGGTTAGACTGCACAGGGTTCGGGATCGGCTCATACTTTTCATCAGACGGATACCCTCAAACACGTTGTAGTCCGCGTGCAACGCTACGGCAAAGGGAATGGTTACTTCAGAAATGCACAAAAGATATGACAATAAACACAAATTTGACGATATGGTCGAGTTGCTACAACTTGACCTCACATACGTAGCATATAGAAAGCGAAGAAAAAACGTCAGATAAACACGCACGTAGTGCTGACTGATGGCTTATTGACGAGAAAGATTTCGCATATGAGAAGAATTTTATCTAAAAAAAAAAGTCAAATTTCCTATTGCCCGATCAGTACTTTCGACACAAGAAGTTCCCCAAGCCTAGCTATGCTTCTGCTTCAATAAACCCGGCGATTACCTGCGGCTTTCTTCCCGAGTATTATTGTCCTGTCGAAAAGCGGTCGACAGCCAGAAACTCTTCAATGAATGTCAAAAAAATCCTAATTTTTTTGTCACAGTTGTTAACTATGTGAGCCAATCATTAATGCATCTACCTGTATAGTGCATGTACGCTGAGAGTGATTTTGTTGCTACGTATGACACGTGTTTGTTCTACTTTAGATTGTAAGAAATAATGAGGCCTAAATGCTTGTATTCTTCAACCCTTTGTAGTTATCTTTGCTGCATTTAGTATTGAGAGGTTAGTGATGCTTTCTTTTTCGTGACTGTCATGCAGACCGTTATTGTGCATTTAACGTCATCTGTTAGTCCTGACACCATTTCGCTATTGTTTTAAGAGCGTCATTCAAAACTACCTGATCATCCTTGCCCTGTATTGCTTTATAAATAATGCAGTAATCTGCGAACAAGCGTACTGTTGCGTCGATGCCATTTGCTATGTCGTTGATAAAAAGAAGGAAGAGAATGGGAGCTAAAACTGCGCCCTGAGGCACACCAGATAAAACTTCAACGCAGTCAGAGGATTGCCCTTCGAAATGAACAAATTGTTGGCGTCGTGACAAATATGCTTTTAAAATTATGCTTGCAGCTTATGGATTAGCTTTAGATGCGATACCCGGTCATAGGTTTTTGATAGGTCTAGAACAATTATGTCTACCTGTCCGCGCTTATCGATTGTTAATGCTAGGTCATGAATAGTCTCTACTATTTGAGTTGTTGTAGACAAACCACTCCTCAATCCGTGTTGGTTAGGGTTTAAAAAAATGTCCGGATGTTCCCCTTCAATGGGACAATTATGGCTGGTGTTAAGGTGGCCGTGACGTCTCGGATACAAATCTTATTAAAGGTAAGCCGAGGAATTTGTGGCCACTTAGAACTTATTCCATTCAATAATACGAAGAAAGTACTTGTCGTACTGACGTAGCTTTTTGTAACCTAATTATGTATAAAACTGCCGTAGCACCACATCGGCTTCAACAAACGAGACCACACCTTCTTGGGTAACAAGCGAAACTGGCAAATAACGATTTTCTCCGTCCGTTGTGGGGTGGGAGTATTATGAGGACACCCAGCGACCAGGTGAAATGTCAGAAAGCGCGAAGACAGTGGCCAATGTATCAATGCGGGAAACGATGTCGTACTGATTTTAGCCTGTTTCTATCACGTCTCCGTGAAGTGTCATACAGAGCGTAGTGAAAGAGCAAGACCATTCACACTAATAGAGTTGGAATAAATACTGAAGCTGTCCTAAAATGAAGAAAATGGACAACTTGAGCTAACCGTTGTGATTCATTCACAAGGAGCATGAAACATTTGCAAAACGAAAGGAATAGAAGAACAAGGCGCTGGTAACGGACGTCATCCTGGAGCTTTCCAGTCTCACAAGATGCAATATAACAGGTGTCATCTACTTCCGGTAAGGCGTGGATGTCGTACCCATTGTGAGAAATGCTAATGTGACAAACATCATGGGAAATAGTTTCACGCCTACAGTATGTAGGAACCATTCACTCTTGTTGCTCATAATCTGCCCAGAAAGCCAGGAAGTCAATGTGACCTAAGTTATGCTAGCCCAAAAATACACATGGCGTGCTTTTCGGCACGTTTTTTTTTTTCGTGCGAAAAGAAGTACGTTACGGTATTTCTTCGTTGCATCGTAGTCGTTATCTATGAATTTCCTCGGTGATGTTGCAGATTATACATAGCCTAAACTGACCTCTAGGCTAAGGGCCGCAATATTTTTTCACCAATAATGAATTGAGTGGTTTCACCATCGTCTGTGCTTCGTGCGGATGCTTAGCGCAGTTTTCGAACACACTTATCATAGCATGAATCCGAGCTGTATTGGTCTGATAGTTAGAAGCCTGTTACAGGTAGAAAGAAAACGAGATTGTTGCGTTTGTGTTGTTTCCCTATCTCTTTGCAAGAATGAAGGCCGCTTTTAGGCACTGCTCTTTGATAATTTAGTTGCACACGCCGCTCTTGTAGTGCTCGGCGCATCTTCGCTGACCTAAATATTCAGTATTGCCTCCTTAAGTAAGTTTTATTGTTTGTTGGTGCATGCTCTTTCTGTTTGTTTTGCTCTTTGAGTTCTTAGTTTGAGTCACAGTTACTAGAATATCAGCGTCGACTGAATCATTACCTGGTGAATTTAGCAGTAAAACAACTTCCCTGCTGCAGTGAAGACGAAGTCCCAAGCAATGCCACGAACCCGCCATAACGACCACGACATCATTCAAAGACAAGGACATTTGTGCGACACATCTTTATCGGTTCAAACCATGACAACGCAAGCTGACTACTGTTTCAGAAGTTGTAGCTTTCATGTGTAAGACATACCTCAATCAAGGTTTATGTATTGATCGAAGTATTATGAAATGCCAGTTCTACCTACTTGCTTGACCGTGGTTTTGCTCCGGACGGATAGGTGCCTTCCCCACCCTCTTTTATTTTCCCAGTTTATTTTTACGAAGAAACATGTTTGGGACGTGTTTCCAGCCTTTATCGCATTGATGTAGCGGACAGACCGTAGCATTTTTATTTATTTTTACTGTTTTAAACATACTTTTATAGGACCACTTTAATTTTTCTGAGTGGTCAGGTAGGTGTAGTTTCGCAATCTCGTCCGACTTTGGCTCAAATAAGGAGAATTACGATCCAGCAAATGAGGTGGCGTGGCCTCTTCCTTCAGATACCTTTTTCAAGCGAAAGATTTACTGGCCGCGAACTTGCGATTTCGCCGTGGCCATGCTCCGAGGACGCACACGGCATCACCACGCGTTCCTTGTCGTTGCGCTCACCTCCGCTCTCTTCGCCAGCTGCATCGCATGCCTGATAAGATGCCGGAGGATTGAAAAGGAGAGCTCGCGTGCGCCGCAACCACGGTTGAGGCAGCAGTATGGACGGCTACAATTCTGATAAGCAGGAGGAGACCTGGAATGGACATCGGAACGACGTGAAGATGAAACGAATCACCCAGGAAACAGACGAACAGCGTGCCGAATGACTGGCCAAACGCCGCATCATAGCTAGACAACCAGACTAACCTGGACATACGATTAAGATTAACCAAAGCGAACCTTCCTATGCCTTAGTTATCGCTACGTATATCCTTGCATAGCCGACCTAAGCCACTGCCAGTTTTTTCTCTCCTTTTCCTTTTGTGAATTTCTTCGTCGCAGCGCAGCTTGAGAACGTCATGTTCAGGCTACGCGACGCAATAATTACTCTTTCAACATGCACGAACGTCTTACGCTCCAAAACAGGTTATTGCGATACAGAGATGGCAGTCAGTGCACAGCCGAGACTAAAAATAGAATGCTACACGTTTGAACTAGCCGGCGCATGCATGGCGAAATGGAGAAGAGAAAATCATTCTTAGTGGTCGGCACCTTTTTTTTTTTCATCCTTTCTTTTTCGTCGCCTTCCGAACGGGGTGAGCAAACTGTCTATCCTCCTTTTGCTTCTCCAAACTTTGGTCCGTTTCTGTTGTTGTAACGGTTCTTCTTATGGAGCAGAATAAAACGTTCGTCATGGACGAACACACTGCAATCCCGCCTAGAACAGAATTCGAAAAAGTCTGCTTTGGATTCTTACACCCATGACAGCTTCTAACAAATGCAGAAAGCATTTCAGTAGTTTCACCCACGCCCGCCTTACTTGACGTTGGCTGCGGACGGGTCTCAGTTGCAGCTGGCACTGCATTTTTTGCTTTTTTCGGTGTCATTTTGCCTCTTTACGGTCTATCCTAGCTGGCCCCGCCACAGCGAGCTTTCTGGTCAGTTTTTCCTTTTTCAGGGATCACAGCCAGAACCGCTCTCAAAACGTTGCTCCTTTACGATTTCCTAAACATGGAAATTTCCAAGAGGAACTTGCTATTCGATGGTTGCAGTAAGGTCAGTCACCTTAACCTGCATTCTCGAATGGAGGACGCAATTTTTACATCTAGTGTTGAACAGAGTTGCAGGTTCGATTAATTCGAAGTTGCCGCATTGCGACACGAGCAATATAGGAAAAAAAAATACTTGTCTAAGTTACTTTAAGCGAATGTCAAAGAGCTCCACGTGGACAAATTATCAGAATAACTGCAATTTTATATCATCGCGTACGATAGCCTTGGTTTGCGTTAAACTCATTAAATTGTTTGTTAGGTCAGCCAGCTGTAAAGAAATAAATAAATAAACACATAAATAAATATTCCCTCCATTATATAAACAATTAATTTCGCCATATTCAGATTTCTGGAAGCTCTATAGCAAATGAGAATTATGATTAGAAGGCGATGACTAAACGAGAAAATAACAAGGTGATGACTAAACTGATCGATTATTTTTGACGAATATTTGACTATCGCAGTAGCGTCAGCGCAAGTTCCAACGGATAGACGAATATACAAGGTTATTTTTTCTAGTTGCATCAAATTTTCAAATTTTGCCTGTAGCACATAGTGAAATGTAAACCTTGATCTAAATGACTTCATGAGACGACCATCACTTCTACAATGAGTGAAAATGCTTAATTGAACAATTAACATAATTAAGCTACCTAATTCTTAAATTACTATTTGATTGCCCATATTTCAATCTAGAACGTGTACCTAGTAAGTATGTAAAACATATTGGCTAAAAACAAATGTTGAGAACGCTGCTGTTTTCGAGATATGCCCCGTCAAACTACCACTTCACTTTTTTTTATGAAAACGCTGTTTTGTGTAATGGATCACCAAATTAACGGGAGCCCTATGCGTCTCGTTGGACGCTTTGAAAATAATTATCTCGCAACTGGCGTAGTTTTGAGAATACGTTATTAGTTAATACGCCTTGCAAACTCAATGGCCACAATTCATGAATTGAAATATTTGCCGCCAAACATTATTGAAAAAAAAAGAACTAATGTAGCTATGTTATTTATTCATTGAGGCGTTTTCATTTTAACAGAACTTGTAGCCGCCTTATGCAGTAATTTAGTTCAAGAGTTGCATTTGTGCTATCTGCTACGGGCATTTCTGTTTAATTTAGTGCATCTGAAAATACACACTACATAATATTAGAGAATTCAAAGCGTAATGGAAGCCCCTCTTTCTGTCTTCGGGTACGACGCCCCTAAACGCCGCGCAAACGCTTAAATAGGCGATACAAAACAAATAAATAAGGTACACCATAAATATACTATTTCGAGACAAAGTTACATTCTAGTCTATTCGTATTGCTCCGGTTATTATTCATACTCATATTAGTAATATTTCTCAAAACTGTACGCATAAAACATGTCGTGAGATCCGATGGCTTCTCAACTTGCTTGCACAGCATAGGTAAGCGATGATAAATAGCCGATAGCGAGCGGATAGGTGGATATATAGCTAGATGAGAAATAGCTACCTTCGCACGATCAGGAAATTGTCATCGTCATCGCCTTCACCATTATAATTTTTGTATGAATAAACAGGCATCTTCGGGGTATCCCTCAAAGTGAATGCAGACCCCGTAGAAGAGCGTCACTGACACGAATTATTGTACAAATTTAAGGACAGGTGACGTTAATACTGAGTTCTCAAACTGCGCCCTGAGTTGCACAAATATGTAGCTTCTCTAAAGTTGATCGATACTGCGTAACGAGTAGCCTAAAATTTAAATTAAACATGTTTATTTTTTCCGAATCTATATTTTCTAGTGCACAATCAAGTTCATCTCGACAGTAATTTAGAAACCATAATACTACACCCCAGAGATTGCCACTTCGTCCCCTTTTACCGCTTCCCCTTCTTCTCTTTATCACCCCGCTTTCGCACTTCGTGCTAAACTTCCTTCCTTCTTTGTTATTAGTACTTTTTACGGTACGTTCCCCCGTAGATATTTCGCGGAAATACATCAAAACAAATCAAAAGTCGAAGATTTTTGTCAATAGGATAGAAGAAAAAATCTAAGCCGCTTTCTTAAATGAAGATGGTTGAACGCAAAGCTTTCCCCCTGTGCAAACTGAATCAAAGTCCAAAGCCAACGACCATGCAGTGTACTCAAGAAATGCTGAGCGACCCGATGAAATCTGATTTGGTTTGAATTTGATTGTATTGATTGATTGAATTTTGATTTGAATTTGATTTGATTGCTTGTTTAGGAGTGTATCGCCAACGACCACGCAACGAACCCAAGAAATGGTGAGTGACCCGATGCTATGCATATGTGGTTTGATTGCTTGTTTAGGATTGCATTTTTCAGATCACAAGACGAGCCCATGTTCACGTGCACTCGCTGTGTTCCATAAGCAGTGAAGCTCATTTGATCGCGACAGGAGTGGTGTCATGTGTAGCAGACGCAACTTGCGCTTCCAATGAACTTAGTGCGCATGCGCTACTCTTGCTGAGCTCTTCGCTTCGCGCTCTTATAAGGCACTGACCGGCAGGCCACTAGACGCTGGCGTGGTACTGCGAATGTAAACTGTGGTGTTCTACGCAGCTGTGTAAGTTGGCTTTCCTACAGTGCGTTTTCGGCGCTCACGGACGAATATGTGAGACATAGAAAGCTTCACGTTAGAACACAGACTGCCTGCTATAGTGAACGTGGCTCTGGGCTTGTTAACAGAGAACTGCCGCGACATTTTTGATGCGAAAGCATCAAATGGCCCGTTGAGCCAAAAATCCGGCGTCTGCAGCATTGAAACGGTACGTAAATTTCCATTGGCAGCGATGCCACGTCACGTGTGATCCTTAACAACGCAGAGCGGCCGAAAAGGCACACCTGCTGCTGCGCTGGCGGGTCACGTGTAGCGTGAGGGGAGAGGGCTTTGCCACTATGCTCCTCACCTTCGCTCTCGCAAGCCTGTGCTATGCGCGCGTTTCTTCACCGCGCAAGCCCTCACTGGCGTTCTAACTTCCCCTCGGTAGTCGCTATAAATGAATTATTGTATTAATTATTGTAGAATCCTTATCCTTCCGATCATTACGATATCCTTACGATAAGCTGCTTAGTTTGGCCATATTCCTGGATTTTGCAAAAGCATTTGACACAGTTCCCCATAAACGTTTGCTGCTAAAATTGTCTCAGTTAAATTTACACCCCGACGTACTAAAATGGATAGAAGCATTCTTGACTAACCGCTCTCAGTTTGTTTGTGTTAATAACCATTATTCTAGCAGACTCCCCGTAACATCAGGCGTCCCCCAGGGATCCGTCTTGGGACCACTTCTTTTTTTAATTTACATTAACGATCTACCAACGCATGTATTATGTAACATTCGCATGTTTGCAGATGATTGCGTAATCTACCGCAAAGTTACTAACACATCTGACCACACACTCATCCAGAATGATCTCAATAACGTACAAGAATGGTGTAATCGCTGGCTAATGAACCTAAATCCTAACAAATGTAAACTCGTGTCTTTCACTCGCAGCCGTAACCCCCACACATTTACCTATTCCATTGCTGATGTTCCAATAGAATCAGTCCAATCATTCAAATACCTCGGTGTCATCCTATCTTGTTATCTGTCCTGGCGCTTGCACGCTACTAACATCATCTCTGCTGCTAATAGATCACTGGGATTTCTTAGACGACATCTGCGTCATACCCCACAACAAGTAAAAGCGTTGGCCTATAAATCATTTGTAAGATCGAAACTTGAATATGCATCTCCCATCTGGAATCCGCATCAGATTTATATCATAAATGCACTTGAGGCTGTGCAAAATCGCGCTACTAGGTTCGTTCAATCTTCATATTCATACGATATCAGTATTTCATCGATGAAAGCGCAAACCGGCTTGGAAACGTTTTCTTTCCGTCGACAGGTTGCCACCCTCTCTCTCTTCCGCTCATTTTTTTTCAGCTCCCTAAATCACCCACCGTACATCACGCCCCCTTCATACATATCTCATCGCACTGGTCATCCGCTTCAAGTTGCACGCGCACGTGCCCGGACCACCACTTTTCAAGCATCATTTTTTATTCGAGCATCAAGGGACTGGAACGGCCTTCCACACGCCATCGCAGCCATTACAAGCCCATCTGCCTTTACTGAAGCTGTTGTCACCCATATCTCAAGATGAACGCCTGTTTCTAATGTTTATTTTATTAACCACCCCTTATGTAATACCCCTCTAATGGGGTTTTTAAGGTAATAAAGTGAAGTGAAGTGAAGAACATCACTGCTGCCAGAGCACTCATTCGGCCAATTTTCACTGAACTGGTTCATGTACGACCAGTACGCGTTCAACGCCTGGGATTTTTATTCAAAATGCTGCGCGCGTTGATGTAGAATCATCCGTGCGTCAGGAATACACTTAATTTTCCCGGATTTCCACGTGGCTTGAATTCTCAGCAACTGAGCATGGCTACAGTGAAGTGCTGTTGTCATCCTGGGAATAGGCCTCCGTGTTTACAGATATAGCTTATTATGACGGAGATTCATGTACGCACCCTTCTTTTCTTTATCACCTTTCGCACTCCCCCAATGACGCTTTCCACCGTAAAGCACACGTTTGGTAAAGTCTTCATTGACTGGAATACCTGTTCCTTTTAACCTTCGATCGTGTCAGAAAATATGGCGGTTTTCTTTGAAGTTGCCGAGATATCGCTGTTCAGGAATCATTTGCCTTCTGTTCAAGACAATGCATGCATTCTAAACGGCACGGACTTACCGCTATTACAGAGAAAAGTTTCTAGTTCCCAGTTTCGAACAGGTCTTCCGCTTATTCGTTATGTTTCTCGGGAGGCAGAGTACGATGAAGTTACTTTGCCACTGGCGATATTCTAGGAGATCGACCTTTCGTGAGAGTGCAGCTCTACTTGCCCAGTAAAATCAGAAACCGCATCTTGTACTTCGACCCTTTTTTGAAGGGATGACTCAGTTGCAGATAATCTTTCCTCAAATATTTTATGATACTGACTTTTCCTTCTGAAGTGACCATTGGTCGCATTTGACGTCTGTAAGTGCCTTCGTACGTTGCTCTAGGGTGTGCTGAATTAGTTCACATTTTTCTTTTTGCGAGCGCAAAATGGTACGGTTTTTATCTCAATGTGGCCACTCCTCAAGTTCAGCAACACGAGAAAGGAAACACAGAAAATAAATAACAGTGTCATGGGGCACGGCACGACTATGAGAAACAGTTCGTCGCTTCGAAAACATTAAATGTTCTGTCTGACCTGTAAACGAGCATGACGAACGGATTTGAAGCGAGATTCAGGTGAAAGACGTGCCCGTAAGTGAGTCCATGGGTGTCTGAGATGTTTCTTTTTAAGGAACAGGCACATCAGTCATTGACTGCGCCATATATTCACTGCACGAGTCATTGATGCCGTTGGTTGCGGGCTTCAGTCGAACCCTCTCTTATATGCGCACTTCCTCACATCCTTTGAATGTTCCAGGAGCCTCTTTTGCCAGTATATGACATGTGTGCAAGACTTAGTAAAAGAGCCAGTACATCAGGTGTAATTCCTCCCCTATGCCCGAGGCTTTCAGGATACTTCACTTTCATGTTAAGCAATATTGGTTATCGCACCTACGAAAATTTATCAACACAGCAATACACCAGCTTCATCCAAAGGGAAACATTTAAAAAAATGTTTCATAAGATTGGTCGAGTTTCAAGAAGTTTCACTTAGCAATATCGATGGTGTGCTTTGTTCTAACAACATACGCATTTACGGCGCTTATCCTAACTTCTTTATCACATTACAGCAGTGTTTGGCGAGGACAAGAACGCTGCTACAGCGCAGAAATAATTGCCGGCTATGTGTCATAATGGCGTATGCTATTGTAATGACATAGCCTCTCGACATTGTTAACAAAAAGCTTTTCGAAATTAGGTCAATATATTGAAACTCATCTTTTTGAAAATTTTACACACTGACTTACGCTAGTGTGTAGCGGCGATGTTGAAGAGATTGTAGAATGGGCGATGCCCCAAATTGCGTTGTATGATCGCAGTTTAGTACGTTTCTAGTCTCCGTTATAAGAGGCGTCATTTTCCGGCAGGATGATTCAGCTCTACTGATGCCGGAATTTAATTGGGCGTTCTGACTGAGGCCTTGGTTATATGACCACATCGGTACTCCGACACAGATTGCGGCGCTGACTGTTCTTTTCCTGAAATTTGATAGTGGTACCAAGCCACCGCAAGCAACCCTTAGCTTTCACCGCCACCGCCGCACTTTATGGCTGTTTCACAACAACAGTTGTGTGAGTGCGGCGTGCACTCCCTATATGTAGTAAATAGAGGGCCTTTACACTACCGCTAAAATTGCACGAAGGCTCTCTAATAACCGTAAAGACGTGTGAGCAGTAGGCCTCGCTCGGCGAGAACCAAGTGAGAGCGCAGAAGAGGCCGTTGCAGGTGTCGCCCCATGATCTCGCTTTCTTCGCGAACTAGACTTCCCTCGAGCTTTCGTCGACAGAAAGTAAATGCAGAATACAACGCCATAGACTATATGTGACGTGCTGCATCTATAACACAGTCGCGTTTATTAGAGTCGGTTAGAAGACGACCGGTATGTACGATTGAAATTGTAATATTTTATTCAGAAATTCAGTATCTGCCATATGTAAAAATATATTGACTCATGAGTAGAAGTGATAGCCAGGATACCAGACGTGGCTTTCTGAAATGCAATACCACACCAATCCGTTTCAATACCGATTTAGTAAGGGTCAATGTACCAAACGTAGGCGCGCCGGACAATGGGTGTCCGAATACCGAATAGTAGATATCGAATCAAGGAATATAAAACACGACGATTGATACTCCCTAATGCGATATTTTGAACCAGTCTGCTTGAATGTTTAAATTTTTTTGTGTGTGGCAAAGAATTTTATTCTGAATGGCAGGGTCCTCTCGGTCGCAGCGCTGAGCCTTTGCTCGGGCAGCTCGTTTAGCAGCAGCCGCAGCCGGAGCATCTCCACCGGTTCCGGCGCTGATTGTTCAGAAAGAAACCGTGAACACGACAACGCGTCGCCCGCGCGGAGCGCATTCTCTAGCGGAGGTGGCGCAGTGGAAGTTTACTTAGCGGTCAACGCTGTGGAAGCTACGCGAGAAGTTTGGCCAAGAACGGTTATCGCTCCGCGCGTTCAGCCCATGCTTCGCTGCGCGTTCCGTCCATACTTCGCTGCGCGCCAACAGCGTTGGCTCGCGCGAGCATGCACGTGAGGCTCCTCGCGACGGGTTGCAAATAAAAAAAAACCGGAAAGAACAATAAAAATGATCTAAAACAATGCATCTGGAGCCGCATGCATCACTGGGTTTGTTTCTGTGTAACACTGAGTCTACATAAAGAACAGTTGCGCACAGTTGCGGACAAAAAACATCGAACGATATTCCAGCGCGAACGAAGCCTCTGCAAGAAGTCTCTCTAGCCTCCAAAGCGTCGACTTCTATGTATGAAATAGAGTTTAGCGCATTCGCAGTGGGTCCTAAGCCGACGCCAGCGCTTTGTTTCCGTATATGGTATCGGTGGACGCACTCGCTTGCATGGCTGCTCACCGCTCTATAAGCACGTCGCGTGCGGCACTCTGCTTTCCTCCTCACCCTTCCACCATGCTCTCTCCTACCGCTTCCCTCCTCATTCGCCTACCCCCTGTGCAGCGCGGTTGAGGTGTCCTTTGCTGAGAGACAGTTACTGCGCTGCACTTTACCCCAACCCTTCCTTCCCATCAACACGAATCTCCTTCTCTCTCTCTCTCCCTCCTCATGCTTGGGCGGCGCCCTCCTCCGCCGCTTTCCTCTATGCGCCTTCTTTCCTCTCGCCATTTTTCATTCCCTGCAGCACTCCGCGTTCGCTCTTTCATCTTTCGCTGCGCTCGTTCGCTCGGTCACGCCGAGGGACGCCGACGACGCTGTGGTTTGCGGCAATTCTTTATTTATCGCATAGAAAGTTTTGCTTTCCTATCTTTCTGCGAAATGCACAAGCGCTACCCCTAAGTGATGGCAGGTGTATTCTCGTAAGGCCGATCTGCGCGACTGACGAAATGACTGCGCATCACGTGACTCGATCACCGCACTGCTGGTAGCAGGTGCCGATGGTAAAGCGCAGGTGCCGTCTGCGTGCAAATTGTGGAGTACATTGCCGCGTGTCAAAGGATCTGTAACCTAGAGGGTCACGGCAAGTTCGCGACTCTCGCTAGAATCCCTTCCGCAATCCTAGTCCTCATTCCTTCGCCTTCTCTTGCATTCGTTTGCGGGGTGGTTTGTCGGCTTTTCGGGTGTCGCGTGAATTCTACGAATAAATCTGTGTACATTTATTGAGGCCCATTACCAAACCAAAAATTTAGACGCCAACGCACGACAAATTAACGCCGCTTAGGCCTAAGGGCCTAGGCAGTGTGGCTGTGGCTAAAATTTGCCGGTGACCGATGTGGTAATGGGCCTCAAGCCGTCGCGCAATGCTTGTCGCTAATATGTTTGTACGGATGGCTGGGTTGACGGCTCTCAAAGTAGCGTGAAACTCATCGACGCGTGCATCCAACACGATCTGCGTGCCTATTGGCGGCTAGTCGGCCTAATCTTCACACATGTTTTCGCACTTGACGAAACACGCGCTGCTTTTGTTAACGTTGCCTCTCTACGCGTCTTGTTATAATTTCGACCGGTCCTGTCGTCCGGGACGAACCTTGTACTGACAGAGGCAGCCCCGGCCGACGCTCTGCCGTTCTGAGAACTGCGGCGTTTGGGCGCTGTGTGTGTGACCCCCGCATCAGGCCGACGTCGGAGAACGCTAGCAGCGACAAAGTCCGCTACCGCGTCAGCGGAGGCGTGCCATCCGCGGCGCTTCACTTGCGTAGAAAACGCAGTGACACGTTCACTTAGGTGGCAGCTAGCACAAGGGGTTTCGAGACGCATGGGGCATGGGGCACTGCGTGGGTTTCCATACCGAATATATTGAATATTCGAAAAAAAATCGGTTAGTAGACACCCAATTCGCGAATTATTCGCACATTCACTATTCGGTTCGACTCGGTGATATTCCATATTCGCACACCTCTATAACAAAACACCTGAAAATGTTGCGATAGATGTGTTCGAAAAACCAACCTCGCTAACTATTTAAGAGGTTTTTTGTTATGCTTTCGCCGGTTGTTATTTGTTGCACTGTGTCGCAGTATGTGTGGCAATATCATTGCTGTCGTGACGTACTGGCCGCACCCGTCACGTAAATCAACCGGTACTTCGAACATGACATCCTCCAGGACTAGTTCGAAACACTGTGCCGTGCCTTAAGCGCAGTGTCATGAGACCGCTAGCTGTCAACAGGGTGCAATGCGAGAACGCTCCCTTTACCACTATACGCTACTACTGTCATGTGGCACCAGCGGTAGCACCTCGCGGCGGGCCCGTACCAGCGTGTCGTTCAGATAAAAGCTCCCAGATTGGGCGGCGAAGACGATTAGACGGAAAGAAAATCGCGGCTAGTTCGCCCCCCCCCCCCCAAAAAAAAAAATTAATGCTTTTAAAAAATTATAAAAAAAAGAACATGGAGCCGTCCTTCCGGCTCGATGTTAGTCCTCTATAATGTTATTCGCCTTATTAGAGGAACGCCATCCTTGAAGACCTATATTCCCTTCTTTGAGGATATTAGACAGCGTTTGTAAAAGAGCAATACGAGGTTTTCACGTGTCGCACGCATGGCGTCCTTTTGATTCACGAGTTGGAAAATCGCGAATAAATTCAGAACCCCCCTGGTCCTCTGACATCCACTTGAATCTAAGTACAAGAGTGGTTTATTTTTCTCTACCGCGGTGAGTGGCGCAGCTTTTGCTTGTTTCATTGCATGATTCCTCAGCGCATAGAGCCATTTACCAGTACATATGCACCCATAGTAAAGGTGGCTATACACAAAAAGTCAATTAGTAATATGCATTTTGTGTTCAGCGGCGCCAGTGTTGGTCTGGACTAACAACAAAATGCTTCTATGTGAGTGTTGGCGGAAGAGAACGGCCAGGGAATATATAAATATAGCATGAAACGGGGAGACCGTGTATAGCACGTAAAAAAATCGTCAGCAGTGGTGTAAAAGACAAGCCTCAACATAACGGCCAGTGTTTCGTCAAGAAAATTTTCTTTGTTGCCGCGATGGAGCGACGTTCCAGGACGTTTAGGGCGTACGAAAAAGCAGCGCGAGGGCTGAGTAACACTTTGTTCTTGGCCATGAGATTGGGCTAGTACTCTTGAGGTCACCTGTTCGATCACGGTTACGGCGGCTGCGTTTTAATAGGGCGCAATGTAAAAACACTCATGTACTGGCAGTTATTTTCATACAAGCACACCGAGTCCCGACCCTAGCTAGGAACGTGGTGCAGCACCAGCAGCAGCTGGTGTGGTGGGCCCAGACAGCAAGAGCCGCTGGAGGCCTGGGCTCCTCCCTCCACAAGCAGAAAGATGCTTGCTTGTTCTTATGATTTTCAGTATACATTGTTCCTTCACCTCTTCCTGTAAGGTGGTGTGCACGAAAGCGGTGGTGATTCTATACAGGTGGAGTAGGAGCGGGAAGCAGCAAGTCACCACAACTAGCATAATATTAATTAGCAACGGACTCCGATAGAAGTGCCGTTAAGCTTGTAAATTGTTTTTATAGCTTTTGTGATTCTGTGCAAGCAAAACGAAAATTCCCTTTACTGGCATTTTCCACTTGAGGACTGCGCTGTCACGCCCGGGCTCTTAACGTTACGTTCAACTTCGCTCGTGTCTTGTTTACCACGCACACGAAATCTTGGCTTCTCAATTATACTTTTGTGTATGCCAAAATATTCCTTCACAGCACGGTTTCAGTCCCCAAAGCGACACTTTTACTTCGAAATACGCACTTTGAAGGAGCTGATGCCTTCGTTTGGGTGTGGTTTTTACATCGTTAGCACACATGATTCTTGCAGCACACAAAAGATTATTTGAAAACACCAGCAATCACGTCGGTGGCATTTGTAAAGGTAGTGAGCGTCGTTGGAATAGTTCATGAGTGTTTATTTTCGACATACAGTGCGGTAGACAGCGAAAGCTTCTGCACAAGAAAATTCGCGAAAAATATCGATTCCGATGGGACTTGGCCTCAGCAAATTAACGGTATAGGATAACGTTGTGGTGGTCTTCAAAAATATAATATTCACTCGACCGTTTTAATTAAGGAGCATTAAACAATATGGGATACTAAAGAACTCCAAGTTTCCTAAGATCTTGTGCTTCTAAAACTTTGCTCTTAGGAGGAAGTGCGTTCTGCAGCTGGGGAATTGTTTCTTTCGGTTGGTGTTTCGCACAACCACCTTGAGCTCGGGTCTGCTCATCCTTAGCAACCAAGACGCTGGTGCCGCGATACATAGGCCAGTGCGACTTGTTTTCGATAAATGAGAGTTTTTTGGGGCTTCTCAATGTAGTTTTGCTTAAGGAACGCTTGTTGGCTGCTAATACGTAGGAGTAAGGGCCTGCCTTTTCAACTACGCCATTCGTGCTCATTATGAATTCTCGCGACAAATATTGTCCAAAATGTTTTTGTGCACGCTGCTGGAACCGCTGCGGTCGAGACGTTTCTGCTAGCCTCATAATTCTTTGTCAAAGGAATAACAACACGTTCCACTCCCATATGCAGAATGAGCTACGCTGCTAATAAAGCCATTGGGGGGAAAGAGGAATATTCGTCTCTATATACGTGAAACTTGCCCTTGTCAGATAGGAACCTACCCAAAGGCAAGGCTGCTTTTCATGAGGGGCCATAAATTTTACTGCAACCAATGTGTTTCCGAGCATAAACACTCGCAACAGTCGGTTCTGCGCACAAGGATTCCATGCTGTTTTAAGCAGCGGATATAGACTGCTTCCAACATCAAGGTTGTGTAGTCGCTTAGGAATAATGATGTCTGGTGCGTGCACAAACAATTTCGGCAGATCCAAGAAACTTGTTGTAATCGTCCTTATTTGAACCTTGAACCATCGACACATCTCAATTAAATGCTAAGCAAAAGGCACACATAACACGTTCAATTTCATTTTGTTTCCAAGTAAGCTCAATGAACTGTTTCCGTTCTCCCATCGCAGAAGTTTGTGTCATTTGTGCTTCCTTTTTTGCCGGAAGCAACCCTTCGTGTTCTGTCCTGCGCTTTCTCGGGCAGAGGAAACACGCATTCTAGGCCGGACGTCATAACGCCGATCCGCAGTGACCATGATGACGTGACAATAAAGGAATTACGTCAAGTGAACGACAAAGGCGTTCTGACTTCGACCGCATGACGGTAGTGAGACGACGGTTGTGTAATTATAACGACGGTATAACGACGAAAGCGCAACAGTGGCATGAGTACAACGTGATCGTGACAACGCGTCTATGGCAACGACGGCCTGATAACGGTATGAGGGCAACCCGATGCCGAAGCTGCAGTAATGATGATACCATTACCACGATCGCAGGAAGACGACGGTGTGATAAAAGATGCGTGACAGCGATGGTTTGACAATGACGCAATGATAGGAATTCTATGCCAACGGCGACATATCCCGATTGACTGACGATAACATGATTACGTCAGAATGATGGAGAAAGAGTGGTATCAATGGAGTGATGAAGGTGCTATGACAACGGCGGCAAGGCCACAATGGAATGATGATTCTGAAGTGATGACGATGGTAAAACGACTGCGTGGCGACGAGCTCATGAAGACATTGCCATGACGGTGACTGTATGACTACGGCGTCATTGAGAGAGTCGTGTCGAGAAGTTAAAATGATGACAATCAAACAAGAACGAAAGCTTCACGACGATAGCATGACGTGCGTGCGTGACAACTGCTAACTTGAAGGCAACTTGACCACTGGTCGGCGTAAACGGTTAGATGGATGGATGGATGGATGGATGGATGGATGGATGGATGGATGGATGGATGGATGGATGGATGGATGGATGGACGGACGGACGGACGGACGGACGGACGGACGGACGGGCTCAAAATGCGGGATGTAGCAAAGGAGGTAATTGCATTACAAATGTGTACATACAGTTGGTAAAGAGTGCAGTCACTAACTTTTTATCCATGATTACTTCTTGGCTAGTTTTTTACTACCTTAAATAAATCGGAATTAGTAACTGCTGCCTTTACTAATCAGTTACTAGGTTCCAGAGGTCAGTTAGTAAAAGGTACTATATCATTTACCACATGGTCACTGATGCTGTGTAGTAGCAGTCCTAAAGGTATGAATGAGTATATTATAATTACTATCATTATGCTAGACCAAAAGTTAGTATTATATGTTATGACTAAGACTATGAGTCGTGCAACTGTGGGCAAACTATTATACAAACATAAGTTTATAAGTTTGTTTATATATCCATATGCGTTGTTGCACACCGGCGTATCCTGTGTTTCCTAGCGCTAAGGCCAAATATATACACATCAGGTAATTGATAGAAACTGCCGCGTAGGATCCCGGTCATGGGATTTTGCGACGCGTAGCTTTCCTATGTCATTTCCTCCATTCTCATCTGTGCAGTTGCAGTTTATTACACGCAACATAATGGTCCTGCCACACATGACCCTTATGTGTAGTCATGGCATTCGTGTTAAATATAACTAAATTGTGTGAGAAAGCGGTCCTGCTATCTCGTTCGTTCTTTTTTTTTTTGCAAACGTATTTATAACAGTATTTTATAACTGAAACAACAAAACATTTCTTTATCAGGTAAACGTTTTAAAACCTGTGCGCCTCAGGAACATCAGCAAGGTAGATTTGGTCTGAGAGTTGACTATTGCAGCGTCTATTGCTTAGAATTGCGTGCTTCAGTTGTGTATTCATTAAAATATGGGCAGGCACAAAGGCTGTGCGTGAATGCCTCGTCACAGCAGCATGTGTCGCATGCAGGGCTGTCAGTGATTCCAGTGAGGAAGGCAACGAGGAACTTTTTAAATGCGAAACCGAACCGTACACTGCTGAACCTGTCAACGTTCAGCAGGAAAGCTGTTCGCGTCGTCGAAAATCTACGCGGTGTACGAAATTGTAGGTGTGGGGACAACGAACATAGATCAGACATGGCCTTAATATTCGGGCGCTCGACGGACAATGCTCATAACACTGGACATCAAGCGCTGCTCCGCTTCAGCGTCGAAAGGAATAAGTACGAGCGCTCTCACATACGGACCAGGCGCTTTCCTCGACGTGATCGTTCCTACCCGCAGTGTCCCATAACCGATCGAAAAATCAAGTTATGTGACTTGTAACAACCACGTTGATAAATGTTTTGAATTTCGACAACCAGTTGTTCCCTGTGTCCTCCAGTCCTGCGTTTTGTGGAATCAAGAGGATGGCCTTGGAATCGGAGACATTTTTCCATGGTAGAGGCGGCTTCTAATTGAAAAATTTCTAGTGCAGCACCGAGGGCATACTTTTCTGCAGCTGTCGATGATGGTACACAAGCTTTCTACAGATTTACCAGGTATTACTGTTGCTACTGTAGAGCTATCAATGTTAGCAAATAACTTACGCGGACAGCAGAAAACAAATGGGCAGACTAGCAATATTTTCCAAGTATACTGTTGACGTCGATGACCATATTTGATGATGTCGGCACACGGAAACGTGACCACGACGATGTGACGAAAATATAATGACGACTGCAAAGATAACGACAATATGACGACAATACAAACACAGCCAATACGGATGACGGCAACGGAAACATGGCAGCCCGACAACGAATACAAAAGGACTACAGCGTGACGACAATGGCCCGAAAACAGCTGCAAGTCTACACTTTTTTCAACGTTCGTCTACTACGGCCAACGCCACATTCTACTCCCACCATTCGCTTTAAACTCACGCGAGTCCCGTCACTGTGGGAGTCGGTTTAAGGTAAGCTGTGGTGGTGACGGTGCATCATCAGACACGCAACGAACTTCGGAGACGGAGGGCGAGTGTGTCAGGGAGTTGTCAAATGATTGCGGCGGAGATACACGACATAGCGTCACGTTTTCAGCAAATGTGGCTAGAAAGAGCTCTCACGGCGCTATCGTTCTGGCACCGTGCGAGTTGTGTATGGAGCTTTTATTGGTCGCAGAAGACTTTTGTGCGCAGATCACAGACCAAGCGACTCGTCCAGATCCTCCAGCCCGAGCTGACGTCCCACATTCCCGTGATTGCCGCATGGACCTTCCCTTTACAATGGAGGAGCTCGAAGCGGCTCTAGCTCTCTGCCGGCGCTCATCATCTCCGGGTCCGGATGGTATATCATACCGGGCCTTGTGCTATCTCGGAGAGGCCGCACGGATACAGTTATTGAGCCTTTACAACTCCTCATGGCAGACGGGAAATGTTCCTGACGAATGGAAAGTAAGCCGCCTGGTGCCATTCTTAAAGCAGGGCAAATCCCCATTAGAACTCACCTCTTACCACCCAATAACGCTGGCCAGCTATGTAGGAAAGATAATGGAACGGATGATCCTTGGCCGCCTGGAATGGTACCTTGAATACTACAAGATTTATCCGATTTCCATGGCTGGTTTCCGACATGACCGCTCTTCCATCGACAATAGTTGATCTCGTTTCATATATCCAGCACGAAAGGTCCCCTAAGCGTTTATCTGCAGCTTTATTCTTAGATGTGAAAGGGGCATACGACAACGTATTACATGAGGCCATTCTCGATGCTCTTGCGACGGTTGGCCTAGGTGGTCGAGTCTTTTTATGGATTGCAAGCTACCTATCTGCAAGACCATTCTTTGTGTTAACTGACGATGGCCCAACTACGCGACGCTATACCAGCAGGGGCGTTCCTCAAGGCGGTGCTCTCAGCCCGACGCTATTCAACCTCGCTCTTGTTGGACTTGCTGAATACTTGCCAACAAACATCACAATTTCAATATACGCTGACGACATCTGTGTCTGGACTTCGGCAGTCACACGTCCTCAGATACGCGCGCAACTTCAAAGAGCGGCCACTTTGACAGCGAACTACTTGTATAAATAGGGTCTCAGCATATCACCAGAAAAATGCGCACTAGTAGCATTTACTCGCAAACCGATGACGCCTTATATCATCTCAATCAATGGGCGGACCATTTCCTATGTCCGAACCCACAGATTCCTTGGCGTAAGTATTGACCGAGACCTCTGTTGGAGCCCGCACGTGTCCTACATGAAACGGCGCCTGACAGCAAGTTCCCAATTGTTTAAATACTTGACAGTAAAGACGTGGGGGATGTCAGTAGACGCAATGCTTAAACTCTACAGAGCTCTCTTTCTCGGTTTTCTAAGATATAGTCTACCTGTACTGACCAACACCTGCAAGACAAATATTCGTGTTCTGCAGGCAGCACAAGCTCAAGCACTCAGAGTCTGCCTTGGTTTGCCCAGATGCACGTCAACAAAGGCAACTCTTGCGATTCCTCGGGACCATCCAATGCGAACTCACATTACAGTGGAAGCCCTGAGAACGCACATCAGACATTTTGCACGGGCCACCTATCACCACCTTGCAGCACTACCTTCAGACAGGCACCAATCATCATTCTCTAAAACTATCATCAAATACAACGACAAACTTCCATCGGGCTTCACCGCTGCATCTAAACCATCGATACCCCCTTGGTGTCTTATCAGCCCCACAGTCCATCTCAGTGTACCAGGAATCGGAAAAAAGTCTGAACTGTCGCCGCCTGTGCTGAAACAACTGTCTCTGCTTCTTCTGCACGAGAGGTACGCGGACAGGGAACACATTTATACTGATGGTTCCACAAATATCCACTGTTCGTCCGGTGCTGTGGTTGTCCCAGCAAAAGCTATTACCATCAGTTTTAGGACTGACCACCCAACAACATCGACATCTGCTGAACTAGCTGCTCTTCGCGCTGCACTTCGTTTCGTCAGCCGGTAGCCACCTCGACAATGGTCAATCTTCAGCGATTCAAGGGCAGCCCTACAATCTGTACTATCAGCTGTGCGTGGCGGGCCACTCGAGCAGCTCGTATTCGATATTAGACGCCTACTCCATACATCGCAGGAGAAAGGAGACCACGTGACGTTTCAGTGGCTGCCAAGTCACTGCGGCGTCACTGGAAATGAAGACGCCGATAATGCCACTCGGGCAGCACTTGAAGACGCACAAGAAGAGGCCATACCGCTTTCACGATCCGACGCAGCTAGCAGATTTCGAGTGTTTGCACAGGAGATCACGCTATCTCTATGGTGCACACCAAATAGCCAGACCAACCAGAGCAACCGTCAATACCATCTGCCCTCTTTGATGCATCTCTATACGCCAACTGGACTCCGCCGAAGAGAGGCGACTCTGCTTTATCGCTTATGGCTAGGGGTGGCTTTCACGAAATCTTGCTCCTTCCGCATTGGAATGGCCGACAACGCTCTCTGCAATGCCTGTCTTTGCGAGGAGACGCTGGAACATATTATGTGCGACTGTCCTGAATATAATGTTCAACGACAGTCCCTGGCATCTGTTCTAGCGAACCTTGACAGTAGACCATTGTCCCTCGACACGAGTTTCACATGCCGCCGACAGAAGGCGTCGCAGGTGAAGGCGACAAAGGGAATACTTCGGTTTTTGAAAGAGACGGGATTGGACAAGCGGCTGTGAGAGTGATGTGACGTACCACGCCAGATTGATGGACTCCAACGGACGATGTGTGTGTGCTGTCCTATGTGCTCTCTCTCCCTCTCCCCCTTTCCCATCTTTAATCGCCCCCATTCCTCTCCCATGTATAGGGTAGCAAACCGGTTGAGCTAAACTGGTTAACCTCCCTACCTTTCCTTCTCCACTTTTTCCTTCCTTCCTTTATTGGTCTGATCTTCGCGCTTGTGACTTCGACCGTTCTTGTGAAGTTCTTTATTGCCCTTTAACTTTTCATATTTCCAGCTACTCGTACGTTTGTCAAGGAAGCAGGGCAATTATTGGCTGTCCGCACGCGTATGTATTGCTAGTAGTTTCATAGATGGCGTGATAGTTTGTTGAAAGAGACCAATTTCCAAATTCACAAAGCCATTTGAAGCCAGAGGGAGGACGTCCGTGCGAATCCACGTATATTCCGTCGCCCACTCGCGAGTGAACCGTCATTATTGCAGCCCCTCCAGACAGTAGTGCGAGCATTCTCGTGTAGAAATTGTTGTATGAACCACTGCGACACTTCTAAGGTATAGCTAGGTTTATTCATTGAGAAGGCACCAAGCTATCCCGCGAATGCATGAGCCCTTCACGAAAGGCCGAGAAAGGCCAACCGCTGGAAGCGAAAACGTGTGAACGTTTCGAAGGTAGCTACGCACTTTGAAACATCAGCGATAATATAGTTCCGAGTTGGTTATAAATAAAGAAGTGTCGCTTTTTTTTTCTCATGCAATTGAGGTATGTGCACTGTTCTGTAGTTTTTTGTAACTGAACGCCAAGCAAACGCTTCTCGCGCATGGCTGATGCTGCGAAGCCTCAAAACTTTCAATAGTTTTGTAAGCAACGTTTAGGCTGATGCAACTGTGAATGCATGCTTTCCCAGGGTTTCTCTGCTTCTCACTCTCTAACTCTCTCCAAAGCAACTGCTTTTAATGATAACCAAATGAAATTCCGACTGGTTTAATAAAAACAAACAAAAAACGTCGGACGATTACAGTACTCCCTGATGCGTAATGTTTTATTTCATACCACTGTGATACGTTAGCCTAGAAAAGTTTACTGTTGGGCTAGTTGGTCGTCCATATTTCGCCTCCTCCAGGCTCGCTCTTGAAGCCTTCTATATCAAGAAGAATAGAGATAGATGTGTGAGTGAGCCTTCTATCACATTACTGGATGCCGAATTTAACTTCTTGCGTAACCACCTTTGATGTGCATGTACCGGCTTCTCTTCTGCTTGGTAGGCGCATGCGTGACACGAGGATATATATATGTATATGCACTATCCTTCCTTCCATTAAACACTTGTGAATAGCGCTTGTCCTTGCCTGTCTTCCTTGTGTCCATGGTTTTATTCGCGCTAAGCTACTACTTCAAGTACATTAGTCGCAGCGCAAACCCATAAGGACTACTCTGCAGTGTTCGATTGGTCGCTAATGCTATCGCATTCACAATTCATGAGTGCTTAGGTGACGTCGCATATTTTTTTTCTTTTGTTGCTCTTCATACCTGGAAGTATAGCTACTTTCTCTACTTATGTGCGCATTGGGTAAGATACCGCGGTCATCTTTTCCAGCTGAGGAGAATGACCGCATGCGATACGCAGGTTGTGCCGATTTGCATGGGGGATCCGCATGGTTAACTAAAGTGCAAATGCTTCTCTAGAAACACATTCGGTGGCGTTCGAGCAGTAAGCCTTATTCACACATAATTGAAGCGCCTCGCCTCGCCACCGTCACTTTAGCGGCGTCTGTCATAAGACTATGTGTTTCATCTTCGGTTTCTCTTTTAAAAAAAACTCGACTCCAGTGACGCTGGCAGATGCTCCTAATGTCGCCGTCTTCTCATTTTTGAGTCGAAACCGAAGAGGAAGCTCACTCTTGTGATAGCCGCCGGTGCGGTGAAGGTGAGGCAGTCAATTATTGGGACTTTGACGTCTGTGTGAATAAGGCCTCACGTGTATCAAATCACTGGTGGTAATGATGCTGTTATATTCTGATTCATATGATTCTAGAATTGAATGTAGGGTGAGGTGTTGTCTGATTGTTGCCTTTACTCTAGCGTAGCATCAAGCGGCAAATTTTCCTTCACGCTTCCCTGTTTTATTGAATTTCGTCGCCCTTTATTTAAGTCTCCTTTTTCTTCTACACTCTTTGACTTGAACTTCTTTGCTTTGTGCTGCCGTTCAGTGCGGTCTATAAAAACATTGAAAAGCTTGTACTGAAAAATTCTCCAAGTAGTGTAATAGATGGTGCAGCGACGATCAATTGAAAGTCAGCAAAGCGCTTATGTGTCCGTCTTCTTTTTCTCTTTGTCTCAAAGTTACTCCTTACAGCGACAGTTGTTCCTGGGTCATTCCACTCGCCGTTGTTAAGGCTCGTCGTTGGCGCGGGCGACGGCCGGCGTCCGCCCAGACCAGTCACAGGAATCCCAAAGTTCATCTATGACTTCGAAGATATATCAAGAAACATAAATGCCATGCCTTGAGCCGATTCGACCTCCAGCCCCTCAAAGCCGTAGGGGGTGTCCCACCTCTGAAACACTGTAATAATTGCACAGAAAACAAAGAGGATAGACCACCTGAAGAGCATTGTCAACGCCGATAGCTCCTATAATTGGTCGATGCCATGTTCCGTAACTTTAACGATGCGCCGAGGTAAAATTAATAAAATGCAGCCATCGGTCAAATGGCAGAAAAACAGGGTAGGAAGCGAATGAAATAGATAACAACGTCTCTCCACTTCAGCTCCGGGTAATGCTACTTGCAAAATAAAAGAAGTATGCTTTTTCTCGCGGCAAGTTTGCTCCGTACGCATGTACGATTCTTTACCCCATCCTACAGCACATAAATGTAACAAGTATGTGCCAGACCTAATGCGCCTAATAATCGTAATCTGCAAATGTCATAACCAAAAACTAGGATAATTAATGCACCTCGAGAGCGACAATTTATTTTCGCGAGTCTCTGCAGTAAATTTATAAGCCACACCGAGTTGACGAAATTGAAACTTAGGCAATGGTAACCAGTGAAAGGCTCGATAGGCAAGAGGAGAAAAAAGTCATATCTCTCCACTTGTTTACCACGAGGGAGCGCCAACCTCCACGTAGGAAGACGACGTGGACTAGAATCGATATCTAAGAAACATTTCTTCTCGGAAGCAGATTGCTAGATCACCCACGTTTTGGGATGTTTACTCCGAACTGTGCCAGGCAAAGCAGTCTAACACTTACTGCGTATAACCAATCCGTTTTGTAACAGTTGCCTTGACGAATATCTCTACCTCACACCGTCATCCTGTGTGTGTTTTTTTCACCAGTGTAACTGTTACATACGACATCGTCTCGTTTTCGGACCCGTTGCACGTCATTGAGCTTTGATTATTGAACACAATTTTGCACCAAGTCTATTAGATTACCTCTTTACAGTTTTACCTTCCGGCTCATTCAAATGCCTAATAAAAGTGTGACCTTGCCACGTGCCTGAGATTTTGCCCAAATGCTGTTCGTTCTGTGGAAAGCGATCACAGAAAAGCGAAGCCACACCCTGTAGCAATCCTGTGGAGCATTTCAAACTACCAGCCTGGTCCCGTAAAAAAAGACTGCGCCTAAAGGAGCTGTCGACACGTAGGCGCTGCTCTTAGACATGTTTTTTTTCCATTGCATTGGAATCGATATAATCGGAAAAGCAACCACTGAGCTGCTTTCTATGTCTGCTGGTGTTACAATAAAAAAAAGATATGGTGTTAGAGTGCGACCAGATTTTTTAAAAACTCCTAGTTTGTATTCCAGCAAAAATAAAAAATAGAGAGATCAAACATTAGTCTAGCACTTCTGACTCCGCGATGAAAACACTTTCAGAAAGTTTGTAAAATATCCTTTACAGCGTGTGAGCAAACTTGCCGCGGTGACGTTATGGCTTTGGCTCTGCATGGTTATGTCGGAGGTCGCGGGATCGAGTCCCGTCCATGGCGGCTGCATTTCGATGGAGGATACGCAATAAACCACCCCTGTACTCCATTGCGTGCACGTTAAAAAACTCCTGGTGGTCTAAATTAATCTGGACAGGCAGGCTACATCGTTCATCATGGCCATATCGCAGTTTTGGCGCGTAAAACCTCAGAAGATGCATAAATAAACGGTCAACGTCTTAGACAAATCGAAGAGTGTGTTTTTCTTCCCTTTAAAAATAAATGCATGAATATTGAACAGGTTCTTTGAAAGCCTCATTTAAAATGCGTTGCGATTTTGCGTAATCAGTCTACAACATTTGGAGCTAGTGTAATGGAAAAAATGTAAAGAATTGCGATAACTGTTCTTGTTGTTGGGCAATGCTTCCGTGGGTTTGAATATAATTCGTGTTGTGAGGCTTCCCAATGTCCGACCATGTTTTCAAATACCATTTTTTCCTAATTTCAAAATTTTACTTGCAACAATGCCAACCGTTTCTTTTCATTGTTAAACACATTGAGTGGCGTGTATGTCACTTTAGCGCTAGCAGCTTCCCCCGCATTACTTGTATTTGAATGAGGCAATTAAAGTTGGCCTCAGGCTAAAGCTCGATCGCAACGCAGTTAGAGGAAACGAGAAATTGTAGCGTTCTGTGTTAGCGCGTTTCCTGGGCAAATAACTAAGCATCCGGAAGAGAGCCTCCGGCAATATTTTCGACTTCTACCAATGAAAAAAAAAAGAAAGCGTAAAACATGTACTCGCAATCGAACGCCTCCGCCTCGGGCATTGCGGTGCTACAAGTTCGCCGTGTTAGCTCATTCTCGCAAAGGATCTGCGGCCCTAATTATTGCCTGTGCCACCGTGTAACTAGTCAGGTGTGCTAGAAATAAATGAACGTGCAATTGGAAAATGTTAGAACGGTGTGTCAAAACATAGAGCCACTAAGGCAGTACTGGGCATTTGTCGTTACCACAAAGAGTTTTCTGAAGAATCCCTACTCCAATGATTCTTATTCGCATGTGGGTTTGGCGCCCACATAGTTTTTTCGGTGCTGTACAACATACTACAGGAGCGGTTATTAGGAGCGCAATTTTTCATGCGTAGACATGAACAAACGTTACAATATTTTAATAAAGCTAAGTTAGCTTCTTCAAATTGTCTGTATGTGTTTACAATTGTTCGAATTTGTGAAACCCACTGCCTGTTGCTCTCTTTAGGCCCCCAGGTCCCGTCAACATGTCTGCGACAGCTTTTTGCCGGGGGGCCCCCAGCTAGTGTGTTGGAAATAAAGTGAATTCTGATTCTGATTCTGATAGCTAACTGGGTTTGCATAATTTCTACAATAAACAAAATTTGTATTGATTCGCCAAAAAAAAAGTTGCATGAACTGGACTCTTTCAACAATCGTATTGTCAATCACTGTGCCTGTGTTACTGTATTGATATTTTGTTCCCCCTAAAATAAAGTAATGCTATGGAGCTCAAAAATTTGTGCATGTTATGGCAGCATTTCTAAAGCATCTTCTTTTCTCAATACTTCACCTATGGGCAAAATTTCATATTTTCTGATATATTTACTCAACAGGCATCGTCTCTAAATTGTGATCTATTCATTTTATCTCATTGAGAATGTCAGTTTTGTGGAAACAA